>NC_083320.1:81375980-82010495 GCF_963455315.2 Globicephala melas | reverse complement strand
CCAAGGTTATTTTACTACCCTGGATTTTTATTGACTATATTGATTCTCACCAAGAATCAGGGATGAAGATTCAACTGAAGATACATGACAATTGGACATGATTCAGGGATATTTTACTTGAAGAAGTTCTTCATGGTCATACATTCTTCCTTCACCTGACCAAAGCTTATATTATTTCTTATGGTGAGAAGGATATAGTACCATCTGTGATTTTTAATGAAAGATCATCCCAAGCCATAAGAAGCCAGCTAACCGTCACCACAGCAGCTGGGCTGTGTCTCCAAAGAGAGTTATAGGAGAATTGTTGCATGCATAGCATTGCTTTGCAAAAATCTGATTAGATACAGTGTGGTAACTGAAAAATGTGAACAAGCACAGTTTCAGAAAGTGAGATTTACTATTCTGTTCTCAGTTCCACATATTTTCTGGATTTCATGAGTAGAAAGTTATTGTTTCTCTGATATTCACAGAAATGACAGTAAGTTATTTTATGTTATCTATCTGGAAGTAAAATCATGGAAGGAGAAAATTTAAATGGAGGTATGAAAAATAAAGCCGAGGTTATTCCCCTACTGTTTCCCATAAAGAGGGAACAGAGAAGGACAGGCCATACATAGGTGCAGTGCTGTAAGTGTGTGAGGTCAGAATGGAATCACAGGAAAACTAAGACATTGTAAGGCAACAAAAAGTAACATGTCTAATGAATTTTAAGAGGAACTAAACTTTTCCCACCATGTTCCTTGAAACAAAGCCTAAAGAGTCATACCATTTTAGAGATAAAGGGAACAAAACCCAATCAAGTGCAAGGATGGCAAACCAAGGAAGCTACAGGGCCCAAGAAGTTGTTGCTATTTGAGAATGCAGGCTCCATGTTGCCACATCTTTCCATTTCTTAAGAGATACTAGAAATCTTAGGTGAAATTTCCTGACTTTTAAAACAATATGTAGCCCAAACAAAACACCTGTGCACTTTAGATGTAAGCCATGAGCCCCCTGTTAACAAATATTTCATTTCAGACACTGAGGCTCAGGAAGTTCTAGTTCAAAGTCCAATAGCTGCTTGTGGGCAAATCCAAGCCTGGATTCCAGGTCTCTGTGTTCGATCTATACCCTTCAGTATAACTGGATTACCCTAAGTATTTCAACAATGTAAAGATGATGGCAAGGAAAAAAGGGGAAAAAATACAAGTGGATAAGGACCCTTCCATTTTTCCATATTAGTACCCAATTTGCACTGCGAAGAAACGAATCTAAGCCTTCCCAACATGCGTGCACTCTGCTATAAGAAGCAAGATGCTTACAGGTGTGCAGCCACAGATCCTTTGAGAGATACACAATGATACACAGAACACTTCTCAGATTAAAATCTGACTCAAGGAGTACAAACCATTTTCTTCTAGGATTATGACACTTTCTCAAAATGACAAGCGTGTTGACATAAGGCAATAAACACAACTGACCAGTATTTTCTAAGAAGTTTTACTCGTTAATGCCTTGAAATAACAAACACTATTTAAAAACCTTTAAAAATAACTCGTCCTGCAGTATTTACTTGCTCCTGTTGAGAACTGAGAACAAAAATAGCCACTCATGGAGACTTGCATAAGAATAATGTGCTACATCTTTTCAGTAAAATCACAACCAGATGTCTAAGGTCAAAGGTAAAAGTCACCAAACTTTCACAAAACAAGATAATGCAAACTCAGGGAGATTTTTCATTCCTGCAAAGAAAAAAATGTAATGTTCTATGTAAGAATGTTATTGGGGAGTAGTGACTTGCATCTTGCAAGAGTGTGGAATGCATTATGTATGCATAATAGGTTTGCAATAAAGTTAGGGGCTCATTTTTAACAGGTTTGCCTTAAAGGAGCTTTCAGCAATGGGTTCTAAGATGAGAATTTTAGTAACTAATACTACAAATATTGTAAGTACAAAGCAAACATTTTTTATTTTTAAATGCATATATTCCTATGCAAATAAAATGTGATATTTGTAATACATAGACACAACATATTTTTATAATAAAGTTAACAAAACATGGCTTGGCCAAATTCACTGGTTGAATTTTATTTATTTTATTTAGAACTGTAAAATCAATACGGAAAAATAGTTGAAAGAAATTCCTTTACAGAAGAGTTGACTTAATTTCTTATAAAATATTACTATTTAGTTTGTCTGCTTTCTGCCATTGCACAGTCTCAGAGGACTCTGAGAGTATGAAATAAATTATACTTACCACAGACCATACAACTAAATGTCCTCTTATGTTATCTAAAGGAATCAAATTAGAACACCAGCACTTTGTAAATAGCTGATCATGTGATCAGACATTAATCTAGGAGGTCATTCTGTAAGGATGTAGGAGCTTTAAAAAGATCTAAGAAGACAGGAAACTGAACCAATAACTAAATACTACCATGATCTCATGCTTCATTTTGGGAAACAGTGTAGTGGCAATAAAGAGAATTTTAGGACTATTTTAGATACAAGTATGCAAGGATGGTGAGCTTGCTGTCTGCAAAGGAGCTAACTGTTCCTTTATAATTGTCAGAACCAACTTCAGAAGGTTCTGGGCCTATATAACATCATCTCAAAAAATAACAACTATTATTATAGGTCATACTGCAAATGGCATTTTGAATCATACCATCCATACCAAATTAAATTTCCAAAAGGTAAATCATGTGCTTCCATAATTTCAGTGACATATGTCTGAGTTCTTAAGACCCAGCATTCTCATAGGCAACAAATGTTTGCTCACTGTTTTTTTATTATATGTCCCATCGTGAGAAATAATTTTGCTCTCCCAAACATGCCATACTTCTTTAATGAACATGAATATGTTCATCCTTGTATTACAGCATTTGTCCTCTCTTAGGGATCAGGATTTGTTCATCTTTATATTTCTTACTATCTAATGGTGTACTGCACATAGTAGATGCTTAATACATGTCTGTTGATTGATATTCATCAAATCCCCCTTTCGTTCATCCATTCAATCAGTCAATCTAATATCTACTCAGGTAACTCAAATCAAAAAAGAACATTGAAATATGAAATTTGTGCTATTTGCTTCATATGCTTTGATACATTTTCACCAATTAAGGCTTTTTTAATCAAGTTTTCTGCATTCAATGAAGTACATTCTCTCCCTTGACATTCCTAGATTTAGTGTTGCAATCAAGGGGAAATAAAATACTATTTCTAATACTGTTTATAACAGGAATATGGTCCTTAAATCTCCTCCCTACATGTAATGACATGTAAGAGTTCCATCTTCTCATGGGGAACTTACAAGGATTGCAATACCAATCCTTGTGTCATGAAACTTTATCCCCCAGCGTCTGGCCAAATTTAAACTGGAGCACATTCACTGTGCTTTCATAATCCAGCAAAATGCAAGCAGGAGTTCTGGGACCATTTGCTTCATCTTTCTCAGTTAATGGGGCGTCCCTTCCCCCCTTTACCCTAAGAAATACTATTTGGCATGGTCCTCAAGCCACTGCTTCTTTTGGATTTTCAGTTAGCAGCTTGAGCTGACAGTGTCAAATTCCTACTGTGTTAGGGCAGAGACTGTGGCCACTCTCTGAGAATCACACCTTTACTAACTACCTACCTCGTACAAATCTGTAGCAGTTTTCTAAGCAGCATACGGCATCAGGGAGAGACCAAGATTGGAAAGCAGAAGACCTGGTTTTTCATCCTCACTGTCACTATTTTCAATCAAAAAGAGTAACCCTTTAAACTTATCTCTTCATGAGTAAAATGAAGAGTTTGAATAAAAATGTTTTCTGAGATACCTTCCAGAGTTGAAAATCTACAGTCTCAATCTCTTATAGTTTTCTCTTCTATTAAATGGGGACAGTGTAAAGATTAAACTCCATAGCAGACATACTAGATCAGGGACTTTATTTTGTCATTGCTCTAGCCCAAGTGACCAGGACAGAGTCTACTACTTTGTAGGCACCCAATAAATATTTGTTGAGTGAATAATTAGTTGCTTTGAACAGGAACAACGTGAATGTGATTCCTTCTTAATGGTTGCTACCCTGGTGCTAACCAAGGAGAGGATCTAATAGTTCTGCCTGTCTACTGAGCAGTATCAGCCACAACAGCTGTCCCACACTTTATATCTTGCCTACTTATCTCTGGTGCAATTTAACGCCATGCCTATTTTGGAACGGTCTCATGGTTTTTGCTCCAAATCTCTTAACTCCCTAGGCAGCAGTGTTAGGATTGTAGGATTAGTCTGTATCACCCTGTTTTTAGTATTTTGCACCCACTTTTTCAATGATGCTGCCAACTGCTGCGAATAATATCAAAGACCTTTTTCTTCAGATGGCTGCATGGCAAAGTTGGCCAGGGCTATGCCATCTCCCATCACCTCTTGGCATGAGGTACACATTGATCAAAAGTTCTGGATTATTTGAGGCAGATCAAATTTCAAATTGTCCTATTGTCAGAGAACATGTCAGATCATGTGTACCAATTTTTGTTTCAAGATATGTATCTTTTCTCTCCTGTTCTACAGTTCTTGTTTAAGAAATTTAGGACACCATTTACCAAAGCAGTTTCCCCAAAACCTAGCCTTCAGAGATGCTCTCTGATAAAAAGAGTTTCATGGGAAAATAATTTGAGGAAAATATTGCTCACACAATGAATATGACCTTGTTAAATGCTCTGATAAGTCCTGTAGAGAAGAAACCAACTTGTTTTTCTAGCATTTCCCCAATCTTTTTTTCACCAGGAAACATTTTCCTTTTCCAGTAACACTTATAAACACCCTGGAATGAAGGAACACTTTTTGAGAAAAACTCACAAGTCTATTTTAATCTGGGGCAAAGAAGGAAATGCAACAAAATTTATGGGAAAAAATGACAACCTTCAAATTAGTACTGACAAAAACATTTTCACCTTAAAATTTACCTGTGAGTAAACGTCATAATAAGGAAACAGCTCTAGCTTTGATAGATGCTAGCATTAAACTGTTAAAAGGCACGATAAAGAAGACATAGCACATATATACAATGGATTATTACTCAGCCATAAAAATAAACGAAATTGAGTTATTTGTAGTGAGGTGGATGGACCTAGATCTGTCATACAGAGTGAAGTAAGTCAGAAAGAGAAAAACAAATGCCGTATGCTAACACATATATACGGAATCTAAAAACAAAAAAAATGGTTCTGAAGAACCTAGGGACAGGGCAGGAATAAAGACGGAGATGTACAGAATGGACTTAAGGACACAGGGAGAGGGAAGGGTAAGCTGGGAAGAAGTGAGAGAGTGGCATGGACATATATACACTACCAAATGTAAAATAGATAGCTAGTGGGAAGCAGCTGCATAGCACAGGGAGATCAGCTTGGTGCTTTGTGACCACCTAGAGGGGTGGGATAGGGAGGGTGGGAGGGAGACGCAAGAGGGAGGAGATGTGGGGATATATGTATACATATAGCTGATTCACTTTGTTATACAGCAGAAACTAACACAACATTATAAAGCAATTATAATCCAATAAAGATGTTAAAAAAAAAAAACAAAACTGTTAAAAGGCAGAGCCCCAGTGAGGCATGCTTTCCTCATAAGGGAACAGTCTGTAACCTCAGCTATTACAGCCAAGTTTAGGGTTGGAGGAGGGGGTGCATTTGATAGCTTGAAACAGTAGTCTGCTCCAGAGAAAAGAACTTCTGACCAATAAGGGGAAATCTACCAGGAGACATGCAGACAAGAGATCATCTTCTCTTTACCCAGATAACTCCTCACAGATTTATTTTAAATATGGAAGCAAGTTTTGTTGTAAGGCTGTTTTAAAGAGTGTATTCACATTGGAGGGAAAACACATATCCTACCTTTCTCCCATTTAATACATTTGTACAAGAGCAACAGGAAAAGTTTTGAGTCAAAGAAATGCAACTGACAGAGGTCACGTATGAAGTCAGAAAGTACCTGTACGAGAGAATGATGTCCAAACAGGACCAATTCTTATACGGGAGCCCTGGCCCCAAGAGGCACAGGCAGAACCTCATAACTACGGGGCATGTTTACAGGTCTCTCGGTTGCTTAATACAGCTGTGGGTGGTCCTTGACTTCTTCTGATCTGACAAGGACACCACGGCGTGCTCTGTGGCAAATTAACGTAGGGTACCCTCTTTAGGTTCAACATCAGGCACCTGGGTGTCTACCCTTTATTAACTGATCATGATGCAGTCAGAATTGAGGACCACTGCTCTATTCTCTTCCAGAAGATTCTTAATCTCCCTAGCAATGCAGGTTAAGAAAGAAGGAAAAGAAGAGAAGCCAGAGATGGACAAACCAAAGTCAGGATTCTGGCTTCTATGGCAGACATTTCACATGTCATGTGGAAACTCCCTATGCAAGTTGGTAATTGCTTTTGGGTGAAGAGTGATCAGAACTAGAGACTAAAAGTGATTTTAAGTGAGAGCAGTTTAAAGACTACTGTTGGTTATGGTGACAGTGAGCAGAGGGAAAACAAGAAGACTTTTACAAACCCCAAGAATGCTTTTGTAGTATAGGATTATTCCTTGTAGCAAATTCATTGTAACCAAATCCCCAAAGACCAATTTCTTAATGCCATAACATGAAAACATCTTTTTTTTATACATATGTATCTATTCTTTTTTGAATTCTTTTCCATTATAGGTTTTTAAAAAAATATTTATTCATTTGCACTTGGTCTTAGTTGTGGCAGGCGGGGTCCTTAGCTGCGGCTCCAGGGCTCCTTAGTTGCGGCTTGCAGGCTCCTTAGTTGTGGCATGCAAACTTTTAGTTGCGGGATGCATGTGGGATCTAGTTCCCTGACCAGGGATTGAACCCGGGCCCCCTGCACTGGGAGTGCAGAGTCTTATCCACTGTGCCACCAGGGAAGTCCTGAAAACATCTTTATATTACAGAGCCCTTTGTTGAAATTCTCTAGTTCCAACTGCATCTTCCCATCAGATAGCCACTAATCACACCAGCTAACATTTATTGAACTTTCATTACATACCAAGCAACATGCTAAGCACAGTAAGCACAGTAGCTCAGTTACTCTTTGTCCCAACCCTATGTGGTGTGTAATGTTATTCTCTGTCTACAGAGAGAAAGGTGAGGCTTGGATAGTTTATGTAATTTACTCAAAGTCACCCTGCTGGGAAGCAAGAGATGGAGGCACAGACAAGCTGGCCCCTGTCTGCTAGAGTCTCTCCCCTTAAATTGCCTGTGTCAGGCTGCCTGGACAGATACAGTTTAATTATCTACTATAGTACCTCTGTAGTAGATACAGGGTGTCTGTCCATGTTCTGGGTGAAAACCAGGCAGACCTTGCCTCTTTTCCACTGTGAAAGTGTTTTAGGGCTGTCAGACTCTCTTCATCCCTTTGCTTTCCTAAGGCGGGATAGCACTTGGGTCAAGCAACTTCAGAACTCACACATCCAGGTGATCCAACTTTCAGATTTTCTTGGATTTGTAAGCAAAACCCTTACACAGCATCACAGAAGGGTACGTCTGAGAAACACTATGTTTCTCCATGTTCGTCGATGGTGGATCCAAGTGTCATCTGCCCGACCTTTGTCCTAGCTCTGTATCTGATGGTGTCCCTCGTTTCACTGATAGTCAGCTTGGGTGCTCCCTGTTCCATGGTTCCCTCTGTTCTGAATGGATCCCCTTCAACATTCACGGGTTGTATTTGTCCGATTGAGGAGGGAGTCTAATGTCTACAGACAAAGATCGCAAATCTCAGTCCTAGAATGTAACAAATGGTATATTCCTCTCCTCAATTACCCTTGGCCAAATAATAGCAACAATTTTCAGGAACAGATTGTGAGTTTCAATCCAAACAGGTAAAATACCATTTAATCAGCTCTGCTTAGTACAGCAATTTCCAGGTCTCCAAGGGTAGGCCATAGTAACAGTGCTTTGCTGATCTGGTTTCCACACAAAAATCTATTAAAAGAAAATCCTTTAGAACAGATGTGTTGACAAATCCCTGCCCACAAAGCGGTCAAGCTATTTAACAAAAATGTTGGTTCAGTATTTGTTCTCTCTGTTATAAGTGTGGGTGTTTGCTGAATCTCAGTAGGGGTGGGTTGGAGAAGGCGAGCTGAGGACAATCGGGAAAGAAGCATTGGCAGGGCCAGGTGAGGATGAAAGAAAACAGCAATAGGGTAGAGTGAGAGGACAATCAAAACCGAAGTTTTAGAGAAGTTACCAGAAGGCAGAACCAGGAAACCAAGATGTTTACCATTCCAGGCAATGCTAATTTCAACAGATCTTCAACAGAACTGCCCCAGTGCAGCTGTCTTAAATCATCTTCCCCCTCACACCTTCTCCTTAAAGAAACCACTGGATCCTCAGCCTGAAACCTGTGTCTTCTAGACTCCTTTCTCACTCGCCAAGTTCCAGTAACTCTTCCACTTTATTGTCGCTCAAACCTGTCCTCTTCTGTCCATTACTGCCATGGCGTCTCATGCAGGCTCCTCCAATCACCCGCTACTGCCCTCAGTCACACCCTCCTCCAACCCATTCCTCACCTGGCAGCCCAAAGGGCTTTATCTAAACTGCAGAATTTATCACCTAATTGTATCTAAGCACACTCTTTTTACTCCCATCTTTTGCCCGCTCCTTATGCCCCCAGTGCTAATGGGATGCTTAAATTCCTGAAGTGGTGCCCCCACGGCATTCCAAAGAAACTTCCAACTTTTAGAATGCCATACAGGACCCTTTAAGATTAGACGCTGCTTACGACTCCAGCTTCATCTTTTCTCCCATCTCCTTTTCCAGTCCTCACCTATACTCCAGGCAGCATCCTCAACTCCTGAATATTCCCTTCTCTATAACTTTGCACATGCACAGCTCTCTACAGAGAATGGCTCATCACCATCACCAACACTTCCTACCAGGTATAGAGCTAGAGCACAGATCAGGCTGATTCTCTCAACTGCCCCTCCCCTGAGCTCCCACAGTCCTTTGATTTTGTCTCTCTAGGAGCCCTTGTCATTGACACACTGTGTTCTAATCTCCAAAGATTTTAATCTCCTCAGGAGCAAAAACTCTTGTCAGGACACCCTCAGCATAAGCCTAATGCTCAACACACAATAGCTACTTAATAATTGCTTCTTGAATGAAACAATCTCTGCCCCCACCAAAACTTCCAATGCTAATAAGCTGTTATTTGCAAAGAGTGCACACCAAAGCAAGGGGAGAAAAAATAAATTCTCCATACCTCGTGGCACTAAATTTTTACTTTAACATACTTTGAATTTAACAAAGCCATCTGAATAAGCCATCTGGTTGATTAAAATGGACTTTTTACCTGCAAATATGAATGGGGTTTAAAATAATTTTGTATACTATTCGAATTGTTCTCTCTGATGGAATCCTATCTGCAGTTTAATCACAGTGTTTACTGATGTTTCCATAAATGTATCTGTACTGAAACAGTTTATTTTCTGGACCACAGAGCTCTAATTTCAACCACCCCAGAGAATACCCATCATTTTCATCCAATTCCTTGACTTCATAGGAGGTCTTCATTTCTTCTCAATGGGACAAATGAACCATTTCCCATCATTTAAGCTCACAGTTGCTGCTGTAGTGGAAGTCCTTTGCACAAGAGAGAACAATTCATTAGGTACTCAACAATACTACACTAAGTGCCAGGAGGAGAAATTAAGGACCTAGATAAAGATCCTTTCGTTGAGGAACCTCCATTTTTAGATGCAAATAGTCAGCAACTTGGGAGAAACTGCTGTCAGCACCCTGTATGCTTCCCAGTCTATCCACCTCTTTTTCTGGTTTGCTTTTCTTTCCCTTTTCTGCTTTCCTAGACTTTTTGTCCACTCTCTTTTTGTTTTTTCTTTCTGAGGGTTCCTTCACACATGCCCTTGGCCTTAGGCCTGACATTGACAATCCCAATAACTCAAAACTCCCAGGCCAATACTAAACTTTTCTCTTGCTCCTTCCCTCAACTTCTGCTGCCCCGGGTTCCGCAGAGTCACAGCATCCCTCCACGCCCCACCAGTGGGGAGGCTTTCTGCAAATGATTTAACTTCTCTGCAACATTATTTCTGTTGAAGGAAGTCTTATCTGCACAATCTTTTACAGAGTGTTGCTATATCAGATAAGATAATGAATATAAAAATATGCTAACGCCATAAAGTGCCACACAAATCCCATCATCATGATGATGTTTATGATCATTTTTTTAAGTAAAAACATAAGAAATAAACATGTGACTGTCACATGGACCAAAATAGCTTATTTGATCTTGATTTATAACTCTGCCTAAATTTTCAGTCCCAAAGCCAACCTTAATTTTTTTTTAAATGTCCATCATATAGTTCATATCAATAACCAAGTTGTGACAGATGGATCACCTAAGAGCTAAGTTAATCACCTTTTTCTTAGTTTGTCTAGGCTTTGTTTCTGCAGCAGCTCAGAAGGTCAGAAAGCCACATGCCTAGACTATATCTTTCTGCCATTTCTTGGTGGAGGAGGGAAGGGTTGCCGGTGGGAGTGGGGGAACCCACTTCTTTTTTTCTTTTTTTAAAGAAAATTTTGGGGGTAGGAGTTTATTAATTAATTTATTTATTTTTGCTGTGTTGGGTCTTCGTTTCTGTGCGAGGGCTTTCTCTAGCTGTGGCAAACGGGGGCCACTCTTCATCGCGGTGCGCGGGCCTCTCACTATCGCGGCCTCTCTTGTTGCGGAGCACAGGCTCCAGACGTGCAGGCTCAGTAGTTGTGGCTCACGGGCCTAGTTGCTCCACGGCATGTGGGATCCTCCCAGACCAGGGCTCGAACCCGTGTCCCCTGCATTAGCAGGCAGATTCTCAACCACTGCGCCACCAGGGAAGCCCCAACCTTAATTTTTAAGAATGTATAAGGGTGAGTGGATGGGAGTGGTGCAGGGCGGGAATAAAAGGTGTGGGGGGGGAGGGGAAAATTCAGTGACAAATACAGGGATTTCCACACAATCCCTTTGGGAAGGATGGCATTAATAATAATAGGTAATATTTATTAAGTAATTTACTATGTGCAGACACTCTTTTAAGTGTTTTTCATGTTTTACTCTCTATCCTCCCAACAACCCTATGTGACAGGAAGTGTTATCACCCTCATTTTACAGAGAGGGAAACTGAGGTACATGCAGTTATATAAACCAGAGTCTGGACCCCACACTCCTGACCAGGGTGTTCCATTGCCTTTCAGCATAGAGCTGTGCTTGAGACACTGGCTGAAGAGCCAAGCTGCGTAGAGTTGGAGGCGCTGCACCTCTTGGAATAACCCGCCGATTCATGAGATAATAAATGCCCAGTGCATGGTAAGCACACAGTAGATGTAAGTCAGCAACACACTGCCTCAATTTACTTTCTTTGCTTCCCAAACAATTAACTGGGTCTGCTGATTGTCCCAAGGCAAAACAGTTTTTGAATATCATATATTTAAAATAAGATGCCAAGTGAAAACCCGTGAAGACACACAGTGAACCAGAGGAACTGGGATCATTAAATACATAGGGCTCAGACCCTCCCAGGCTTGACAGTAGAATGGGGCAGCCAGAAACCAGAAGTATTCATTTTGCCGTTTGCTCAGTGCTACGACGGCCCTTTGTGAATAGAATTAATTGAATTTTTTGGCCCCAAATCAATCCATACAGGGTAAAGCAGACACAGCCTAAGGTCTGTCTCTCTAAACAGATAAAGTGAAATAGAGAGCAAGGTAATTTTAGATAATTTTAATGTAGTTAGTCCAGTTGAATAATTTA
This sequence comes from Globicephala melas, assembly GCF_963455315.2. Classification (NCBI taxonomy): domain Eukaryota; kingdom Metazoa; phylum Chordata; class Mammalia; order Artiodactyla; family Delphinidae; genus Globicephala; species Globicephala melas. The sequence continues at coordinate 81,998,730 of NC_083320.1, read as the reverse complement.
AGCCAAAAATCCCTGTTTAGCCTTAATGAAGGTTTTTAAAAATGAAATAATTTAGGTAATTGTCCCAGATTTTCATTTCACTTTGCTTGTATCCACAAAACTTAAACTTGCAGTTGAGAAGCTCATTTTTAAAAAGGACAAGGAACTCAGCTCTTTGTTCAGGTAGAAGGGAAAATCTGCAGTCTTCACTTTACATGATCGGGACCTCCCTTAGCCAGTTTTCTTTCATGGGTCCTGTGTCAGTACTTCCCCTGTAGCTCCTCCTATCATAGAAAGGATATGATCAATTATTTCATAATAAGGTGTGAGTTACTCAGTATATTACTCCTTTCTGGAGTATTTGCAATTTAGAAAAGAGCCACCGAATGAGAGGAAAGCTTTACAGAAAACAATGGATCATATTGGTGACATTTCAGATATCCACAGTAGGCCTATATCTTTGAGCAGGGAAACTTCCCAGCTTCCCGTCAAAGCCACAGGTATCTATTTACACTATAGAAATTGAAACACTTCAAAGTTTTTGGCATTTTAAGAACTAGAAATAATACATCATGATATTATAACCAAGACAATATAAACTTTTATTAATAGATAATAAAGGGACTATCTATTCAATATACCAAAAAGCTATGGTTAGAGGCATTTTCTCACTCAAAATGTAGTTTTTTTTCTATTTTTTCATATATAAGCTAGAGAAGATATTCTTTTCAAATGTAATGAAATATATGGTAAGTCTGACCATGATATTTGGCACCAGCCATGTAAAATTTTTTATATATAAGAAAGGAAAGTATAAGCAAGCACATTTGTCACACAAGAAAGGTACTGACTCATTAAATATTACACATTTTTAGAGTAAGTTAAAAATCAGAATATGTGGGACTTCCCTGGTGGCGCAGTGGTTGAGAGTCCGCCTGCCGATGCAGGGGACGCGGGTTCGTGCCCCGGTCCGGGAAGACCCCACATGCCATGGAGCGGCTGGGCCCGTGAGCCATGGCCGCTGAGCCTGCGCGTCCGGAGCCTGTGCTCCGCAACGGGAGAGGCCACAGCAGTGAGAGGCCCGCGTACCGCAAAAAAAAAAAAAAAAAAAATCAGAATATGTGTGATGTAGCTGTGTGTCTGCATCACATAATGTATATTTATGTGTGTCCCCAAGAAAAACACCAACTAAGTTTTAGAGACATGACACAATGTCTTGAGCTTTCACCAGTTTTTCTTAACAGCTATTCAACACCATGGTGATATTTGTAAAAACTGCCCATATGGATTTTTAATATGGTAAAAATTTAAGTCCAGAATTTAGAACAACTGCACTGTGTAAGAATTTCACCATTCTCACTATTAGAACTTCTTCCTTTAATAGCAAGATTACATGTATGTATTGTGTATGTATTGTTGGACATAGCACAATACTTACATAGTATTTCAGTCTACCCTCTATGTGCAAGAATTTTTTTTTTTTTTTAATTCTGGTAAAATACACATAAAATTTACCATTTTAACCATTTTTTAAGTGTAAAGTTCAGTGTTGTTAAATACATTCACATTGTTATGCAGCAGATCTCCAGAGCTTTCATCTTGCAAAACTGAAACCTATTAAACAACAACTTCCCTTTCCCCCTCCTCTCAGCCCCTGGCAAGTACCATTGTACTTCCTGTTTCTATGAATTTGACTTACTGTAGATATCTCATGTAAATGGTATATAGTATTTTTATGACTGACTTATTTTACTTAGCCTAACATCCTCAAGGTTCATCCAGGTTATAACATGTGTTAGAATTTCCTTCCATTTTAAGGCTAAATAATATTACATTGTAGGTATATACCACATTTTGCTTATCTGCTTATCCATCAATGGACACTTGGGTGGCTTTCAAATTTTAGCTGCTGTGAATAATGCTGCTGTGAATACAAGAATCACAGGTATATAAATATATCTTTGAGACCCTATTTTCAGTTTTTTGGGATATATACCCAGAAGTGAAATTGCTGGATCATATAGTAACTCCATTTTTAATTTTGGGGGGAACCACCATACTGTTTTCCACAGTGGCTGCATCATTTAACATTCCCACCAACAGTGCACCCAGGTTCCAATTTGTCTGTATTCCCACTAATACTTGTTATTTTCTGGTTTTTTGATAGTAGCCATCCTGATGAATGTGAGAAAAAATATTTTTTAAATATATTTTCCTGAAGTCAAAGGCAAAGATTATTTATTGATTGAACTCAGTGCTGCATTTTGTTGTTGAAGAAAACATTTGGAACTGGACACACATGTATTCAGATTGCAACCCCATCACGTTCTGTTTCTTCTCCAGTGATACAGGAATAGTCACACCTTCCTTATACGATTATTCTAATGACTAAGTTAATGTAAACCAAGCACACAGCACAGTATAAGTGGTCAAAAATGGTACTGATATTAGAACTGATGTTAGAATAAGAAGACTTGAGATATACATTCACAAAAATCTTGCTAACTTGTTGGGAAGAGACAACTAACTCACATGGGACATCTAAATGATGAGAGTGAACTTGGGACATCCAGAATGTGTTGTAAGAATTCAACACAGGCAGAAATCAACCTACAGCATTCAAAGCACTTAATGTCCATGGCACTTGTGAACTAGAAGAAGGAGAAAAATAATCTCCATGATTTTTCCGTCTGGAATCACCTTCAGGTTAAAAAAAAAAAAGATGCAAGTTGATTTTTTCATTCCTTCTACCCCAATATGGGTAGTTAAATAGGGAGTCAGTGAGAGGTTGACTGGCAAACCAAACTAGGGGTGGTAAGACCTAGAGGTCTGCCATGCAGACATGGCAGGAAAGAGGGAAATCTGGGATGTTGGGCAAGTTTTAAGGAGTTAGGCAGCAGGCAACAAGCACACATCTGGCAAAAGAGATGGTTGGTCTGCTATCTAGTATCAAATATTCAGCCACACCAGAGGGAGGACTCTAGTAACCCAGAAAAGGGTGTAAATTAAAATACATCCTAATAGGGAGGGTGGGAGGATGGCTCAAGAGGGAGGTGATATGGGGATATATGTATACATATAGCTGATTCACTTTGTTGTACAGCAGAAGCTAACACAAAATTGTAAAGCAATTATACTCCAACAAAGATATAAAAAAAAATACATCCTAGAGTAAATGCTATATCAAGCAAACTATCAAGGTAGACCTAAGAAGACAAGGACTCACTCGGTTACTGTAATTGGGTACTGAAGCAAAACAAGAGCCTGAATATTAGCCTTACCACAGAAGGTAGGAGGTGGACTAGAAAGCATAAATTTTGAGCTCTTGGATCAATCCTCTAAGAAAAATGTCTCTAATAAAAAATAGGCTCAAGGTAGCAGACTTAATGCAGTTGCTCCATCTGAGAATTAAAGGAACTGTGGAGTCGAGGAATGAGTGGTCTGCTCAAGAACCTTTTACTCTCTGCTAAAATTGAAATCACCTGGAATGCAGACTGTTAGGTGAGCTTATGCTCTAGACACTTAATAAATATATGCTGAATGAATGATTTGTGGTTAATGAATCATTAGCTTCACTAGCATGATGCCTACCACCTCCTGCTATAGTCAGGTCATTCATTTACTCATCCAACCAACATTAATTGAAGACCTGCTACATACTGGGTCCTATTCTGAGTGCTATAGATACAGAGATGAATAAGTCAGTCCTGAATGTCTCTCAAAATGTTCCCAATCTAATAGGCAATGAGAATCTCTTGGCAACCAAGAATCTTTAGATCAAGCACACTTCTCCATGGGTTATTTCAGCTACCTGCCAGTGTTATACAATGAAACTGGAGCATGTGGTGAGTGATTCTCTGATCCATGTGAGAACATACACTGTACCTCTGAACATGGATAAAAATGTCAGAGGTGGAAGTGAAAAACAGGAATTGTTTCAATAGTTTTCAGAACATTCTACAACCATTCAGGTTTTGGTCAAACAGATGGCCTGATTCCTCTACTTACTAGCCATGAATAACGCCCTGTGACTCACCTTTAAAATGGGAATAAAAATAGTATATACCTCAAAGGTACTATTATGAATGGAACAAAATAAGCACTCAGTAAGAGTGGATCTTTTTAAAATTTATGTTGCTAATAACTTCTTACTACAGGTATTAAAATGCTCTGAGAAGTGAGACTAACTTGACCACAGTGGTTAACTTTAACCAGTGGGGGAGTTGAAAATAACACTGATTTCCTCTCTTCCAAATTCCTTCCAACACAAGTTCCTGGCTCACCTCACCACAGATCTGAAATATTGGAAATACTTCTTCAGTATTAAAGAAAAAAACTTTATATCACAGTAATATATGATAGCTTAAAAATGTATATCTCAGTAATGTGCAATGGCTTAAATTAAGTACACTGTATATTCTTGAAATTAAAAGCTATGGAAGGGGACAGCAGAAGCATGAAGAACTACAGTCCTGCACCATGTGGAACAAAAACCACATTCACAGAAAGATAGACAAGATGAAAAGGCAGAGGGCTATGTACCAGATGAAGGAACAAGATAAAACCCCAGAAAAACAACTAAATGAAGTGCAGATAGGCAACCTTCCAGAAAAAGAATTCAGAATAATGATAGTGAAGATGATCCAGGACCTCGGAAAAAGAATGGAGGTAAGAATCGAGAAGATGCAAGAAATGTTTAACAAAGACCTAGAAGAATTAAAGAACAAACAAACAGAGATGAACAATACAATAACTGAAATGAAAACTACACTAGAAGGAATCAATAGCAGAATAACTGAGGCAGAAGAACGGATAAGTTACCTGGAAGACAGAATGGTGGAATTCACTGCTGCAGAACAGAATAAAGAAAAAAGAATAAAAAGAAATGGAGACAGGCTGAGAGACCTCTAGGACAACATTAAACACAACAACATTTGCATTATAGGGGTCCCAGAAGGAGAAGAGAGAGAGAAAGGGCCCGAGAAAATATTTGAAGAGATTATAGTCGAAAACATCCCTAACATGGGAAAGGAAATAGCCACCCAGGTCCAGGAAGTGCAGCGAGTCCCATACAGGATAAACCCAAGGAGAAATATGCCGAGACACATAGTAATCAAATAGGCAAAAATTAAAGACAAAGAAAAATTATTAAAAGCAGTAAGGGAAAAACAACAGATAACATACAAGGGAACTCCCATAAGGTTAACAGAGTTTCTCAGCAGAAACTCTACAAGCCAGAAGGGAGTGGCATGATATACTTAAAGTGATGAAAGGGAAGAACCTACAACCAAGATTACTCTACCCGGCAAAGATCTCATTCAGATTCGATGGAGAAATCAAAAGCTTTACAGACAAGCAAAAGCCAAGACAATTCAGCACCACCAAACCAGCTCTACAACAAATGCTAAAGGAACTTCTCTAAGTGGGAAACACAAGACAAGAAAGGACCTACAAAAACAAACCCCAAACAATTCAGAAAATGGTCACAGGAACATACATATCGATAATTACCTTAAATGTGAATGGATTAACTGCTCCAACCAAAAGACACAGGCTTGCTTAGGATACAAAAACAAGACCCATGTATATACTGTCTACAAGAGACCCACTTCAGACCTAGGGACACATTCAGACTGAAAGTGAGGGGATGGAAAAAGAAATTCCATGCAAATCAAAATCGAAAGAAAGCTGGAGTAGCAATACTCATATCAGATAAAATAGACTTTAAAATAAAGAATGTTACAAGAGACAAGAAAGAAAACTACGTAATGATCAAGGGATCAGTCCAAGGAAAAGATATAACAATTTTAAATATATATGCACCCAACATAGGAGCACCTCAATACATAAGGCAACTGCTAACAGCTATAAAAGAGGAAATGGACAGTAACACAATAATAGTGGGGGACTTTAAAACCTCACTTACACCAATGGACAGATTATCCAAAATGAAAATAAATAAGGAAACAGAAGCTTTAAATGACAAAATAGACCAGATAGATTTAATTGATATTTAGAGGACATTCCATCCAAAAACAGCAGATTACACTTTCTTCTCAAGTGTGCACAGAACATTCTCGAGGATAGATCACATCTTGGGTCACAAATCAAGCCTCAGTATATTTAAGAAAATTGAAATCATATCAAGCATCTTTTCTGACCACAACGCTATGAGATTAGAAATGAATTACAGGGGAAAAACATAAAAAACACAAACACATGGAGGCTAAGCAATACATTACTAAATAACCAAGAGATCACTGAAGAAATCAAAGAGGAAATCAAAAAATACCTAGAGACAAATGAGAATGAAAACACAATGATCCAAAACCTACGGGATGCAGCAAAAGCAGTTCTAAGAGGGAAGTTTATACCTATGCAAGCCTACCTCAAGAAACAAGAAAAATCTCAAATAAACAATCTAATCTTACACCTAAAGGAACTAGAGAAAGAAGAACAAACAAAACCCAAAGTTAGCAGAAGGAAAGAAATCATAAAGATCAGACCAGAAATCAATGAAGTAGAAACAAAGAAAACAATAGCAAAGATCAATAAAACTAAAAGCTGGTTCTTTGAGAAGATAAATAAAATTGATAAACCATTAGCCAGACTCATTAAGAAAAAGAGGGAGAAGACTCAAATCAATAAAATTAGAAATGAAGAAGGAACAGTTACAACAGAAACCTCAGAAATACAAAGCATCCTATGAGACTACTACAAGCAACTCTATGCCAATAAAATGGACAACCTGGAAGAAATGATCAAATTCTTAGAAAGGTATAACCTTCCAAGACTGAACCAGGAAGAAACAGAAAATATGAACAGACCAATCACAAGTAATGAAATTGAAACAGTGATTAAAAATCTTCCAACAAGCAAAAGTCCAGGACCAGATGGCTTCACAGGTGAATTCTATCAAACATTTAGAGAAGAGCTAACACCCATCCTTCTCAAACTCTTCCAAAAAATTGCAGAGGAAGGAACACTCCCAAACACATTCTATGAGGCCACCATCACCCTGATACCAAAACCAGACAAAGATACTACAGAAAAAGATTACAGACCAATATCACTGATGAATACAGATGCAAAAATCCTCAACAAAATACTAGCAAACAGAATCCAACAGCACATTAAAAGGATCATACACCATGATCAAGTGGGATTTATCCCAGGGATTCAAGGATTCTTCAATATACGCAAATCAATCAATGTGATACACCATATTAACAAATTGAAGAATAAAAACCATATGATCTTCTCAATAGATGCAGAAAAAGCTTTTGACAAAACTCAACACCCATTTATGATAAAAACTCTCCAGAAAGTGGGCATAAAGGGACCCTACCTCAACATAATAAATGCTATATATGACAAACCCACAGCAAACATCATTCTCAATGGAGAAAAACTGAAAGCATTTCCTCTAAGATCAGGAAAAAGACAAGGATGTCCACTCTTGCCACTATTATTCAACGTAGTTTTGGAAGTCCTAGCCACAGCAGTCAGAGAAGAAAAAGAGATAAAAGGAATACAAATTGGAAAAGAAGTAAAGCTGTCACTGTCTGCAGATGACATGATACTATACATAGAGAATCCTAAAGATGCCACCAAAAAACTACTAGAGCTAATCAATGAATTTGGTAAAGTTGCAGGATACAAAATTAATGCACAGAAATCTCTTGCATTCCTATACACTAATGATGAAAACTCTGAAAGAGAAATTAAGGAAACACTCCCATTTACCATTGCAACAAAAAGAATAAAATACCTAGGCATAAATCTACCAAGGAAGACAAAAGACCTGTATGCAGAAAACTATAAGACACTGATGAAAGAAATTGAAGATGATACCAACAGATGGAGAGATATACCATGTTCTTGGATTGGAAGAATCAATATTGTGAAAATGACTATATTACCGAAAGCAATCTACAGATTCAATTCAATCCCTGTTAAATTACCAATGGCATTTTTTATGGAACTAGAACAAAAAAAATCTTAAAATTTGTATGGAAACACAAAAGACTCCGAATAGCCAAAGGAGTCTTGAGGGAAAAAACCAGAGCTGGAGGAATCAGACTCCCTGACTTCAGACTATACTATAAAGCTACAGTAATCAAGACAATATGGTACTGGCACTAAAACAGAAACATAGATCAATGGAACAAGATAGAAAGCCCAGAGATTAACCCATGCACCTATGGTCAACTAATCTATGACAAAGGAGGCAAGGACATACAATGGAGAAAAGAGAGTCTTTTCAATAAGTGGTGCTGGGAAAACTGGACAGCTACATGTAAAAGAATGAAATTAGAACACTCCCTAACACCATACACAAAAATAAACTCAAAATGGATTAGAGACCTAAATGTAAGACCAGACACTATAAAACTCTTAGAGGAAAACATATGAAGAACACTCTTTGACATAAATCACAGCAAGATCTTTTTTGATCCACCTCCTAGAGTAATGGAAATAAAAACAAAAATAAACAAATGGGACCTAATGAAACTTCAAAGCTTTTGCACAGCAAAGGTAAGCATAAACAGGCAAAAAGACAACCCTCAGAATGGGATAAAAAATTTGCAAACGAATCAATGGACAAAGGATTAATCTCCAAAATATATAAACAGCTCATGCAGCTCGATATTAAAAAAACAAACAACCCAATCCAAAAATGGGCAGAAGACCTAAATAGACATTTCTCCAAAGAAGACATACAGATGGCCAAGAAGCACATGAAAAGCTGCTCAACATCACTAATTATTAAGGAAATGCAAATCAAAGCTACAATGAGGTATCACCTCACATCAGTTAGAATGGGCATCATCAGAAAATCTACAAACAACAAATGCTTGAGAGGGTGTGGAGAAGAGGGTACCCTCTTGCACTCTTGGTGGGAATGTAAATTGATACAGCCACTATGGAGAACAGTATGAAGGTTCCTTAAAACACTAAAAATAGAATTACCATATGATCCAGCAATCCCATTACTGGGCATATACCCTGAGAAAACCATAATTCAAAAAGACACATGCACCCCAATGTTCATTGCAGCACTATTTACAATAGCCAGATCATGGAAGCAACTTAAATGTCCATCGACAGACGAATGGCTAAAGAAGTTGTGGTACTTATATACAATGTAATATTACTCAGCCATAAAATGGAATGAAATTAGGTCATTTGTTGAGACGTGGATAGATTTAGAGACTGTCATACAGTGAAGTAAGTCAGAAAGAGAAAAACAAATACCGTGTATTAACACATATATGTGGAACCTAGAAAAATGGTACAGATGAACCGGTTTGCAGGGCAGAAGTTGAGACACAGTTGTAGAGAACAAACGTATGGACACCAAGGCGGGAAAGCGGTGGGTGCGTGGTGGTGGTGGTGTGATGAATTGGGCGATTGGTATCGCCAATTGGTATTGGTATACAGTGATGTGTATAAAATTGATGACTAATAAGAACCTGCTGTATAAAAAAATTAATAAAAAAATTATGGAAGGAAGGAAGTAAAGGAAGGGGAGAGGGAGAGAGGGGAAAGGGAAGGAGGGGCATTGCAGTTAAATTTGGGGTTAAAGTACATTTTATTTGGTACTTCAGAACTTAGTCTGAGCTTTTCGAAATGTGTAAATACCCAACAGTCATACAGTAAATATTTATTGAGTGCCTGCTATATACCAGGAATTATTCTAGGTGCTGGAGATATTTCTGTGAGCGAAGAAAAAATTCTGACCTCTTGGGACATATGAAGAATTGGGAGAAATGGACAATAATCAAATAAATATGTAATATAATTCAGGAAATGACAGATATAAAGAAAAATAAAGCAAGATAAAGGCATAGAGAGTGACGAAGGAGATAGTTCAGATAGGCTGATCTCTCTGAGGAGGTGATGCTTGAGACCAAAATGGAAGAGGAAGCAAGGTATGCAGTAATCTGGGGAAGAGCATTCTAACCAAAGAAACAGCAAATGCAGAGGTTCTGAGAAGAGAGTGAGCTTAGTGTGTTCAAAGAATAGCAAGAATGCCAGTTTGGAAACTACAGGAGCGCGGGTGATGGAGGGATGGCAAGAGGTAAAATCACAGAGCTATGTAGAGTCCAAATCACATAGTCCAAACCTAGGGTTTGGGAATTTGTTGTAAGTATAATAGAAAGTCATTGGATACTTTTCATAGAGAAATGACATGATCCAATTGGTTAAAAGATTTTTCTGAATGTTGTGGGAAAAATATAATGAAAGGAGACAAGATTGGGAACTGGAGGCTATTGCAGTCATCTAGATAAGTAATGATGTTGATTGGACCAGGTTGGTGTAGTGGAAGCAGCAGCAGTAGTAGAAGTGGTAATAGCAGTAGTAGTAGTCAGAATTGGTAGGTTTCAGGATATATAATCTAAAGGTAGAGCTTCCCAATACTGATGAATTGGCTATTGGGAGTGAGACAGAAATCAAGGATGACTCTTGTTTTAGCTTGCTCAACTGGTGGAATGGCAGTTTTCTTTACTGAAATGGGAGAAAACTTGGAAAGAAAGGGGGTTAATCAGGAGTTATACTTCAGGCATGTTAAATTTGAGATGCCTGTTAGACACCTCGGTGGAGACGTTGCGCAGGCAGTTAGACAAAAGTCTGAGGAAGAGACTGGAGTTGGAGGTGTAAGTTTGGGAGGCACTCTCTCTGAGTAGTAGAAGAGTACTTAGTACTCTTAGTAGTACTAAGTACTTAGTACTCTTAGTAGTGGAAGAGTAATGAGTAGAAGATAAAGAAAAGAGGGTTGGAGACTGAACCCTGGGGCATTCTGTCATTCAGAGGTCTATTAAAGAGGAACACCCAGCTCAAGACACTGAGAAGGAGCAACCAGTCTGGCAGCAAGAAAACCAGGAGGGTGAGAAATCAAGAATTATACAGTATCCAGAAGAAAACAAATGAGTACAAGATAGGAAAATACAGTTCATATAAAATAAAATGCAAATAGCTCTTGGAAAAGAAAAGATAGTCAATCTCCTTCATAATAAGACAAAATAAAATTTAAACATCATTGCAATATCATTGTTCACCCATCAGATTAACAAAGATTAAAAAGTTTAATAACATACTATATTGGTGAGGTTGTAGGGAAACAGACAGTCATATATTGTAGATGGGTTTCATAAATTGGCACATTCTCTTTGGAGAGCAACTTGACAATAACAAAATTTTAAAAGTAAATATACTTTTTGACCAATCAATTCTACTCCTGGGAATTGATCCTATAGTATATTTATACATGTGCAAAATGATAAATGTACAAGGATATACATTGAAGAATTATATTCAATAGCAAAATGTCAGAAACAATCATCAGGGAACTAGTTAAATAAATTGTGACTCATCCTGAAATAAATATAATAAAATTATGACAACTGGTTAAATAAATTATGGCTCATCCCAGAATACTATTCAGCTATTAAAAAGAACAAGGCAGATTTATAGGTACTATATGGAAGGCTCCTGAAGACATGTGATTAAGTGAAACAAGTCAAAGTTTAGATTAGTATCTTTATTATGTTACCTATATCTTTTATAAGAAAATAAAAGAATATAGGTACATATATATTTGTATATACCTAGAATATCTCTGAAAGGATACACAATAATCTGGTTATAAGGCTGCCTCCAGGCATGAGAACTGTGTGAGGTAGAATAGAGACTTATTCTCAGTTTATTCCTCTTGTACCTTGTGAATTTTATGGCATGTCCATATATTTCTATTTTTTAAAGTTTTTCTTTTTTTTTAATTTTGAGGAAAGAGTGTTGCCAAGAGGTCAAGTAAACTAAGAACTCAAAATTGACCATTGATAAGGCAAGATGGAGTTCCACAGTGACCTTTATAAGGTCAAGTCCACTGGACTGGTTGAGATGAAAACCTGATGAAACATTCAAGTGAGTGGGAGGTGAGTATGTGGTGATAGTGAATCCAGAGTTCTATACTGGAAAAAACACTGGACTTTGTTTCTACTTCTTACTCAGCCATTTCTAATTCTTTCAGTCTGGACAAGTCACTTAATTTTTGTGAGCCCCAATTACTACATGAGTAAGATGAAGAAAGCCATATTTGCCCTGCCTATTGGAGAGTATTCTTATTGGGCTCAAATGAGAGAATGTCTCTTAATTGATACTCTATAAAACCCTATTAGATAAGATGTATCATTGTTGTTATTAATACCCAAGCACCCTTTTACTGCAGAATAAAACACTAAAAGAAGTGTTTTGGAAAGTTGGAGGTTTAGTGTTTGCTCTATGGGCCTCTTTTTATAATATAACCTATATTATATTCCAGGTGTGTTCATATTGCTGCTTTCTTAAATGTCTCTTTTTTTCCAAATGAAAATATGTTTTATTTCTGGCTGAAAGCTCACTGATTTTAAAGCTATAGCTTTAAAAAAAAAGCTTTAAAAAAGTCCTACTGGTTATCTTTGCTTTAACATTATTTTGATAACATAAATATACATAAATTATAAAAATAAAATATGTTAATAGTCTCACTTCCCAGACATAACCACTATTAACTAGTACATTTTCAAATCTTTCCAGATGTTTCTCTATCATAATCAATAACCTTATATACATATTTACTTTGGATTTAAACAAAATCAACTTGGCCCTTCCTGGTAATTCTCAATACAAGCATTAACCACAATGTCCCCCCAAACACATGACCCATCCAGTTTTGACTTATAATAGGAAAATCAAGAACTTTTTTTTTTTTTAACGAAGAAAACCCATATCAAGATTTGGAAAGAAACCATCAGTTTTGATTTTAGTCCCTTTCTAAATGTTCAGATTTCTTTGTTGAGTAGAAGTTGTAGAGCTAATTTTACCCTGCCAGATAATTCTTATCTCATTGGAAGCTGGGGCAATAGCATGGATGGGTGCCCTGCAGCATAAGAAATGCAAAACTCCCTTTGCTACTAACCCTTTTGACCAAGATAATAAGGAATCACTTAATTTAGCCCTGAACGCTCAGTAGTGAATAACATATTCTCACTTGAAAGAGAAATTTTAAGGCATAATAAATATTCTTTTTAATAAAATTAATCTTTGTCTACATAAGATCCATCTCTAGGGCAGGCGCAAGAGTAGAAAGTGCACATAAATCATTCAGTACAGGACTTCCCTGGGGGCACAGTGGTTATGAATCCTCCTGCCAGTGCAGGAGACATGGGTTCGAGCCCTGGTCCGGGAAGATCCCACATGCCACAGAGCAACTAAGCCCATGCGCCAGTTATTGAGACTGCACTCTAGAGACCACGAGCCACAACTATTGAGCCCTCGTGCCACAACTGCTGAAGCCCACACGCCTAGAGCCCATGCTCCGCAACAAGAGAAGCCACCTCGATGAGAAGCCTGCGCACCACAACGAAGAGTAGCCCCTACTCACCGCAACTAGGGGAAGCCCGCATGCAGCAATGAAGACCCAATGCAGCCAAAATTAAATAAATAAATAAATTTATTTTTTAAAAAATCATGCAGTACACCTCTATCTACAAGTGTGAATTTGTGAGTTGCAGAAACAGCATGCACTGCTGAGATGAAGATACTTCTGTTTTCCTTCTCACCTTCTAATTGTACTTCATTAAGGCAATGTCAGAACTTGTAACAACACCAAATAAATGGGAAAATAGCCAAATTTGGTCATATTTACAAAAAAGTATTTTTTTTCTTTTATTGGTTATATTAGACTTCTTGGGCTACCATAACAAAATACCATAGACTGGATGGGTTAAAAAACAGAAATTTATTTTTTCACCATTCTGGAAGCTTGCAACTCCAAGATCAGGGTGCCAGCATGTTTGGTTTTCTAATAATGGCTCTTTTCCTGGCTTGTAGACAGCTCCCTTCTCACTGTGTCCTTACATAGCGTAGAGAGAGTCAGCAAGTTTTCTGGTGTCTCTTCATACAGGGGCACTAATCTCATCATCAGGGCCCCATCCTCATGACCTCATGTAACCCTAATTGCTTCCATAAAGGCCACATCTCCAGATACAGTCACATTGGGAGTTAGGGCTTCAACATATGAATTTGGGAGAGATATAAACATTCAGTCCATAACAGTAGTTCTTTCTGATATAATTTTACAATTAAAAGAATTAGAGAAAGAATGAAAAGTAGTGAAAAATGTCCTGGATTAGAAGTCAAGAGACTTAAGTTGTGTTACAACTCCTGTGTGTCTTTGAATATCTCTCAGTTTCTCCGAATTGTTAAAATAAGACTGGTGACACTAGAGACTCGCTATCAGAGCTAAAATTCCATTTATTCAAAGAAAAAAATGTTATAGCACTTAATTTTTCTAACACCAACTAAAATTAATTTCTATCCAGCTGTGAAGATATGATTGAATTATAACTTCCCTTCCCTTTCAAAAATTATCTTCTCCAAACAAAAATCCAGTTTTGTTACCTAAAAATAAATTACAGTATCTATAAGAGAGATAGTTTTAATGTTGCAAAACCATGTACAATGTATATCACATAACTGATGAAGAATTAAGAGAGACTCTGGGGAGCAATCCACCAGAGAAAATGTTTAAGTGATTTCAAATTTCTTGTTAATTTCCATTCATCATCTCACCTTCATCTCTGAATTTACTCCTTCATACTATGATAATGTTATTCCAACCTGACTTAGTACAATTAGTTTGTAATCGTTCCACTTCCATAGTGATATATAATTGCCTAAGCTTCATTTGTGAGGGTGATATATAGGTTACATGACTGTCACAAGACACTTCTCAGATACTGTGAATTTAGATAAGTAAGTATTTGGGAGTTTTGTTATTCTTAGGATTCAAACATCTTATAAACTGTAAGAATAATAACATAAACTCCAAAGTTACTCAATAAGTGTTGAGTGTTTAATAGTGCCATGTAGCTCAAGCAATGCTTCATTTTTTTATTTATTTTTTTAATTAATTTTATTTATTTATTTTTGGCTGCATTGGATCTTTGTTGCTGCATGCAGGCTTTTCCGTAGTTGCAGCGAGCAGAGGCTACTCTTCTTTGCAGTGCACAGGCTTCTCACTGCAGTGGCTTCTCTTGCTGTGGAGCACGGGCTCCAGGTGCGTGGGCTCCAGTAGTTGTGGCACGCAGACTCAGTAGTTGTGGCTTGCGGGCTCTAGAGCACAGGCTCAGTAGTTGTGGAGCATGGGCTTAGTTGCTCCACGGTATATGGGATCTTCCTAGACCAGGGCTTGAAACAGTGTCCCCTGCATTGGCAGGCGGATTCTTAACCACTGCGCCACCAGGGAAGCCCTTAATTTTTTTAAATTAGAGGTAGGCATAGAAGATATTTGTCTATGACATACAGAAAGCCATAGAAATGATTTCTACACAGCAGAGCATTATTTTTCATTATTGAATCCAACCAGTGGCTGCTCCATTATGTCAAAAATCCATGGAAATATATAAATTTTTTTCAGTCCTTCAATATAGGGCAAATCCAGAAACTCTTCGAGTTGCAGCAGTGCTTGCAAAGAACATTCCCACTCCAGGGACCAAAATTGGGGCAAGGATTTTGTAGAATATAAGGGAGGCCAGGAATCCCCTTACATTTGATGCAGTAATGGATTTGATGCAAATTACATTTGATGCAATTACCTAAAGAAATGGTTCATGAAAATTCTACTTAAAGGCTGTTCTAAGCAACTGTAAACATAACAACTAAATATCCTCTTCCAGTAGTAATCCTGAGTCTGAGGCAATGCATGTCCATTCTGAGGCAGGAAGATGTAGGACATGCAGAGTGTAGGACCCACAAAAGGAACTATACAAAGGGGTCAACACTAGGTCAGAGATATTTTTCTGATCCACACTTACCTAAGATTTCACCAGTTCCCTCACGTAAAGAGATGAATGTCACCATCAGAATAACATTCAATATTCACTGTAATATGTTGGCATATATTCAAGTATAACTTAGTTTTAAGTATAAGAGTACTAATTTCATATCACGGGTTCAGTTATTCTCAATTGCACACAATTCCTTCAAACCTTATTAAAGAATGTTGTTTGGAAGAAATGATCCCCAAGACATCAAGTAACAACTGCAGTCAAGATTCAGTTGCCCAAAGTGACTAGTGTAGGAGTGTCCACTCATTCCTAGCAGAGGGTGCTTAAACAGGTCTTATTCCTACCTGGGTATATACACATTACACCAGCCTTTAACTGGGCACTAAACATATATACTATAGTGCACATGGCATTGTTACTGACTTCCAGAAATGTATAATATAGTTGGAGAGGCAAAACTGATACACACACACTCACAAATTTAGCAAAGGAAGGCCTATGTACAAGATGCTATGCGAAGCAGAATATAAAGAGAAATGAGACTGCATGGTCTTTGACCTCAAAATGACTATAGTCTTTAAGTAGGGGAGGACATAATAATAGCAGTAAAATAATAATTTCAAACATATATTGGTCACATAATGTGCAAAGGACTGCACCAAGAACTTTACAGCGCATATACTATCTCATTTAATCTTCATTTTAACATGATAGTGTAGGTATTACTATTCTCATTTTACAGATGAAGAGACTAAGCTCACAGATTTTAAGTAAGTGCTTCAAGTTTATAAAACTAGTTAGCAGGACTTGGGTCTGAGTCCAAGAAGCATTAGCTCCTTCCTGTGATATCACACTACATCTCCCACATGTAGACAAATTACTGTGAAATGGCAAACATCATAAAAGTAGACCCATGAACCACAGTGTTTTACATCAGTCATTTCCAGCCCGAGAGAACTGGAAATGTTTGGTGGAGGAGGTGGCCTTTGAGCAATAGTAAGGAGCCTAACAGGAGATGAGTAACTGTAGGAAGTTGGATTATTCCAGGAAGCACATAGGCAAAGGCATAGAGGTAGGACAGCATACGTTTTTTAAAGGGGGAATGTGATTAATAATCTATTTCGGTGGTAGCCTGGAAATAATATGGTGGTGTGGTGGGAAAAGTAAGTTGGAATCAGTTTGGAATCAAATGATAACAAGCAGGTCTTGAACACTAAGGAGTTTAGACTATTTGGAGGCTACCACTGACCTATTAAAAGGTGTTTGTGGAAGAAGGGCATAATCAAACAGCATTTCAGTGTGATTAAACAAGGAGACAATCATTAGGTGATGACACATGACAATTATCAACAAATATTAGCTCAATGTGAGGAAATATTCTTGTCGTTATATTAGGAGAGAACTGGTAAACTGTTTCAGGAGTGGTTAGTTAAATAACTAATCATCAGAATCATCACAGTCTAGACTGGCCAAGAAAGTTACAAACTCAATTTCATCAGTTTCACCCCCAACAGTTTGATCATACTGGGAGAAATAATAAAGAGCAAGGAAAATAAAATAATAATTTATAATAGTAGCTAATCTTTGTGGAGCTTATATGTCAGGCAGTGCACTCCAAACTCTTTATAATAACAATCTGCTGTCTGCTGAGCCCAGATTCACTGCAAAGGAGGTTGTATAGTCGTGTCAACTATTTAAATCAAGCTGTCTGAGAAATCAGAGAAGTTGTCACCTTTCAAGTGATCTAATCAAGATTACTAGTGACATAAAACATAGTCTCTTGCCCTTGTTGAACAGTCAAGGATAAACACTGAAATTACTCACCAACTTTCCTTTTCCTAAACTCCATAAGGACCATTTGTTTCTAGCATGTTTCCATTTCTAGGATTACAGTTTCTTTTACATTAGTTACATTTTATGGTGCTTGTTTCCCGGCACTTCTGTCTCCTCAGCAAACTCTTCTCCAAATCAGAGTGTAGGATGGGTTATTTCTAGGAAAAGCTTCTCCAAGTAAACTGATTCCACCCACTATGTATTCATTCTGGTGTCTTGTTCCTGCATTTTGAAGTACTTTTGGAGCCTACAGCTCACTATCTATGGTTGCCTAAACTTTCTCACTGTAATGAGGGCGAGAGATTGTGAAACAAAAAGTTAGCTTTATGACCCCTATAAATCTTAATAAGCAAAGGAAACTCAATCACCTATATTCTCACTCCCCAAACACCTACTGTAAGTAAGCTATATGCATAATAAGTCACATTAGGATAGAATGGGGGGGAGGGGGACACTAGTTTGAGCCAAATTATTATCTATAAGTTCTTTAGTAATAGAAATTATTTCTTAATAATATTTGCATGTCTGAATTGCCTAGCATGGTTAACTGCACACTCTAGACACCAAATAAATATCTATCGAATAAATTTTTTTTTTTTAACAAACCATAGATTGGTGGAAAGGAGTGGAAATAAAATTCAAACATGAACAACTCACTTCTTTTAACAGCTTGAGTTAAAATAGTAAATGAAGAATGAGGCTAATGGCTAAATTTGAAAAGAATGTTGGATTTTTACAGGGATTTGATAACGTTTTCTTTTACATGACCAATAGAATGAATATCTTTAATAATAATACCTGATTATTTAATTCAACAACTCAGGCAGTTATCAGGTGTCCTCTCAGCTAAAATTAAAATTGTATACATCCCTCTCTCTCACCTCATTTGCTTTTCTCACCATCTCCTTCATTTCAGCGAATGGTATAATGGGTTGAATAATGGGCCCTCCAAAATATATCCAAGTGCAAATCCTTGGAAACTGTGAACATCACCTTATTTAGTAAAGGAGACTTTCAGATATAGTTAAGGATCTTGTGATAGAATCATCCTGAATCACCCCATGTGAGGCCTAAGACAAGCACCCTAAGAGACAGAGAGCAGGAGTCATAGAGGCAGAGATTGGAATGACATAGCCAAGGGAAGTCAATGAAAGCTGACAGCCACCAGAGCTGGAAGACACAAAGAATGGATTATCCCCTAGAACCTTCAGAGGGAGTGCAAGTTTGCCAACACCATGATTTTGAACTTATAGTTTCCAGAACTGTGAGAGAATACATTTCTGTCATTTGAAGTCACCCAGTGGTAATCTTCTAAAAATCTAACAGGAAGGACAACTCTTTCCTGCCACTTGCTCACCAAAACCCCTAGAATTGTCCTTAACTTTCATCTTTCTCTCACATCACCAATCCATCCAACAGTAGTAAAGAATTTATATTTTTAAAATACATCCAGAATCTGACCACTGCTTACCACTTCCACTGCTCCCACCCATTGAAGCCACCATCCTGTATTATCCCCTTAAAGAGTCTCCTTGATTCCACCCATGCCCCCTACAACCTATTCTCAATACACCAGACAGACTGACTCTTTTAAAACTTAAGTCATGACATGTCAAAACACTGTAAGTCCTCCCCATTTTACCCACAATAAAGCCCAAATTCCTACATTGGCCTGTATAAATCCTGTCAACCCCGGACCTCATCGACCCCCAACCAGTGCATTACTCTGATCCAGCCCACAGCCTCTATGCTCTTCCTTGCTCCTTCTCCAATACTCCAGGAGTGGTCTCTCCTCAAGGTCTTTGCACTGGCACTTCCCTCTGTTTAGAAAGGTGTTTCCTCGTGTATCTCTGCAAAGTTTACTCCACCACCTCCTTTAAGTCTTGCTCAAATGTCACCTTGTCAGAAGTAAGTAAAAACTTATTGAATAAATAATTAAGTGAATGGATTTCAAATCAATAGCTTTTATAACTATCAAGCACTTCTACTTTATAATTATTCTATTATTTTTCTTTTTTTTTTTTTACCATACGACCTGGTCTTAGTGTCCCATCCATATATTCTCAAACTATATAGAATTAGATTCCTTTATAATGTCTCATACATTAACTCCATGATTACTTAATGACCTTGGAAGTTTTGGAAGCATACAATAATGTCCAATATTTTCTGAAGTAGTATATCATAATTTGCCTAAGTTTTAATATGTGACATGAGTGAAGTAGTCTTTTCTTCATAATCAGGGGGACAAGAATGTATCTCCTCATTTTTTCCAAAGTTGAAAACTACTGTCAGAAATATGGATGTCAATTAGTTAATGAATAATGTAAGAGGGTGGTTAGAATAACACAGAAAGTTAGCTTCAAAATGAACAAACCTATCAAAGAAAAAGCCGTTTCTCCAATATGGTCAGCATGGTAGCAGGTATATTATCACTACAGGAAGCAAGTTTGACTGTCAAGTCGATGAAGAATAATTACAATTGTCAGGCAGAGAAATGATGAGATTGTGGGAAATTGAGCATTCCAAAATTCTCACACAGTTGTTGACTTCATGTTATAGTCCCCAAACTCATTTTAATGCTATAAGATCCAATTCACTTTTCCAGAAGTCATTGTTGCCAGTTTTCATCCTGCCAATTGTGAAATGTTCCAATGTGATTTTTGTGTTTGTTTGTTTTATTTGTTTGAGAATTCATTATCGCATTGTCAGATTTCTAGGTCATTGCTTAGAGAGGCAATTTTAGTAGTGTTTTAAATCACCCATGTGATAAACCTTTTCTTTGGAAAGACCTCTGTCTCAATCATCCAAAATAATTTCATAATCTCTCTTGGATTGAAAGTTTATAGATTTGAGGCCACATAATTCTTTCCTTGGCTAAGATAATAAATTTTCCCAAGCTAAAAAGAACTTTCCCAAGCCATGTTGAAAACAAAATTGTAACACTCTACGAAGTGTCAATTTCAACAGCTCAAATACATTTTCAGAAATTTCAAGCAGATCAAATACTTCTGTAAGTTAGGCACTGTGGATCTCCTTCTTGTTTTGCTAGGTACATGGTTTGTAGTGTTCATAATAGCACAGTACTCCCTTTGAAGTCAGTATTCTTGAAGTCTCTGGAGGCTCAGATAAGTTCCTCAGAGACAGACCTGGTATAATTTGTCAAACAGCCCACGGCATTACCAGTTGACACTGTAATTTTGCCAGACCTTATAAGATAAGCTGGCTTGGCCCTAGTCATTAGAGACATGGGCAGCCTCTAGCGTAAACCCAATTGCTGTAGAAACTATCATTAAAACTATTATTGAACATCTATCTGGTGCCAAAAATACATCCAACTCATTGTAGTCATTGGGATCTGCAGCAAGACAATGCTTCTGTGCTTCACAAGGGACACATGAATGCCTCAGCAGTTTTAATCCATGGAAATGCTGAAATGGAAAAGCACTGGCTGCTCCCTCTCATTCTGGACCACTTACAGTTCCAGTATCCTTTTTTTTTTTTTTGAATATAAAAATTTATTTTTTTAAGTCAAAGTATGCAACAAATAAAACCTACAGAAAACAGATTTTCCCATCACAATCTGTTGCTTTACCAAATAATAGTTTGAAAACACATTCCTTCAGTCATTATAAAGTTCTTAAAATACAAAAGAAATTAAATCTGTAAGAAAGTCTAGTAGACCAGATGCTGTTGTCAGGACTTTTATATCGGTGGTTATGCTTCAGTACATCCCACGCCATCCACCTCCACTCATGCCACCTTGCCCATAGTAACCGCCACTGCCTCCACCACCACAGCCATAGCCACCCAAACCATCAGGAGTACCATATCCTCCACTGTAATTGTTCCCCATTCCCATTCTTCCAACAGATCCATAGCCTCCCTGATTATCCATTCCATCTCTGCCATAAGCTCCCATTCCAGAACCTCCCATTCCAGAGCCACCTCCAGGAGTTGAATTCAAGAAGAGTTCAATGTATCGATGTTGCATGTTATTCTTATCTTTAGACATGGCAGGTAGTGCATCTTCGTGTGTCACAAACGCTACATCTGCTTCTCCTGTTGCTCTGCCATCAGCTCCAATATCAATATGCACTCGGATTGGATTTAGTGGTGAGAAGAAATTAGCAATGTCACTTTTGGTTGCATGGAAAGGTAATCCCCTCATATGTACAAAATGACCACCATGAAAACCTGAGCTTGCATCACCAGCTCCACCATAGCCATGTCCTCCCATACCTCTTCCATCTCTCATTCGCTCATCAAAGCCATCATTTTCATAGCCATAATTATTATAGCCACCATAGTCATCAAAACCTCCATAACTTCCATGCCCAGCTCCATAATAACCCCCTCTTCCTCCTATTGGTCTATTATATGGTCCTGGTTGCTGGCCCAGCGATCTTCTTGGTGGATCATAAAATCCTTTGATTTCACTCCTGCTACTTCTGAAGATCTCAATATACCTGTGCCCTATTCTTTCCTTGTGTTTCCCCAGAGCATTTTCTGCTATCTCCTTTGAAGCAAACTGCACGAAGGCCTCCCCTGTGCCTCTCCCCGGTAGTCCATCATCAGTGTTATCCCATTTGGCACGATTTCCAACCCTTGAAAGAACTGAACTATTTCCTCTTTGCTGCAACCAAATGGCAGTCCACGAAGTCGTACTGTCCCATCATTAGCGTCATTTGGACCATTATGTTTCATAACCCAATCCATCTCAATATCGTTTGATTTAAATGCCTGTCGGGCGACAGTAGCGCCGACTCCGCTGCTCGCGGGGTCCGGTCGTGAGCAGGGAGAAGTCGCCCGCCTCGTTCCCACAACGGTTCTTCCAACCGTCCCCGGCGGCAACCGCTAAGGGCTCCAGTATCCTTTATCATCCCCTTATGTAGCCAAGAATCTGAAGAGAGGCCCAGATGTAATTTGATCATGTTTGGCCAGTTTTATCTCCAAAACACTTCTTAAGTCGATCTCCTCTTCCTTCATGCCAAATACCACTGCCTTAGTTCAGTCCTTCATACTGTTCACCTGGACTAACACAAGAACTTCCAAACTGGTCTCTCTAACTCCTGTCTACCCACCTCCCTTACCCCAAATCTACCCCCTTATATACTCCACATTGCAGCCAGAGTGACCAGCCTAAAACACACACCTGATCCTTTCACTCCCAAGTTTTGAATGGTTCTGAATTCATTCATCTATTCATTCGACAAATCCCCAGTGCTCCAGCACTGGGAATACAACAGTAAACAAAACAGATACATTTTTGCCTTCTTGAAGCTTGCATTACTGTAGGTTAGACAGGCAATAAGAAGACAACTGTACAATGACATATGCTGTAGAAAAGAGAGACAGAGAGTGATGGAGGTGGGGGTATCTTAGAAAGGGTAGACAGGAGGGGCCTGTCTCAGCAGAAGGGAGTGAAGGGAGAGGGTCGACCATGAGAGATGGACAGGAAGGAAGGAAGAGCACAATAGGCAGAGGGATTAACGAGTGCAAACGCCTGAGTTAGAGAGATGCCAGCATGTTCTAGCACATCAAGGCGGCCTGTGAGTTTGGAGCCCAGTGTGTAAGGGGGTTGAAGGCAAAGTGGGGAGCAGGGGAGGGGCCAATTCAAGTAAGGATTTGCCTTCCAGGCCTTGGTAAGAATGTGGATTTTATTTTAGATGTGAAGAAGCCATTGGAGGTTTGAGCACTCACTGGGGAATGTTATTATCTGATTTATATTTTAGAGGGACCACTCTCACTTCTGTGAAAAGGGTAGACTTTAGGAGAGCCAAAATGGAAGGAGACTTATTCCCATTATAATTGTGGAGTTACTGCTGTGATCCATGGGAGCTTGGACTGTGATGGTGATGGTGGTCAAATTTGGCATACCTGGTCAAGAGGGTTTGCTGAAGGATTGAACGTGGGTACGAGAGAAAGCAAGGAATAAAGGACTCAGCATTTCCCATAGGATAAAGCCCAAGGTTGTAGCACAGCATCCAGTTCCCTCTCAATCTGACACCTGCTACCTTCTTCAGCCTCATCTCCCACCCACATCTGAAAAATTTCCCTACAAGAATTCTGATTTCTGGGAGTTTCCCTGCCCACGTGCCCATGCTACTTCACATCTCTGTGATGTTTTTCAGGCTGTACTTTTTGTGTGGATCTCCCTTCCCACTTATACAATTCTTTCTCAAGACTCAGCTCAGGCATCATCTCCCCAGGAAACCTTTCCTGTATTAACTTTCCAGGTTAAATTAAGTACCCCTTCCTGTACTCAGCATCCAGGAGTCTTATCTCAGAATTAATCATATTGCATTGAAACTCTGATTTTTGTCTGTCTTCCCACTAGCCTGTCACCTCCACAAAAGAGAGATCTTGCATTATATGCCTTGCATCCCCAGTGCCTCACTCAGTGCTTACACCCAGCAGAGGTTCAATAAATGCTTGTCGATCTGAACTGAATCTTCCAGCCACTCTTTATGCCATCAAGGCAGCATTATCAGGGACCACAGGGAATCATAGCGTCAAAGAGAAACGGAGAGTGAAGCTTTCCTGGATAAATCCCATTGTGAAGACTGGCATGTTGACCACGTGGATCACGTGCTCTTCTTATGGAGTGCTCAGGGCCTTTAGTCAAAGTAAGCCATCCCCAAAACATCTCTGCATGTGATAAATACAGGCATCAAGGAGTAAATGCTTGGGAGTAAAGGTAAGAGAGAACATAGTTACCTACTCTCTTTTGAACATGGGGTAACAGGCTTCTAGAAAAATGAAACAAGCAGGCACTAGCCACCTGTTTTCTCTGCCTGTATCCTCAACAGCCCATGCTGCTTTTCTTGGTCATCATATCTGATAGAGAATATCAAGAGAATCAGTCTGCAAGCTGCAGGTACAGAACAGTGTTCAGGGGATCTATAATCACGTTACATAAAGTGGGGTTTATATAAAGTTGACAGAATGTGCTGATGTGAGCCATTTACAGTTCAATTGTAACAGAGCAGTCTGGCAAGCAGCTAGCTTTATCTGGGAGATGATGTACTTTGGATTCTGCCATCAAGTCAGATTTAGAATAACAATCTGAAGGGAACACAATCCCCCTTTTAAAAATCTTGCCTTCTCTTCCTCGGATCCAGTGAAGCAAAAGAAGTTAGAAGAGTCTGCATAATACCAGCAGACTTTTCATTACTTTTTATGGAAATGCAACTTATCTAAAGATTTTTTTGTCAAGGGAAACATAGTCAATATACAAAACTAGATTTAATACAGCAGACAACAAACTTTTTTTTAAACAACTATGCTCCTTGAACTTTAAAAATTTGCCAGATGAATTAACCAAATATTTAAAAAGTTTTCAGCATAGCTTTACTAGGTTCTATAAAACACACAGTCAATAACAATTCTATAAAGGGACTAAGTTATGGAAGAGACACAGATTGTCAGTCCATATATGTTGCATGTGTATGAAAATGTTGAAAACTGTTTTCCTTAAACACAAGAATGTATTGTCACCTGGTTTTATTTTCACATACATTCTCAAACATTTGTTTGAAATAGTTTTCCCAGTTTGTTTTTTCTGTTGTTTTTCATGGTTTCTTTTGCTATAATCAATTTTTTAAATTTTTATACTTAAGTGTTTTAATATTTTTCTTTATGGTATATAGGAGGGGGAGTGTGTGTGTATGATGGTAAAAGGCTTTCTCCTCCACAAGAGTGTAATACTAGCTACCCTTGGTTTTTGTCTTTTAATTCTATGGTTTAGTTTTTTACACTAAATCTTTAATCCATTTGGATTTTATATTAACGTAACAAGTGAAGTCAGTATTGAGCTCTTTTTTTTTCTGAATGACTAAACAGTTTTCTTAACATTATTCATTAAAGTATCTATCTTTTCGATATTGCCATCTTTATCATATATTTTATTCCCCTACTAACTTGAGTCTCCTTCTAGACTCATTGTTTTGTCTCATCCTCTGTCTATTCCTGTCCTAGCAAAACCACATTGCTTACTTAATAATGCCTTGATGCTGGGGAAAGTTACCCATCATCACTTTTCTTTTTCAGAATTTTATTAGCTGCTATATTCATTGACTATTATATTTTTCAGAATATTGTTGGCTATATTTATGATCCAAGATTATGTTTTAGATAAGGAATCTTTTAGAATCTTTAGAATCATTCAGTCAAATTCCCTCCAAAAAATCCCATTTGGAATTCTGACTAGGATTACCATTCATGCCTTGATTGACTTTGAGATCATGGACATCTTAACATTAGTGATTGTTTCTAGCCAAGAAAAGATGTCTTTCCATTTTTTTGTCTCCTTTTATGCCCCTCAGCACATTTCATCAGTCATGCATATTTCATGTTAAGTTTATCCCTAGGTATTTTGGATGTTTGCAAGTTAGAAATTACAATTTGTCCAAATCCTGCACATCAAGATTCAAAAAAGATCTTAACCTCCAACTTTTAGTCAGCACATCCTGTTAATGTACCACTTAATTTTAAATTCTAGCTCATCCTGAAATAAATGTGTCCTCACTAAGTTTCTTTAGTCATAGCCTTTAGAACTTTATCATTTGTAGCTGCCTGATAGCTTTTGAACATTCTAAAAATTTCAATAGATTCTTATATTATGAATCTAGCCCTGCCAAAGTAGAATTAAACAAAAGCAAACAAACAAAAGAACACTACTTCTTTCAGTCTCACTTACAGCTACAGTACAAGCATCAGACCTAGGTTGTGTCAAGCAAATATACCCATAGAAGACTCCAGAAGTAAAACATGGAAGGTAGCAACATGAACCAGTGGCCACATGTAGGGAAATTGACCTTCTGGCAAATGGGGGAGTGGTAGTATCTGATTCTTTAGAAGGTGTCTGGCATGTGGCAACAAGCACAATCAGTGGAGGGTGGCAGCAGTGTTCTCTTGCTAGTAACAGTTCTGCAACATGGTGGAGCAGAGCTGCAAGTTGTATTGTTTAAGCATGTGTGGCATTCAAACCTCGCTCAGTGGCTACTATAGAAATTTTGTGAGCCATCTGAAGATACTTTAATAATTAATCTCTTTCTCGTTAAACTAGCCAGAGTACTGTGGCTTGCAACTAAAACTGGACAATTTATAGACGAAAGATGGAAACTCATGTAGTAGGCACTAAGAAAAAAGAACTATAAACAAAAGTGGATGGATTGTGCCTATGCTTGTCTTTCTATTCCCTCGGCTTTTATCTAACTATGTCCTTTACTAGGCCTCTGACTAGTAGACAGTTTCTGTTTGAATTCCTCAAGGGCTGCTAAACTTGGCTCCCTGGTGTGAAAAGCAAACATACTTTCATAGCACAAGACTTTGATCCCTCAGTTGTGTAATTAACTATGTGTTATGGAGAAAATGTGTGAATCTGACAATTATTTTTTTTAATTCTTGTTAATATTGGCCATCAGTATATCTAGAGGAGATTTAAGTGTAAGTATGTTTGATCACACAAATTAAGTATACATACACAACTATTAATTCACAATAAAACAATAAACACATATATTGTTGCTAAACTACATACTGGTCTCAGCTACACCATCACCATCAATAACGCTACATATTTTACTGGGTTTCCAAGGCCGTGTTAGTAAGCTAAAAGAGACCAAGACTTCAGAATTGAATAGGGCTGGGATTTATTGCCTTTGTTATTGGCATCTCATAGGGGAACACCAACTGAAGTTAAAAAAGCTCTCTTCAAGATTGCTAGGGATAAAATATGGACACATGAAGCTGAAAATATATTCCATTCTCTTCTTTGTCTAATTCTATTTTCTTTTTAAACCTCATATACGTGGGTGAACCATTTCTCTTTTCATGTCTCCTTTCTACTTCCTCAACTAGATAGTGAAAAACCTGTTCTGTTCTCCCTTAGTCAAATTCAAAGATACCTAGGGCTTCTCCTCTATTTGCCTTCACCAAGACCAAGATAACCCCTACTCATTACCAGAAGTGCACCTTGTACCTGTTCACAGCATCTGTTAGTCATTAGAAGAACAGCTATTAATGAGGATTAATTCCCAGAATGCTCACACCCATTTCAGATGCCATTTATTTCTCTAGTTGCAGAACCACTAGCCTATAACCTTCATTGGGAAAGAAGCTTGTGTCTCATAGAGTTTAGCACAGTCCCTGGTACACATAGGCTTCACAAGCACTATTCGTTAAATGATGTTTTGGTGTTGGATTATCATTGATCAGTTTCTTGGATGTATGTGAAAATGCATTATAAGTAAATTTCAAATTTCCAAAGTATTTGAGGTGGTCTATGGTCCAAATAGCAAAACATTCTGAATAAGTATATATTGGTTTTCCTTCTGAAATTTATTCTTATAATTTACTTTAGAAACAAGAAGATGAGAAGGAAATTCATATCTATTCCACAATTGCCTTATCGGAATACTTTTTTGAAAACTTTATGGTTCTGCTTATATAACCAATTATATGCACTAACAGTAGCTTATTCAAGTGAATTAATCGACAGGGACCATCTAACAAAGAGTTGAACTGAAACATTTAACCAGTGAGAGTCCGAGGGATTATATCAACTATTTCATGTGTTGGAATTGATATTTCTAGATTCCATGTTACAATATATACAATTATAATTATGTGGGAAAATCTCTGTCAAATTGAAAAGTCTGACATTTTTTCTGACCAGACTAATAGGCCATGTTGTCTAGACATAGACTTTTCCTGTGAGGACATGGCTAAAATGGGTTTTTAAATACTAGTTCCTTTGCCTCTACATCTATCCAATTGCCCTTCTGAAAGATAAGCCCTAGCTCAGGTAGCTGCTACAAATTTTCTCTTTTATGCCATGATTCATTTTTCTCCTATTGACCTTCCTTTTTCAGTAATAATTGCAATAAAGATTAGTAGCAATTGGGAAATCAAGAATTTTACCCAAGAAACTTAAGAATGTGAGAAAAACTGAAAACTT
This sequence comes from Globicephala melas, assembly GCF_963455315.2. Classification (NCBI taxonomy): domain Eukaryota; kingdom Metazoa; phylum Chordata; class Mammalia; order Artiodactyla; family Delphinidae; genus Globicephala; species Globicephala melas. The sequence goes on along the minus strand of NC_083320.1, from coordinate 81,970,122 downwards.
GAAGGGTAGTGTCCTTTATAAGTACTTTCTTGAAGTCATTTATTTATTGCCATAGATTAATCAAGTTTCTTGGAATTATTGGCTTTCATATAAACACAATTAAGAAACATTTTTTCACATAAAAAACAGATGGGTACTTGTTTTCTAGTAAAGCAAAATGATGACAAAATGAAAAGGGGAAAGAGGGAAGCTCTCCAAAACCTACAAAATTGCAATTGCTTCTTCCTCTTAAGGAATACTAAAGGGTATTTTTTTGCCCCTTCATTTGGGAATTTATCTCCTCAGCTTCAACCATGTTTAACAGGAATCTTACAGTTTAATGCCTGTACCTCACATTGAAAAGAGCAGGCAAAACTGTAAATAAGCATTTTAAAAGGATGAGCTTGCTCTTAGAAATCTTTTGAAGCCACTCTGAAGAAAATCAAGTCCACGATAGTTGGAAACAAAAAAATAAGTAATGATTACTAATAGTAAGTGGCCACTTACAAAGCAGAGGCTTCTTTTATTTATAAAGTCTCCACATCGTTTAATTCAATTTGGATGACCCATTTCTTTGCTGTTTCAAATTCATGTCAATTCTAGTGATCCCTTTTCTTTATGTACCACGGTGCAGATTAAGGTCACTGATTTTGCATAGAACAAAATGAAGAAAAAAGAAAAAAAAACGAGAACCCAATTTCAGTCAGTTACTGGGAGAAAAAAGGTCAGTCTGTTAACAATTATCTATTAAATAGCCACTATGTGTGGAGTGCTGAAATAGATTCTGTGTGGGGAAATGGGAAGCAGAAGATAGTAACCATACCTCTTAAAGAACTCAAAATATAAAAGGGACAGAACAAATCTCACAGAGACTGAACAAATACAAAAATAAGAACATGCAAAAAATAGGGGAAATATGTATGACCAGCCTGAAAATTCCATGCAGGATAAAATCCAAGATGAGTCTGACTTACTATCTTACCTTTTGTGGTACAGTTCACCTCACTCCTCTTTACTGCTTTGCCATGCTTACGGGATAGACCCTAGGACAGGAAAGCAGGGTCAGACAGATGCAACCCACATGTATCAGCCTCCCATCACACAACTGTTGGAACTATTCAAATTTCCCTCCAGATGTGTGAATTCAGAGGGTTTAAAGAAACTTTTTAATACCCAAACTATATTCTAGAAAACCATTAACTTAAATCTTCACTGGAACATGAATGCTCTCCCCCCTACACATACACACACACTGGTTTAATTAAAAAACAGTTAAAATTGATTAACATTTTTCATTGGATTCCTTAAGAAAAAAGAATTTAAAAAAGAAACAATTCTCCGTTTGTGAATCTGGGCCAAGGGAGCAGAAGACGAGGTGAAAAATGAAAGATGGCTCTGGCTACCCCATGCAGTATTGGAGAGAGCATGGTGTTACTTGTGTTTATCTTGATAGGGGGCTGTCCAATCAGAGGGCAATTTTTGAAAAACAGTAGGAAATGAACACAGAACAGCAACCTGGGAAAATCAGCAAGCATGTCAAACAGCAAACACTCTTAGCTTTTTCTTCTCTCTTTTCCTACATTTGTTGGCAATGACAGTCACCAAAACACAGGATCACATGCATTAAACTTTTTCAAGATAAAGTTCCTATCTCAAAAATAGTAAATTCCTAGTGGGAGCAGGATAAGAGGTATGTTGATTCTTTTGCAGATAGATAGTTTCTACTGTGGATGCCAGTGTCTTTGTTGATTTTGTGTTTTTTTAAGTGCTCAAAAGAAAAATACCATTCATCTGTCCTTAATCTGGAAATGACTCAATTGTTTAGAAGCTTTTGTTTAAAGCTCACAGAATTGCTGTACATTGACTTGACTGCCTAAATGTGAAACTCAGGCCTTCAATGAGACACCCAAGTGAGAAAACTATTAGAGTAACAGAATTATGTTTTTTAATAACCATTTATTGTAATCCAGTGTATTTAGCTTAATACCTTATGTCTCTTTGACATCTAGTTAAAATGTTAGTCTCATCTAAATGAAATTGATGAAATCTAAAATGTATAATTAATGACCTCCTTTGCAGAAGAATAGAAAATTAACTTTATTTCTTTTAGAAAAGGTGTTATTCTCATGAATAACCAAATTTCTCTAAGTTGTTGGAAGTAGTTTAGCTTAATAGTCTTATTTTTAAAAATCACAGATATTTTCTTCTTCCTTTTGCAAAAGGAATAAAAGCCACATGCACTGTCACGCTAATGCTCAAAATTAGAAATTTTTTGCTGGCTACTTCCATTCTCAGCCCTCACACTCATCACTTGCCGTGCCCCTTTTTTACCCTTTTGTATCATTTCCACGCTTATCTGTCTCCCCAAAAGACAGAAGCAGGAAGTAGTTCTTGTTCATTGTAAGCTTTAGCACTCCCATCTCCCAGCCCAACAATGTGTACAGAGTAGGCACTCAATAAATGTTGGCCCGTAAATATTTTAAAACTTAAATTATGTGCAAGAGACTATGTTTGTTTCTATATACAAAGATAGGGAATTTTTGACATCACAGCCAAGATGACACCAAGACTTCCAAGTGGGCACACAGTGTGTAAGCAATACCTTACCCACCTCCACCTTCCCCTAACCAGCCTGAAGCTGCTGTTTGATTGAGTAATATAACATTCCTCCTTACTTACCCTCAAGGCTGCTCTTGATACCAAATAGGTACTAACTGCTCCAAGGTTGAGAGTCCCTGTGGGGAGAGCTTAGCTGTGAGCAATGCTTTATTCCAAGGACAGATAGAGTCCCAAAGAAGCCTCTCTAGACTTCCCCAGCCCTCTAACCTGTGTGGGAATCTAATGATGCCCTGGACAAAAAAGGCAGAGTTCCTTAGACAAAGTGCACGTGGAGGAGGGAAGATTTATCAGCTGCTGAAAGTTGGCCTAGGGCAATGGTGGGGGTGAGTGTCATGAGTCTGTAGAGTGTTTGTCTAAATCTTCTTTGAGTCAGTTGTATTTCTGCCATCAGCAGATCCAGTGCTCCAGGACACATGGGTTAGAATGTTTGGCTTCTCATTCTCATCTCCACTCTGGTTGAAGCCAGGCATCCTCAATAGGGAATGAAAAGGCTGGAGCAGAAACTCTTCAGGTTCAACCTCCCCAGCTCCAAGAGTAGCAGCAGCGAGGAGAAGAATAAGCAGGACTAGCTTGAGGCTGTGTTCAAAGGAAACTAAAAGTCCTAGTCCTTGACCAGACAGCCCAATAATCAAGCCCAAGAATCAAGCACAGAACCAGAAATAGTTCCAAGCACAAGATTTGCAATAGAAAGCAAAGGGCCTGAGGGGTCAGAGAGAGAGCTGCAGTGACATGCCGAAGGAGGAAGCCTTTGATGCTGTCCCACACACGTATCCACTAGCAGGCAAGGAATTGTTAACGGTCCTGACCAGTTTGGACTTCTTTTTTTCTCAGTTCCCAGGACGTCAGAATGAGAGTGGGACATTATAGAATCCATGCGCCTGCCCTTCTAGGAACAGTTTTTAGTTTGGAGTGCTTGTTTGTTTGTTTGTTTTCCAAAATCAGCATCAGAGAACCATCCATTGTCTCTGAGAGAGAGGGAGAGCAGCGATGTGGGAGGTGGCAGAGATGATGGTGATGAATGCAACATTGCTGAAAGCAGCAGAAAAAGCCTCAGGAAGTCAGCAAAAAAGGAGACCTATCTATGTTTCCAGGAGTGGCACCTCTGACCGAGATCAATGAAGGGAAAGCCAGAATAACTCAAATAATTGTACTAACACACTACTTTAGCAAATAATAGCTGGTATGTGAGTAGGTGAGAGGATCCTGAGAGACCAAGGGTATCAGGGTAAGATATGAGGCCAAATTTGCAAAAGGAAACAATTGGCGGTGCTACACTCTCCCTGTGGAACGTGTACCTGTGCAAACATGACTGTCGCAATTGGATTGGATGGCTCAGACTAAGACTGGGACTCACCTGCATGCTGTGTGTATAGACGTGAGGGAACTAGGGTCTTTCATTTGTCATCTGCATCAACATTCCTCAAATATTCACTGAATGACCAGTAGACACAGACATTGTTCTAAGACCAGGGATATACAGTAGTGAGCAAAAAAGATAAAACCCTGCCCTCATGAAGTTTGCTTTCTATTTGGGGAAATGGGTCAATAATTTAAATACATAATGTGAGAATGGGGACAAGTGTTACAGAGAAAATATATCAAGGAACGGGATAAAGGAATGTTGGTAGAGAAGAGGTTACAATTATAAATGAGGTGTCCAGGGAAGGTCCACTGAGAAGGGGATGTTTGACAAGTGATATATTCAAATAATTTTTTTTCATCATGAAAATTTATCTTTAAGTGAATGTTGAGGACAACCTAGAAACAGTACAAAAAGAGGAGTAGATGTCGCATAGGGTAAGGTGTCTTTTGAGAAGCATATGTGGAAATGAGTGAGGAGATGTGCTGCCCAGAAACCATCAGCAGGTCCAGTGTTGAAGTATTTACAAGGATCCCAGGAGTTCCTGGAGTCACTACCTCCTCCTTCAGGAAAATGGTGGTCTCTGTCCTCTGGGTGCAATCAGAGCCTGCTCTTACTGCCATGTTCTCTCCAGGGGCTGCTCGCTCCATGATGGCTTCCCTGTGGGATGCCCTTCAGCACTAGGCCTCCACATGGAACTCAGAGCATTACTGGAACCTGGAGAGGAAGGGATTAAATGGATCTCCTTTCCTTTGCCACACTAGCCCTTTAGTTTCCACAAGAATAACCCAGCAGGGACTTCCCTGGAGTGGTCCAGTGGGTAAGACTCTGCGGTCCCAATGCAGGGGGCCCGGGTTTGATCCCTGGTCGGAGAACATCCGGCATGCATGCCAAAACTAAGAAGCCCACATGCTGTGTGACTAAAAGATCCCACATGCCACAATGAAGATCCCGTGAGCCACAACTAAGACCCAACCCAGCCAAAATAAATAAATATTTTTAAAAATAAAAAAATAATTTAAAAATAACATGCCAGCAGTTAAAAAAAAAAAAAAATCCAGCAGACTGCATAGATTTCAGCAAATTTCTTTCCTAAAAGATTAGTGGAATTTCAGAAGAGAATAAAAACAGAGGCAGAACAAATATTAAAATGCCAGCAACTTGGTCTTTTTCTTTGAGTGTCAAATACACCACACAGACACATCTTAAGAATTAAACCTTCAGAAAGGAAGGTCCCTGTGGAACCCTTTCCCCAACTCCTACCTGGGTTCTCTTCCACGCACATAGGTGCAGACACACACACACACGCACACACACACACATCCATACAACATTCCTTCCACCACTGTGTTCAAACAGATGCCTGCTGATGATAGAAACAAAAAGCAAAACAATATAGACCAACAATCTCTAGTTTTTATTGACTCCTAAATGTTACCTGGCTGGAGTGGGGGATTAATTCCTCATTAATGGGTCTCCTGAACCTTTTTTTTTTTCATTTTTTAGTATTTTTTTAGTATTAACTGAGAACCATCTCCTTATTTACACTGTCTCCAACATATAACAAGCCATTTAGTTTCAAAACTCTGGGGGTTCATTCTTCCCCGGATTGACTCTCTGTGTTCAGGAATAGCTCTTAGCACAAAAGCAGCACAGAAATCCAGCTATGTGAAAAAAGATGATTTGAAATAAGAAAACGAACCCAAATTTTCCTTAGTAATTAAATAATATAGCTTGAAATTCATCTCAGAAATTTCCTCTTTGACTGGAGACCCAAGAATAAAGAAATTAAAATTACCAGTATATCGGGAATTGAATAGCTACTGAGTGCTCAGAAGAGTGAAGGTTGAATGATTTGGTATTTTTGATCCAATAAGCTATTAGAGAGAAAAAAAGACCAGTTTAAACACAGCCCTCACTGGACCATGCCTCAGCATGGGAAAACCAATCAGTGTGGCCACTCAGATTTGTCAAGGATCATTTCAATGTTTAGTAGAAGAAAATTTTAATATTCCTCTAATATTGAATGAGAGCTATGTCTCATTCTCATTCATACTATGTCTGAGAGCTCATGGCACTCATGTTTTCAGCTCAGTCTGATTTGATGTGCACTGTCCCTTTTTCTTTCTACAGATTATTTTTCTGTAAGTTTTTCTTGATAAGGTTGCATTTTCACCTAATATTCTCTGTATGCATATGAAGGTTATTTACATATATAAAACTGGTTAAGAAATCAAAGTGACATCTACTTGATATTTACAGACAATTTCATCTGCTTATTTTTCAGTTTCATAGAATTTAAATTGAGGATTTTCTGACTTGGATTCCATTAGATTGGTACACTTAAGAGTTAAGCTGATTTTCTTTCATTAAAGTTTAGTTTCTGAGGTTTAATCAGTGAACATATAATTGCTTAAAGTATTCATTTTATAAGATTTTTCAATAAATTATCCAGGATGTTTAAGTCTAAAAACCAGTGCTATTTCTGTACTTGTGGTCATAGATACACAGCACAATTTTTGCAGCTAGTCAACTTGCTCTACTTTAATCTAATAAACCAGCTGGAAAAATGGTTGTTTTCTTTACTGGATTTCTTTCTTTTTTTTTTTTTTCTATATGAATATGGCCCTTTCATACTTTATCATCTGTCTCAAAGGCCATGAGATTTTATTTCGTATCATTCTTTGATTCATCAGTTAATAGCTAACATTGATTGAGAGTTTACTATATGCTAGGCACAGGGTAATAAGTTAATTCATTTAATCTTCATAATACCCCTAAGACATACTTACCATCACTATCCTTATAAAGATAAGAAAAGTAATGCACAAAGAGGTGAACCTTAGGAAACAATACCTACGTTCGGAGTCCATCATAGTCTCATTAAGTGCAAAAGTATATATGTAAAGTATGTAGCTATACAAGGTCTGCCATGTTCTTATTAAATGCAATGAGATGTGTGAAGCATGCAGCATAATGCCTAGCATACTTTTTGCATTGTAAGCATTCAACGAGAATTCATTCCCATTGTACTCTGTGTATGTTCCTCTATTAGAGCAAATGGCTCACCCTGTTCCAGGTATTTATTTAGCTAAATGACCTTGAGCAAAGTGCTTAACAGCTAGTAAGTTGCACTGCAGGATTCTTACCCAGGCAGTTCTCGTCTGGATCCCTAACCCTTAAACAGTACAATACATTGCTGGATAAACAATATAGCATTGATAATTCCATCAAATCAACACATATTCCACCTTATTACACTACTATGGTACACAACGGGTACCTCTATTCCCACACTGATGTGAGAATATCAACCATAGTCAAATCTAGATGACAATGTCAAGGTGTAAATAAGGAAGGAAGATATAAAATGGAATAAGTACACACAGTGAAGGGCGTAGGACTGTAGTGGATACTCTCATAAAAGCTGGGAACCTAGACTCAGGACTGGATAGTCATGACTCATCTAACGGAGGAAAGAGAAAGTGAAAAATCTAAATCCCAAAACGTGAGAGGGTTGATGAAGCATCTTGTTCATGACCTTAATCATGGTGATGCTTTTAAGTCAATAAAGTAGTATAGTAATTGTAATTAAGACAACTTTTAAAGATATAATCAGTCTTCTTAAATGCTACCAAACTGCTCTTTCTGCAACACAAATCTGATATTCCTCTGCCAAAATCTTTCGATGGCTACTCGTCACCCACCAGGTCACCATGATCTGGCCGTGTTTCCTGCAGTTCTCTCTCCTTTCCCAACCTTGCACAGACCACTTGATGTGGTTGAGAGAACTTGGGTTTTGAAGCCAGAAAGATGCAGATTTGGATTTCTTACTCCACTACTACAGAGTGATCTAGGGGAATTTAACCTCTCTGACCGTTATAGCCTTCTCTATAACTTGAGGATAATTGTAAATACCTTTGTGGCAGTATTATTTGGATTAAGTGTGACAACATTATTTGGATTAAATAATATAGCATAATGCCCAACATGCCGTAAGCATTTTAGACATTCAATTAGCTTTAATCCCACTATATTTTATTTGCGTACTTTCCCTATAATAGTACCTGGAAATACATCCAAGTTTCTTCATTTCTTTAGGCTCCATTTTCCTCATCTTCAAAATGGACACCTAGAAGAGTTTTTATGAGGAATAGAGAAAATAATGAAAGCAAGGCATGTAGAAATTACTCAATCAATGTTAGTTATTTTATTGACACTGCTGCTGCTCTTAATCCATGAACTCCTTGCGGACAGCAACTATGTCTTATTCTTCCTTTTTATCCCCAGTGTCTTACATAGCACTTGCTTATGCAGTGGGTGCTCAACAAACTTTCAAAATGTGAACAAAGGAGTTTTATCTGCTCTGCTTTTGAGGCAGGATTTCTTGAGACCAACCAAAAATACTGGCCCTAAAAACAGTTCCAAATCTCATATTCTTAGTCCTACTAGAGATTTCAGAACCCAACTTTATTAGTTAAGGTAAACAATTATAATTACCATGGAAGAGAACCCCCAAACCTCAGTAGTTCAACACAAAGAGTTTCTTTCTTTCTCATGGTACAGTCTAAGGCATATTGGATTCCCAAAGTTTTGTGATGCGGGTAAAATTACCAAAAATAAATAAGTTCCTATAGAGTAGCATTAGTGTGTATATTTATTTATATGTGTGACTACCTTGATTATCACTACCCCTTTGTCCATAGTCATTAACACAGTGCTTTGTCTTCCATAAGAATTCAGAAAGTATTTATTATTTACTAATCAAACTACATAATAAAGTTAAGCTGCTATCAAATATTTTAGGGAAAAAAAGCTCTTATCAAAGAAAAGTTGGATATAAAAGCCTGTATTTGCTGGTATTGTTTAAATTAGTTAGCTTTTCAAGAAAGTTGCTTAAATCATATTTACATTGAAAAAAATCCTTTTGTACTAATTTAATTCACCTCTACATGAAAAAATAAATTCTCAACTAGCTTAGTATGTGTGTGACAGGGGTGATAAGTGTTCTTTTGTATACAGGGGTCTGAATCTTCCTGAATTCAATGTAGGGAATGTATTAGAGTATAATAAATACTGAATACTTTCTCAATGTAGGCACTAAGTGCTTTGCTGATATTGACTCATTTAATCCTCTCAATAAACCCCATGAGAGAAGTCCTATTATTATTCCCTTTTACAGATAAAAGAACTGAGACCCAGAGAAGTTTCAAAACTTGCCCAAGGGCTCACAGCCAGGGAGTAACACAGCCAGAATATAACTTCAAGCAGCCTAACCCATAGTCTGTGCTCTTAACCACCTCCTCTACTGTCTCTGTAATAGAGCATAGATTGAAAAAAATCTCTACAAAGTAGAAAGGACTGTGTAGAATACCACACAGGCAACTTGTCATTCTAAATATGTTTTTTATATTGTCTTTTATTTTTTTAACTATAAAAAAGCTAAAGCTTTAGTATAACCTAAATTGACAGCACTGGAGTTATGAATTAGCTTGGGGGCTGCTTTCTTTGATGCTAGAAAGACATTTGATTTGAAGTGGCAAAATAATACAATCCAGTTTTAAGGGTAACATTTGAGCTGAACTCAAGATTTGCTTTTTAAAAAACAATATGTAATCTTCAGTTACCAATGGATAATTTCCAGGTTCTATTTTGAAAGTGATAATTAGGCCTGGAAATTTTTGCTAACTTTGTTATGTAAATCACACCTTTGGGGGAAAAATTGGACAAAATAGCAATAGAAAACCATTTTACCCTGAATGATCTTTTTTCATCTATTCAATCAGATGATATACATGCCAGGCTTTTTGCCATACTCAGTGATTCCTAGAGCATTTAAAAATTCAGCCCCCAATTTAAAAAAGAATGGTCCTTGTTTCTGTTTATGCCAACCTCAGATATAATGTTGAGTTCCTCAGATCTTGGCTTCCCACCCCTTGACTGGTTGGAAGCTCATTATAGAATCTTGTACCACCAGAATCTTAAACACTTTTCTCTTTTTCATCACATCCCAGCCCCACCCCATCCCCCCATTTTCACCAGCTATTCTCTGGAAAGAAATATAAATTAATCTCTAAACCATGTTTTTAAATTCCTATTTCTACATTTCCTAAAAACTTTGAGAATGATATAATTATACAACTCCAGAAGACTTTTCTTAGTCAAGGTAATCCCCAAATAAAACTCTATAACCTCTCTTGTACAATCAATTGGAGATAACTTCTCTGGGTCAGACAAAAAAAGAACTATATCAGCTCTGTGCTGTTTCACAGTGGAAGGCAAAATGAAAATGGTCCCACCAAACTGCACGGGACACCCTATTCTGGCTCCTCGGGGAGCAGTATCTGGTTTTGATGGGAAAGTCCAATTCCAATGATAGACTCAAAAGACATCTGCAAAACTAAATATATCTCTAAATACAGCACAGCTTGAGAAACAGATCAGATCTGGTTTCAAAACACTATGTTGTTAACCCTTTTCAAGATTCGGAATTCCTTGAAATGATTATCCTCATGGTTAAAGAGAAAAAGTATCACAGAAAATCACTTTGTATCCAAATATTTGCTTGTATCTCAAAATATGACATTCCATGGTGGCCACATTCTACCTTAAATGACTTACTGAATGGCATCTGTTGGCTTACTGATTGCTAAAGCCAAGAACAAAAGCAAAAAGGATATAATTCTCCTATTCATATGTCGAGGTCAGAATAGAGAGGCTGACTCATCATAGAGTTGTTATAGCAAGTCATAGGCTTTTCTGCCATCAGTCTGTTCATTTGTTATTATGAGTTATACAATTGCTGTTTTTCTTCATTCAAGGCAGAAACATAAGGACTAGGCCAGAGAGAGTAGAGTCCTTAATGGCTCTTTTCTCTTACTTCCCTACTTGACAGGCTAGTCAGTTGGCTTACATAGCCAGTTGGACACAAATGCCTTTGTCATCTCGCCTCCTCATGCCTCCCCACTTTAATTACTTGTCAGTGTGCTTTTGTCTCTTGTCTTTTGAGAGGGTTGGTTTCCTGAGCACATATGCTCTCTTTTTTGCTAGATATGACATTTGCCATAGTACAGTTTAGTTTAGTGTATACTTTAGTAATTTACCTACTTTAAAGAAGTCACTTTCCCTTTACAGGCAGACCTCAAGAGATATTGCACGTTCAGTTCCAGCCCACCTCAATAAAGCAAGTAACACAACAAAGTGAGGTACACAATTTTTTTTGTTTCTTGGTGCTTACAAAAGTTATGTTTAGACTATACTGTAGTCTATTAAGTGTGCAATAACATTATGTCGGAAAAAACCCAATGTACATACCTTAATTACAAAATATTTTATTGCTAAAAAGTGCTAACCATCATCTAAGCCTTCAGGGAGTCATATTTTTTGGCGATAGTAACATCAAATATCACTGATCACAGGTCACCGTAACAAATACAATAAAATGGAAAAGTGAAATATTGGGAGAACTGCCAAAATGTGACACAAAGACACAAAGTGAGCAAATGTCATTGGAAAAATGGTGCAGAGGGCTTCCCTGGTGGCTCAGTGGTTGAGAGTCCGCCTGCCGATGCAGGGGACACGGGTTCGTGCCCCGGTCCGGGAAGATCCCACATGCCGCGGAGCGGCTGGGCCCGTGAGCCATGGCCGCTGAGCCTGCATGTCCAGAGCCTGTGCTCCGCAATGGGAGAGGCCACAACAGTGAGAGGCCCGCGTACCGCAAAAAAAAAAAAAAAAAAAAAAAAAAAAAAAAATGGTGCAGAAAGACTTGTGAAACTAAGGGTAATCATCAGATCCATTAAACTTGTAACCTGCGTTCACTGATTAAGCTCCTTTAATTGTTGCTACAAAAAACTTGCATATCCTCCAAGCATCAAGTAGCCTAAACAATAAATTGTTTGCCGAGTTGTTTTTCAAGAACTTGGAGCCAGCTGTGTCCAGTTCAAGCTCCAGCCAGTTAACACTGGTTAGGACAACTGACCTTCCAACTGGGCATGTGCAAGTGTCCTCTTGGTGACCTTTTGATGTCAGAGGACCAAAAACTCCACCCACAGAAAGTACTAAGGCTGCCATTTTTTGAACATGAGTTACATAAAGAAGTTTAGTTGCATCTGCCCAGAATGAAGATTATCTCACCTTTTTCTTATTTCCAATCACCTTTCCCCATGCTTCCCACACCTCAGCTTTATCCCATAAATATCCTGAGCGCCCAAGTTTGAGGAGGCAGATTTGAGATTTGTTCTCCCATTTCCTCGCTTGGCTGTCTCGTGAATAAACTCTGCTGCAAACCTCAGCATCTCAGCCTTTGGCTTGCTGTGCATCAGGCAGTTGAGCCTGGTCTGACAACCCTTGCTCAGCACTGCGTTGCCACAAACCTTCAACTTGTAAAAAAAAAGAAAAAAAAGCAACATCTGCAAAGCACAATAAATCAAAACAAGGTATGTCTATTTTCATATTCTTCCCAACGATTGAAGATCCTGTAAGGATAAGGGACTTTTGTTTTTCAAACTCCAAATGCTAGTATATCTAGTTTTTTGTAAACATGCTGACTCAGCGAAACCTTCCCTGATTTCATAATATTTCCCTTTTCTGTTCCTTGGCAGTATTATTTAGAGTACCTATTTAATATCTTATTCTATTCTTTCTTACTCTCAGCTTACCTACCAGAGGTTCCCAAATCTGTCGCATATCAGAAATGCCAGGGGAAACCCTAACCCTATAAATTCTGATTCAGTAGTCCGTGAAATACCCAAGAAACCCTGTGTTTAAAGCCCCTGCAGTTTTCAAAATTCTTATTCCACACCCCCACCAAAGAAAAAAGGAGACTGCATTGCATAGTTGGTGTGAAACAGATTAAAAGGACCACAATATCTATAACGGTGTGGCCTGGGAATATAAGTTTTTTTTTAATTTTCTGGTGATCCTGAGGTAGACGCCATTGACAGAATTGAGAACATTTGTTAGCACCTTGTAGCAGTAATAGGGGATGTTAAAATGGAGATGGCATTATAGAGAATACTGATGTGGCTGGAGAACACAGGTAGGGACTAAAGGTTAGATTGGGGTAAAGGGATAAGAACTCTTAAATGCTAAATTAAGGAATTTGGATTTATTTTGTAAGTAGTGAACACAAGAGCTTCTTAGAAAAGGAGTATCATGATTCAGCCACAATTTTTGAAATGTAATTCTGAAAGCATTAGAAGGATGGAGTTGATGGGAAGACTAGAGTCAGGTAAAACCATAATGGACCAGAGATAAGATGAGGAGGTCCCGATTAATGAAAGAGGGAACATAAGGAATATGTATAAGACAGCAAAGAAATACTGTCAGGTGTTAGAGTGGAGATGAAGGGTCAAATGGTGGAAGGGATCGAAATGATTCAAGTCTTTAGCTGGATTACAGGAAGACTTATGATCCCATTAACTGAAAAAGGAGGTCCAGATTTTTTGTTTGTTTGTTTGTTTTTGTTTTTGTTTTGCGGTACGCGGGCCTCTCACCGCTGTGGCCTCCCGTTGCGGAGCACAGGCTCCGGACGCGCAGGCTCAGCGGCCATGGCTCACGGGCCCAGCCGCTCCACGGCATGTGGGATCCTCCCGGACCGGGGCACAAACCCACATCCCCCGCATCGGCAGGCGGACTCTCAACCACTGCACCACCAGGGAAGCCCAGGAGGTCCAGATTTTGAGGGAAAGATGATGAGTGTAGTGATGTATTTCTTACTTGAAAATCAAACTCAAGTTGATTTTGGAAAGATGCTGAGTAGCCAGTTGGAAATTAAGTCTGCAATTCACGAGTAGCCAAAACTGAAGAAGTAGGTTTAGGGTCATCCACACAGAGATACTACTTAAGATTGTACACAAAACTACTTCTCAGGGAATTTGGATATTTTGAGATTGAGGGGGTTGGGATGAATTGGGGCCTTAAGTTTGAGGGTAGGCTGACTGTATCTTCTATCCCTCCATTGAATTTATGAGCTTAGTGAAGAGGAAATTGTGAAGAATGTGAGAAGGTGTAAACCAAGAAAAAGTAAAAGGATTATCTAGCAACATCGATGCCTGTCAGTCTATGCCAACTGGTGTAACAAACAGCCCCCAAATCTTAGTGGCCTAACACAATAACAATGTATTTCTCACTTATGTCACAGTTCAATGAGGGTTAGTGGAGTTCAGAGGGAGCAAAAGTTAGGGTGGGTGAGGGGCTTTACTTGGCTCCATGTACCCACTCGGGGACCCCAGTTTCGTTACTCTTCAGCTGTGGTGTCTAGACCACCCTGGCTTCCTCCAACAAGAGAATGAGGAAAGAGGCATTACGGAGGATTTGTAAGACATTTAGAGGTCAGGCCCAGAAGAGGTATATCTCACTTCTACCCACACTCCACTGGTCAGAACTCAGTTATAGGGCTTAAACTAACTGCAGGAAATGCTGGCAAATGTATTTTGCTGCATGCCAGCTGCAAAATAAAACAGATTTGGTGAGCACATGAAAGTGTTTCTGCCACAGTCTTGGTCACCACATACCTGTTTTACCCCCTCCTCCCATATGCAGAACAAAATCACCACCTCCCATGAGAGACAGCCCCAATTTCCATTCAGTCACTGCATCCAGTCCAAACACAAGGATCTCTGAGTAATGATCAGGCCCTCCACCAGGTCCAGATGGGATTTCTCAATTTCTTGTAAACTATGAACTAAAAAAGCCACAAATTATCTGCCTCTCAACACACATACTCCCAAAATTCAGTGGTGGAATGGGCACATACTTATCACCAAAACACTCCCATTTGGGAAGAGGAAACAGACATGAGTTAAAGCAATCCTAAAATCCTGCTCAGCAGACACTATGAGAGCCTACCACTCTGGAGTGTGGAGTAGTTGAAGATGTTCTTGTACAGGCCCTGATTCTACTCTTTGGGAGAACTCCTTTGACTATTTTATCCATGGCTACTGTCTCTACCCACTGGGAGCTTCTTCCTTGTCCAACATCTCCTTTGGCCATGTCTGAAATGGGTACTTGGGAGTACTTCCTTCTTACAGACTGCACAGTTTTTACAGGCTGCTTCCTATTGGAACAGGTTGGGAGCCCAAGAGTTGTCTTGCTACTTAAACAATCAAGATTTGTTTTTAATCCAAGCTCGTTTCTTTGGTAATACAGTTCTCTCAAAAGCATAGAATATTTCTGTTCTACTGTATCCATGTTCATCCTGTTAGCTAAGTAAACATCCCCCAATTTTTTTTCTAGACATAATTCTCAAATATGCTTTATTTCCTCACTCTGAACCTTGCTATCTCAATTTAATGGCAGTCACCTCAGTGCCATCAATCTTGGTTGGAAAACCACATCCTTAATTTGATCTTTGCCAAATTCTTGGATATAATGGGTTTTTTAATTTTTTCAGTCTTATTTTCTACTGATTGGGGCTTAGTAATGGTCATCTTTGTTAACTCTTCAAGGCCCCAAATTAATAGTCTCTATTACTTTAATTTCTGCTTGCTAAGGGGCCAGTTCTTTCCTGACCTTATCTATCTTTTGAAATATTTTTCAAAAATTAGCCAACAGTAGTCAATACACTACTAAGTTGATTCTTTCCAACTATTTCCTCTAGAGCTATTTGTTCAACAGAGATATCATCTGCCTCCATAATATAAGTGGTGACCGTTTTATCAAACCATTTGCTACTATATAACATGGATTGTCATCGTTTGTCATTTTTTCAGCCTTTAACATTAGTTTCTTTGCTACCTACCCTGCCTCGCTAACCAATGCCATATAGTTTAGGGTTTTATTATATAGCAGCCCAGTGTTGGTAACAATTTCTGTACTAGTCAAGATATCCTAGCTGCTATAATAACACCAACATCTTAATGAGTTAAATTATAAAGGTTTCTATAAAGGTTTCTCATGTCATAATCAAAGCATGTTAGGGACAAAGGGGAGCTTAGATACTCCCAACTGTAACATAATGGCTTCTGTTATGGGCTTGTGTTCCCCTCACCAAAATTCGTTTAAGTACTTACTTCCAGTAACCTCAGAATGTGACCGCATATGGAGACAGGGCCTTTACAGAGTTAAGTTAAAATGAGGTCATGAGGGTGGGCACAATCAAATATGACTATGTCCTTAGAAGAGGAAGAAATTTAGAAACCCATCTACAAGCCAGGGAGAGAGGCCTGGAACAGATTCTTTGCTTAAGGCCCTCAGAAGGAACCAATTCTGCAGACACCTTAATCTTGGACTTCTGGTCTCCAGAACTGTGAAAAACTAAAATCTGTTGTTTTAAACAACCCAGTCCATGGTACTTTCTTATGGCCATCCTAGCAAACTAATACGACTTCCTAGTCGCCAGGTGTCATGCAGCCAGCAAGTGGGGAAAGAGAATGTGCGAATCTTGAAGGAGATCTCAGGATCATTGCCTGGAGATTTTAGGGGCTTTGCCTCTATATCATGTCTACCCCCATAGCATTAGCTAGAACTCAGGCACATGGACTCACCTTATTGCAGGAGAGATAAGGAAATATTTAGCTGTTTGCCAGAGATAAAAAGGAAATGGGTTTGGTGAGCCCATTAAAGTTTCTGTGCTAGAGTGGCCTAGCTCAAGTTGGGTAGTTTGAATTTGAGGTGGGAATGATTCTCTACTCAGACCAGCAATTAGTGTAATTTCAGCAGAGAACTGGAGAAGGAAGCAGAGGGAAGAGATTTTTCCTTCATTTATATATCACTCTCCAGTTGACTTTTCTCAGTTTTTACTCAATTCATTTGGTCCTCAAAATAGCCCATTTAAGTATCCACTAAACAAATATCTGTTGAATTCATTATACGTATTCAACACAAAAGAGACTCTCCCTTAATTTCCCAGTCCACTAGATGTATGGTTGGATAGGTAGGTACATAGTTGTAGGGATATTATTGTACTTATTTTATTTATAAGTAAATACAGTCGCAGAGAAATTGACTTGAATAAGTCATATAGTTAATAACTAATAGTCAGTGTCTTTTAAAAAATATGTGTGTATACAGTGCCTGGCAGGCATGTAATAAATACTAGTCATCACACTCCACCCTTTGCTTTTACATGCCATGTAGTTTCACAGATTACACAGGGTAATCAAGTATATTAAAACTGTAAGTGAAAGGTGCATTGTAGAAAGCATGATTATGTTAAATGCCTCTAACTATATATATATATATCACTTGTTCTGTGGCACCACCATCAAGTGCAAACTCCTCAACCACACATTCAGACATGACTGCCACACACTGGCCCTTCCCACCTGAGCTGCCCAGCTGAAAGGACTCTGCTGTTCTCACCATTCATTCCACAACACATGCTATGAAACACCCCATTCTCTTGTGTTTGCTTATGCTATTTTTTGCCCATCATGCCTATCTGTCTAAATCCTACCAATTCCTCAAGTCTCTTAGGTGGTCTCCTCATAACTTTCCCTGCATATTTCAGCTGACCTCAAGCCTCCATTATCTATCCGAACTCACTATTTATAATACTGTTTTGGCATACCATCCTTAGACTCCCCTTATATAACATTTTTATGCTCAATGGCATTAGAATAAAGCATATTTTTATATTTCTAAACTTCAGGGCATTCAAAATTCATTTTGTGTTTTTAAGTTTGCATGAATCATCTACTCATTTACTTCTTAAAAAGTCATAAGTTGGAAGACTTTTTTTCAGTGTGGTGTCTAGATAGGGCCTTCTCTGATCAAAAATGTGAAATAGGTTGCCTTGTGTGGCCCTTCCAATCTTTTTTTTTTTTTGCACTTAAAAAAAAGAACCCTATAGCATTTTCCTCCCACTGTCAAGGTTGCAGGGCTTCCTTGGCCTGGTAGGTCTGCCTGGAAGAACCCCTGTGGCCATAGACATTCTCAGTTTTTCCTCATCTCTTTGCCAACAATACGTATCTGTCCCCTCTCCCACCCCCAGGTAGCCAAACTTAATCAGACACATTTCCAGTAAGATACAGAGGCTAAACGTGACAGCAGTTTCATGGTTGCAATTTCATGACATCTAAGATTGTTTGCGCAAATTGTAGTCAGTGAGGTAACACTGGAAGTAGGAGGGCAGCATGTGAAGAACTTTTGATGTCCCCAAAAAGATGAAACCATATGCTATGCCATGGACAAAACTCTGGTTCTGTAAAATATCATCAGTGTAAAGGGGAAAAATTGATTTGAGTAGTAAAACATCATAAAGCATGGAGTCTACAGAAATAATTTTAATTCAGAGATCTTGTATCCCTATTGTAGCTTTGTTCATTATTAGTTTATGGATGTAGAGCATGATTATAGAGAAGCTGACCAGCTACCTAATACAAAAAGTTCATTGTTGCAAAAACAACAACAAAAGAACTGCTTTGGGACTTAACATTTAATAAAAGAGACAATAACAAACAGTGCTTTAGAGGACCACTTTCTGTTTAACAGTAAGGTAGCCTAGTAGAAAAATAACGAATAGATTTAAGCATGGAAAGCATCTTCCTTCTTTGCAGGTTTGCTTCTGGTAGGGACACAAACATAATGGTCCAGGCCCTGAATATAGTCCAGGCAGGCTCTGACCACCTCTGAGACAGAGCTGGGAACAGGCAGGTTGTATTTTTAGGTTATGAGCTTCAAGTTCCTGGAGACTATGTCTTGTTGATTCTCTTGGCTCCCTCTTGCACAGTACTACATGCATTTTTGATACTCAAATATCCTTCAGTTCTGATATCGGAAACCTGTCTGTCTTTGTTCATTTATCTCAAGAACAGAAGAGAAAACTTCACCTATACTCAAATATTCCCATACCATTTAAGGTCCACAAGCTGAGAAGTCTTCCCCTACTCCATCATAAAATATTTTATTATGCCAATTATGGGGAACCCAATCACTCAAATAATTCATAGTGAGATGGAAAAAAGTACCTGAAGAAACATGGGGAATAATCATAAAACTAGCCATGGATGTGAATACAATGATATAAACACCTTTCTAATTTCAATAATTCCTTATTCCTGAAAATAAAGGAAATTATTCATTCCTCCCTTTTAACTACAAATATAGATATAAGTGCATTTAAATAGAGGAGTTAGGTTGAGCATAATAACCACCAACTTTCATTATGGATGAGGTCAATTCAAAGAGAGAGAAAAAGACAAAAGCTAGTCACGTTCTCTCTCTCATAATAATTTACTATAAATGTATAGTAAATTAAGCTTCACAAAATTTTATTTAATTTTTAAATAAAAATAATTTAAGGTCTTCACTATAAAACAGCAAGATGAAAAAAGTAGGCTTTTTATTTAGGGAACACCCCCCCCCCCCCGCTTATAAGTATTTCAAAGCACATCAAAGGATAAATTGTTAATTACAGAGCTAAGATGGCATATTGATTACCTGCAAATGTTCTTAGCTCTGTTTTCCTCTATCACACAAAAATGGAGAAAATTTGTATTATTCTTTTTGTTTTCCATTTTAACAACTTTACCACCAACTACTTAATATGAACATGTTTGTGAATCTTACAAACAAAACCCTGTAATCTGCTTTTTTTAAAAAGTCTGTTTAATAGCCTTTTTGTAGTTAGAAATTCTTTTCATCATCTTTGCTGTGTTACAGAAAAAGGCAATCTCAAATCTTATTATAAATGACAAAAAGGATTTTTAAAAGAAAAAACTAGTTTCAATGATGCTTTTTCAACTCATTGCAATAGAACCTCTCTGATACACGAATGACAATGTTTTTGTACAGTTTCTCATTAGTACTTTCATTTGTTCTGTATCTCACCTCTCTAGCTTCAAATATGCTAAAGGAACATGCAGAATCACAAAGAAGCACACCTTTATGCCTTTCTGTGGGGAAGAATTAAGTTCTGTGGCTACATCTCTGAATGATAGTCAGTTTTGCCTTCCTTGAATTCTCCATCTGACCTGGAATGTGCACTCGCAAATAGAAGTGATGAAAACAGGTAGAGGACTGTCATAGGTCTATCTGCCCCCATTTATGGCTGAGTCAATAGGATCTGCTTGTGGCCCCATACATATGTGTGAGGACAGGAGAAAGGAGGAAATGCAAAGAAAGGACCTCTCCAATCCTGGCTATTTGAACACTAAAAGATACCACATACCCACTTCCAACAACTCACTGAAGGTTACTGCAGATCTCTGTGCAAATAAAAACATTAAGCCTAAAAGAGTGGCTTTTCTAGTGCTTCAAATAGACAACCCACATCCTCACAAAGAAAGTAAATTCTCGTTTATTTAAAAAATGTCTTATGTGCTTAGAACCAAAACCCTCCTCTAAACAATATCATATGGTAGAAACTGAAAGGAACAAAGGATGTTTTAGTAACTGGGTCTTGTTGTGTTAAATAAATGCAGCATGAAGTTTACATATTTATGTGGGCGTAATGATGTAATCCAATCTCAGAAAACTCATACAAGATGATGCTGGGTTCTATGCATTCCTGAGCACTGAGATTAACAATGTGCTTATATAAAACTACACACGTTGTTGGTTAAAAAAATATATTGCCACCTTTATGGGAAAAAAAATGAAGACAAAGACAAGCCATTTGTATAAAATATTTTGATCAGTTCTCTGTTAGCTTAAAATTGAATTACTCAGTTTTCTCCTTCCAGTTTAAGATTATCCAACAAATTTTCTCCAAGCATTTATAATTCAAGCTGAATCTTGTTTTCATATTCTTATTTCTTTCATTTTACCCTAAAATTTCCTCTTTTTTTTTTTTTTTTGTCCTATTGTATTTTGTATAAGCCACTGCAAATCCTCTTTGAACAACAGGGGAAGCACGGCCAATCACATCTCTTTCCCCAGTCCCAAGAAGCAGGGGGACTCAACTCTACCTTATTCAGAGGCTCTGTGCCCAAAGCTCACCTCCCAGCTGCCTCGGGAAAATTGTTCAGCCCTGACAGCAGCTGCACTCTGAGCTTCACAGTGTCCGGGAAGAGTCTGGGCAGTAATCCATGTCTGTGCACATTAGAATCACCAGGTCTAAAACCTGGCTTGAGGTACATACAGAACCACATACTTCACGTCAGAGTTGCTACAATTAGACTTATCTCAATTCCGCTCCTTCTTCCAGGTAACTTTAGCTAACCGAATCGTCCCTTCCTATCTCTTCCCCAACATTATTAAACGCCTAAACGGTAGGATTATGGCCCTAACATTCTTTGTACCCCTCTTTGCATTCCCAAGGATTTCATCCAATGTTGTACACATAATAGCTAATGCTTATTAAGCACTTACTGTATGCCAGGCCCTGCTGTCTGCACTTAACATGTATTATTGCGTATAATAATTTCAACAGCACTATGAAGTAGCATTAATTTTATCCCCATTTTACAGATGACAGAACTAAGTCACAGAGGTGTTCAAATCCATGTTTGTAAATAGTGGAGCCAGAATTCAAAGCCAGAGTGTACACTCCTAACTGCCAAGCAACACTTTCTCCCACTAAGCACATCACAGATGCTTAATCAAATTTTAATATGAGAATAGGTGATTCCAGCAAGCAGGATCATGAAAATGTAGGAAAGCAGTTTAAAGGCCAATGCTTCAAGTAAAAAGAAAAGTATCCTTGATAACTCAGACATTCTGCCTTATATCATCTGTTCAGCCACTGAGCAATGGCATCTCTTGAAACAGATTATGAGCACTGCCCTCACCTAAATGATTGCAGTAACTTCTTATGTGTCCTCTCTGTCTCCAGTCTCTCCCTCTTCCAAACCCTGTTCTATACTTTACAAATTGACTATATTAAGGGTTCTTATATAGACCAGATCAGAATAATTTAGTAAAATCATTTACCTCCCTTATTTGTCTCAAAATTCAGCCTCACTGAAGTAGGGACTGTATCTTTTTATTTCTGCTAAATTGCTTTTCAAGTAGTAGACGCTCAAAAATTTTGAAGGTAGTTAAATGAGGACCTTGTCAGGTTTGGCTACTCTTTGGAACACAGAGTAGAGCAATCCCGATTGGCAAGATATTCTGGGAAGAGGCAGTGGTAGATATATGCACAATTATGCATACATAGGCAGTTTACCTTTGATTCTATATTTTTAGGAATGTGTTCAGCTACAAATAATAGAAAACCCAACCAACAAGCTCAAACCAATAAAAAATTTCTTCTTCTCACATAACAAGATCAAGGGTAGCATTTGACAGGATCGGTTCTACTGCTCAAATATGTTCTGAGATTCAGGCTCTTTCTACTCTTCCCCTTTACCATACTCAGTTTACTGCTTTTCCTCAGCCTGATTTTCATCTTATGTTGAAGGATGGCTCTGGACATCATATCCATACCCAGGGCAGGAAAGAGGGGACGTGGCAACACCAGCCACCCCTCCTACCAGGAAAGCAGTACTTTACCAGAAACCCCTACTCCCACCCCAGGCAAGGTGTTACTTACATCTCATTGGTCAGCAGTTTGTCACATTTTCCAGATGTCAGGAAATCTGGGGAAGTAAATTCATTTTCCTAGCGTCTTTAGTGAAAGGAGACAAGAAGGAAGGGAGTTGGAAATTGCTGTGGGTCAGCCAACCAACAGTACCTGCCACAGAGTCTTCCCTTCCCATCTTCTTCCCCCAGGAGAGCATCATTTCCAGGGAGTTCACATGCATGTGCTCTTTCCACCATCTCTTAACCAGTCTACATATCAAAACTATTTCTAAGGAAAGAAGATGGAACTTACGGTAAGTTCTGAGTGAAAATGACAGCTTCAGTATTGACATGTTAAAAGAAACCAAAGTCTTAAGCTAGCCTCTGTCAGTGTCTCTCACCACATGCACTGTCGCCATTTGGGTAGGATAGTTCTTTCTTACACATGACTGACTGCTCATGGAGAGCATTTGCCATCATCCCTGTCTCCTGCTCCAACTGGCTGTAGTAATCCAAGTATCTCTTCCCATTTCCAAATGCCCCGTGAAGAACTCCCAGTTGAGAACAACTGAGCTAAAGATTGGAGCTCCCAGGTAAAATGTCAGAAACCAACAGTTAGGGACTGAGTAAGGAACTGAGTTGGGGAAGAGTGTGGAAAGGAAATTTTGAAGTGTAAACAAGACCTTCTCAGAGCCTCTTGAAAAAAGAGCCTAGGGACTCCCCTGGCGGTCCAGAGGTTAAGGCTCCGCGCTTCCAATTCAGAGGGCGCAGGTTCAATCCTTGGTTGGGATCTAAGATCACACGTGCCACGCTGTGTGGCCAAAAAAAAAAACAAGAAAAAAGAGCCTAAATAACTTTTCTTCACTCTTTGCTGTTAGCTCTTAAGAAAGAAGAGATCATCTGGGGTCCTTGTCTGACCAACATCACTGCATTCCACAATCCATCAAAGACCACAAATGGAATGAGAACAGGGTGAGTAAAGCAGGTTTGCCACTCAGTTTAGAGAATGGCCAAAGAAGCAGACGTTTACACACATGCACCACACATACACACACACAAACACGTTTGCTTACACAGATGTTTTTTAAAAAACAGTTTTATTGCCAGGTCATCCATACACCATATAGTTCACCCCTTTATAGTGTGCAATTACAGTTTTCAAAGTGGATTTTACTTGTGTCTGGGGAATGAAAGTGTTGGAGTAGGTGGTCTCTAAGAGCACTTGCAGCTCGGGGATTCTCTAGCTTGCCCTCCTTATGAGGAGATGGAGGGTCATGGAGAGGAGACTGACTGGCTCTGCAATCAGTGCTGTAGGCAAAGACTCTTCACCTGCTTCAACACCCTTGCACCAAACACTTGGGGAATGTGGTGTCCCTGAGCAATAACCATAACATTTACAAACTGTACTGTCCTGCAAAGAGCTCAAAGCTAATGTCATTACCTTACAGAAGTATTTATTTTCATAATATGCATTAAGTAGGTAGGGGTTAAGTATCATTATCTTCACTTCAGTAATAATGAAAGTGAAAAGTATTGGTTTAGAGTGGCTTAGTCAAAGTCCCACCATTTATCACTGGGTTAACTGAACTGAGGTTTCCAGTGAAAGTGCTCTGCTTTTATCTCTTAGGAGAATAAACTTTAATGGCAGTTTTCCACAAAGTTGAAAAGCAAAAATTACAATAGAATACAATTCCTTTGTAAAAAATTCTTGATGTGTTCTTTCTAACTTAATCTTTTGTTACTAACAATGAAGATTTAGCACTTGTGTAGCACTTTTAATCCACAAAGCACTTTTCAAATGTTAACTAATTAAACATCACAAGCACCTTGGAAATGAGAAAGTTCTTTTATTAGACTTATATGCTTCCTCTAACATGTATATTAAATACTTTATTTCAAGTTTATCAGAGTATTTGTGACACCGATGAAGAAAATCTCATTTTAACTAATTAATTGTCTTCTTTACAGAATGCAATAGAAAGTGTTATTGAAAGTATTCATTAGTTGTTCTGAACTTTTCATTTAAATAGAATAATATAGGGCTTGATGCTCTTAATATATATTTGGTGTGACATATTGTGATTTGAAAGCATAATAAAGTAATACGAATTTGATTGTTTTAAATCAACCCTTGAGAGAGTACAATAAAATCGCCAAAATTGTTAATATTGATCAAGCCTCCTCTATGCCAGGCACAATTCTCAGTGGTTTACATTTATCAGCTTATGTAGTCTTGCCAACATCCCTATGATGAAGTATACAATGATCCCCATTTCACAAATGAGGAGACTGAGAGAAGAGAAGTTAAATAATGTGAACAAGGTTAGATAGCTAATAGGGAGCCTAGCCAGGCAGCCTGGCTCCAGAGTCCATGCTCTCAAGATCTAAAGTATACTATTGAAATCACAACAGAGAGTAAGTTTGTTTTTGGTTTTTGGGGTTTTTTTGGCTACGTTGGGTCTTTGTTGCTGTGTGCGGACTTCCTCTATTTGCAGTGAGCGGGGGCTACTCTTCGTTGCGGCACGCGGGCTTCTCATTGCAGTGGCTTTTCTCATTGCAGAGCACAGGCTCTAGGTGTGCGGGCTTCCGTAGTTGCAGCATGCGCACTCAGTAGTTGCGGCATGCAGGCCCTAGAGCGCGTGGGCTTCAGTAGTTGCGGCACATGGGCTCAGTAGTTGTGG
This sequence comes from Globicephala melas, assembly GCF_963455315.2. NCBI lineage: Eukaryota > Metazoa > Chordata > Mammalia > Artiodactyla > Delphinidae > Globicephala > Globicephala melas. Next base: position 81,945,099 of record NC_083320.1, on the reverse strand, counting down.
CTCATGGGCTCTAGAGTGCAGGTTCAGTAGTTGTCGCACACAGGCTTATTTGCTCTGCAGCATGTGAGATCTTCCCAGACCACGGATTGAACCCATGTCCCCTGCATTGGCAGGTGGACTCTTAACCACTACGCTATTAAGGAAGTCCCTAGAGTAAGTTTTTAAAAAGACTGTAAGTTAAAGAAGCATGGACAGTTTCTAAGGTACAATCTCTCCAGGCCTCTAAGAAGTCTTAAACATATTTAATTGTAAATATGGAAAATAAGCTAAAGTTCTGGCACCATCACAGGTTTGGGGAAAACGATGATAGATTTCATATTTTCAGTATGGATTTTAATGCTTGATAATTATATTAAAAATATTCTCTGCCACTAACGACAGTTAAATTTTTGAATTTTTAATTTGTCAGTTTGTCTGTTAATAACTTCTAAAACAACTGTTAAACTTAACACTGAGTGGGGAAAAAATGCCATATGTAAAATTTCTTCTTTAGATATGTAAAGTACCCAAGGATTTGTATGTGTGTGCATACTCATGCATGCGTGTGTGTGTGTGTGTGTGTGTGTGTGTGTGTGTGTGTGATATAAGGTAAGAACAAGTGAAGTAAGGCCTTTATATTAGGAAGGAACTAAAAATGTAACTAACCTTGGTCAACGTATATTGTTTCAAATATTATAGTAAATTCAGTGGATATTTGACAAGCATTCTCCATGAACACAATATCTATTAAGTTCTGCTACAAATCTTTAGCAAGGAAAAAGAAAAATATTTATCTGTAATTGAGTATATTAGTGTAAATATCTTTTTCTGTTTTGTTTTTTGAGGTTTTGGGGTTTTTTTTAACATCTTTATTGGAGTATAGTTACTTTACAGTGGTGTGTTAGTTTCTGCTGTATTACAAAGTGAATCAGCTATATGTATACATAAATCCCCATATCCCCCCCTCTTGCATCTCCCTCCCACCCTCCCTATCCCACCCCTCTAGGTGGTCATAAAGCACTGAGCTGATCTCCCTGTGCTATGCAGCTGCTTCCCACTAGCTATCTATTTTACATTTGGTAGTGTATATATGTCATTGCTACTCTCTCACTTTGTCCCAGCTTACCCTTCACCCCTCTCCGTGTCCTCAAGTCCATTCTCTACATCTCCGTCTTTATTCCTGTCCTGCCCCTAGGTTCATCGGAACTTTTTTTTTTTTTACATTCCGTATATATGTGTTAGCATACGGTATTTGTTTTTCTCTTTCTGACTTACTTCACTCTGTATGACAGACTCTAGGTCCATCCACCTCACTGCTAATAACTCAATTTTGTTTCTTTTTATGGCTAAGTAATATTTCATTGTATATATGTGCCACATCTTCTTTATCCATTCATCTGTCGAGGCACACTTAGGTTGCTTCCATGTCCTGGCTATTGTAAATAGAGCTGCAATGAACATTGGGGTGCATGCGTCTTTTTGAATTACGGTTTTCTCTGGGTATATGCCCAGTAGTGGGATTACTGGGTCGTATGGTAGTTCTAGTTTTAGTCTTTTAAGGCATCTCCATACTATTCTCCATAGTGGCTGTATCAATTTACATTCCCACCAACAGTGCAAGAGGGTTCCCTTTTCTCCACACCCTCTCCAGCATATATTGTTTCTAGATTTTTTGGTGATGGCCTTTCTGACTGGTGTGAGGTGATACCTCATTGTAGTTTTGATTTGCATTTCTCTAATGATTAGTGATGTTGAGCATCCTTTCATGTGTTTGTTGGCAATCTGTATATCTTCTTTGGAGAAATGTCTATTTAGGTCTTCTGCCCATTTTTGGATTGGGCTGTGTTTTTTTGATATTGAGCTGCATGAGCTGCTTGTGTATTTTGGAGATTAATCCTTTGTCAGTTGCTTTGTTTACAAATATTTTCTCTCATTCTGAGGGTTGTCTTTTGGTCTTGTTTATGATTTCCTTTGCTTTGCAAAAGCTTTGAAGTTCCATTAGGTCCCATTTGTTTATTTTTGTATTTATTTCCATTTCTCTAGGAGGTGAGTCAAAGAGGATCTTGCTGTGATTTATGTCATAGAGTGTTCTGCCTGTGTTTTTCTCTAAGAGTTTTATAGTGTCTGGTCTTACATTTAGATCGTTAATCCATTTTGAGTTTATTTTTGAGTATGGTGTTAGGAAGTGTTCTAATTTCATTCTTTTACATGTAGCTGTCCAGTTTTCCCAGTACCACTTATTGAAGAGGCTGTCTTTTCTCCATTGTATATTTTTGCCTCCTTTTTCAAAAATAAGGTGACCAGATGTGTGTGGCTTTATCTCTGGGCTCTCTATCCTGTTCCGTTGATCTATATTTCTGTTTTTGTGCCAGTACCATACTGTCTTGATTACTGTAGCTTTGTAGTATAGTCTGAAGTCAGGGAGCCTGATTCCTCCAGCTCCGTTTTTCTTTCTCAAGGTTGCTTTGGCTATTCAGGGTCTTTTGTGTTTCCATACAGATTGTGAATTTTTTTGTTCTAGTTCTGTGAAAAATGCCAGTGGTAGTTTGATAGGGATTGCATTGAATCTGCAGATTGCTTTGGGTAGTGTGCACATTTTCACAATGTTGATTCTTCCAATCCAAGAACACGGTATATCTCTCCATCTGTGTGTATTGTCTTTAATTTCTTCCATCAGTGTCTTATAGTTTTCTGCATACAGGTCCTTTTTCTCCTTAGGTAAGTTTATTCCTAGGTATTTTAATATTTTTGTTGCAGTGAAAAATGGGAGTGTTTCCTTAATTTCTCTTTGAGATTTTTAATCATTAGTGTATAGGAATGTGAGAGATTTCTGTGCATTACTTTTGTATCCTGCAACTTTACCAAATTCATTGATTAGCTCTAGAAGTTTTCTGGTAGCATCTTTAGGATTCTCTGTGTATAGTATCATGACATCTGCAAACAGTGACAGTTTTACTTCTTTTCTGATTTGGATTCCTTTTATTTCTTTTCCTTCTCTGATTGCCATGGCTAAAGCTTCCAAAACTATGTTGAATAATAGTGGTGAGAGTGGGAAACCTTGTCTTGTTCCTGATCTTAGAGGAAATGGTTTTACTTTTTCACCATTGAGAACGATGTTAGCTGTGGAGTTGTCATATATGGCCTTTATTATGTTGAGGTAAGTTCCCTCTATGCCTACTTTCTGGAGAGTTTTTTGTTTTGTTTTGTTTTTCTGCGGTACATGGGCCTCTCACTGTTGTGGCCTCTCCTGTTGCAGAGAACAGGCTCTGGATGCGCAGGCTCAGCGGCCATGGCTCACGGGCCTAGCCGCTCCGCGGCATGTGGGATCTTCCCAGACCGGAGCACAAACCCGTGTTCCCTGCATCGGCAGGCGGACTCTCAACCGCTGCACCACCAGGGAAGCCCTCTGGAGAGTTTTTATCATAAATGGGTGTTGAATTTTGTTGAAAGCTTTTTCTGCATCTATTAAGATTATCATATGGTTTTTATCCTTCAATTTGTTAATATGGTGTATCACACTGATTGATTTTCATATATTGAAGAATCCTTGCATTCCTGGGATAAACCCCACTTTATCATGGTGTATGGTCCTTTTAATGTGCTGTTGGATTCTGTTTGCTAGTATTTTGTTGAGGATTTTTCCATCTATATTCATCAGTGATATTGGCCTGTAGTTTTCTTTTTTTGTGACATCTTTGTCTGGTTTTGGTATCAGGGTGATGTTGGCCTCGTAGAATGAGTTTAGGAGTATTCCTCCCTCTGCTACATTCTGGAAGAGTTTGAGAAGGATAGGTGTTAGCTCTTCTCTAAATTTTGATAGAATTCACCTGTGAAGCCATCTGGTCCTGGGCTTTTGTTTGTTGGAAGATTTTTAATCAGAGTTTCAATTTCAGTGGTTGTGATTGGTCTGTTCATATTTTCTGTTTCTTTCTGGTTCCATCTTGGAAGGTTGTGCTTTTCAAAGAATTTGTCCATTTCTTCCAGGTTGTCCATTTTATTGGCATATAGTTGCTTGTAGTAATCTCTCATGATCCTTGTATTTGTGCAGTGGCAGTTGTTACTTCTCCTTTTTCATTTCTAATTCTGTTGATTTGAATCTTCTCCCTTTTTTTCTTGATGAGTCTGGCTAATGGGTTATCAGTTTTGTTTATCTTCTCAAAGAACCAGCTTTTAGTTTTATTGATCTTTGCTATTGTTTCCTTCATTTCTTTTTCATTTATTTCTTATTTTATCTTTATGATTTCTTTCCATCTGCTAAATTTGGGGTTTTTTTGTTCTTCTTTCTCTAGTTGCTTTAGGTGTAGGGTTAGGTTGTTTGTTTCAGATGTTTCTTGTTTCTTGAGGTATGATTGTATTGCTATAAACTTCCCTCTTAGAACTGCTTTTGCTGCATCCCACTGGTTTTTGGTCATCGTGTTTTCATTGCCATTTGTTTCTAGGTATTTTTTGATTTCCTCTTTGATTTCTTCAGTGATTTCTTGGTTATTTAGTAGCATATTGCTTAGCCTCCATGTGTTTGTATTTTTTACATTTTTTTCCCTGTAATTGATATCTAGTCTCATAGCATTGTGGTCGGAAAAGATACTTGATATGATTTCAATTTTCTTAAATTTACCAAGGCTTAAATTTGTGACCCAAGATATGATCTATCCTGGAGAATATTCTGTGAGTGCTTGAGAAGAAAGTGTATTTTGTTATTTTTGGATGGAATGTCCTATAAATATCAATTAAGTCCATCTTGTCTAATGTGTCTTTTAAAGCTTGTGTTTCCTTATTTATTTTCATTTTGGATGATCTGTCCATTGGTGAAAGTGGGGTGTTAAAGTCCCCTACTATTATTGTGTTACTGTCCATTTCCCCTTTTATGGCTCTTAACATTTACCTTGTATATTGAAGTGCTCCTATGTTGGGTGCATAAATATTTACAATTGTTATATCTTCTTCTTGTATGGATTCCTCGATCATTATGTAGTGTCCTTCTTTGTCTCTTGTAATAGTCTTTGTTTTAAAGTCTATTTTGTCTGATATGAGAATTGCTACTCCAGCTTTCTTTTGGTTCCCATTTGCATGGAATATCTTTTTCCATCCCCTGACTTTCAGTCTGTATGTGTGCCTGGGTCTGAAGTGGATCTCTTGTAGACAGCGTATATATGGGTCTTATTTTTGTATCCATTCAGCCAGTCTATTTCTGTTGCTTGGAGAATATAATCCATTTACATTTAAGGTAATTATCGATATGTATGTTCCTATTACCATTTTCTTAATTGTTTTGGGTTTGTTTTTATAGGTCTTTTCCTTCTCTTATGTTTCCTGCCTAGAGAAGTTCCTTTAGCATTTGTTGTAAAGCTGGTTTGGTAGTGCTGAATTCTCTTAACTTTTGCTTGTCTGTAAAGCTTTTAATTTCTCCATCGAATCGCAATGAGATCCTTGATGGGTAGAGTAATCTTGGTTGTAGGTTTTTCCCTTTCATCACTTTAAATGTGTCTTGCCACTCCCTTCTGGCTTGCAGAGTTTCTGCTGAAAGATCAGCTGTTAACCTTATGGGAATTCCCTTGTATTTATTTGTTGGTTTTCCCTCTCTGCTTTTAATATTTTTTCTTTGTATTTAATGTTTGATAGTTTGATTAATATGTGTCTTGGCATGTTTCTTCTTGAATTTATCCTGTATTGGACTCTCTACACTTCCTGGACTTGATTGACTATTTCCTTTCCCATCTTAGGGAAGTTTTCAACTATGATCTCTTCACATATTTTCTCAGACCCTTTCTTTTTCTCTTCTTCTCCTGCAGCCCCTATAATTCAAATGTTGGTGTGTTTAATGTTGCACCAGTGGTCTCTGAGACTGTCCTCAATTCTTTTCATTCTTTTTTCTTTGCTCTGCCCTGAAGTAGTTATTTCCACTATTTTATCATCCAGGTCTGCCCTGAAGTAGTTATTCGCACTATTTTATCTTCCAGGTCACTAATCAGTTCTTCTGCCTCACTTATTCTGCTATTGATTGCTTCTAGAGTATTTTTAATTTCATTTATTATGTTGTTCATCATTATTTTTTTGCTCTTTAATTCTTCTAGGTCCTTGTTAAACATTTCTTGTATTTTCTCCATTCTATTTCCAAGATTTTGGATCGTCTTTACTGTCATTACTCTGAATTCTTTTTCAGGTAGACTGCCTATTTTCTCTTAATTTGTTTGGTTTGGTTAGTTTTTACCTTGCTCCTTCATCTGCTGCCTATTTCTCTGTCTTCTCATTTTGTTTACTCTGTTTGGGGTATCCTTTTCGTAGACTGCAGGTTTGTAATTCCCATTTTTTTTGGTGTCTGCCCCAAGTGCATGAGGTTGGTTCAGTGGCTTGTGTAGGCTTCCTGGTGGAGGGGATGGTGCCTGTGTTCTGGTGGGTGAGGCTGGATCTTGTCTTTCTGGTGGGCAGGACTTCTCCAGTGGTGCGTTTTGGCGTGTCTGTGAACTTAGTATGATTTTAGACAACCTCTCTGTTAATGGGTGGGGTTGTGTTCCTGTCTTGCTAGTTGTTTGACATGGGGCATCTAGCACTGGAGCTTGCTGGCCGTTGGGTGGAGCTGCGTCTTAACGTTAAGATGGAGATCTCTGGGAGAGCTCTCACCGATTGATATTACATGGGGCCAGGAGGTCTCTGGTGGCCCAATGTCCTGATCTCAGCTATCCCACCTCAGAGGCTCAGGTCTGACACCCGCCTGGAGCACCAAGACCCTGTCAGCCACACAGCCATGTACATGGGGATCTTCTTGCCTTTTGGGAAGTCTGAGGTCTTCTGCCAGCATGCAGTAGGGGTTCTGTAGGAGTTGTTCCACATGTAGATGTTTTTTTTTGGTGTATTTGTGGGGAGGAAGGTGAATGTCTACATCTTACTCCTCCACCATCTTGAAGGTCACCCTGCAGTAGGAGACTCCACTGAAGATGCCAACCTCCTCAAGAGCTAGAGGTGCAGAGGCATATTTTTCAGAGGGTTTGCAGCTTACTTTTTTTTTTTTCTTTTCCTTTGTGCTTTGTCAAGTTTCACTTGTTCACAGGGTGCTTCATGCAGAGGCATGAAGAACAGAGTGCCTAGTGAGAAATGGCTGCGCTAACACCTCAGCTTGGTGGGCCAGGCCATATTAGTGTAAATATCTTGACAGAAATCTATCATCTTATCTATAATTGAGTATATTAGGATACATATCTTGATAGAAAAAGAAATGTTCATTTACTGTGATTTAATGTGTCAAGATACATGACTTAACATCTAGGTTGAATCAAAGTTTAGTAACATCCTGTGATAATTTGTCTTAGTTTACTGTGAATTAGGTTTATACTTTAGTTCGAATAATGACCTTGAGTAGCTCACTCATTACAACACCAAAAGAACCTAAATGATGAATGTAGATTTTTTTTCTCTGTCACCAGTATTATATAACCGTGGCTGCATTGTATCATCGGAGTTTTAAAAGTCAACTTTGAGAAAACTACAGTATTCTCACCTCCTTGTGGAACCAGCACAGAACAAATCCTCAAGGCTGTTTTCCACTTCTCTTTTCTTTCTTCTCTCACCACAACCCCTCAACGCTGCATCTCAGAGGCTAAGAGTCTCAGCCCTAAGAAGCTATGTATGGTCAAAGACATTAGAAAATAACTCACATTTTAAAAACACCTTAGCTATTATATCACTCATTAGGAAGACGTATGCATCATACCCTTTTGTGACTTTTTCCCCTCCTGTTAACCACTCCATCACTTTGTCTGTACTCCTGAAAGTGTAAACATACTCTCATGACCATTAAAAGCAACAAAATTAGTCATGGAGCTTACAAATCAACCACGTCAATGATATTTCAAAATTCTTATTAAATTGATGTCAGCTTTATTAGCCCTCTACCTTGAACAACTCATTTCCTTTGCTTCACCAGAAGGACAAATATTGTTAAAGGTATATATCAAAATAAGAGCAATAAAATTTAGCAATGATTAGAGAGTGCATAAAAAATCACTAAAACATTTTATACTTACCTTCAAGAATGGAAAGTTTTTCTTTTACTTTCTCTTTGTTTCTGAACTACAGTTTCAAGAATGGGAAACCTTGTACCTGATATATGTGTTATGTAAGGCTGACGATGATAACGCCACTCACATGCTCTTATAAATCTTAAGCAGAACTCTCTAACTCCAGATATGGAGCCTAACCATCAAACAAATCTTCCAATTTAGGAGTCAATCATTTTGATAAAAGAACCAAATTTGGTGATGTTAAAAGAATGTTACAATAACAAGGGGAAAATGTGACAAAACAGTAGGGCACACTATATTCTAACTTGTCTCACTGGGGAATTAATGTGCTGTAATGTTTGATCACAATCTAGTTCTAAAGTGAAATGATTGTGTGACAAATGAGCATAACACAAGTGTCACAAGGACTGTCTAGATAGTGAGGGGGTGTTTCATGCCTAAAAAGGACAACATTCTATGTTAATAGTGGAAGAAGTACTTTTTAAAATGTTTATTATATTTTGATTATGAAAGTAATATTTTCCTATATATGTCTACATAGTTGAGATTATACTACATATAGAATTATACACGTATTATATGTGTGTATGTATATAGAAATTTTTTGTCCTGCTTTTTCATCTAGCATTATGTCTTACATTATATTTTCTTAAGAAAGTGTTTTGAAAGTGTAGTTAAGGGATCCTTATTCTGCTACACACCCGAAGTCAAAAGGAAGGAAAAAAAAAAACAGTGAAAAATGGGCAGCCAGCTGAATGTGCCACAGTGCTAAAGCAGAACTTTCATTTATTTTAAAAAAGGTATTTTAAAACCTTATCTTTATTATTGATCACTTGAGCTCTTCACAGGTCATATATAAATAAGGTTGTGGCATGTAGGTGCATTACTCTTTATGTTGCAGATAACAGAAAACCCAACTCAAGCTGCTTTAAACAGTGCTTAAGGAGCTGAAATCCAGAAGCAGTTCCGACTTGAGGCAAGGCTGAATTTAGCAGCTTCATGGATTTTAACCGTGAGGCAACTTGTCTCCATCTCCACACTTTACCTTCCTTGCTGTTGCTTTTATTCTCTAGCTCCATGTCTTTGCCCCTAGTGGCCCCATCTGCAGCAACTGCACAGCTGATATCTTAATATCTTGCCAGCCAAGAAAAGAAAAACTCCAACAGTCAAATACAAATTTTGGTTCAGGATATTTCTGGTCCAGATTGGATCACATGCCTAACTCTGAACCAATCACAAGGGCCACAGGGAAGAGACACTGAAAAGCCAAACAAGGTCCAGTCCAGGGCTGAAAATAGGGTAAGTCCCACCTACCAAACTTTTGGCTAAGAATAGAGAAAGATAGGATGGGAATGAATATTGCCAGAAAAAATAAAATAAAATCATAAAATATGTACTCTGTACCAGGCTATTATTGTCCCACTGTTGTTGGCTCAGATCACACCTTCCTTGATTCATAGTCTTTACAAATAAAATAAGAAATGTGAAAAAATAGTAGATAATTCATAAGTGAACAGCTAAGATAACTAAGAGTATTTGGATTCCTTACCCAAGGAAAGGAAATTTTAAATCTGATCCAACAGACTCCATAAGAATAGTTGTAAAAAAAAAAATTATGATATGCTTATCACTTCACCATGGCTTAGCATGGCAGAATTAACCCGGCCTCTTACCCAAACATTCTGTCACACATGAGAATAACAACTACAACAAGGGCTAACTGATACTGGCCACTTATTATGTGCCAGACAGTGTGCTAAGAGCTTTGTATTCATGCTTTCATTTAGGTTTCACAACTCCATTGGGTGGTAACTATTATATCCTCCTTTTAAAGATGAGGAAATGAAGTTGACTTTCTTCTTCTCCAAGGTCATGGCCTGTAAGTAGTGCAGAATTCTTTCTACATGTCCAAGTGATAAGTAACAAAAAGATCCTACTGAGCCAGCTGAAGACTCTGAGATGAGGTATCTTTTTTTTTTTTAAAGAAGATTCTCACTTTTCTTAAGGATGTATTCTTGTACTCTTCGAGGATAGCTGCCAAGTCTTATGCTCTTTGAATGCCCCTTCCAGCTATTTCAGGACTATGACCAGAATTGGTACTTATGGGCTATGTTAGAAGATGGATTAATCTGACCAAAGAGAGTCTTAAACTATTGTTCAAATCTATCTATCTAATTTATAATAGGCACATTGACCCAAGTGAATTTTAAAGTTTCTTTTACATGCTAAATCTATAAGTATATGTTCTATCTTTACAATTAACCCCCTCTGTATCAGTCGAGTGTTCTGTAACAAACCACCCCAGTACTTAAGTCAGAAAGATAAGCATTGATTCTTAGTCACATATCTGTGGATCAGCGGGAGGAGTGTCTTTGCTTCAGACTAGACCAGAATTGCTCTCATTCACTGGTCTCATTCAGAGGCCCAGGCTGAAGCAGTAGCTACGTGGGTATATTCTTTTCTTTATGGAGACAGAAGAGAAAGTGGGAAAATCTTAGTGTGGACGCACATGTCAAACCTTTGCTCATATTTCTAACATCCCACTGGCCAAGGCAGTCACATGGCTAAGTTCAACATCAACGGGAGAGGGAAATAAACTTCTCTCTTGGAGATGTTGAAGAGGGAGAGACTAAGTATTATCTGAGCAAAAATCTACTCTACCACAACTCCTCAAATAAAGAATGAGGAGAATAACATGAATTAAGCACATACTCATTTATCCATCAATTTAGAAAAGATTATGGAATAGGTACAATATAGTAATTTTTGAGCTAGATGCTGGGACTGCAATAATGAACAATAGTCTAGTGGCAAAACAAATGCTATTTCTTTGTGACTCCTAATAGCAGTCCCATTGGCAGATATACTCGTCCCCATTTGATAGCTGAAGAAACTAAGGCATCAGGAGATCAAATAAGTTGGTCAAAGACACACAGATAACAAGCACCAAAGTGCCAAAGGTAGCATGTAAAGCCTGAGTACAAAGCCTGTATTTTTTCAACCTCATCAGTGTTGTTTCCCAATAAGAGAGAAGCTCTCAGATTGCTTTAGAAATGAATAACAAAAACCAGCCTGCTTGTGAGTTAGGGTTCCATCAGACAGGCAAAGCCAGTATGAGTGACAGAGAACAAGGAATTCACTACTGTAGGCATTAGCCTTATGCAGTCATGGATGTCTGCTGCCTCTAAATCTGGTGCTAAGCCTGAGCATCAGCAGTCAGGAAGAGAATGAAGTAGGGCAACCAAGGACAAACTGCAGCCTGCGAGGAAAAACTAAAAGTTCACCTAATCAGCACTGCCTCCAGTCCCAGTGATTTGGGCAACTTGTGAGATAAGCCAGCATCCTCTGCTACAGAGCTGTATGTGCCCCCGGCCCAGGATTCTCAGAAGCTGAAGGAGTTTGATGGCAGCTGGAGGTGCTGTGGGCCCAGGAGGTGCTCCTTGCCAACAGCAGGTCTGTGACAATATGCACAAAGTTCAACAGCACCTGCCCTGCAGCAATCCTCTGAGCCTAGAAGTGGCTGCCCTTTGGTGCCAAATCCCGCTCAAATTTCTATTGTGGCCACCTCTAACCTGAAACCACATGGGAAGAGGATGTGGGGAAATTGACAGGGGAAAAGACATCACACCACGTTAGTACTTTTATTGTGAATCAACTGAAAGTTGTATTTAAAATAGGAGAGTATGAAATAAAATGATTTGCTAGAACTTTCAAGTGTTCTAGGGCAGAAAACACTGAGAGATGTCAGAGGGTCCATGTCCAGAATCTACTTCCCATGTGGTAACAGAGCATGAGTTTATGTATTTAACCCTGACATTTCATACTTAAACAGCCATAACACTTAGTTTTTTCCATCATAATGTCACTCTGATGCATACTGTTTTGGTTGCAAGAACTCAAACTAGCTTAAGAAAAAAAGAGGGGATTTATTGGCTCATATACCTGGAAATTTAAGGATGGCTGTCACTTCAGGCATAGCTAAGTTCAGGGGTGCAAATAGTATCGTTAGGGTTTATTCACCATGTCTCAACTGTGCTAGTCTCTGCTTCTCTTTGTGGGTAAGGGTCATGTTTTCGTACCCTAAGCAGGCTATCTCCACCTGTCAGAAGACATAACTGCCGGTATCTCCCAAGTGTGCATCCTTACATCTTGAATGCAAAAAATAAATAAGCCATTTCTCTCCTCCTCCCACCCCCATGCGCACACACACATTGAATTGTTCCAAATTGCCTTGTCCAGATCATTTGCCCACTACTTGCATCAAACACTGTAAGACAGAAGGATGAGATACTATGATTGAACAGGCTTGGGTCTCCTGCCCGCTCCCACAGCAGAAGCTGGCGGGACACTGGGTCTGTCATTTCCACCGAAATCCCTAGAATGAAGGAGGAGCCACTCCTGAAGTAATCCAGGGGTCATGGCCAGATTAAAATGGTGTCTAATGCAAATGTACTTTAAATCAAAGAGCTGTAAGATCTTTGTTAATTGAGAGAGGGAAGATGTTGAAGTTTATGTTATTATTCTTTTCCCTTTTCTAGAAAGCATGACAGTGACATAAAGAAGCACCTTTATTAGTTCTCTGATAACAGATGAACTGTAGGAAAAAAAGCACATGTTGGCAGTAGAACCAAACGCAGTTTTCTGTAGATAGCCCTGGCCTGCTGCTATCTCAATGTAAAATGCATTCAAAACATTGCCACCAGATGAACTTTATGGGCAGCTTTAGCTTTGAGGGAAATGAAAGAAATCTAATGTCCAGCAGCTATCCTGGAATGTTTTGCCTTTGCTTGGAATTTTTTTATTAACAAATAATGATGCATGCTGCTGTAACCCATTGGTCATGCACAACTCATATTTTTTAATACAAAAAAAAAAAAGAATCCATAAAAATGGAGAGGCTTCCTAATAATGAAGAATGACCTCTAATTGTAATGGATTTTACTTTGAGGTAAATTGGTAAAAGTTAATTTTTATCGTTTGTCTTAAAATTATCATTTTTCTTAGTGGCTTTGTTTCTGGACAGAATGTTAATCCTTAAGTCATAGCACTGAAATTTGTTCACAACTAAAAGTACCAAAGAATTTCTTCATTCCCTCATTTCTTCACTCTGATTTCGAGCCCACTGTATTGTCACGCACTAAGCTTAGCACTAGGGATACCAAAAAGAATAAGATACGTCCTTGTCCTCAAGAAGCTCACAGTGGAGGAGAGGAAAGCTCAAGAAACACAGACAGTACTACGAACCACTGGTATCCAGACAGCTGTGACAGCACAGAGGAACAAACACGTCATTTTGCCTGGGGTGTCAGAGAAAGCCTTTTAGATGAAGATCTTGATAGAGAAACAATAATTTTCTAATCAGAGACCCTAGAAAATGGTATTCCAGGAAGAAAGACAGCACCCACTGTAATAGGACATTGTGGATTAACTATATAACAGTGGAAGGGATATCCAGGAAGCTGACAGGGAGTGAGAACAGACAGAATGGGATGGAAATAATATGTCATGTCAAGGAGTTTGGAAACATAACTCTGGAAGCAGGGAGAAGGGACAATGACAAAGGAGAGAGACTGATTACACAGAGACCTTATGGAGGTTACAGAGAAGCCTGACACGGGGCTAAACTAGACATCCTGTAATGTTCAAATGGAAATGAGTAGTAATGGATTGAATGAAGGAGCTAAGGAGGAGGGAGGAATCAGAATTCCTTTCATGTATACAGTTTAGGAGGCTAGCTGGACGGAGATACCATTAAAGATACTACAGGAAATAGACAAAACAGATGTGAGAGTAGAGAGGAGGACAGGGAGGATTAAGAGAGAGAACAGAGCTGTGATCGCCTATGCTACGAGACGTTAATTTGTGTTTTAGTACAATAGCTACATAAAATAATCTTTTTTTTTTTTTTTTTTTGCGGTACGCGGGCCTCTCACCGTTGTGGCCTCTCCCATTGCGGAGCACAGGCTCCGGACGCGCAGGCTCAGCGGCCATGGCTGACGGGCCCAGCCGCGCCGCGGCATGTGGGATCTTCCCCGACCAGGGCAGGAACCCGTGTCCCCTGCATTGGCAGGCGGACTCTCAACTGCTGCGCCACCAGGGAAGCCCTCTTTAGTATATTTTAATGTCCCACTTAAACATATTCATCATGTTAATACACCTTATTAAATAACAGTATGGACCAAGTCATCTGTTTCTCCCAATACTATACGAGGGGTGTAATGTTTTGAGTAGCAGTAATCTCATGTATATTTAGTATTCTGTCTTCATGAGTATATTACAGATGCTTTGGGGAAAAAATACATCTCCATGTGACTACACAATACTTTGAGACACACACAAAAAATGTTTCTGACCACAACTAGTGATCTTTTTATAAAAGCCAAGAGCTGATACAGTTTGTATTTCCTAACCTTCACTTTTCATGTGGAGATATTTTCATCTATTGGAATATAACAGTGTTAAACCTTTTCAAATTATGTCTTTTGGTTTAACTCGAAAAACTTGAGAACTACAGATTCTTATGGATTAAGGGTAAACTATTCACCAGAAACAATAATAGTAACAAGTTGTTGAATACACATAGCATTTTTCAATGATATTCTAAGAAACTTGCTTACTACTATATTACAAAACTTTCACAGTGATCTTAGATAGGCATTAAAATGAATTACAAGAAAGGGAGCTGAGTTTTTTCACATCAAATATTCAGGTGGAGGAAGGTTGGTTGTCTAGTCTTATTTCACACTGAGTCTTTTTCATATACTTTTCTTAATGCATTCAAAGGTTGTTAAAGTTTCTTGTATAAAAATATGATTGACTGTTAGTGACAGTAATTGCATTTTAGCAAAAGTGACCATTATAGTAATTTTCTTTAAGGAAGAGAAATCTAACTAAAGTAGCTAGTTACTTCCTAACACATTAACTTTGAAATTTTTTAACATAAAAATACATGATAAGGGAAGTACAAATTGAAGAACATAAAATGGCATGCAATATTTATAAAACTACTTCCATTAGGTGGTTCTCAATTTTATGTAGCTGTTAATCACAAATTAAGTGAAACAAAATATAGGAAAAAGCTAAAATTTCTATACTAGTGGGCCAATTAAACTAAGTCCTCATTTAAAGCCTTTTAAAAATGACTCTCAAATAGCTCTTATTTTCATTTCTAAACTATAGAAGGTAATGATTTTTTTGAAACCGAGACTGTTTATTCATATCATGCCTTTAGAAGATTGAATCAAATGATACATGAAGATAATATGATTACAAAGAAAAAAGAAAAAAACAATTATACATGTGCATAGACAAGGTAATGCTGTATATAGTAACAACTTGTACATGTTAAATCACAAATGAAACAGCATTAGCATTTAATTTCATGTATTCTGCTGCACACCTGAATACTAATTAGCAACTAAAATAGGAAATGTGTGATACTGCATGTATTGATAATATCTCAGTTCCATATTCTTCAGACACCAGCAATTTAACATGCATTGCATACTGGGAAAAGCTACTTCATCATCTTCATGGTTTCCTTTCTAAAATTCTTTTTCATTATTATTGAGAGCAATATACTAATTTCAAAGTCAATCAGAGGTGACTGAAATGTTGGCTAAATCTGGAATTGCATTTTCTAATATTTATTGTTAACAATGTATAGACAGTAACTGCAGAGTATAAAGCAAGAAGCCTCAAATTCAGAATGCAAATAGATGAACAGTAATTCAAGGTTACCTAAGTCGACTGAGTTAACTCAAATTTTTCATTTTTAGGGGCCACAGAGGACACTGGTGCTTTGTTTCTGCCCCTCCTTAGCCCTGTTTTTGAAATGGCCCCTGCAAAAGAGAGATTTATTTTGAAGGCTGAGACAGAGAAAAGGGAGTTTCAGCTTCATGATTTTTCCCTGGCTGCCTCTATTCATCTCTCTCCATCTCCATTCCCTTGCTAACCTCTATATTTAAATTGGCCCTTGCACTACCACTTGATTTATTTTTCAGTTATTCTTAAGGAAGAGAATTTTATTCACAAAGCCATATTTCTTTGAGTTAATACTTTATTTTTCCACTATTCCGCATAGATTACAGATGCTCTCCCATTTGTTTGTACCATTTTGTCTGTCAACTGCATCTATAATACAAGTTTGTTCTTATTATGTAGGGCACGGAATGCAGTTGGGGAAATTGCAGGGGTGTGTGTGTGTGTGTGTGTGTGTGAATACACGTGTCTATTTGCGTTTGAGTTGTATTCTAAAATAAGGATTCAGTATAAAATTGACGACAGTAGTCTTTCATCAAAGTCCTATTTCCTTAAAGCCTGCCTCATGTCTCATTTATTAACGGAACACAAAGGTAAAAGGTAATTACAAAATAATTACACTAGTGGACATCAAAATAAGATGTTTCAAAGAGAAGGACCTAATAAATATCTGCTAGGAAAGTTCCAGGGACTATATCAGTTAGGATGCTTCTAGTTACAAACAACAGAAAAACCAATGCAAACTTGCAGAAACAATAAAGCAAATTTATTGGCCCAAATAACTAATAGTTCAAAGGATGGGAGAGATTCAGGTGCAAATGACCAGAGTTCCAAATGATTTGGCTGCAGTTGTGTAGTTCTTCCTTCTTTGATTGTTGGCTCTGTCCTTAGGCTAGCTTCTTTCCAGGTTGTAAAATTTCAGCTCACAGCAACCAGGGTTCTTTCCCATTCACACCTCCCAAGAAAGGGCATGCTCTCCCCCAGCCAAAGAATAAAAGTCCTGAGCTTCATTTTGATTGGCCCAATTTGGGCCACTCTTGAATCACCTGTAGTGGCAAGAAGGAAAGACCAACCAAGGCATATGCCTGGCACACACTGATACAACTCCATAGGTTTTTAAAATATTGGAGTGCTTCTAAACCAGGTGATAAGAAGCCAATGCTCTAAGTCTCCCAGATGTTCCTCACTGCATCAGCCTGAATCCCTCTGATCCGTCTTTATCCAGCAAGTAAAGAGTTAACATCTGCAAAGCAGGAATCCATTTGGACCCAGCTCCAGCAATGCAGGAGGCATCTCTTCTGTTTGGATGGATCATGCCTTCGTTGTTAAACATGAATATATTCCCATCCTGCAACTGGGGGTAGGATCAGTTCCATTGTATTAGTTTCCTAGGGCTGCCATAACAAAGTACCAGAAACTGGGCGACTTAAGACAACAAAAATTTGTTCTCTTATCATCCTGAAGGCTGGAAGTCCAAAATCAAGGTGTTTGCTGAGCCATGCTCTCTCCGAAGACTCTAAGAAAGAATCCCTCCTTGCTTCTTCTAGCTTCTGGTGGTTGCTGGCAGTCCTTGGTGTTCCTTGGTTTGTGGCAGCATAACTCCAATCCCTGCCTGTGTCTTCCCATGGTGATTTTCTATGCGTCTGTGTCTAAATTTCCCTCTTCTTATAATGACACCAATCACTGGATTAGGGACCACCCTAATCCAGCATGACCTCATCTTAACTTGATTATATCTGCAAAGATCCTATTTCCACATAAGTCACATTCTATAGGTTCCAGGTGGACATGAATTTGGGGGGACACTATTCAACCCAGCACCCCCCTACCAAGTGGGATGACTGCTCTGTGATGGGAAAGCATTAAAGTGATGTTGGGGAAGTTGCCACAGTGTCCACTCTAGATGCTGGACCCTCTGGGCCTCAGCTCTCTTCATGTACCTGGTTATAGTCTACAGCAGTATAGTTGACCTGGCATTTCAGACTTTATTTGTACCTTCTAAGCTGGCTCTTATACTGCCTAATCTCATTTTCAACTCTAAGGCCTAAGTCCATGGACTTCAAAAATTCATGTGGAGTAAGGGTCTGGCAGAGTCCTTAAGTCCGCATTGCCAGTCCAAGCATTATCAATAGAGTGAATAAACAATATATCTCACTTATGTGTTCAAATGCTTGTAGCTGTGATTAATTTTAAAAAATTCACTTAAAATCTTCCTGCATTTATAATACCTCTTTGTCATTATGTATGTTCTCTATCAACAGATAATAAATGCAACTACTGTTGTACTTTAGCACACAGGCCTTTATTAGAAGGACCATGAGTAAATTGGGATACGTCTGACTGCTGTCACAAAGGCCAAGAAACAATAGCTCAAACAAATAGACATTGATTTCTTTCTCTTGTAGGAGCTAGAGCATAAACAGTCCAGGGCTTATATAGCAGCTCTGTGGTCTTGAGGACCTAGACACTTACTACTTTGTTCTACCATTCTCAAGTCATGGCTTTCATCCCTGGTCTAAGATGGCTTTTGCAGCTCTCACCAGTGTGGCTGCATTCTGCTCACATACCATTTTTCGGACCCTAAAACATATGGCCAAAACGTAGCAGCAAGAGTGACTGGGAAATGTGGTCTTTATCTGAGCAGGCTTGTGCCCAGCTAAATGTTGAGAGTTCTATTACTAAAGAAAGAAGGAGAAAATCAATATTAGGGAAGAGTTAGCAGTCCTTGACAAAAGCTACATGCATTTAGGAGAAAGTAATGGATATTTACAAATGATTGGCATATTCCTAATAGATTATGATGTTTGTTCTAAGATAATTTTCAATATAACTTTACACATCCTGAATATTATAATTTTGTGACATGTTTTCTGTAGACTCTACCTCATCTTACTGACTCTACTTATATAGTTGAACTGAATATGTTCACGAGGTGTCTGTAGTGAGAAAGTTTTAGAGTCATAAAGAGAATTGTTGCAAATATTGAGGTTAACAGGAAACAGTATATGGAAGGGGGAAAATTACAATTTAGGAAGTGACTATTTTGCTAGAATGAGAATTTTAACTATCTCTAATGACAAGTTATCCAATTACAGATCTTCCTCAACTTACAATGGGGTTATGTCCCAATAAACCCATCATATGTTGAAAATATCATAAATCGAAAATGCATTAATACACCTACTGAACATCATAACTTAGCCTACCCTAACTTAAATGTGGTCAGAACACCTGTATTAGCCTAAAGTTCAGCAAAATCATCTAACACAGAGCCTATTTTATAATCAAGTGTTGAATATCTCGTGTAATTTATTGAATACTATACTGAAAGTGAAAAAATGGTTCTATGGGTACAGGATGGTCATAAGTGTATCAGTTGTTTCCCGTCTTGATTATGTGGCTGACTGGGAGCAACAGCTAACCGCCCAGCATCAGGAAGGAAGATAGTACCACATATCCCTAGCCTGGGAAAAGATCAAAATTCAAAATCTGAAGGTTCAGTTTCTACTGAATGCATGTCTTTCTCACCATCGTAAAAGTAGAAAAATTCTAAGTCAAACAATTGTAAGTTGAGGACCATCTGTACAACTAATAAGAAGAAAAGTTTGAAAACAAACTACGCAGTGCCATAGCCAAGCGAGACTTTGTATAGCTTAAACCTGGTACCCAGCTTAGAAGCAGACGCTTCTCATATGGGAAGAGGCATGTCAAGGCCTTTATAAATACTGAATAACAAATATAAGCAGAGCTTTATCAAAACAAAACAATCAAATAGGACAATGATGCCAAATAAAGGAAGAAAGGG
This sequence comes from Globicephala melas, assembly GCF_963455315.2. NCBI lineage: Eukaryota > Metazoa > Chordata > Mammalia > Artiodactyla > Delphinidae > Globicephala > Globicephala melas. Next base: position 81,925,539 of record NC_083320.1, on the reverse strand, counting down.
GAAAATAAGGTGAGCTTTTTTTTTAAAGACTTAACATTGAAGGAGTGGGAATCTATCATTCCATTCATGATGGTTCAAAGTTCTTAATGGTGCCAAAATTCTCATAATCCTCTGACTTTTCCCAGAAACTTATTATAAACTTTCTTATGGAGATAAGTGTACTGGATGGTTTCATTTTGTCTCTCCATCCACTCTCCATCCTTCCTGACCTGATCTGTGCCCCAGGAGGCTGACTTGTATGGACCACATCTCTAGATTTGCTTGCCCTCTGGTTTCCCGCTGCATCCCACCAATGAGAGGCTCCAACAGGACATCAGGAAATGGAAGGATGGTGAGGCTGAGTATTTATTCTTCTGCTTCCCTCCATGCCAGACTGCAGGTTAGCAGTGCCTGCGTTCCTCTGCTGAAGGCCACAGCTACTGTCAGCTGATCCTCTCCTGCAGCTGCAGCACAGCTGCCTTCCCTGCTCCCTGGGCCTATAGAAGGTCTAGCCAGGCCCCTCTTACTGGTTCAACCCTACCTACACCTTTAGAGATAGTTCATTCCTTAAATTCTCCTCAGTTGCTCCTTCCAAGTGAGCCCTCTGTTTCAGGGATACTGAGTGATAAAATAAGGAAGAAACGACTCACTCACTGAAAAACTAGCCCTGCTAATCCAGTGGATAATAAGCCATTCTCGATTTTGAAATTCTCTCCTTTCTACAAATTCATATTCTCTTTAGAAACCTGCACCAAGGCTTGTCGCTAACATAAACCATTTCTAAACCAGCTGCATGGTTCTACTTCCTAGAAACACTGGCCATCACTTTCCAGTCCTGTTCATTACCCCACTTTTCTACTTTTGGTGTATTTATAAGCCATTTCTAAATTTACTGATGCTTGCTGTAGACTTTTTTTTTTTAGGGGTTTTAGTATCTCCAGTGTGGAGATGACTTTTTAAAATCTACTTTCTGTACAAATTCCGCGACCATTTCTAGTATTATATGCTTCTTAAGCAAGAGATATGCAATATTTGTTATTCCAGGAAGCCAATACCTCACTCTCTTAGGGTTTGAATTGGGAAGCAAGGTGGAATATAGGTAATTTTCCTCAAAATATATTCCCCTACACTTTCACTACAAGCAACATACTTACAAATCAGATAGTTCCTCCTCATCTCCAGCACCTCGTAATGCTAGAGGGGCCCAGGGCTTCATCTCTTGTCTACATACACTCTTCCCCTGGTAGCTCTCATCTAGTCCCATGACTTTATAGGCCCAATGAACATTTCTACTTCTAAGCCTAATAGGCATTTTAATCTTAAATGTTTCCAATCCAAACTTCTGATCTCCATATTTACCTCCATTCCAAATGTGTTCATGTTGCAGTTTTTCCCTCTCAGTGACTAGCAACTAGCCCCAGTTTCTTGGGCCAAAAATTTTGGAGTCACCTTTTACTTATCTTTCTTTCCCCACTCCCTACAATAATCCTTCAAGAAGTCATATCAACCCTATATGCAAAAATACATCCAGATTCTAATTACTTCTCACTGCCTTCTCTGCCACCTACCACTCTGGTCCAGGCCCCTGCAATTCACTGTAACAGCCTCCTCACTGGTCTCCCCTGCCTCTGACCTAGTCCTTCTAATAGTCTTTTCTCAACAGAGCAGCCTGAGTGCTTTCTTTTAAAATATTAGATCATGCCATTTTTCTGTTCAAACCTCTCTACTGGATCCACTTTCACTCAGAGTGATACCAAAAGTCCTTACATATAGCCTAGAAGGTTCCTCATGATATAGCCTCTGCTATCTGACCACATCTCCTACTTCACTCTAGACACACTGACCTCCTTGCCTCAGGGTAATGTACCTACCATCCCCTTATGGACCTTAAACAATAGACCGCCAGTTATTTCTCCAGCAAAAATGGGTTTATTCAGGATCAACAAAGAATAGCAATTCAGGGTCTGCAACTGTGGTGAGCCACATGCAAGTTCCCCCAAGAAGGAGAGAAGAATTCTTTTATAGGAGGGAAAAGGAAGTTGGGAGGGCTATAGTAAACAAAGAGTCCATTGGAGGAATTGAGATTTTGAAGTTATAGTGGCTTTTCATTGAATGAGTTGTGACAGTCTTTCCTTGGCTGAGCTCTTGCCAGGCTAAAGGAAGTTTTCCTCTTCCTGTTGGGCTCTGCTATCATGGTAGGGCATGAGAGCAGCCCCTTGACGTTTAAAATAGAAAACTGAAGAGGGAAGAGATATGGGAACATATGTATATGTATATCTGATTCACTTTGTTATAAAGCAGAAACTAACACACCATTATAAAGCAATTATACCCCAATAAAGATGTTAAAAAAATATAAAAATAAATAAATAAACAATAAATAAATAAATAAATAATAAATAAATTGAATAAAATAGAAAACTGTGTTTTAATTGAGCTTACTGTTTATTAACTTTTACACCCTCTTCCCCTAGGTAGATACACAGCTTACTCTCTAACCTCTTTTAAGTCTCCACTCAAGCATTACCTGCTCAGGGCACAACCCCCTTTCCAATGCAGTTATCATCATTTGACATATATTTTGCATGTTTATTTTGTTTATTGTCTGTCTTCCCCATAAGAATGCAAAATCTTGTATAAATTTAATATTTGTTAAATATTCACCACATATTCCCACCTTTTAAACCTGTGCCTGGCATAAAGACAGTGTACAACAAATATTTGATGAATGAATGAAATTATATATACATATATTTAGTTTTTAAACATAAATCCTTTCACAAAAATAAATAAGCATTAGAATACCTCAAATAAATTTTAAGAAATCTCATGTGTACAAAGTGTTACTCATGTGTTAGGCTCTGGGTAGTACTTTACAAGTGTGATGTCAGTGAATTTTCATAGCAGATCCTATGTGCAATCACATAAGACCTGTGGTCTTATGGTAATAAGACCAATTCTTATTACAACCAACTTACATGTGACATGTAATATAACTAGTTTAAGAAGTGAAAAATCAGTACATGGGGAATACACGTTCAGACCCTGACGTGTCTGACTCCAGAGGCCATTCTCTTCCTAATATGTCTAAAACATGCCTCTTTAAACTTAGAAAGAAAGTTACCACCAGCAACAGCAACAAAAAAGATTAAACCAAACCTTAATTTTAAAAGGGGCAACTAAATGCCTGACTAGGATTCCAAGTGTGTGAAAATTATAAATCCCAGCTTTTCAAAGGAAAAACATTGAGTAGGTCAGGCAAAAGGCTGACCAGAGATTAGAAAGGCAGAACTGCACACTCAAACAAATGAAGAGATTACAGTTAGAGAAACTTCTCTGAAAACTCCATCTTCTCTTCCCTGTTGTGGTCATTACCGAAGAAGCAACAGCCAAAATGAAGTTCAATCCCTTTGTGACTTGTGACCAGAGGAAGAACCATAAAAGCATTTCAACTCACTTTCCCACTTTCGCAGGAAGATTATGTCTTTCCCTGTTTCCAAAGAGCTGAGACAGAAGTACAATGTCCAACCCATGTCCATCTGAAAGGATGATGACGTTCAGGTTGTGTGAGGACACTACAAAGGTCAGAAAATTGGCAAAGCAGTTCAAGTTTACAGGAAGAAATGTATCATCTACACTGAACGTGTGCAGCAGGAGAAGCCAGTGGCACAACTGTCCGTGTGGGCATTCAACCCAGCAAGGTGATTATCAACAGGCTAAAAGTGAACAAAGGTTGCAAAAAGATCTCTGGATGAAAAGCCAAATCTTGCCAAGTAGGAGAGGAAAAGGGCTTAAAAAGGGAAGAAACAATTGAGAAGATGTGGGAATAAAGTAATTTATATACAATACCTGCTAAAATGAAAAAAAAAAAACCAACAACTCCCTAACCCTACCAGCTGCCCCATACTCCCACTGTGCAAAAGGATGAGAAATTGTTTCAAGTTCTTGCTTGTTGATTTGCTATCAGTTTGGGCCAAAAGACTGAGATAATCAAAGACTTCCAGGAATAAAATTAGGGACCTTTTTATTAAAGTGTTCTCTTAAAGTGTTTTGGTCAATCATAAAATAGTAGAGAAGGCCTTCCTTTGCCCTTTTGCTGGCCATGTGAAGAAACATGGGCTTATCTCTACCTCTGCCCTTCTCCAAGTCTTATTCTTTTCTCTGAAACATGCACTATGTTTGAAAACCACTATGTTTTAAAAATAATCCAGAAAAAAAGACAAAGAGAGGGTAAAAGTCATAGCACACCCCAGAGACAAGGAAATGTTCTTGAGAAGCATTTGCACATAGGTACCTGAAACTTTTCAAAACCACATCAATAAAAGAAAAGGTTACATGAATGACTATTGAATATTGAAACTTAAGTATATTAGCAAATCAAATGGCCTGTGAAATAAGTGAAAACATTTTCTAACATCCCGTATGGTCTCTACATAAACAGGTTCTAAAAGGACATTTATATAAGTAATTCACACTTGAAACCAAAAGAAGCCCCCTATTTTTTTTTTAACATCTTTATTGGAGTATAATTGCTTTCCAATGGTGTGTTAGTTTCTGCTTTATAACAAAGTGAATCAGTTATACATATGCATATGTTACCATATCTCTTCCCTCTTGGGTCTCCCTCCCTCCCACCCTCCCTATCCCACCCCTCTAGGTGGTCACAAAGCACCGAGCTGATCTCCCTGTGCTATGCGGCTGCTTCCCACTAGCTATCTATTTTACGTTTGGTAGTGTATATATGTCCATGCCACTCTCTCACTTTGTCACAGCTTACCCTTCCTCCTCCCCATATTCTCAAGTCCATTTTCTAGTAAGTCTGTGTCTTTATTCCCATCTTACCCCTAGGTTCTTCATGACTTTTTTTTTTTTTCTTAGATTCCATATATACGTGTTAGCATACAGTTTTTATTTTTCTCTTTCTGACTTACTTCACTCTGTATGACAGACTCTAGGTCCATCCACCTCACTACAAAGAACTCAATTTTGCTTCTTTCTATGGCTGAGTAATATTCCATTGTATATATGTGCCACATCTTCTTTATCCATTCATCCGATGATGGACACTTAGGTTGCTTCCTTGTCCTGGGTATTGTAAATAGAGCTGCAAAGAACATTTTGGTACATGACTCTTTTTGAATTATGGTTTTCTCAGGGTATATGCCCAGTAGTGGGATTGCTGGGTCATATGGTAGTTCTATTTGTAGTTTTTTAAGGAACCTCCATACTGTTCTCCATAGTGGCTGTATCAATTTACATTCCCACCAGCAGTGCAAGAGTGTTCCCTTTTCTGCACACCCTCTCCAGCATTTATTGTTTCTAGATTTTTTGATGATGGCCATTCTGACCGGTGTGAGATGATATCTCATTGTAGTTTTGATTTGCATGATGAGAATATTCCAAGTGCCAGCATCTCTCAGTGCACACAGAATAGTGACTTAAGATGTCAGTTCTTCATGTTATTTGTTCTGAAGTTTCACTGGTTTTATTTTAGAAGTAATGTCTCAGAGAAAACTGAAATTTATATAAAACTTATTTAGGATTTTAAAAGCATTTTATATCTTGGCTTTATTTTTAGAGAATTTTATAGATGAGAGGTAAAATATTGAGATTCAACCAAAGCAGAAACAAGGCAATAAAGTTGAATTTACTAGACCAAATCAGGATTTCAGTGCCAACAGGTACAAATCTACACATTCACAATCTTTGGTTCCTCTATTGCACGTCTTTTATATTCATTGACACACAACCCAGTATGACTGTGTATATTTTTTCTAATATGGACAACTTGTGATGTACCTCAAATGAGAAGATTCTTCAACACACCAAATTTCATGTTATTATGGCTAGCTCAGTACTAAGACTTGGGTGACAGCTGCAGCTCTCCAGAAACTAGCACTAAAAGGTGCTAATATCCTAGCAAGCACTTTAAGAAGACCTTAAGTTGTATATATCTAATCTAAGGTTGAACATTGTATATATATAAAAAAAAAAAGTTAGCAGGAATTCAGCAACCAGAAGTCTGTGTTTCCTAGCAAAAGACAGTTGGACAATTCCTCTAAAAGATAGCAAGCTATTACTCAAAAGTCAAACATTTGCTTCTCCATTTACTAGTGAAAATTGCATTCTGTTATCAAATAAAATAAGTGTTATTATTAAAAATTACATGCCCATCACTAAATGGTTGAGTTCACCTACATATTTGGGTTAACATATCAAACAGAAAACAGGCTTGGCCACAAAGTCAATGAAAGTCAAATAAAAGGCCAGACTAAACAGATGAGACACCATGCCCTGAAGATCAACAGAGGATATCATTGTTAGGTGAGGAGGGTTTAGTAACTTCAGCAAGGAGGATTTTCTGTGCCCATCACAAACTAAGCAACTCATTTAGGCTACTTAACCACAAATTCTACTGCAAGACTGATGGACAGTTAGTTGCATACAGCTGGATTTTTTTCTTTGCCATATTGTATTAGAGTTAAACTCCATTGAACCTTACATGGATATCCTAGAGATATCTTTGAAATTTTTGGTAATAACAATGGTGGTAACAAATAGGTAGCTTTATATTAGTTAATTTTTCAATACAAGTTATATTTACATGTAACATGTGATGACAATTATGATAACTGAGATTAAGATAATAATGGGGGCTTCCCTGGTGGCGCAGTGGTTGAGAGTCCGCCTGCCGATGCAGGGGACACGGGTTCGTGCCCCGGTCCGGGAGGATCCCACATGCCGCGGAGCGGCTGGGCCCGTGAGCCACGGCCACTGAGCCTGAGTGTCCAGAGCCTGTGCTCCACAACGGGAGAGGCCACAACAATGAGAGGCCCGCGTACCTCAAACCACCCCCCCAAACAAAAAACAAAGCAAAACAAAAAGATAATAATGAATTATTTGTTTGAAAACAATCCTTATTCCAGTAAATTCTTCCTAAAACGATCCTACAGCTTTTGAATAGTGGGCATTACCTGGTCTGGTCTAGAGTATCAAAGAGTCCATAATGTGTCCATATTTGTCATTCTTGAGATTTGTCAGAAGGAACTTCCATGCACTAAACTGAAAAGCCCAATTTCTCCTTCTCCACAGCATCCATTAGGATTCATCCAGCTAAGTATTATGATTATATACCTAGAAAACTCAAGAGATTCAACCAAAAAGCTATTTAGCAAGGTAGTGGGGCACAAAATTAATACACAAAAGACAACAAATGGCATGAATATATAATGGATTCAAGTACTCATTTAAAAAAAGAAAAAAGATGAAAGGCACATTAATAAACTTAATAAGAAATGTTAAAACACTACTGGAGGGCTTCCCTGGTGGCACAGTGGTTGAGAGTCCGCCTGCCGATGCAGGGGACGCGGGTTCGTGCCCAGGTCCGGGAAGATCCCACATGCCGCGAAGCGGCTGCGCCCGTGAGCCATGGCCGCTGAGCCTGCGCGTCCGGAGCCTGTGCTCCGCAACAGGAGAGGCCACGGCAGTGAGAGCCCCACATACCGCAAAACAAACAAACAAACAAACAAAAAACACTACTGGAAAACATATAAGAAATTTTGTACAAAGGGAAGATGTACCTAGTTGGTAAATACCAAAAAGATGACAATTCTTTCTGAGTTAATTTATAATTTCAACATGAGCCCAATAAGAAAAATATTGACAGTGAGGTTTTTGAAACAAGGCAAAGTGATCATAAAGTTTATATGGAAAAATAATTAATCAAAAATAAGCAGAAAAACTGAGGGGAAAAAGGGGCAATGAGGGCAAATTAGCACTATCAGATATTAAAACATAAAAACCTGGACACAAATAGTGTGGTACTGGTTCATCATTAGATAAAATGACTAATAGAATATTATACAAAGTCCAGAAATAATTCCAAATGCATACCGCAATTCAATATATGAAAAATATAGCATTTCAAATCAGCGGTGAAGAGGTAAACACCTCACTAAATGATGGCAGACTACCTGTGGAAAAAAGATGTTGGATTCATACCACACACCATACTCTAGTACAACCAGGATACATTTCAAATGAATGAAAGATGTTCATACAAAATAGAGCATATAAGTATTAGAAGAAGTCACAGGAAGTTCCTTTTTAGTATTTCAGTGGAGACGGTCCTTATAACTCAAAATCTAGAATCCATGAAAGAAAATAATAAATTTAATGACATATAAAACTATAAACAAAGTCAAAAGGTAAGTTACAAACTGAGAAACTCATCACAGATAAATTCTAATCTCCCTAACATATGAAGAACTACTAGATACCAATAAAAGACCAACCATATAATAGAAAGATAGGCAGAGATATATATATATTCAAGTCATAGAAAGAAAATCTAAATAGCCTGTAAACATAAGTAGATGATCAAGTCCACTCGTAAGAAAAGAAATACATACTAAAACTACACTGATATCACTTTTCAGATTGGCAATGGTCTAAGAGCTTGATAATACATTTTATTGCTTATAGGAAAACAGGCCCTCTCATACATTAGAGAGAGTTGAAATTGGTACAACTCTGATGAAAGAAAATTTTGCAAGGTTTATTGAAACTGCATATACCCATTGACTCACAATTGCACTTCTAGGAATTTATCCTACAGATATATTTGCCCATATGTGAAATGACATTATGTGTAACATTATCCAGGCCTGTATTGCTTGAAATAAAAACTAGAAACAACTCACATGCTCATCAATAGGAGAATGGTTAAAAAGTCATTGAACATTTACAGTGTAAAGTACTGCACAGTGGCTTTAAAAAAAGTGAGGATCTCTCTAGTATTGATCATTGATCTGTAGATGTATTGTTAAAGGCAAAAAAAAATAGTAATCGATAAAACAGGATGCGTTGTATGCTACTTTTTTAAAAAAAGATGTATAAAGAAACTCTGCAAGAACATATAAGAAAATAATAACTGATTATGGCACTCTCTGTATGTGTGTGTGAGAGAGCTATGTAAATGGTGGACAGGGTGAGAGCAAAACTTTTCACTGTGTTCCTTTTTACATATTTTGAAAATTTTGAACTATGTGAACATATGACATTTTAGGGTACAGGACAGGGAAAGACTGTGCCACCCCAGAGAAGCTATTCCTTTAGGGCCCTAGTCATAAGCAACCATTCGCTGCTGGGGAGAGTGAAAGGTCAGTTAAAACTATCTTCTAGCAACAGTAAACAAATGTGACTACATCAAACTAAAAAACTTTTGCACAGCAAAAGAAACCATCAACAAAACAAAAAGGCAACCTATTGAATGAGAGAAGATAATTGCAAACAATATATCCTGTAAGGGATTGATATCCAAAATATATACAGAACTGATACAGCTCAATATCAAAAAAAAACAAAAACAAAAAACAAAACCCAATTGAAAAATGGGCAGAGGACCTGAATAAACATTTTCCCAAAGAAGACAGACAGATGGTCAACAGGCACATGAAAAGATACTCAACATTACTAATAATCATGGAAATACGAACGAAACCTACAATGAGATAGCACTTCACACCTTAACACTGCACTCGTCAGAATGGCTATTATCAAAAAGACAACAAATAACAATTATTGGGGAGGATGTGAAGAAAAGGGAAACCTAATGCACTGTTGGTGGGAATGTAAGTTAGTGTGGCCTCTATGGAAAACAGTACTGAGTTGTATTAAAAATATGACTATCATATCATCCAGCAATTCCAGCTCTTGGTATTTATCTGAAGAAAACAAAAACACTAATTCAAAAAGATATGTACTCCCATGTTCATTGCAGCATTGTTTACCATAGCCAAGATATGGAAACAACCTAAGTGTTCACCAATAGATGAATGGATAAAGAAGATGTGGTATATATACAATGGAATACTACTCAACAGTAAAAAAGAAAGAATTCATGCCATTTGCGATAACTAGGATAGACCTAGAGGGTATTATTCTAGTTGAAGTTAAGTCAGACACAGTAAGACAAATACTGTATAAAAAGAACAAAACAGAAACAGACTCATATATACAGAAAACAAACCTATGGTTGCCAGAGGAGAGGGGGCAAAGGATGGGTGAAATAGGTCAGAGGGATTAATAGGTACAAACTTCTTGTTATAAAATAAATAAGTTATGGGGATGTAATGTACAGCATAGGGAATATAGTCAATGATATTATAATAACTTTGTATGGTGACAAATGGTTACTAGACTTAACGGTGATCATTTCATGATATATAAAAATATGGAATCACTATGTTGTATACCTGAAATTAATATAATATTGTATGTCAATTATGATTCAATAAAAAAGACCAAAAACCCACCAAATCAATAAGTAAATAAATAAAACTATCTTCTTCATTGCCAGTGGACTCTTTCTACTAAAAAGTACACTGTCAAAGCTACACTTTGGAAAGAGAACTAAGTAGAATACATTTTTTACTTATTTTTGTTCCTTTACCTAAGAGTAAGGGAATTATGCCCAAAAAGAATGTGTGCTCCTTTAAATCTTTCTCTTCTTTTTAATCTTTTCTAAACATACCAAAAAAAAAAAAAAAAAACAACCCACCAAAATAGACCATTCAGTATTTTCCTTCTCTTAGTCTGCCCAGGCTGCTATAACAAAATGCCACAGACTGGGTAGCTTATAAACAACAGAAATTTATTTCTTGTAGTTCTGGAGCCTGGAAGTCCGAGATCAGGGTGCCAACCTGGCTGATCAAGGGCCCTTTTTGGGTCACAGACTTTACATTGTATCCTCACATGGTGGAAGAGGCTAAGGATATCTCTGGAACCTCTTTTATAAGGATACTAATGCCATTCATGAGGGCTCCACCCTCATGACTTAAGACCTCCCATACAGTCGACCTCCTAATACAGTCACCTTTGGGGGTTAGGATTTCAACATATGAATTTGTGGTGGACACACACATTCAGACCATAGCATTCTTCAGAACATACTTTACACCTTTTAAATCTTATTTTGTAAGGTAAAATTTTCTCTACTTTTGTTGATTGTGCCATTAATCTTGGAGACTCCTCCATTTTGTATACAGAATTTTAAAGTTTTTTTTTCAAAGACCCATATGGATACATTGTTTTAGTGAAAGTCCATTAAATGAAAAGCATAGTGGAAGAATTATCTTTCAAACTGAATTTATGGGAGTTTCTTTGTACTTAAACCTCACCTTCTATTTGTCACCTCTGATTCCACACCCTGTTTTCAGACTAACATTTTACCAACTTTCAAGGTCATTTCTCTCTGGGCCCTAGGATATTAGCAAACCACCTAATTCAGTTCACTATGAGTCTAACAGTATGCTCTGAATTCTTTTATCTCATCAATAAAGATATTAAGGAGACTATCCTTGTGACAGGTTTCCACTAAATATCATTTGATTCACTGTCATCATGTGAATCACTGGAAACACAGTGATGGCTAACTACTCTTTGTAGCTTTGTCAGATTCTCCCATTACCTAGAGGTGGTATAAACCAGACTACTTTAGCTCTTTGAAAACTTCTTCCCTCTTATTGATGAGATGCTGCAGCTGTTAATACTTCCTCATAAATAGATATCCCCAGACCCTAACCTGCCTAGATTGAAACTGATTCTATCTTTTGTCCAGAGGTTTCATTGAAGAATACATTGTAGGGTAACTATGACAACACTAGTGTGATAAAAGAAAAGCAAACTCCAATAATCTAGAATTCCCTTCAGCCATTGTTTCAAGGGAGAATTTATAAGACACTTTATGTTGCAACTTGCTTTATGTGGTAAAGATAATATAAAAGAGATATCCCTCTGTATTCAGTTCGTTTGTTTTTCTTTTTTTCCTCTTTTTTTCCTGTGCTTTAGTTTGGTTTCAGGACCAGATTTAGAATAAAAAACAGTTTGCTCATTGGGGATAATAATCTTTGAGAAAGCAATTTTAATATGATACAGTGGCCAAAAATATATTTAAAAAATAGCTGATAATTGTAGAAATTGGGTGATGGATACCTGAGAGTTCAATATAGTATTCCTCTACTTTGGTATATTTTGAACATTTTCTATAACAAAAAAATTAAAATAAGCAAAGCTTAAAGTACATTCTCAGTCTCTTTTGCTGTGGTGCATCTTATCAGATATCCTCTAAATTACCCTTGTCATCATCCCCCAAACTGGATCTATGTCCAGAGAGAGAGATTAAAGTATAATTGAGGTGAAATATACTATTACTTTACTGTATTTAATAATTTGATGAGAAAAGTAGAGAGGTAATAGCAAAGTGGTGGTAATCCCTGAATGCTGGAAACTGGGGGCCACTCAGGTAGGTCATTGATATTGTTTGTATATGTTTAGAGGAAGAAAGAGGGGAACATAGTGTGGATTACACAGGGTGCTAGGAAGAAATAAGGTTTTAAGAAAACTCTAGGTTCAGATGGTAAAGAACATGAAAAAAAGGTGAAGAACAAACTCAGGAAGGGCTGATAATGAAAAGCTGAGCTCAGGCAATCTCTGCATATTACCACACATCCAGAATAAAGGAAGGAAGCCTGATCACGGGATTTCTGTGGGTTTGATCCCAGTGACCCTGGACAGACTGAACATTCAGATGCCTACAAGAACTTCAGCTTTAGCCTGAAACTGATCCAGGCAGAAAAGGACCCTGCACCTTCAATGATATGGTTTTCCAAAAAGGTTTATCTGCCCTCAGCTTGAGAATGGGGGTAGACTGAACTAGAAAGAAAAGGCAGTGATTTCAAGGGTTTGGACTCAAGGAGAGAGCAGAAAATGAAAGAACTGAGATTGCTTAAGAGAGATGGCTTACTGTTTTCAGGCTGTACTGAGCTAATGAAGCAATATCTTAACCAGTAACTTACTTCATCTATCTATAGTTTTTTCCTAAACTTGTCCAAAAGGATGCTAATATCAGACATGGAACTGAACAGATTGTATATACTGTATTTTGGTAGATATAATGGGAAAGGTATGCTCCAGAGAGAGAAAAGGGTATCAGGCTGTAGAGAGATATTTGGAGGAGAAATCTCTCCCCTCCTTGCATTTTTAAGTGATTGAGAAGGTAAGTTTTTTGCTCAAAATGAGGGGCAGAGAAAATCCAGCTAAAGTTGATTTCTGTTTGGGATCTGAGAGTGGCATTTCATCAGCCATTTGGAACTTAATTGCCAAAGCATAAATAAATTTCTATAGCCCCTTATTCTCTTTATAAATAGCACTTTCTCACTTGTGTGCTATTGTTCATTTGCCTGAAAAGCAAATTAAGGTTTTCTAGTAGCTATCCACAAATGCATAGCAGCTTTGTAAGTCCTGCTTTATTTATTATTCTCATTTGTGATTTCAGAATTTATGTTGAGAATATACTTATTAAACTAGCCAAAGATGCAAAGTTAGCTGGCATGCCTATTACTTAAGAAAACATGGTTAAATTCTAAGTCATCTTCACAAATCTAATGACCTTTAATGGGGACAAATGCAGATTAAATAACCTAAATAAGAGAAATAGATGTTAGAAATTTACATAAACAGGCAGAATATTATCTGGTAATCATGATATAACTGAAACAATAAAAATAATAACAAAACCTTTATATTGATCACTGACCAGGTCTTAATCAGAGTACTGTTTTCTAGAATAAAACTTCATAGCATAGATAGAATGACAGAACTTCATAGCATAGATAGAATGACAATTACTTCTCCCTTTCTTCCTGACAGGGAGAAGTTCAACCAATATATGAATGTTTAGTAAATGACAGGAGGAAAGCCTAAATGAAGTAGGGAAAAGGTCATTAATGTGAGGATAGGTCTTAATATTCCTCAAATATCTAGAAAAGAATCATAGATTGTGATCAATCATTCTATGTTTGAGTAGAAGGCTGAAAAAGAGCAGGCTGCAGAAACAGAGAGTATAATCATGGGACAACTTCCTTATTGTAAAAAGTATGTGATATTTTAATGAATTAGCATTGTGAAATCTCATCATAAGGTATGTTTAAGCTGAATGACAAATACCCTTGTATCTCACAGAGAGACTTAAAAGAGGAGGTTTAAAATTCTGTCTATTCCTAGAATCCTAGGATTACCTAAAGAATCAAGGATTAATATCATCTTTTAAGAATGATTTAATAGAGAATTCTAAAACCGTGGGCACCAATCTAATATTGATAAGTTGGTGACTATCAATATTCTAAAAAAAATTTTAAGTATGGTAAAGAAGCATAATCATCTAATAATAATACATGAAAAGTATCCATTTTTACTCTGCTATTCACAAATTCTGACTCTACAACTGAGTCTACTCAAGGGAAAATATAACATTTGACCTCCAACTTCAGGAGTTGTACAGATGATAAGATATGTGAAAGCAATTTAAGAACTATAGAGCATTGCAGACATATAGGCTTCTGTTATTAGTATAAACAATAGTATTAAAAAGAAATCATTCCTATATCTCAGTGGCACATATATGAATCTCTTAACTCTGAATATGAAACCTTTTACTCTTTGCATAAAACTCTGCAAGGGAATCTATATCTAAGAATTAAAGAAGGGCCTAAGGTTAACCATTTACTTTTATTTATTTTTTAAGTTTTTATGAGAGTATAAATTCATACAGTAAAGTTCACAAAGTGCATTGCTCAAAGAATTTTAGTAAATGAATACACCCATGTAACCACCATCCAAGTCAAGATAATAAAGAACAATACGAACATCCTAGGATATTTCCTCATGCCTCATTCCAGTTGACTATCCCAAAGATAACTACTATTCTGAATTTAATCACTATAGACTTATTTTAACTGTTTTGGAAGTTCATATAAATGAAATCATATGGTATGTACTCTTTGTGTCTGGCTTCTTTGGCTCAACCTTATTTCTGTGAGAGTCATAGTTGTGGTTGTATGATGCAGTTGTTCATTATTTTTATTGCTGTATATTTTCACTTTAAGAATACAGAAGCACTTTTGGAATGGCACTCTGAAAATCTCCTGTCCTATAAAAGCAATGAGGACACTATTAAAAATTGTCAAAATCAAATTCTTCAGACATCTGGAAATAAACCAAAGATTTACAGCAATCTGAAGAGCATTTATTCAAGAAAAACAATTGAATTTTGACAAAACAGTGAGCTTTGTGACATTTTAACTTGCCCTATTTTGATTGCCCTCTCCCCAGATCCATGGTAGCCTTGAAAATAAGCAGCCTCACACCATAGTAGCTGTGAAAAGCACCCTAGTAGACACTGAAGAGGGCAGAATGGATTTGGAACTCCCCAAAGTCCTCAGTCAATTGTCATTATTCGACCTGCCTGGAAGCTTCCTGGAAAAGCCCCATTCATGAGGCTTGTCTTTATTTTGACTAACCCAGAGTTTGCTTGGTGAGGAGAGCTCTATCCCCAGGGCACTGTCAAAAACATTCAGCAGCAATTGTTTAACATCATAGCTGTTTAAAACAGAGATACCATTTGAGAAAAATAAGTGGCTTGCCAAAAAATGTAGAAGGGAACTCTGGACAATAGATGTCCATAGTGGGCTTTGGAAAGCTCCAACATATTCCTGGGTATCTAGGAGGCCACATGCACATGCACGACTGTGTGCATGCCCCAGAAAGACCAGGGGAGGCCCTATTCTCTCACCTCTAGCACAACCAAAGGCCCTGTGCACATAGGAAATGAAGGCTAAGGCAGACATAAAATGCCAGAGCACTGAAGGCATGCCCCAACACAGACACACACAGATCCTCTTAGAAAAATCTTGGACATATTGTTTCAACACACTGAAAGAGATTAACTTGGGAATGATAACAACAACCAACACCAACAACAATAAACCCTGGAAGGAGGGGATTTTAATTTATGAAGTTAGCACATTATATTATATAAAACTCCAGTTTTCAACAACAGCAAAACAAATTACAAGACTTGCTAGGACAGGAAAGTATGGCCAATACACAGGGGAAAAAAGCAGTTAATGGAAACTACCTCTGAGGAATCTCAGATGTAAATCTTACTAGGCAAAGAATTTAAATCAGCTACTGTAAACATGTTTAAAGAATGAAAGGAAAGCATAGCTAAAGAATTAAAGTATGAGAAAGATGGCTCATCAAATAGAGAATTTCACAAAAAGATAGAAATTACATATGTGTGTGTGTATATATATATATATATGCCAATTAGAAAATTTGGAATTGAAAAATACAATAAACAAAATGAAAATTTCACCAGAGGGGCTCAAGGTCAGATTTGAACTGACAGAATAAGAATGGGCAAACTTGAAGATAGGTCAAATAGAAATTGTCCAGTGTGAGAAACAGAAATTTTTTTTCTTAATGAAGAAAAATGGACAGAGCCTCAGAGATCTGTGGAACACTGTCAATAATACCAACATATGCATAATAGGAGTCTCAGAAGACGAGAGAAAGAGATACAAAAAATATTTAAAGAAACAATGACCAAACCTTTTCCAAATTTGATACAAAATATTAATCTATAGGTCCAGGAAGCTCAACAAACCCAAAGTGTGTTAAACATAAAGAGATTAACCCCTTTACACAGACAAATCATATTGTCAAACTGTCAAAAAACAAAGATTAAAAATGTATTTTTGTTTGTAATGCTTTTATTTCCCTGTATGAATTAAAAGATATACACATAAATTATAAAACCACATTGATGGACTTAATATATACAAATATAATTTGTATGACAATAATAGCACAAAAGTTGGGGTGGGAAAATGAACTATAGTGGAGCAAAATTTTTATACATTATTGAAATTAAGTTGGTAATAATCTGAAGTAGATTGTTTTAAGTTAGTATGCTAATTGTAATTCCCAGGGAAACCACTAAAAAAAAACCCTCAAAATAATGTAATAGAATAAACAACAAGGGAATTAAAGTAGTACACTAGGAAATATCTAACAAAAAAGAATACAGAAAGGGAAAAAAGGCATAAGACATAGAACACAAAAAACAAAAAGGTAAATGAAATCCTACCTTACCAGTAATTACATTACATGTGAATGAATTAAGCATTTGAATCAAGACAGATATCAGCAAAATGAATTTTTAAAAAATGATCCAACTATATGCTTTCTATAAAAGACACATGTGTGATTCAAAGAATTAAAAGGTTGAAAGTAAAAGAATAGGAAAAAAATCTCTTTGGTTACTGTAACCAAAGAGACCTAGTAACCAAAAGAGACCTAGAGTGGCTATACTAATATCCAACAAAGTAGATTTTAAGACAAAAACAGTTACTAGAGACAAAGAAGGGCATTTTATAATAATAAATGAGTCAATCCCTCAGAATGGCATAAGAACTTTAAATATATATGCACCTCACAGCAGAGCTCCAAAATACATGAAGAAAAAACTTGTGGAATTCAAGAAAGAAACAGACAATTCAAAAACAACAGTTTGACAGAAGTAGAGTTGCAGATGTAGAAAACAAACTTATGGTTACCAGAGGATGGGGGGAGGGGTAAATTGGGAGATTAGGATTGACATATACACACTACTATATATAAAACAGATAACTAATAAGAACCTGCTGTATAGCACAGGGAACTCTACTTAATACTCTGTAATGGCCTATATGGGAAAAGAATCTTAAAAAAAAAAAAAGAAAGAGTGGATGTTTGTGACTTGATTCACTTTGCTCTATGCCTGAAACTGGCACAGCATTGTAAATCAACTATGCTCCAATAAAAAATTAAAAAAAAAAAAAACAGTTTGATACAGCGATATCCTACTTTCAATAATGGAGAGAGAAGATCAACAAGAAAATTGAAAAGTGCATGACAGTATAAGACAACTAGGCCTAAAATACATCTATAGAACACTCCACCCAAGAACAGCAGAATTCACATTCTTCTCAAGTGCACGTGGAATAATTCTCTAGGATAGACCATATGTTAGGCCATAAAAGAAGCCACAATAAATTTAAAATGATTGAAATCATACAATATGTGTCCTTTGGCCACAATGTAATAATATTAAAAATCAATAACCAGGAAATTTGAGAAGCTCATAAATATGTGAAAGTTGAACAACACACTCCTAAATAATAAATGGATCAAAAAATCACAAGGAAAATTAGAATATACTTTGAGATGAATGAAAATGAAAACACAACATGCTAAAACTTATGGCATACAGTGAAAGAAGTGCTCAGAGAAAAATGTACAGTTATAAATGCCTAGATTAAAAAAGAAGAAATATCTCAAATAGCCAAAACTTCCACCTTAAGAAACTAGAAAAAGAAGAGCAAACTAAATCCAAAACAAACAGGAAGGAAAAACAAAGATTAGAGAGGAAATAAATAAAGTAGGGAATAAAACAGAGAAAAAACAACAAAACTAAAGATCGATTATTTGAAAATATCAAAAAATTGGCAATCCTTTAGCTAGATTGATCAAAAAAAAAAAAAGAGAAAAAGAACTGAGAAATAAGACTCAAATTACTAAAATTAGAAATGAAAAATGGGCCATTTGTACCAATCTTACAGAAATAGGAAAGATTATAATGGAATACTATGAACACTGTATGTCAACAAATTAGACAACCAAGCTGAAATGAGCAAAGTATTAATACTAGAAAGACACAAACTACTGAAACATTTTTATCTGTAATATCATTATTTACATATTTAAGATGTTATTATTATGTAAGTTGTATTAAAATTTAAGTTTGTAATCTTGTTGATCCCTTTATCATTATGAAGCACTCATTTTTTTCTCTAGTAATACTTTTTGCCCTAGAGTTTCTTTGCCTGGTATAAGTATAACTACATTGTTTTCTTTTGGTTATTATTTCATTTATATTTTTCATAACTATTACTTTATACATTTAAGAGTCCTTATATTTCAGGTGTATCTCATAAGGTGCATACAGTTGGTTATTGTTTTTCTGTCCACTTTGACCATCTTTTTCATTTAATTGGAGTATTAATCCAACTAAGTGTAATTATTGCTGTATTTGGATTTAAATCTACCTTCTTACTCTATGTTTCCTATTATACCATCTTCTTTTAGATTAATCAAGTGTTTATTATTCCATTTGCCACATCTATTAGATTATTAGTTATATATTTGTTATTTTGTTGGTTATCATAAATAAGAGATTCCAACATTCATCCTTTGCTTGTTACAGTCTACCTTAAATTAGTACATTTACACTTATCGGATAACACTTCTAGTGTTGTCATCTATTTTAATCCTGCATATATATATATATATATATATATATTTTTTTTTTTTTTTTTTTTTTTTTTGCGGTACGCAGGCCTCTCACTGTTGTGGCCTCTCCGTTGCAGAG
Source organism: Globicephala melas (assembly GCF_963455315.2). Taxonomy (NCBI): domain Eukaryota; kingdom Metazoa; phylum Chordata; class Mammalia; order Artiodactyla; family Delphinidae; genus Globicephala; species Globicephala melas. The sequence goes on along the minus strand of NC_083320.1, from coordinate 81,906,248 downwards.
CACAGGCTCTGGACGCGCAGGCTCAGCAGCCATGGCTCACCTGCCCAGCTGCTCTGCGGCATGTGGGATCTTCCCGGACCGGGGCACGAACCCGTGTCCCCTCCATTGGCAGGCGGACTCTCAACCACTGCGCCACCAGGGAAGCCCCTGCATATATTTTAAATCCTATAATGCATTACTACTATTATTTGTATAGATTTACTAATTTACCCTTTCCTGTGTTCTTAATTTTTTTCCTGCAGTTCCATGTGTAAACCTGAAAAAAATTCCTTTAGAGTTTCTTTTTACTATAAATCTGTTAGCAGCAAATTCTCTCTGCTTTTGTTTGTCTGAAAGTGTATTTATTTCACATTCTTTTCTGATGGATATTTTGTGAGTATAGAATTTTGGGTTGGGAATTATGTTCTTTCAGAACTTTAAAGATGACATTCCATTGTCTTCTGGATTCCATAGTTTGTATCAAAAAGTCAGACTTAAATCTTATTTTTGCTCCTTTGAAAGTAATGTATACATATATTTTTTCTCTGACTACTTTCAACATTTATTTTTATCATTGTTTTTCAGATGTTTGATTATGATGCTCTGGGTATAGCTTCCTTGTATTTCTTCTGTGGTGTTGTGGAGCTTCTTGAATTTATGACTTCCTGTCTTTCATCAGTTTTCTAAAAGTAGTTGCCAATAGTATTTGAAATGTTGCTTTTGTTCAATTCATGCAATTCTATCCTTCTGGGACTCCAAGTACAGGTATATCAGACTTTTAAACTCTTCCACGTAGCTCTTATTCTCCTGTATTTTCTACCTCTTTCAATCTCTATATTTAAATTTGAATATTTTTGACAGTCTTCTCTCTTAGTTCACTATCCTTCTTTCTAATGTGCCTAATCCATTAAAAACTCATCTTTCAATTTGTTTTAGTTCTTGTAATTTCTGGTTCTAGCATTTCCATTTGGTCCTCTTTTTTATATACTTGGTAATTTTTAAACTGTATGCTGAACATTGTGTGTAAAAAAGTTGCAGACACTACATAAAGTCATCTTTTTCCAGAAAGGATTTAATATGCCCCAGTCATGTAATGGATGGACTTATTACATTACTCCAGTGGATGCTGGATTTCAGACTTTTAGCATCATCAATTTCCAGTTTGTTCTAACTCTTAAAGCATAGCCTTCAATTTTTAAGGAGTAGACTTCTTGGGTTCTCTTATGAAATCCCGAGGTGTTTACTTGGGCTCTTGCACCTTGATGGTCTCTAAACTTTCATCTTTGTCTCCCAAGTTCTCCAAGACTGCCAAAAATCTCTGCTCACTCTTTAACCTCCAAGCTGTTCCTTTACACTTAGTTTCTCTGCATTTTACCCTGCACGGTTTAAGAGTCAGCACACGCCGTAAGGGGAAATCACACAGAAGTCTGGGCTTCCTCCTCTGTAATTTTTTCAACTTCTGGATCTTAGTCTTTCATATCCTAATCACCCTGTTACACTCAAGCTTGAACATCTGTCTCCCTACTCCAGTGAGACTGCTATAAGCCCAGGCTGACACTTTCTTAGCTTGTATTACCCATGCCATGAATCTGCAAATATATAAGTGAACATTTGAGGTGAATGTGGAGCTCAATTTATTATAGTTTTCTCCTCTCTGGGATCTTGGTCCCTCCAGTGCTGGCTTCCTTAGTTCCTGTCTAGTGACTTCAAACAATTGTTGTATATACTTTCAAATAGTTCTTCTCAATAGGAGAGTTAAAGTAGTATAAGCTATTCTATCATAGCCAGAAGTGGAAGTTGAACCATTTACTTTCAATTTGCAATTTTCCTTAATCTCTACTTTCAACATAGTCTTCTTATTTGTGGTTTTGAAACTGCAGAGTTAAAATTGAGTCAGAAAAATTATGTACCTGGGTGGACTTGAAGTAAGAAAAATGAGTCAGGAAAGCATCTATTCAAATATTAAATAAAATTTGTACAGTTGCTTTTTTTCTACGATTAGCCTAAATCACAAAGGGAAAACGGATTCCTGAATTATGTAGGTTTTTATCTAATATTGAAGATTCACTGTTCTGTGTATCCCAGGTCTAATGTCAGTGTTGAAAGATAAAATCAAAACATCTTTTTGGTTTTACAAGTACAAAATTTAGTGCCTTTTAATGACATATATTTTGCACTACTTTTTGAATATATAACATATATTTCCTCCTTACAAAAAGATGAGATTGACAGTTTGGTGGGTAATTTTTTTTTTTTTTTTTTTTTAAGTGAGAGAAGTAGGTCTCTCTACTATGTAGCATAGGTCTTCTGGATGGAACATGCTCCTCTTAGAGCTCTGTTTCCTGCTTGGAGGGACAATTAATATGCTTACTACTTGAGAAACGCATGGCTCATTGGACTAAGCTTTGAGTCAGTAGTTGGGAGTTATAATCCTACTTCTGCTACTGATTCAATTTGTGCCCCTGGGCAAGCCATTTAACATTTGTATTTTTTCACCTGAAAAATGGGATAAGATTATCACTTATTTGCTAGAGTAGCTAGTAATAACAGATTTTGAATATGAAGAAGTGCATATATTTTGACCAGTTAAGATTACTACAAACATTCCTACAATTAAGTTTCCCCTAAAGCCTCAGTACTGCTTTGATTAAAATTCTTCTTATTTAAGTTAAAATGAAGCACAATAAAGTGCAGTTAAGTGTTTTGCCTAATTTGCATGCTTAAACAGGTAGGAAAATCCAGAGTAGTTTAGCCTGAGAAAACAAATTATTTTTAAAATAGAGAGGAAAATAATCTTTCTTCCCCCCACTGTTTTTTTTTAATTGTAAGAAGTATTATATATTATACACATGTACTATTCCCTACTGCCAAATTGCAAAAATTCACATTTACGCACAATAATAACAATAAACTCACATCTATCCTTTTCCTTTTCTTATTTATAATTCTTCAGAAATAGAGTTTTAATAATAATTATTCTTAAATTTTATGATAATTTTATCTCAGCATGGATTGTTTTAAATGCTCTAACCATATTATAAAAGGGAAATGATCAGATTACTCCTTTGCCTGGTGCTTTATCTTACTTTGCAGAGTCTATGCTTCTGATAAAAATATGAAAATTGAATTTTTTGTATATAGAGAAATTTAAAATATACTTGTACTTTGGAAAGGTGCCATTGAAAAGGAGGCCTTAAAAAGAATGCTTTTAAATATTTAATAAATTATCCTCAATTTATTTCATAAATTTGAATTTAATATAAAATAGAAGACAATAAATTGTCTCTCTTTACCATGTGCCTCCTTTTAACTGCTTCTAATATATTTGTAGTTTTTCTGAGACTCAGTTTTTTGCTCTTATTATGAAATGGTAATAATATTATCAAGGCTACCTGCTTCATAAAGTTGTAATGAAAATTAAGTAAGAATGTGTATGAAAACACATTAAAAACCATTGATCTTGTTAGAGATAATGTTGAAGAATGCTGTCATCGAACAGCCTTCATGTAACATTCCTGAATTCTTGAAGTCTTAATTTTTACTTTCCAGCCTAATCTTTGTCACCATTCTGGGTGGTTTCAATATCCTTGCAAATGACCCATCCAGCTCTCTGGAGGTTTTGATATCCAATTTTTTCATCTCTTCATTGCCAGGGACCATTTTTTTCTATCACTGCAGTGGTAAATCCCTGGCCACTGTCGTCACCAGATATGACTCCCCTCCATACATTGAATTCTATTCTTAGATTATCTCTCCTATCCTTCTCGCTCACTTGCTTAAATACCTGCCCGGAAGCAAGGATTCCTCTGAATGGTGTCAGCCTTCTAATCCATTACACGTATCACTTCTTTCTATCCACAACAGCCTCTTCTATGCTATACTTTCTTCTTATAAGACTCAAATTCCATTATTCATTGTCCCAATGACTCCCATACAACTCCCATAACTTCCTTGTTCCTTTCTTCCTCAAATCCAACCATTGAAGAACTCATTCATCTGCCTTCTCTGTGGTGCCAATAACTATGTGTTCTGGGAAATAACCACACACAGCTGGGCAGACTGGAGTCATGATAAACATGATCTCCAACCTCAAATGGGTGCTCAAGTCTGGCAATTCTACTATAATGCTTCTGTCTCCAACCTCAATCAGGACTATTTTTAACTTTTTATCATGTCCCTTCCACTTTAAGCTGAAAACCTTGCTTTATATTTCAGGGAATTTAGAGTTCTCAGCCGAGACTATCATCACCCTCCAGTGTCAAGTTGTACAAACTCACCGGCTTCTGCTTGCCCTTTCTTCTTCCTGCCTGCCTCAATATGGCTTCTGCTGAAACTACTGTCAAGGAGAGCAGTTCTCTCCATGATGCCACATGCAGTGGACCCTTATATTTTTACTCTTCAATTTACTTATGTCTCTATAGATTTCAATACTGTTCCTATTTCCCTTTTACAAAACACTTTCATGTATGACATCTGCCTCTCTCTTGGTTTTTATCTCATCTCTTTGGCTTTTTCATTACTTTTTCATCCCCTTTCCTGGCTTTTAATCCTCTACTTACTAAATTTCTTTTCTCTGTCCACTCTTTATTTAGATACTCTAATTCATTTCCATGGCCTTAAATACCATTTGTGTGCTGACAGTTCCCAAATTTGTATCTGTGAGACTGCATGTTCTTCCAAACTTCAGTCACCTCCATCCAATTGCTTGCTGTACATCTCCATTTGGATGTCTCACAGGTGTCTCAAATTTAACATTTTCAAAATTGAGATCTTTCACTATTCATCTCTTTACTCCCTTCCCTATCATATATCTCTCCCCCTAAATCTTGCCCAACTCAACAAATGTAACTACCTCTGCTCCTTTGCTCAAGAAAAAAAGTAGGGGTCATCCAATTCGTCGGCAAATCCTGTTGATTCTGCTTCCAAAATATATCTTGAATCTGCCTGCTTCTTTCCATAATAGTTCGTGGTACCATAATGTCTTGCCTGACTTACTGCAACATCCTTCTAACTAGCTCTCTGCTTTCTTTGGTAATCTCTTGCAACCCGTTCTCCATACAAGAGCAAGAGTGATCTTTTCAACATAAACCAGACCATGTAACTCCCTTACTTAAAATCCTCCAATGGCTGGACACTTCACTTTGAATAAAATACAAGAACCTTACTTTGGCCTATAAGATCTTGCAGTCTGGGGCCTGTATCCCTCTGTCTCCTTATTCATACCACTCTTTCACTGCCACAAGAGCCTCCTTTCAATTTCTTCAACATATGGTAGGTTTTGTACATACTTTTTCTTAACTAGCTCCTCTCATAGCTATCTCTTTTTCATCTTGTAGGTTTCAGTTTAAATGCCACTTCCTTAGTCAGTCCTTCCTGAATCATTCTCTTATATAAGCCCGTTTTTCCTATCCAGTACTATCACTCTTATTCTTTATCTCAACATCCTGTCAATATTTAGAAATAATCCTTCCCATTTGACAACTATTTGTTTACTTGCTATTTTTGTCTTCCTTAGAATACTGTAAGCTCAATGAGGGCAGAGACTGTATACATTTCATTTATCACTATACAATCAACATATAGCACAAATCTTGTAGCTAATAATTACTTGTCAAATAAATGAATATCACAGATGAAGATGGACAATGTAATGAAAATGACTGATTCTTATGCAGTCTTGCATTATAGAATATTTTAGGACTATAGCATCAAAGCTTTATTTAAGATTTTAAGCATTTGTCAAAATGGATGAAGGGCACTGTTTTCGAGAAAGAATGTTGGGTATATAGCCTATTCTCTACTTCAATGCCTCTCAAACTGTATTTGGCAAATTTCCAATCTATGAGACTTTTGTAAAATACAATAACATTGAATTACTAAAAACATGAACTATAAATAAAAACAAAATATAAGCTCACTTATTTTTATTATTACCTTCAATTGTAGTAAAATTATTCTGTCAAGTTTCTACAAAAATTAAACAGTTGTTGTCAATGTCTGTACTAGTCTCACTGAAGATCAGTAACACACAGTTTAAGGTTAACACTTGTTTTAGAACTGTACTTTGAGCAGTTTTGGTTTACTCCAACTTGAATGTCTTATTAAGTCATTGGCATTGGGTTAGGTAGGGTATCTCAAAGTCTCAACTATTCTTTGTTATAGAAAGAATAGTTGAAAACTATCAGAAATAAAATAGAATACCAAGCAATAAAATAGTTGTAGCATTTATAAAAGTTATAAAATTTAGAAATAAAATAGTTAGAAAACTATTAGAAATAAGATAGAAAACTAAGTCCCTGTGGTCATGAGTATAAATTGGAGGATGGGCAAAAAAAGACACAAAAACCTTCCCTGAATTAAGCCTGTTCTATTTCCCACATACTTACTGGATTTTGAACAAGTTGCTAGCAGGAGAAAAAGTCAAATGTTACCCTTGGGATGTTACAGAAAAACCAATTGGTTGTTGAGATTTTATTACTAGCTGGGTTGGTATAGCCTTGTAATCAAAGTGCTGGATACATTATTTCCATCACAGCTAGTTTCTCTTAACTCTTCTAACTCACTTTCCTGACCTAAAATATTCTGCCTTAATGTTTTATCCCTTAGCCATTCCCACATCCTTATAACAGTACCAAAAGCTAGGATATAGGGAATTTTCTTCCCACCTTGAGCATTTAGGGTGTGAAGGATATTCATGGAAGATAGGCTGATTATTATCTGCCTTCCTTTGACTTACCAAGTTACTAAATTTCTTCCCCTTATATTATGCCTTACAGCTTAGGTATATAAGAAATTCTTTACTTGTGCCACTTCAGGAATGTCCATGTTATCTGAACATAGGAGTAGGTTTTTACAGTAGCTGAAAGCAACAGAAATACTTTAAAATCCTTCATCTAAGAGGAATTCAACATCCCTCATACTCCAAAGGGATTTTGTCACCTTCCTGAAGATGAAGGAAGAGAGATTTGGCATGCCTTGCTTATTTGTGGCTGTTGGTATATCCAAAGACTGGTGAATACCTTAAGGTGAATTTCCTCATGATATATGGCATACTATCCAATCTCAAAGGCAAGGTCAATTCCAGCCCAGTTCAATTCCAGCCCTACCTTGGAGCTGAAGATTTAAACTTAATCTATACATTTTTGAGCCATGTGAATTTCAAGCATAGGAAGAAATCAACTTTTGTTCTGGAAGCAGTCTATGATACTCATTTACCTCTGTTTCCTCATCCAGCCAACACACACTTGAATCTCTAGAGTAAATTGGCTTCTCAAGAGTCTTCCAGCTGGTAATAACTGGAAGTTCAATTGAACTTCTGTCAAGACTCTGGACTTGAAATTCTGGCATTGGGACTTCCCTGGTGGCACAGTGGTTAAGAATCCGACTTCCAATGTAGGGGACGCGGGTTCGATCCCTGGTCGGGGAACTAAGATCCCACATACTGTGTGGCAACTAAGCCCATGAGCCGCAACTACTGAGCCTGTGTGCTCTAGAGCCTGAGTGCCACAACTAGAGAGAAGCCCGTGTGCCGCAACTAAGGCCCGACACAGCCAAATAAAAAAATAAAATAAAATAAAATAAAATAAAAAAGGACTTCCCTGGCGCACAGTAGTTAAGAATGCTCCTGCCAATGCAGGGGACACGGGTTCAATCCCTGGTCCGGGAAGATCCCACATGCCGCAGAGCAACCGAGCCTGTGCGCCATAACTACTGAGCCTGCACTCTAGAGCCCGCAAGCCACAACTACTGAGCCACGTGCCACAGCTACTGAAGCCCGCGCGCCTAGAGCCCATGTTCTGCAACGAGAAGCCACTGCAATGAGAAGCTTGCACACCGCAGTGAAGAGTAGACCCCTCGCAGCAACTAGAGAAAGCCCACGCACAGCAACAGACCCAATGCAGCCAAAAATAAATAAAGTTATTTTTAAAAAATGTTAAAAAGAAATTCTGGCATTGGAGTGGCTACAAGGCTAGGTATCAGGTTTGGGGACTGAGTGATGTTAGCTGAAGCTGTTTAACACATAACAGTCTAATGCTCAGGCAGACCAGAATTCCTTTCATGTTTCCTTTTCCTTTCCTTTCCTTCCTTCCTAAATCCAGTTTGTACAGCTTGCATTGTGTTAGGGAGGTGTTGGATTCGTAGATAAGAAAAAGTGATTGTAGAAAATAGGAAGGAAAGAGGGGCAGTAGGGTTAGCTGCAGCTACCTCTGTCTTCTTTTTAAGCTTTGGAATTCAAGTGGGAATTAGTCATATACTCTCATGTCTTATTCTGTTAAATTTTTTTTTAATTCTTTTTTTCTACTTACAAACTAAATATTTCTAAAAATGAAAGAAACTAGCCACAATGGGTTTCTGGTTCATGTGAACTGGGGAATATTCAATATTAAGTTAGTTTGTTGATCTAATTAATATAGGCATGTCTTTACAATCATCAAAATTAAGTATAATACTTCTATTATACCTAGGTTTTTAAAAATTTTTTTTGAAATATAGTTGATTTACAATGTTGTGTTAGTTTCAGGTGTACAGCAAAGTGATTCACACACACACAGGTTATTACAAGATATTGAGTTTAGTTCCCTGTACTACACAGTAGGTGTCTGTTGGTTATTTTATACACAGTAAATATTTTTGAATTTTTAAGAAATGCAGAGGGCGGGAGTGAACACAGATTCAGGAACAAAATGGATAGTTACTGTTACTGGATGTTAATAACTTTTACCATGGAGTTATTTTAACTATTAGAGAATAGTCTAGTGAAGACTTTGACTTGTTGCTCCTCTTTCATATTACAGAAAAATATTTTTCATCTTCTCTTCCGTTCTTATACTGGAAATTTGGGTGGTAAGATAAGGAATATATTTTCAAGTTTTAGTCCTATTGCTGGTTATTCCAGTTATTCCACTTGCTCTGGTTTCACAATTCAAGAAAGATTGAAGCGATGCAGAGATAAGACAACAGTGGGGCCTGATTCAGGGCATAACTAACATCAAATTCCTGAATGAACTAAATAAAATACACTCTTCTACTCCAGAAATGTTAGGGAATGGAAGATTTATATTTATTCCTTGACCAGCTCATAAAGTCCGGAGAACTACATAATATGAGATTACATTTAGACACCTTGAAGACCAACTAGGGACTTAACTGTTGCACAGTATCATTCAAATTCTGAGCACCACGACTTGGGAACTGGAAATCTTGGAGAGAGCTTCAAGAGCCACAATGATTACTAATAACCTTGACAAGCTGTAGAAATGGCCAGATAATTACAGGATGAACTTAATAGAAATACACAGTAATTTACAGGAAGAGAAAAATAAGACACTGTAAGTACAAGGGAGAAGGCTTGGCTTTGTGGGAAAATGTGGGAATCAGTAAACCATAAGCAAAACATGAATTAGCCATATAGTCCAGATGTTTTATTTTTTATTAATAAACCCCAAAACTTGTAGATTACATGTGAGAATATTGTATTTAAGAAACAGGCAGTTATCCCCTAGTCACTTATACAGTTATTTATTAAGCACCTATCATATCAGGCTAGACACTCTTAGGGCTGGCATAAAACGGGGAAGAAGACGTAAGACCCCCATCTTCACGGAGCTCGCTAAAGTGTAGTAAATAACAAAGCTAGTACCTTTAATACTCTCTTCAGTTTGTATTCTGTAGTCAACTCGAGTACAGCAAATACTGTGAGCAGAGATCCTACTTTTATATTTTGGATCCCATTCCATGCCTAGCAGCATCTTTTAAGCAATCAACTTGGATTAAGGGGTAAAAATTAGCCCTAAAAGAACTAAAATTTGAAAAAGTAAACACTTGTCTGATCATCAGATATGTCGATCGAAATCTGCAGGTTTCCTCTTAAGCGCGTTTTAAATATTTGAGAACCTATTACATGCAGAACAATTCTCAACACAATGCTTTGTGTACAAAAGGGAAGGTGGGAATGGATTCATATTGCACATCATGATAATTGCTGTGGAAATCCTGCACGGGTGGACAGCCCATCCTCCGCGGGTTATTTTTCCCCGTTTCTTTTCTCTTTTAGCCGAAAGACAAAACGCTTAAAACAGAAGCCACAGGGGTGGGACACACCGCTAGGACTGGGGGTACAAACACCAGCTCCTGCAGCTCGGCAGGCGCGGAGGACCGACTCCCCACCCCCGGCTTCCCGGCGCCCGGGATTTCAGAGCGGACGAGGCGTCCCCCCAGAGGAAAGACAGGGCGCCGCAGACGCCCCCCCCGGAGGAGTCACCAGTCACCCGCCCCGCCCCGGGGTCCTGTTCCTCTTGGGCTCCCCGTGACCATTCGGGCGTGCGCTCCGCAGAGAGGCCAGTAGAGCACGGTTAGGAAACCAGGCACTCGAGACCCCAACAGCATTTACTTGCCACCCACTGGAGCCCCACCGCCCAGCAGGCCAAGCAGGCCGAACCACGAGGCCTCGCGGTATCGAGCCTCCGCCCGCCCCGCCTCCTCGCCCTCCTGCCGGCCCCGCCCTCGCTCTCTCACCCCTCCCCCGCTCCCGCCTTGCTTCCCCGACAATCTCCTCGCGCTCCCGGCCCGGCACGCGCGCTGCGCCCGGCCGCCGCTGCCACCGCCGCAGCCGCCGCCGCTGCGGAGCGTTCCTCCGCGGTGCCTGGCTTCCAGCTTCGGGCCGGAACCGGAAGTTTAGGGGGCGGGGCCGGCGGAGGCCAGGGAACCGAAAACGCGGCCGAGCCCGGAGCCTGGAGCCGGAGCCAGAGCCTGGACCAGAACTTGGCCGCCGCCTGCGCTGCCGCCGCCGCTCGCCTCTCCTTCCCCGCGCCGCCGCCGCCGCCTCGGCCGCCACCGCCGCGAGCTCAACCGCCAGTGGTCCGGGGGACTTTGGGTGTCCGGGCTGAAGGTCGGTCCGGACGTCGGACCCAGCTCGGTTCCCGGACTGTCCGGGCGGCAGCGGACGCCGCAGCCGCCGCCTCTTCGTCGCCTCAGCCTGGCGTTTTGTTCCGAGAGACCCGAGAGGCGAGCGGAGCTGACAGTGATTTTGACAGTGATTTAAACCCGCTTTTGTTGTTGTTGGCTTTTCGTTGTTTGGTTTTGTGTGTTGTGCTTGTGTGTGGCGGTTTTTCCCCCGTGGTGCATTTTTTTTTTTAATTGTTGTGCTCGCTGTTTTATTTTTCTTTTTTTTCCCTCTTTTTTTGACCCCGTGAACGCTTTTTTGGTCGGGGCTTCCGAATATGTTTTATGACGGTTGATTTTACACCAGGAGGTTTGTTTCCGAGGAAGACCCAGGGAACTGGATATCTAGCGAGAACTTCCTACGGCTTCCCCGGCGCCTCGGGAAAATGGGAGCTGCTGCAAAGTTGGCGTTTGCCGTCTTTCTTATCTCTTGTTCTTCAGGTAGGTGCATGGAGCGCGGCGCGGCGGGGCTGCTGCCGCTGCCGCTGCTGGCGGCTGCGGTTGTTGTCGGGTCGATGAGCTTCAGCGGAGCCTGGGGAGGTTTCCTCCCACCCCGAGCCCCTCGGCGGCCGCCCCCCAGGGCTGATTATGATATGGAAATCTCCATGAATTTTCCTCGTTTTGAGTTAGGTTGGTAAGAGTGACTGCTCTGTTGTTGTGGAAGTGAGAAAGTCATGGTTTGTGGCCGTAACACTGGATGACAGCGCTGGTTGGGTTGCAATTAAGCCGCAAATACCACAAGTGACAATTTATGCAAAGGTTTGAGACCCGAAAGGCGTATTCCAAAATGTCCTTTAGTGTGGCATCCTCCAAAATAAGGGTGTTTTGTTGTTGTTGTTGTTGTTTGTGTTTTAACGTCTTTTAATTAGTGCTTCAGTGACTATCACAACAGAGATCAAAGTCAGCTGCTACTTAATTTTGACCGTGAGAAACAATGCATTATATCAGCAATTTCATCTGGGTCTCCCCTCACGTTTTCTTCAACTTCAGTGTCCAGCAGTGTTAAAAATAGTTGTAGTTGTTGTTGTTGGAGTATTAGCAATAACCCAGTGCAGAAGAGGTATGCCGCTGTGTGTTGGTAATGTGCTGGCTTTCAACCACCATTTATGTGCTCTTTTCTGGCAGAGATTTTGCTTACCTACGGAATACTTATTTTAAACGCGTTGTATTGAAGCATTGTTTTCGGTTTAGAACAGCCCATTTGAAATTGTTCACACTGCCAAATACACTGTAGTCTTCCAGGGTTGGAAGAATAATCTGGCCCATTTATATTTGAAATTTTGATTTTGTGAGAACGTTCTGTGGTTGCAACCAGTGGTTGGAAAACTAGTCTTTTGTATTTGAAATTCTGTAAATGAATACAGCATCTAGCTCAGAGGTGTGCAAATGTACCTAAGAGGAGAGTTAGTTTGATAGAAGAAACAATTTTAAAGTGGCAGTGGATCTATTTATCATAAAATTCAATATTCAGTTACTAGGTTGTGAGATAGAATTATAGGGGGACAACGAATTGACAGGTTTGTGGCCATGTCTTTATCTCGTTTGCCACAGGGAAATTAGAGGGTGGTAGTCTTTTCTTTGTGTACCTCTGTGGTGTGTGTATTTGTGTGTGTGTGTGTGTCCGTGTCCACCCATCCTCCCTGCCCCCCTTTTTAATAGAATCTTTTGTAATGTATAGAATTTTGCTGAATGGTACATTTCCTTGTGGTTAATAAATGGATAAAGTCTAGTCTTATGTCTGTAGTGGTATTGATCAGTTCCGGGTGGGCTGAATGTGTTGTGAAATGGCGATCATTGCCAGAGATTAACCAACAGAATCATGTCTGTTTAAATGGAAGAAAGAACATGCTTAAGGCAGGCTGACAGTTCTTTTTGTGCACGGTTTGGGGAGGAAGATAAACAATGGTGTCTCTGAAATGAATGAATACTGGATAACATTAAACCTCTTGCTTTTGTGACATAACTTAACCATGTAGTTTTAATTTTTCCTGTAGTACTCTTCCTCCTCTGGCCCTATATGTTCTGGTTGGTGAACTCCTCTTGTTCTCATCCCTTTTTCTGATCTTCTCCCCTTGAGGAGGAGGGGCATCATGGCCACTGACCAAAGAATTGTGGACATTATTCCCTCCCAGACCCACCTGAGTCACACTAATTGGTGAAGGAGGCTATTCTTGAGCAGTCTCAAGGTATTACTTCTGGAAAAGAAGGCTGTCGCTACAAATCTTACAGCTTCCTCTGCTTGGCTTGGGAATAAAAAGAATTGAGCATTAGTTTCTTGTAGGATTATTTTCACTGAGTCAGGAGGTTAATAGCTAAAATTTTGAAATAAAGTAATTTTGTTGCTGGAGAGCACATAGATATTGCACTTACATTAAACTAAGTATCGTTGCATCGTTTTTTTAAAAAAATAAACAATCCTAGTTCAACTAAAATATAATTCTGTTGAAGATAATTGAAATAAATCTTAAAAGACTTTCATCCATATTTATACATGAAGATTTTTATTAAAGTATCTGATTTTTTTGAAGGGCTTTTGTTTTGCATCAAATGCACTCTAAAAAAGAATTTTTTATGTTTTTTTTTCCGAATTGATTTTTCTATGTAATATGTAATCTGACCTGCTGGAAGCATGCAAATGGCTATTTTTATGAGAATTAAAAAATTTCTGAAGTTGTAATTTTTTTTTGTTTATGGGTATTTGATTGTTTTAAAAATCAGGTGAAGAACAGTAGTAAAGAGCAGTTTTATTTCAGATGTTTAGGATGGATGTTTACTGTTTTTTTTAGTATTTTGTGGACTTTGATTTTTCATTTTCCATCCCATGGTATGTATACTGGAGACTGATTATGTAGACTATTCCTCTGGGATATGGCTAAGTGTATAATTCACTCCTCTCATTCTGGGGGAAACATTTTTGAGTTTTTCCCTCATGCTGAAATGCCTTCACATTCCCTTTGATTTTGAATTTTTTCATTACTCTTATCCTTCCTCAGGTTCTGTTTCAAAACAACAATCTACTTCTTAGTTGTTTTGTTTTTAAAGCATTATGGTTAGTTTGTATCATCCTCCAAATTTGTTAAAATGTGAGGATGAGTTTAATATTTGCTCTAGGACTTAGGTTTATCATATCTAGAGTGATGCAGCTATTGTATTTGAGTTGCATTGGATAAGTTGAGAATTCTCTTGGTTTCTGTGGGAACTGGAACAGTCTGGTCCATATATTTGATGAAATAAGAAATGCAAATACAGTAATTTTGTGCATTTTCTTCAGTTCAGCTAGGCAGTACTGTGTGTGTATGTGTGCACGGATGTGTGTGTATGTGTGGTTGAGGGGTCATTGGCAGTACAGTGAATCTTCTGGGACTCTTCTGAACTTTGACTAACAAGTGATAGATATTACATGCTTTGTTTTCAAAGGCAGAATCTCTCAAATATAATCCGTGATCAAATTCAAATATAATATCTTGGAACATTAAGACCAGAAGAAAAACAAAACAACACCCTCTCCCTCAATTCATTTTTTTCTGTTTATGATAAGACAGTAGTTCTCAAGCTTGGGTGACTTTTGCTCCCCAGCCCTGCAGCTCTCCCCCAGGGGCCATTTAGAGATGTATTCCGTTGTCACAACTGCGTGGGAGGAGGGGAGGGTGTGCTACTGGTATCTAGTGGATAGAGGATGGGATGCTGGCTAATCATCCTATAATGCACAGGACAGCCTTCCACAACAAAGAATTATCTGGCTCAGAATGTCAATAGTGTTCAGGTTGAGAAGCCCTATTCTAAACTCTTAATTTTAAAAAGCGTTAGTGTGTTAGTAAAAGGTCTCTGCTCCCCCTCACACAGTTAATCATCTAAATTTTACAGGTACATGGTATTGATGATCTCCAGCTGACCTTGTATTGAGAGTTTTCATTAGCTTGTAAAATTAGAATGATTAGAAAAATAGGCTATAGGTATACACATTATTTCATCCTACTATGCTTTAATAAAAATATTTTGTTGACTCTTCTGAATAAACTTTCTCCAGTCACTTGTTATAATGGAGTACTTATGAAGACTGCATATTCATGGATATGATAAATGATTGGTCAAGGTATCAAGTTTAATTATATTTGTTTTGATTCAGTAGTTTCTTTGCAATAATGATCATCTTTAAGAATATTTCCTTTTATCCTTATTGAAATTACTGTGAGTGATGTGCTGGCAGCAGGTGTGTGTGGACCGGGGGTGGGGGGGGGGAGGGAAGGAAGGAGAAGGAGGAGGGAGGGAGAGGGAGAGAGAGAGATTAATATGGTATCTGAAAATTTCGTAAGTTTCGTATGGAAGAAATATTTTCACTATTATATTTTACCTGAATGGAAAAACTGAATTTACACCTTGAGTTTTTTTTTTTTAAGAGTATTTCCTTTACCTAGCAAACCTTAATTTTAAGAAACTTTTAAAGTAATTTCTTAATTACATAATTTTTTTGAGAATCATTATCTGGGTTTTGGTTACCATTAGACTCATTTAGGCTATACCACTAAGTAATATTCTGTGATCTATTGCAGACCCTTGTCCTTTTTGGGGTTAAAATTTGACCATAATTAAAAAGTGTTTACCTTGTTTTGAACTCTGGTTTTAAGGAAGTTACCCAGCCAGCCAGGATAAGAATTACAGTGAAATACTTAAAATAAGTAGCACTAACCAATAGAAAGGAAAAATTCTGAAATTGCTCCCACAGAAAAGTATACAAGTAAGTCTCATACTTTCTTTGTAACACATCTCCCCAGACATATCTCTGGTACTAACTGACATTTTCACCTTTTGTGTCCATCAGACTCATTGTTTCATGAGAAGTAAAAGCATAACTAAACCAAATGAGATTTTAGTAATCTTTAAATTGTCTCTTTAGACTCTAAAACTATTTTGTTGCTTTTTTAGTTTTGTCATTATCCTTATTTCTCATCGTTGGTGTCTCATAAATCTGTGATTTAAATGTGTCTTTTCATGCTCTCTAATGTTGCCACTATCATGGTGCCCCTCAGTAAGTTAGCTAAGGTTGGCAACATTTGATATTGAGGTCACTAGCATGCCTCAGTTTTATTCCATATTCTGTAACATCATTTCTTCCATTCCCTTTCATTGTGATTCCCTTTCTACTTTCCTCTCTTCTTTATCTTCTCTGTCCCTTCTGTACTTTCCTCCCTATACTGTAGGCTGCTTGTTTGTGGAACCCACTTGTTCCTTAGTCTCAAGGGTGGCTCAGGAGGGCTCACCCTTGGTTTAAATCTAAAGGGATTGAATTTAGAATGCTTGAGAATTGACCAGATAGTCTTTTCTACTGTTCTTTCATTTGTTGGTTTCTGGAATACCACACACACTTGGGACTGGTGTTACTCTCTTGGAAACAAATGGCTTGAACTTTACATTGCTCTGATTCATATCCGTTTTTAATATTCTGTTTTTCTTTAACTCTTGCTGCTTTCAGAAAGTCTATCTCTTATTATTATTCATTCATCACCTCTGTTTAAGCCAAAATTTGACCAGACCAGAGAGTATATTTATTGCCACAGCTGGGACCACATTAGACTTCCTCTGTGGTGTATTTAATTGTTAGGTTGGTTATAATAGTCATGTCTAGACAGAACATTGATTTCAAATTGACTATTGAACATGAAAGTTCCAGGAATAGTATATAGAGGAAGGAGAAGGAGAAGTCAAGAAGGTGAGGAAACTGCAGATAGCAATTGACTTTCTGTCATTCTCCAACTGTTCTGTCACTTTCATATACGCAACACATCTAGTGGTTATGCTTTGTTTAATAAAGGGGCCTAAAGGGAATGTGCTGTTGTTCCTGAGGTTGGATTTCTTAAACTATTAGTATGGTGACTTAAGGGGAAAAATGGGAGGTTCTTAAGCGGTTGTGGTGGTCAGTAGACTTGGGTTCTGGTGCCAGCACTGCCGCTGTACAGCTCATCTATCATTTCTCTTACCTGAATTATTGTAGTATCTTTCTAGCTATGACTAGCTAAGTTCCCTGCCACTAATTCCTCTTCCAATCCAACCACATACCTGCCAGACTGACCTCATTAAAAAATAAGTCTGAATATGTCACTCCTGCTTAAAACCTTTCATGGACTGTGAGTCACCTTTAACATAAAATCTGAAGTCTTAGAAGGGCATACAAGGTCCTTTTTCATTTAGATCCTGCCTGTTTTCTCTAACCTCTTGGTATAGAGGATAAGAGTATAGGCTCTGGAGTTAGACTTTCTTGCTTTTACATCCTCGCTTCACAACTTAACCTTAGGCAGATCACTTCACCTTTTGTGCTTCAGTTTTGTCATCTACAAAATGGGGATATTAATAGTGCCTACCTCACATAGTGGTTTGAAGATTAAATGTCAGATAAATTCTAGGTATTCTGCTGTGGCTCCTCCTCAGCATGAGTCCTATATGCCAGATATACAAACTCAACCTTCAGTTTCCTGAATGTGTCCTCCTTTATTGTATATTAGTATGGTACTTTTGTACATGTTATTTCTTTCTCCTTTACCTGGCTAACTCCTTGTGTTTAAGACTGAGAAGTACCACCTCTTTAAAAACAAAAGTTCTCTGCCACTCAGCCCAGATTGAGTTAGTTGATTTCTGTTCTTTATAAATGACCTTGATTTCAGTAATTAATGTAAATATTTACTTGCATATATACAGTGTAGACTCTGAGCTCTTTGAAGACATCTTCTCTTTATCCACAAACCCACTCCTAAAACCTGGTACACAATACGTGCTTAGCAAATGCTTACTGAATAAATGAAGTGACATTTTTTCATTTCTGGGCCTGAGTTTCTTTTGTATATTAAAGCGATAAACTTGGATTAGATGATCTCTGAACTTTTTTCCTACTCTAAAAGCTTTATGATTCTATAGTTCTAAGGATATAGTTTAATAGTGACATTTTATTAAGAAAAAGTGATTTTGCTGGTTGTTTTTTGAGTATCCTTAAGTTCTGCCCCCTTTTTTAATGCCGTGTCTCGGTTCCTTAGACTAAATCTTTTAATATAATTTGAATTGTATAGATTTAGAAGACATCGTAGAGTGCTTCAAATTCAGTGGCTTTCAGCTTTTTTGACCATAACCCACAATAAGAAATACTCGTTGTCTTGACTCAGTTCCCATATACATAAATGTGTATGTGTATTTATCAGAAATAGAAGTTTCATGAACTTATTGTGTGCAGGACACTTTTGTTTGTTTTTTTATTCTATTTCATTAACAGATTTTTGATTATGACCCATTAATTAATTCAGTGACCCACTAATGGGTTCTAAACTCCTAAAAAATACTGGCTTTATTCTTTTGACCCAATCCTCTGAGTAGAGAAGGAAGCTGCCTATGTAAATATGTGCAATAAAAAATATGTGCAGTGAAAAATATGCTCATTATTTAATCTGCAAAGGAGAACTTGTGCCTAGGTGCAGAATATATGGGAAACTGGTCCCAAGGGAGAACATGGACCTACCCTGACTGAGCTAGTATCTCTCTTGGACTAGCTGGATGACTTATGGACACACAAAGGCGCTAGAACAAAATTAGATTGTAATTTGAACAGTTCAGATTTTTTCATTTAGGAAAGGCTTGTTGGAGGAGATAGCTCCCAATAATAGGAAAAAAAAATGTCTTGGCAGGAGGTTAAGTATATTCATCTTAATATGAGGGATTAGGAACAAAATGGGATGAGGAATACAGAAAGCGTTTGTGAGTAAACTTGACTGTGGATGGAAGGCAAGTTGAAATGGAGGAATTCTTGACTAAATCTGAGGAAGAGATTTCTGTGATGAAAAAATGTTTATAACTGCTTGAAGTAGAACAATCTCAGTTGAGAGGGTTAAATCCAGATGAAAAGTAATTAAAACCAAGAGGAGGTAAGCGGGTGGATGATGGAGACCCTGATAGATGTCCCAAATACTTATAGTATGTGGACTATAAAATAGAAAAACAGCTTGAAGATTAAGGTAGGATGGTAGCACTACTAAATAAAATTGGTAAAGAAATAACAAGCCAGAAGAAAATAGGAAGCACTTTCATAACTAAAGAAATTCTACAGACAGAGATGAATTTAGAATATAAGCATGAATGAAAATATAAACATAGATTTGGGAAAATAAGAGTTCATAAAAAACGTGAGAGCATATAATATTCTTTAACACACATACACTGTATGGTGTATATGTCTCCATTGTGAGGTTGAGTTAATTCTAAGCTCTAGTAGCTCAATGTGTTGTTTGTGTTTAAATAATGGTCAGATTCCAGTAATTGCAGTGATTGCTCATACTGGTCATTCAGATTATATTCTTTGAAATCTATGTGAGGCATTTTCTTCACAGTAAATTATACTGTTTTATAAAAGTAGTTTTAGAAACTTTTCTGAAGTTGGTATATGTGATTCAGACCTGAATCCTAAACCTTTTCAATACCAGTCTTTTGGACTAGATAAAAGTATTTTTTTCTTTGGCTGACTATCAGTAGCTGTAATCATATTGGAAATCATTATATTCTCTAATGTTGCTGAAGAAAAATAAATGTAAAGCAATGAGATAATTATTAGGAGGACTCATGTAGGGGGGGCTTGCCTTTTTAAAATGAACCGTCTTTACATATCATAGTAATAAGCCTATCTTATCTAAAGCTTTTGAGAAAGGATTTTTTTCCTACTTATGATTACTAA
Source organism: Globicephala melas (assembly GCF_963455315.2). NCBI lineage: Eukaryota > Metazoa > Chordata > Mammalia > Artiodactyla > Delphinidae > Globicephala > Globicephala melas. The sequence goes on along the minus strand of NC_083320.1, from coordinate 81,886,624 downwards.
CTATATTTTATAGAAATGAGACCTCTACTGGGAAAAATCTGTTGGTCTTCACATCTTTATGATATATTGTAAATCAAGCTTGTTCCAAGGCATTATTTCAAGAGGAAGAGGCATGGGCAAGTTATCAGATGTTGGCAAATTTCTAAAGTGCTGAGATTAATTTTTTAAATTTGTAAACCAAGATGTAGTAAATGAAATAATATGCCACATAACACAGTAGCTGGTTCATAGTAGATCTTACATACATGTCAGTTTTTAACCTATCTTTAAAAACGTAGTATGTAAAACATTTAAAAATACAGATTCAGTTGTTGGGAGGCTTTAAAAATTTGCTCATAAATTACTTATAAGTTAATATGAAATAATATTCTGACTAAATGATTCAGCCAAAGAAAATATCAATAACGCTGCCAAGTAGGTGCCAGGAAACATCTAGAACATTCAGCTATCATAGTTCTTTTACAAAGAGTTCTTTAAGGTCTCATTGTTCTAGCATGCGTGAAACGGAAACATTGGCATTAAACCTTCATCTTTATGTATTTGTTGGAATTTAAAGTATTTCTCATAAGAAATTTCACCTAAACCTTAAGTGTTTTAAAACTTTTCATGTAAAATCTTGAAAGATTCTCAAGTCAGTTTGGGGGTACCAGTACCAGCTACCAGCCACAAGCTTCGTAAACATGATCAGTGGAGTTTTGAGGTCAATATTTTGAATGTGGTATAATATTTTGGATTAAAACTTAAGAGTCTCTCATTTAAATTCCTGCTTTCCTACTGACTCTTCTTTGACCTTGGTAGCCATGAAGACTTTACTCATCACTAACTTAAAGAGGATGAAATAAGTATTCATTTATTTAACAAATAAATATTGAACTACATGCTAGGGGTACTGCTAGGTGGTTGGGATGTAGCAGTGAACAAGACAGACATGATAATGCCCTCACAGAGCTTACAGTCATAAAGTAAGTAGTCAAATGAATAAAATAATTACAAATTGTCATATGTGCTCTGACAGGGTTCTGAGAGGGTAACTCTTTATTTTGCCTCACATCACCTATCACAGTCTCTAATTATTCAGTTTATTTATCTACCTATTTATCATCTGTTCTTTCCACTACTAGAGCGTAAATTCTGTGAGAGAGAGTTTCTCACTTATTCATCACAGTACCCCCAGGTCATGGCACGGTTTCTGGCACAGAGTAGAAGCTCAGTAAATATTTGGCTGGCTGCCTGAAGAAATGAGTGCAAGGATGGGACTGGAGAGATAGATAGGGACAAGATCCTGCAGGGCTTTTGATCTAAGCTGGGAAAGAGAATAAAATCCAAAGGGCAATGGAAAGCAAAGAGCTTTAAGGAGGAGCTTGACCTGGGTTATGTGTTAAGATCACTGGCAGCTCTCCGGAAAATATATTGGAGGTGTGTAGGAGTGAGGAGGTGAGACCAGTTAGGAGACTGTTATGTCTTCCTAAGCTAGAGAGACTCTCTAAGATCCTTTCTAGCTTTGTATTCTAGAACTTGCCTACACTTACCAGTCTTATTTTACTAGTTACCCCATTTTTTCCCGTACTTATTATTACTTAAGAAAAATGGATAGCTTATTGTGCATGTGAGAACTGAATACAGCGTCTCAAAAAAAAAAAAAAAAACTCAGAAAACACAGACCAGAGGTTATTGAATTTTTGTGGCAAATGCCTATCTTTAGATTCCATGCACCTGCTAATTTATATTCTTACTAACCATTCCTATTTCTCTTTGAAACTTTGGCTTTACTTCTTTTCAAATGCCTATTTTTAAAAAAATAATGTTACCTCTTTATTGTTTTAACATGTAATATACGGTATTGTTGATATGGCTGAAGATTTAGAAGCAGAAAACTCAGCATATTTTGTATCTTAATTCTTAGGAATTTGATATCTTTACGGGTTATCAGGGTCTTACAATAAAGGCTGAAAGGATAAATAGTTAATACTGTAGGCTATTATTTTTACTCAGGGCTATTGCCTCTGTTAAGTAGTTAGCTTGAATATTTTTATCTGAAAGATTTCAAGCCTCTACTGCTAGTGGGAGGGGGAGGTGGTGCTTGGCACAGGGAAATCAACTATATTGGCAGAAGTTCAGCAGCATCATCTTTGACTAGGGAAAAACTGCATTATTACACAGAGATAAAGCCAGAAGAGACTGTTAAACTTTACTGAATTTAGCAATATAATAGTGGCTGCCTCTTTTCACTTGGTTTCATTTAGTTTCTTTCATTTTGGAAGTAGGTAAACCTAACTGCCCGTCTTTGGTTAGCCATCTTCTTCTGTAAAGAAGTGTAGCTTCACCCTGTAAATATTACAGGCCATTTTATTTATTATGACCTTAAAGTAGTTCTAGAAGAAGAACTGGTTGCTAGGCTTTGTGCTACTTGGTAGTGGAGTTTCATACATACAAGATTAGTGAGTAGAATTTGCTAATTTTTTTTTTTTTTAAGCTAAGAGTTGAAATTAACTTCTGTAAGTACATTTTAAAATGGTTTGGGGAGAAATGAGAAGTCAAAGCTAAAAGGAAATGATAAAAAATGAGTAAGGGCAGTTGCAAGATATTAATTATTCAAGATGAGCATGGTGATAGTAAAGCAATTTGATTAGTAGGCATTCTGAAGAAGAATAAAATCCCTTTCTAAATGACCATCCTTTTATTCTCTATAAATATTGCATAGTAAATCTTTCCAGGTAACCTTTTAAAATATTCTGTTCTTTAGTTCTTTAGAGATACATAATACCAGTTTGGGTGTTGAATTAGGAAATTAATTGCTAATTTAGTTGTTTGTTAAAATGTAAATAGAGATTGCCTGTTAGCTGAGAGGGCTAGAAATAATAGAAGCAATTAAATTAGTAGGGTTTAACTGCTGAGAGGACCTAACAAACTATCAGGTACTGTTTTCTAAATTAACTATCTCTGTCAGAATCATTTTTATGAAGAATAAACTACTCAAACTGAAGAATGAAATAAAATTAAAAGCTTAGGGTCAGAGAAGAATATTGTTACATATTTTTTCTTTTTGAATCAGTGAAGGGTAGTTTTGGTCTTTTATCTACAGATCTTTCACCGCTGTAGCCCAAGAATAGCCCTACATCAAGATTTGTAATTCTTAGTCTAGCAACATATATTTAGCAACCCTGATTAAGCAGGAGTTTTATAATTAATATCTAGTCTTATTTCCATGATACGGAAAGAAATCGGTTCACTAAGAGAGCATAAGAGTAGATGAGCCTAGTCTGTTACAAGATTATAGAATTTTCTACCTTTGGAACATGTGGTTACCCAGCAAGGACTAGTTACAGAAATAGAAGCTAATCTTGTTGGTACAAGCGTAGCTGTTGCTTGCAAAGAATGGTTTTCTCAAAAACAAACAAATAGCAGTAGGTCCTTCATTTCAAATTCAGTGAAAGTAGTTAATTATGCAGTTTGGGGGCAGGTATAGTAGAAACAACAAACATTCTGTAGGGAGAAAATTTTTGTGTTGGGCCTTTCTTTACCATGGTGTGATATACCATGTGAACTTGAGAAAATTCTATAACCTTAGTTTATTCATCTGTAAAATGGTGTTTATAATACTGCCTCACAAGATTACAGTGAGGATCAAAGACTGCATGCACAGACATAAGCACACTCATATATGTGTGTGTATATGTATACACACACATACATATATATGAAGCTTTTAAAACTTCATAATGTTATTCAAAATATTTGTAATAAATGATTTTTTTCAAGGAGAGCAATAGGAGAGGTTCAAGTGAACTGTAATAACACTTTTAATTCAGAATTTGTGATTCTTCATCAGTAGACATTTATCTTTACCCTGTGAATAAAGGAATTAATTCTGTGAACAACTGAATATAAAATCTTAGAAGAACGTCTATTCCTTACAGTGACCCATAGCTCCTACAAACAAATCAACTGTTTCTTATTCCTCCAAACTTTTTTTCCCACTTGCCTTCCATTAATACTTATGAGGGGGACCATATCTGACTTATGCACTGTAGTTTCCCCAGTGTTTGACACGTAATAGGTGCTCAACAAATATTTGTGAATGAATATTGAATGCTTTCAAGTGCTTAGGATAGAGTCCACAGACTTTTTTGTAAAGGGCCAGATAGTAAATATTTTAGTCAGTCTCTTTTGGAGCTACTCAGCTCTGCCAGTTGTAACACAAAAGCAGTCATAGACAATACGTAAATGAGTCAGTGTGACTGCGTTCCAATAAAACTTTATTTATAGATACTGGAATTTGAATTTCATATAATTTTCATGTGTCACAAAATAGTATATTCTTTTTTTCAACCATTTGAAAATGTAAAAACCATTGTTCAGCATCTGTACAGCTGCAAACTGGATTTGACCCATGGGCAATAGTTTACCAACCCCTGGCATACTGCATTGTATAAGTAGCACCCTCCCCCAACTTAGAAATAAATATATTATTTTCCAAAAACTTTGTTTGGAACCTGGGAAGCATTTTCTTATAGGATGATCGTCATCTGTGTTGGTTACGTTCCCAGACCAATCTACAAGCCTGTTTTACCTTGTGTTCTGTATTCCAGCAATACAGCTTTATCCCTAGGAATAACACTGTGTCTGAGGGAAAATGGATTTAGTATTCCTTCTGAGACCAGAAGAAACAGACTCTCCCCAGCACTCTCAGAATTTCCTTCTTCCCTGCTCTCTCATTTCAAGTACCCTGCTCCCTGGGGCTTCAATAGGGTGGTATGGTGACAGGACTAAAAAGCGCTTTGTGTATGTGATTAGGGGGGAGAAAGGTGGTGGGGAGAGAAGAATGAAAGAAAATAGAAGATATCAGGATGAATCACACACAGTAGGGGTAGTACTGTTTTGTGAAACCTCAGTTATGTGTGTGATTGTATGTATACATGTACTGGGTCACAGTGAAAAATGTATTTCTTACTGTGATTTGTAGTCAGAATGTTTGAAAGCCTGTGGTTCTAAGGGTTTGAGGTCTTGAGATCCTGAGATCTTTTTTCCCCTCTTACTGCATATGAGAGCCAAATGAAAAATATAAAGGAAGCCTCTTGACCACTTGGGGACAGTGTGTTTCTGGTAAAGAGTTACCTTATGAGGTAGTTAACCTGTTTTACAGGTGAGAAAACAGGGTCATACAGCTAATAAGCATCATAATTGAGATTCAAACAGATTCTTACCTTATTTAAGAATATGTGCTTGGGCTTCCCTGGTGGCGCAGTGGTTGAGAGTCTGCCTGCCAATGCAGGGGACACGGGTTCGTGCCCCCGTCCGGGGGGATCCCACATGCCGCAGAGCGGCTGGGCCCGTGAGCCATGGCCACTGAGCCTGCGCGTCCGGAGCCTGTGCTCCGCAACGGGAGAGGCCACAACAGTGAGAGGGCTGCGTACCGCAAAAAACAAAACAAAACAAAACAAAAAACAGAATATGTGCTTGATACTTTATACCATGTTATTTCCCCTGTAGGGAAAGAAGCCATGTATGACTTCCGTTGTGTTTCAGAGGATGAAAAACATCCCAATTGGTGGCAGCTCACCAGATTTCTTGAGACATTGGCTTAAGTATTAGGACAGGGCCACTGGAAGAAAATGGTTAGGAACTCTATATGAAGAATGACATGATGTATTAGAAAAGAAGGGGCTCTGTCATTTTACCTTTAATTTTTCTTATTTCTCTTCTGTACTACTATCCCTGCTCCTTCATACCTCACCACCAACATGGACTGTTAATTCATACTAGAAACAGCAAGGAAGGGTTTGAGGATGAGGTTTAGTGAGGAAGAGTAATATAATCTTGTCTTTAGCTGAAAGGAGAATGAGGAGGGAAACCCAAGTAGCTGGGCCACCTGGCCACCCAGATGAATTGGCTGTTCCCAAGTGGCAGTGTATAAGTGGGTGTAGGTAGAAAAGGGCCTGCTATTAATTGTGATATAAGCCGAAGTCTTGGCTTTGGAGACTTGTAGCTTTGATATGCTAACTGAAAATAGTTCTTTTTTAGTTATTAAAGGAAAGCCTCTCTTAAGCAATACTTGGTTAGTCTAGACTTAGTTACCCATTTTAGGTACTTAAAAATCAGAATCAATGTTTAAGACATCTCTTTCTCTTATGTATTAAGTTAGCAAGTATGGTGAAAACAAATTGATGCTGATTCTGATTTCTAACTTGATTTGGAACTGTCTTGGGAAGGAGTAGACTGATAGGAAGGCTGTTGTTCTTAACTAGAAAAGTAATGAAATGATAGCAGATACCTGGTTAATTGAATGGAAAGATGACAGATACTTGTAAAATGTGTTTATCTTTATCAAGCTGAGTTGAGATTCTTGATTTTGCAATGGGAATTACTAATTCATATAGAAAACGTTTCAACTAGTAATATCTGAAGACTTGGACTTAATTATCTTTTAGCCCAATCTCTTACCCCTATGGTACTGCTTACCATGTTCTGTATTATAATTGCTCGCGAATGTGTCTGTCTTCCAGCTGACCTGGAGTTCTTTTAGGCTCATTCATTATAGCGCTAAGTTAGTATTTGATGTAGGTTAAGAGCATTGGAGCCAGAGTGGCTGGTGATATATCTTGGCTCCATTATTTTCTGTCTCTGTGACCTAGGGCAAGTTATTTAACCTCTCTCATCTGGAAAATGGAAATAATAATGGTACTTACTTTATACAGTTGTTATAAAGTGTAAGTGAGTTAACATATCTAAAGTGCATTGAATGATATCTGGCATGTAGTAGGCATTCTGAATAACTCAATAAAAATATTACTTGAAAGATAAAACACAGACTGGGAGAAAATATTTGCAATATTTGATAAAGGATTGTTATCCAAAATAAACAAAGAACTCTTAAGACTCAACAAGAAGAAAATGAACAACCCGATTAAAAAATGGGCCAAAGATACCTCAGATACCTCACCAAAGAAGATATGCAGATGGTAAATAAGCATATGAAAAGATGCTCTACATCATATGTCATCAGGGAAATGCAAGTTAAAACAACTAGGTACCACTACACACCTGTTAGAATGGCCAAAATCTGGAACACTGACGCCACCAACTGCTAGCAAGGATGTGGAACAACAGGAACTCTCATTCATTTCTGGTGGGAATGCAAAATGGTATAGCTACTTTGGAAGACAGTTTGGTGGTTTCTTACAAAACTAAAAATCCTCTTACCATATGATCCAGCAATCATGCTTTTTCGTATTTACTCAAAGGAATTGAAAACATTTTCACACAGAAACCTATACACAGATGTTTATAGCAGCTTTATTCCTAATTGCCAAAACTTGGAAGAACCAAAATGTCCTTCAGTAGGTTAATCGATAAATAAACTGTGGTACCTCCAGACAATTATATATTTTTTCAGCACTAAAAAGAAATGAGCTGTCAAGTCATGAGAAAACATGGAGGAACCTTAAATGCATATTACTAAGAGCCAGTCTGAAAAGGCTACATACTGTATGATTACAACTATATGACATCTGGAAAAGGAAAAATTATGGAGACAGTAAAATGATCAGTGGTTGCCAGGGATCGGGTGGGAGAAAAGGGATGAATAGGCAGAGAACAGTATTTTTAGGGCAGTAAAAATACTCTGTGTGATTTTATAGTGATGGGTATATGTCATTATACATTTGTCTGAACCCATAGAATGTACATCACCAAAAGTGAACCCTAAGGTAAACTATGGAATTTGGGTAATTCTGATGTATCAGTGTAGGTTGGCCTTCGGTAACAAATGTAACACTCTGGTGAGTGATGTTGATAATGAGGGAGGCTATGCATGTGTGGGGTCAGGGGGGTATATGGGAAATTTCTGCATCTTCCTTTAAATTTTATTGTGAACCTAAAACTGCTCTTAAAAAAAAAAAAAAGGCTTTAAAAAAATAGTTGCTAATGTATATTTAGTGAGAAACTGATCTTTGGCAGATGGCCATGCTGTTTTGTTTAGGATACAGTACTGTTTGTTTTATTTACAACATTTACATTTATTTATATATTTATTGGACTCTGGTTTAATTCTAAAACAGCAGCTGGTATCCAGGGAAGAATACAGTTGGCTCTCCCTGGGTTCCCCATCCATGGATTCAACCAATTGGGGATCAGAAATATTTGGGGAAAAAATTCCAGAAAGTGCCACATTTGCTGCACATTGGCAACTATTTTCATAGCATTTACATTGCATGAGGTATTATGAGTAGTCTAGAGATGATTTAAAATATGCATGAGAATGTACAGGTTATATGCAAATACTGCATCATTTTATAGAAGGGATTTGAACATCCTCTGGTTTTGGTATCCCTGGGAGGGGTGGGGAAGGTGTCCTGGAATCAATCTCCCTTGGATACCCAAGGACGACTGCACTAACATTTCCAGTTATGTAATTTGGTGGTATTGTTTTATATAGAAATATGGGGAGATCTTTTCAGAAAACTATAGAGTGGAGTAGTGCATCATTCAGTAGTATCAATATATTCACAAATGAGAGTACCTCAAAATCTTTTTTCCAAAGTGAGATAAAGACAAAAGGGAGCGAAACTGGGTTATTTGTAGTGAGGTGGATGGACCTAGAGTCTGTCATACAGAGTGAAGTAAGTCAGAAAGAGAAAAACAAAGACCGTATGCTAACACATATATATGGAATCTAAAAAACAAACAAAAAAATGGTGATAAGAACCTAGGGGCAAGACGGGAATAAAGCCAAAGACCTACTAGAGAATGGACTTGAGGACATGGGGAGGGGGAAGGGTAAGCTGGGAGAAAGTGAGAGAGTGGCATGGACATATATACACTACCAAATGTAAAATAGATAGCTAGTGGGAAGCAGCTGCATAGCACAGGGAGATCAGCTCAGTTAGTGACCACCTAGAGGGGTGGGAGGGAGGGAGATGCAAGAGGGAGGAGATATGGGGATATGTGTATATGTATAACTGATTCACTTTGTTGTAAAGCAGAAACTAACACACCATTGTAAAGCAGTTATACTCCAATAAAGATGTAAAAAAAAAAAAAAGACAAGGGAGTGGGTATGTTAGGGGAATAACTGTAACTTCCAAAAGTGTATGTAGTTTTATTTTCTCAATATTTGAATATCATCACTTCTGGGAGGGTAACTTCTTTTTATTAATGCTTTATAGTTTTCTAAGTGATTTCATGTATGTTCCTATTTGATCCTGTGTGACCCTATTTGAGATAGGTTTCATGTTGTTTTGTTTGTTTGTTTTTTTAGCTCAGACTCTAAGATAATAGAATTAGTCTGAAGTCACTAACCAGTGGAGCTAGAACTTAAACCCTAATTTTTAAGTTCTTTGTTCTTTTATAAAAGTAAAGACCAACTTTTGCCTCATTATCCTCTGCTGTCTCCCACCCTAGGGGAGGAAGTGTTTGCAGCCATTTATACTAGAGGTAGTTGCTTTGCAGATAATCCTTATACCACGTTTTAAGAAATTCATGCTTGGCGCTGGGCAAGGCGGGAGCCAGAAGTAGCAATACAGCAGTAGGAAGCACTAAAATGAGCTCTAATTCCAGGGCAGAGGTTGTTTTGCTCTTGCTTGGATAGCTTGATGGCAATCATAAATCCACATATGTTAATTATTGCTGAAGGAAATTTGTAGGTAAATCCTGCCTTTGATTGCTTCAGAAGTGCTTTTGTTAATCACTTTTTGCTCTTGATGAAGAATGGTTAAAATTGTTTTCCTAATGGGCCATTATTAGGTTAAGGCCCATTACACATGTGCCACAATTTTACATTATTACATTTCTTTGGTCAAAATTGGAACTGGCAAGTTATATCACAGCTCAGTCATTATGTAAAACAATGATGTTATTAATTATTACCATTTGTTAAAGCAGCCATTATTAATAGTCACTGCTTATTGCATGCTCTGGGCTAAGTGCTTTTAAGTTTTAGTGATAATGTGTGTGACTCACCCTACAAGATAAGTATTATCCCCATTTTATAGGTGAAGAAACTGAGATTCAGCGACTTGCCTAAGGATACCTAACTAAATAAGTACCAGAGCCAGTGTATGTAGCCTAGATCTGCAGGGATTAAATCTATTATTCTGTTGAATCACATATTCTAAAATGTGTATTAAAACAGGAGTTACCAATTCCAGTGCAATGCGACTTTCTTTGAACCTGTTCTGCCAGGCTTCCCTCCCCCGTTCCCACTCTGACAGCAGCTGCTATTTGTGGTACTCCTCAAATCCTATGATGTAGTAAAAAATGCTGAGTTATCAAATTGAATTGTTGATAATATATCATGGGTACTGTAGCTGATATAGCAGAACTTTCTCCACCTCTTAAATGAAAGTAATTGTTTGTCCACAGCTGTTTAAAGACTGAACAACAGAAGTTGTTCCTTTTGGTTATACAGTGAGCCAGAATCAGAACTAGGTCAGAATTCATTTGCTCTGATCACCACTTGAGTAATTAGTGAATCAAATGATCAAAGTAAATGCATCTTTTAAAAATGATTATCGTTGATTCAGAGAGGTTGAATTAATTGAAATTTGCTCATGTAGAACCAGACAAATCCAATGTTCTTTTTGACTCATATTTGGAAAAGAATTTAATGATAGTGGTTGTTAATTGCTTACTTGGTGCCTGTTACCTATGATTGGTGGGTGAGGAAGAACATGTTAAATAGACAAGAATGAGTGGTTCTGGCATTTGGATTTGTGATTCCCTTGCCTGCATTCATATTAAGACAGATTGGTAGGGACTTCCCTGGTGGTACAGTGGTTAAGAATCCGCCTGCCAATGCTGGGGACCCGGGTTCGAGCCCTGGTCTGGGAAGATCCCACACGCCGTGGAGCAACTGAGCCTGTGTGCCACAACTACTGAGCCTGCGCTCTAGAGCCCGCGAGCCACAACTGCTGAGCCTGTGTGCTGCAGCTACTGAAGCCCACGTGCCTAGAGCCCGTGCTCCACAACAAGAGAAGCCACTGCAGTGAGAAGCCCACACACCGCAATGAGAAGCCCGCACACCGCAATGAAGAGTAGCCCCCGCTCGCCGCAACTAGAGAAAGCCCGCACAATGAAGACCTAACGCAGCCAAAAATTTAAATAAATTAATTAATAAAAAAAAAAGATTGGTAAAAAGATTTAACACACACATTGTTTTTCCAAATCCAAGGACTTCAGTTTTCTGTTACTTTAACTTTTAAATTATAAATCAGCTTGCAGGAAACTGAAAGATGATGAAGAGAATAGAAAGAAAAGGAAGTCCCTTATTTCTGTGTTTCTTAGGCTAGGAATAATGAATAAAAGGTGGCAAATGAGTAGTAGAAACCAATAAATCCATAGGGATTTGATTTGAATTTAAGTGACTGAATTTATAGAAAAACTTTAGTATTGTTGTATCCTGAATCCATGTAGCTATAACTGAAATCATCTGTCATTTAAGGGGTACCTACTGTGTGCTAATTATTATGCCAATTACTATGGAGGTTACAAAAGGAATATGAAGTCTTTGATTGTCTAAGAAACTAGTCACTTTGGAGTGATAAACCTTATACTCTAAACATAATACACATTCTGAAACTGAAAATGTAATATAAAAACATTTCATATGTTAATTATTAAAATTAATGGTGTTAGGCACTAACAGACATTTCTTTCTCTTTTTTGCGGGGGGGGGCACTTTGGTTATCTTTTAGGACTTCACTAGGTGAGGGATGCCTTTCAGATTCTACTTGGTCTAGTCTTCTTGAGTCCTTCTGGGCTTTGTTTTTTCTGAATTTATTGCTGCTAAAATAAAAGCACCATTTGGATGGGGATTATGGCCCTCATGTTTATCACTGCATCCCTAGTGTCCAGTGCTCAATAAATATTTATTGAATACGTTAATGTGAAAGAGTCTTTCTTTTTCTTCTCACTGTCTTGAAAAGTTTCTTTCCTACCTTCTGTTTTCTTTGTTATCCTAAAGTATGTGAAATAATTCCCTCAAAGATTAATGATTTTCTAATTGCCTAATCTAAAGGATTCTTGTTATCTATATTCGGTTACTACTTGACTTTCCTGTAACTTTGATGCTATTGTCTACCTGTTCCTTGTTGAAATTCTTTTGTCCCTTTAACTCTCTCAGTGTTTCTGACTACAGCTCCTCACCACGCCAGTTTTTCAATCTGCCCATCCTTTTAGTTTTGCATTTCTCAGAGTTCAACCCTATGGAATTCTTAGTCCATATAACCTTCCCTGCTGAAGTAATCCCATTTCTCTTCTAAATATAGGTATCCATAGTTATATCTCTAACTTTGATCTCCCTCTTGAGCTCCAGACTTATTTATTAGCCATCCAGTAAACAATAAGCATATGTCAGAACTGGGAATATAGAGATGAATAAGACACAGTCTTTACTCTAGAGGACACACAGCTTAGTTGGAGGAGAATGATTAGTAAACTAAAAATTATGCAGCACATTATGTCAATATTAGAGTGCCTGGGACTGTAGAAAAAGATAGTCTGGGGTTTCCCTGGTGGCGCAGTGGTTGAGAGTCCGCCTGCCGATGCAGGGAACATGGGTTTGTGCCCCGGTCCGGGAAGATCCCACGTGCCGCGGAGCGGCTGGGCCCGTGAGCCATGGCCGCCGAGCCTGCGCATCCAGAGCCTGTGCTCCGCAACGGGAGAGGCCACAACAGTGAGAGGCCCGCACACCGCAAAAACAAAAAACAAACAAACAAACAAAAAATAGCCTGATTCAGTTTGGAGGGAGTCAGGTAATGTTTTCCCTCAGTGATGCTTGAGGTGATCGAAGGATGATTAGAAGTTTATCAGGTGAACAAAGTGGGAAGACTGTTTTATGTTGTCTTATCGAGTCTGGTGGATGTACTTCCTGGTGGTAAGACAGCCAGTATAGAAACCTCAAGGTCTAAGGACATAAAGCCTCAGGGCAGAGAGTGAGAATTGTCCAGTGGAGCCAATGTCAATACCAGCAAAATGGTATGAAGTATTAAGTCCAGAGGGAGAGAGGTGACTGTAAGAACAGGAGAGTCAATTACAGAATCCATTACTGCTCAGTCAAAAGCAGTGTGTGTAAGGGAATGATTTAGGCTAAGGCTCTGAAAGTGATGTGTGCTAGATTTGCCCTTTTCTGTGATACCTGTTGTATATTATAATAGTGGTCATAGTAAATTAATGCAGAGCTTCTCAGGCTTTAATAGGCATATGAATCACTTGGAGATAATGTTAAAAATGCAGATGTTGATTCATTGTGTCTGGAGTGGGGCCTGAGGTTCTACCTTTCTAACAGGCTCCCAGCGATGCCATGCTGTCGGCACCGTACTTCGAGTAGAAAGGGACTAAAGGAACTGAGAGTGGCCAGACAGATGCAGAGGAAACAACTTATATGGGGCATGAATAATTATTACATGTCAAATTTGAGGAACTGGAATTAGTTCGTGAGACCTAGATCATAAGCCATATTATGGGGCATGTGGAACAGTGATGGGTGAGTGCAGAGGTGAGCAGGGATCAGGACTTGATTTTCGAAGGAGTGTTAACTTCATGTTGAAGGCTGTGGAAGGGCCATTTTGAGCCAGAGAGTGCTTCATCAGGTTAGTGCTATTTAGCATAAAGAGATGCGTTAAGTTTTCATCAGGGTGAGGTCAAAGTACTTGTGGTTCATCCTGATAAAGTAGTTGATGATATAGGTCTAAGCTGGAGAAAGATTTGAGTCTTTGGCCAGTAGATTTACAGGCATGAAATCAACTTGGCAGAAGAAGAAGAAAAAAGAAAACCAAAGATCAAACGCTTTGAAACGCTAATTTTTTCAGCGTAGGGGGAGAGGACAAGGAAGAGCTTGTAGAGGAGAACCAGCTGTGGCCAGAAAGGTAGAAGGAAGATTAGTGTCATTGTAAGAAATCTAGATGGAGGGAGTATTTGATGGTGCCAGAGAGATTAAGTAAGATAGAACCTGAAAAGTCACCACTAAATTTGTAAATTTGGAGATTATTTGTAACTTTAGCAAGAGACATTTCAGTGGAATGGTGGAGACAAAAACCATGTTGTAGAAGATGGGGAGTGAGTTGTGAATAAGGAAGTAGGTTTGGTGGTGGTTGATTACTTTTTAGGAAATGTTGGCTGAGAAGGGATGTAAAGAGATGGAAGAAAGCTAAAGTTGAGATGTTTATGTGCTTGAGGAGTTGGTTCAGGAGAGAGCTAATAGAAAGGGAAAGATTAAAATTTAAACCTCTTGGAGCCAGAAACTTGGGTGCCATCTTCAATGCTTACTTCTTAGTGTTCTGCCAAATCCAAGAAATTACTAAATCCTATAAATTTTACCTTCTGGATATTTGTTGAATCTATTCTTGCTTTTCCATTCCCATCACCACTGTGTTAGTTTTACCCTTACCATTCCTTGCCTAGACTCTTAAATGGACCTTTCTCCCTCCCACTTCCAAACAAAGCAAACAAAAAAGCACCAGGGAAAAAGAAAACCTGTCTTCTATACTCTTTGCTAGAAACCATGGAGACTGTAGATACTGAGCTCTATCATGAATGTGGAGATCTGACCCTGACGCTCAACAGCTTAAATCCCCCCCACCGACTTCTCATCACCTACGTAGGACGAAGGTCAAGCTTTTTAACATGACATATAGTACCCTCTGGGACTGTTCATTTCCAGCTTAATTTCCTGCCATCACTGCCTCCCACTTTGATCCTGTAACACTAAAAAAACCTCCTAATCTCTCCCCTCTCCCCACATACTTGTTTTTTGCCCCCAGACTCTACTCATTTTGTACTTCCTGCAGTTCCTGTGGGGCCACTCTTTCCTAGGCAGACTGTTAGGTACTCCTTTCCGTATTCCCATAGCATCTTATTCATCCACTTATTGTTATACTCCCTACATTATTGACATTTTCTCCAGTTTTCTCTTTTCACATAAGATCTGTAAGGGATTCGTCTCTGAATTTTAGGTGCCTGACTCAGTGCTGGTAGAGTTGGTGCTCAGCTCGTGTTCATTGATTAGTTGTAATCAGAATTGTATGTGGGGGTAGTGGCATTTGGACCTGGGAAGAATGGTAGTATTTCAGCAAGTGGCCTTTGATGGAGAAGATTCAATTCAGAGTGGCCAGCATGTGTAAGAGCATTGAGGCGGTAAGTATGATAATACTTATAGATAGGCTGAATACTTCTTTTAGACAGGAGAGAAAAGGTAGAAAATGTAATGGGAGATATGGTTAGAAAAATAAATTCAGTACAAATGAGATGGAGTCTTGGATGCTATGCTTTAAGATTTTAATTTTCATTTTTCCCCCGTAACAACCCTTGTAGATTGTTAAACTGAGAAGTTACACCAACTCTTGAATTTTGAGGAAAGGCTCTATTTCTTCTTGAAATAACAATGTGAAATAACCTGTTTATTTTGTGCAAAGTTTTAGAAATGTCTGGGTTTTTTTTTTGTTGTTTGTTTTAGTTCCTTTCCTAAAGATTATAAGATGCTGCCCTTTATGAATATATCAGTACTTTCTGTTATTTTAATATTTTTAAAACAATCCTGATAACTGCTATGTTTTTTTTTCCCCTCAGAGAGATTATCATTCAGTAAGGGTAGTTTACATTATTCTTCCTTTAATATTAGAAAATATTCTAATATTATACTTTTATACCCTTAAGAGAACTTTCTAAAGTTGCTCCCTTTTGACACGGTAACATCAGTAAGTCTGGAGGTCTTGCTGTACCCATGCCTTTTCAGGTTATTTGTAAAAATGTTAAAATTGATTTTACATCATTCATAAGGGAGACTGATTATTCATTCTTGTCTTTTGTGTATTCCCTTAAACCAATAACCAGTTTATTACTGTGGGACACTTTTAGTTGTGTGTTTAAATGTGATATTGTGAATTGTGGAAGGAAATCCAGGGATTGAATGTGTTTGGGGAGCTATTAGACAAAATTAGGTCAGAAAGGGGAATAGCATATAGGTAACAGTCATTCAAAGGGGTGTGCCCTTTATTGTGCTCCTGTAGAGAAAACAGAAAGCTGTGGCCTGTGCTTATGCTCTAGTTGAGGAGAGAATTTTATATATAAATCGACAGTAAATGTTACAATATAGTTTATATTTAAGTGCTAAGTTGCATGAGAAACCAGCTGAATGCCAGTTGGGTAAGTAAGAAATCCCAAGACCAAGAAAAATCATCAAAAGGTAAAGGTATCCTGGAGAGCTTCATAAAGAAAACGAGACTTCAAGGAGCCTTGAAAGATGAATTAAAATTTAGATAGACGGGAAGGTGGTTGCTGTGGGGTTGAGAGTTGGGGGAGGAAAGGTCAAGGTAGGGACAGGAGCTCAGATGGGGGGGACAGTGAGGTAGCATACTTGGCATTGAGCGGGATATGGATGTGCTTGGGGTGTAGGAGAGCGTGAGTGTGGGGGTGTGAAGCTTGTGGGCACGTGTGAGGAGACAGCATGTGAGGGCGTGTGGGGGTGTGTAAGAGGAAGGGGCGGGGGCGTGTGAGGGTGTGGTGGGGTATGAGAGAGGAGGGTGTGTGAGGAGACGTGTGTGTAGGGGTGTGAGAGGAGGGTGGGGGTGTGAGGGTGTGTTTTGGGGGAATGCGTGTGGGTGTGAGAGGAGGGTGTGTGTGGAGAGTGTGAGTGTGTGTTCTCTTCAAAGAGAAAAATTTTTTACTGGAGTGAAAAATGTCTGAAGTACAAGGAAACCTTCAATATTCAAACATGCCTGTTAGTCATTGTGGTCATCTCATGTAGCGTAGCCTCAAGTTAAAGTGTTGGCCTATTTCTTCCTCCTTTTAATATTCTACCTGGTGATCTCTGTTACTTCTTTAATCAAAAATGTGCTTTTAATCTCAAGTAACTCTACCTACCTGCTGTTTTTGAATTAGTCTTTGAGTAAAGTATACCTTGCCAGAGTGCTGAATTTAACAAGTCACTTCTGATTTTTCTTGTTCAAGCATTTACAACTTGAGAGCAGGTGTCACACTTTGTAAAGTTCTTTGGCCTATCCTAGTACCCTGTGGGCTGCCTAGGACAGAGATTTACCCTTTACACTTTCAGGCCTGCTGACCTGTCACTATGGAGGGACTCTGATACCATAGGTAATTATCCTACACCTTTTAGTTGCAAGAACTGTTTTCCCTGACTTTTTTCATTTATTTCTCCTGTTAATCCATTCACTCTATTGTGAAGACCCCACTTCTTCCTTCTTTCCTTTTAATGGGCTTTGTTTTTTATTATTTCTCAGTATAGACTGCTTTCTGCATGTGTGCCATTCTTTTCCTTGAGTACCCTCTTCCTTTGACAGATATCTTTACTTTCCAAATATAGCTAGAATATTTTTCATAAACTGCTTCTTTTCTGTGAAGCCTTTTCTAATTAATCCTTTTTATCCCTTTAAGTCTTCACATTCCTCATGTACTTTGTTTGCAACGAAGCAAAAATATTATTTTAAACAATTTCTAAATTTTTGGTATATCTGATATTCAGAATGGATTACAGATTCCCCAAGGGCAGAAAGGGACTGTTTTATTTCTTTTGGTGTGTTTCCATAACACTTTGCTTACTCGGAGTGCTTAGATATGGGTATTGTCTGATGTTCGGAACTCCCCTCCTGTGCCCAGAGCACATACGTGGAAAGGTGTTTCCCCTGCAATGTCGCAACTTCTAATTCTTACACTTGTGGATTTTTATGATATTAAGAATTTGTTAGGAAGACATTTTCTTTTTCCTTTTGGTCACTGTTGAGTAAATGCCGACAAGCTAGTACATTATTACTAAATTAATTGTTAATTACCTTCTGCTAATCACTTTCTTTAATTTTAATACCTAAATTCTAAGGACCTGAAGGGACATCAAGAAATAATTTAATTT
Organism: Globicephala melas; assembly: GCF_963455315.2. Classification (NCBI taxonomy): domain Eukaryota; kingdom Metazoa; phylum Chordata; class Mammalia; order Artiodactyla; family Delphinidae; genus Globicephala; species Globicephala melas. The sequence continues at coordinate 81,868,767 of NC_083320.1, read as the reverse complement.
GGTCTGCTTTTAAAGTCAGAGTTTTATTTAAATAAAGAGTTTTGTATCTTATCCTTCATAGGAGATTCTGCACAGCATCTATCCTAGGTGCCTGTGCATTTATGTATATATGGTGTATTTAATTATAAATAAATTTTTAAAGCTGATGTATCAATATTTTGTGAAAGAAAACAAAAAGGTAAAAAGCTGTGCTATCTGCTTCAGGTAAGTCCTAGCAAGAAAAAGTGTGGAACAGTTGCTTTTAAGCCTTGTACTATCTTTTTGGTTTCAGTAGAATTGAGCAGATATGTATTGAAAAACTCATTTTATAAATATTCTGAGGACTGAGTCCCCTACTTAACCATCTGTTAAGATTTCATTTTAAAGACAAACTTGCCTCCTGCTTTCGGGATCATCTTAGAACACTGCTCACAGTGCCATCTTCTTGCTCTTCTTCAAGATGAGATCTTGTTTATTTTTCTGCTCATTCTCTTCTCTTGTTACTTCCCATTAACATTCCTTGTGACTTGATTTTGTTTGTTGGTTGGTCTTTGGCATGAGTAGGAGAGAAACAATTTAAGTAGCTGCTGTATTAGGAATTCTTACTGGTGAAGATTGCTAGCTCTCTGATGCAAGTTTTTTTTTTAATCCCAAGTAGTGGCAAACCTGATCACATACTTTCCATTTCCTCCTTTGAATCAGCATTGGAAACATAGAGCCCATGGTTTGGCGTGTACATATTCTACCCAGTAAAATTTAAATGATTGACAGTTAACTTCTTAAATGTGTCCTGCCTACCAGTTTTGCACCTATCAAAAAGGAGTCATACATTATTTCTCCACATTGAACACATTATGTAAAGCCCAATTAAAAGTAAAATATGCCTTGATGTAAAAAGCTTCTTATATCTTAATGGAAAGTTGGATTCCATGGATATTCAATATGTTAAGTAGTTGATTTAAAGCATTGGTAGCCTACATTGTGTTCTGCTTTATATTTTCAGAGTATTTCTCAAGAGAAACCTCTATCTTTTGTTTCTTTATCAGTCTGACATTAACAGATTGCCATGGTTTTTCATCTGATGTTTTGGTTTATCACTGCCACTTCTGAAAATTCAGGAAACTTGTCATTGATGCATCTCTTGGCTTATACAATTAAAGAAGTGTTGGTATGACTTCTTCCTTTGACGGAATTGCTACCAGGTGACCATGGTAGGAATCTGAGTCACCTACTACTATCTCCAGGTCATCTGGTTGAGTAGGATTTGTGACAGATGTTGTTAAATGCATCCTTTCTGAAAGTTATAATGATTTTCTTTCCTAATAACATATACTTTAACTCCCAAAATCTTATTCATTTGGTTTTATGTATAGATCTTTTAGTGATGGAAGTTTTACTTGTCTTCTTATGGTTTCTAGGATTTTCCTTTGTTAGAGATAGCCATTGCGTCACCTTCTTGGGGGCACCTTTTATGTACAAAGGAGAAAAATCAATGAGAAAAATTCCAGAGAATAATTTCCAAGTATAAGAGAGGACTATTTTTAGAATAGGCAGGGTGTTTTATGTGCCTCTGAGTAGCTCATTTACTTGACACCTAGCTTGTAGTTCCCACTTTGGAGACATCCATGGTAGCTTCATTTCCAGGTGATGTTCCTTAAACTGTGCATGTATATTATTTGTGATAAAGCATTGTTTTGGATTTTTTAATGGGGTGAACTAATTGTTATAGCTTTTAGGAGATGACTGAACAGATAGAGTGAGTATGTTCTAAGAAGATCACATATGGCATGTGTTTCAGTGAGGGCATTGGGCCAATCAAGCTCAGGATGGTGGAGTGTCTAGAGCAGTGCTGCAAAAGAAATATAATGCAAGCCATACTGTGAGCATATAAATTATACAAAAATATAATTTTAGATTTTCTAGTAGCCACATTAAAAAACATTAAAAAAAAAGGTGAGATTAATTTTAATAATATACTTCATTTAATACATTTTATTAGAAATATTATTTCAACATGTAATCAGTATGAAAATTATTAGTTTTTTTTGTACTAAGTCTTTGAAAGCCAGTGTATATTTTACACTGACAGCACATGTTAATTCAGATTAGCCATCTTTCTAGTGCTCAGTCACCACACATGGCTAGTGACTACTGTATTGGACAACTCAGGTGTCGTAGAGTGTTTGCTGAATCTCTAAGATACACTTGGTGCAGGTAATTTTGTATGAAATGGTTTGTAACTTCAGGAGGGAGTCAGATTGAGAAACTGGTGTGAAACAACTTTGGTAGATGGTGGGAAACCAGCTGGAAGATGAAAACAGCAGAGATTCAAAAGAAGGTGAAAATAGGAAATGGCAGGACTTGACAATGGCCAGTATTCTATAAGAAGAACAAAATAATTATCATTTTAAGGAAAACAGCTTTCCCAACTAAGGGCTTTTTAGCCTAGGCTATGTCATTATAGTTTGGAGGAAAGCAGTAGCTACTCATAATGGCACCCAAGAAAAACCACTGAGATCAACAGGCAAAATTGATTGCAGAGAAATAGTGTGGGTGGCAGGGAGGCAGGGGAGGATGATTTACACTAATATAGTAGAGAGGAAGGTTCTGAGGTAAATGATTGATTTTTATGAAATAGGAACTGGACCAAGTTCTTGGTGACTTAAGAGCAAATGAAAGATTATGCAGAATACTATATCAATATTTATTGCTTAAGCAGTGAATAAGAGGACCTAGTGATAGGGACATTGGCCACAATATGTAAGTGAGGTTAAGAGCTCATACTTTCAATTTTGGTCCAGTCCTGTCCTGACCATTAACTTTACGTTCCTTGGTGAGGTAAAACCACCCAAGCCTCAGTTTCTTCATCCATAAAATGGGCAGAAATAGCATCTACTTCATAGAATTACATGGATTGAATAAGATTATGTATTCAGTGACTTTGACCAGTATGACACATCTTCCTGTTATTCCTCTTAGTTTGGAATATCCAGAGGGAGGAAAAAGAGATACTATAGTGTTTTCTTTGAATACATGCTTACACCACATCTTCTGAGCTATTACCCCTCAAAGCAGTTTTCAGAGTTTAGGCTGGTAACAGTTGATGAAAATTTCTTTATGCGTAATTCCTATTAAGTGAAGAAAGACTTTCTAAGTCTTGTTTTGTGAATTGTTTGGATAGTGAAAAAAAGAACAGAAATCTGGAATTGAGTCACAGCTCCACCACAGTGACCTAATCACTTTATCTTTCTGGGACTCAATTAGAATTGAATTGATTAGTGTTTCTCCAACTCTGGTTTGAGGACCTCACAGCATTAGAATCACCTTGAGTACTGGATTAAAATGCAGTTTCTTGATCCCCACTGTATACCCACTGAGTCAATCTCTGAGAGTAGAGCCAAGGAAGTTTTATTTTGCACTCAGGTATAGCTGATCCACACCGCATCTAGTTTGAGAACCACCAGAAGGGATGATTCTGAGATCTTTTTTGTAAGTTCATTGTATTATAAGCCTAGAGTAGGAGTTGGATAGGAATAATGATATCTATTCCTATTTCCCCTGTAGGATTGTTGTGAGGATCAAGTAAGATATCTTTCAGTTTGTAAACATAAGTTTAGGTGAAAAGATAATTAAATTTTAGACTCCTATAGATTGTAATACATTTTTTAAAAAATTTATTTATTTATTTATTTATTTTTGGCTGCATTGGGTCTTCGTTGCGGCACGCAGGCTTTCTCTAGTTGCGGCGAGTGGGGGCTACTCTTTGTTGCGGTGCGCGGGCTTCTCATTGCAGTGGCTTCTCTTGTTGCGGAGCATGGGCTCTAGGCGCGCGGGCTTCAGTAGTTGCAGCATGCGGGCTCAGTAGTTGCGGCACGTGGGCCCTAGGGTGCGCGGGCTTCAGTAGTTGCGGCACACGGGCTTAGCTGCTCTGTGGCATGTGGGATCTTCCTGGACCAGGGACTGAACCTATGTCCTCTACATTGGCAGGCAGATTCTTAACCACCGCGCCACCAGGGAAGTCCCTGTTCTAATTTTTTAATTTAGGCATTAAAGTGTTTAATACTAGGAATAATAATTCCTAATAATATTAGGAATAATTTTTTAAAAGAATTTTTGTGATTCAGTTGTTTAGGTTGTCCTATTTAGGGATTATCTGTACTTTCATACTGTTCCATCCATTAAACCCTCTGCTCTCAACAAACAAAAAAACCACCCCCACTACTAGGGTGTTTTCTGGGGATAGAATATAATCCCCCATTTTTTCCATTTCCAGAGAGGGCAGACTGTTACTGGGTATATACCTTCTGTTGGTTATAGCATTTCATGCTTTAAAACATTCTTATTTTGGTGTCTAATCCCTACACATAATTTAATGTATAGAAATACTTATTAAATGGTTTTTAAGCATGCAGTGTGTTGACCAGACAGCAAACTTTTAGAGAATTCAATTTAGTTGGTCTGGACTGGGGCCAGAAATGAGTGTTTTGGTGATTTAGATGGAGATTGTTCATGGCCCACACTTTGAGAAGCATGGCTCTGTTTCTTGTTTCCTCTAGAGGCATAAATTTTGTAGGCACTGGCTGCACAACATAAATTAGGAATAGTTTGCTTCCAGCTTGAAAGTGAATATAAAAATATTGCACATTAGAACTCTACATGTGTTTGTGTATGTTTTTCCCATAGGAACTCAAGATGGTGTTACCACAGATGTCAAAATGAAGGGACAAATCTACCACCTGCAGGTTAAAGCTGTTTAATATCACAGAAAACATTTTTATAAGAAAGAAAATCGTAGGACATTGTTGGATCTTGACTGAGTCTATACTTCTTAGCCTTCCTTTTAAAGTTAGTTTCAGGGATTCCAAAATGTTACCATCCATTAGTGAAAATTTAAGATTTTGTGGCAAAATAAATAGGGAAGCAGAAAATAAGATAGGCAGTGTGTAGTACTTCTGTTAGAAAAGCTGTTGAGCTTTATTGTATGCCTAGTACTGTGCTCCTGCAAGCATGATCTGCAACACTAGCGTTCACCTCTTGAACTGATTAAATGCCTTTATTCCCATGAACAATCCTCAGTTTTTGGTCCTTTTTCCTGTTTCTTATTTAAACGGTCTGCTCAATCACTGTTACTTCTGTTTTTCTTGTAATATATCTCAATTTTTGTCTCTTACCCTGGCTTCTTGGTTTCCCTTTTTACTGTATGGTATAATTAATGAAATCGCTTATTACAGATTTAAAATTCCTAAGTACCAGACTAAGTAAAAAATTAAAAATTGGTTTGATAAAACCCATTTTCTTTACTTATACCAGTGCTGCTGCCTTTTCTCTTAGGTATTTACTCCTAAACCTCTTCTCAAGTGTTAGGTATATGCTGTAAGTGCTAATTTATATTTGAAAAATGCTAATGTTAAAGAGAGATCATAGATTTTGTGGCACCTAGGACATAATTTTCATCAGCTTATCACTTCCATTCTCTTCATCAGACTTATGAGGCTTTTAATACCTATTGATACTTAAGTTCCTGTTGGGCTCAAACTTTTATTGCAGTCATTCCCTGTTCTTAGTTTGTTTTTAAAAAGCAAAATTGTTCTTCACTGAAAATTGGGGCAGGTGGGTATAAGTGCTAAATGGGAAGAGGGTGTGTAAATTCCACCAGGAATTGGTTTTCAGATTCAGTGAAGGCCAGGGATTAGAATTGTTGACCCCTGAGTCACCAGCCAGCCAGCTGCTTAACAGAGAACAACTCGGATGGTTGCAGTTGTTCCCCATGTCCTTTCAACTGCTTTTTATCTCCATCCTTTTCTTATCTCCGGTTGCTCCTGTCCCTTCTCCATCTCCTCAGTGCACAAATACATCACTGAGTATGAAAAAGGGCAACAACAGTAGCATTATTGCTAAAGTTTTTGTGTCTCTGAATTCCTTTGCTTTTTTTTCCATTTCTAGGGTAGCCCTAAACCTACACATTGGCCAGCTGTGTCCTTAATTAGTTTCTGGCACTGGAAAAGTAGCTTTTAACTTGGAGGAAAATGCCCTATATTTGAACTTTTTTGAATCTTATTTTGGTATCTTACAGTGGCTTACTAATAAGAATTTTTTAACCTCATGTTTAAATGTTTCACAAATAAAAGACTGGGAACAGCCCTGATAGTTGTTAGGGTTCTGTGGATCTTTGTTCCTTAAGAAAATAGTAGATATAAACATTTCTGGGTGGGAGGATGTTGAAAAAATGGTGGAATGGCACTCAGGGTGGGCCCAACAATTCTTTTTAAGACATTTAACGTACTGAACTTATTAGGACATAAGCAAGGATGTATCAATGTGTTAACCCCCTTCCACTATCAGATTTAAAAGTAAATAGTTTAACTTTATTTACTCTTCTTCAGTTCTACATTTCCGAGGTTGTCTGTCATACTCCTGAACGCAAAAATTTCCTTTTACTATTAGTTTAAGTAAAGAGGAGTTTTTCTGGTTTTGTTAATGGGGTATATAGGTGGTGGCTTATTAGAAAATAGTTTAATCATTCGTATAGAGGACTTCCGTGGCGGTCCAGTGGTTAAGACTGTGTGCTTCTGCTGCATGGGGTGCAGGTTCGATCCCTGGTCAGGGAACTAAGATCCCGCATGCTGCGTGTCGCAGCCACACACACACAAAAATCATTCATTAGATAGGAAATCTTACCAGCTATTGATTATTGTTGTAGAAGACATACCTTGTTTTCAGTGTAAACATGACATTTCAAATGCAAGCTATATTAGCGAAGGTGATAAAATTTGTGGACTAACTATGAGTAGTGTGCTTTATAGAGGTTTATATGAAAGTTTTCTGAAGGAGACTAGTCTAGAATGTCTATGTTCTGCTCTTCCTTTGATACTTGATGAAAACTGTTAGTGCTACATTTATCATGCTGCTCTTTTACTCTTTGAAAACCAAATTTCTTAACTACTGCATGGATATAGCATATTTTACAAATTGGAAGTTTGTGGCAACCCTGCGTTGAACAAGTCTAGCGGTGCTGTTTTTCCAGCAGCATTTGCTCACAGCGTGTCTCTGTGTCAAGTTTTGGTAGTACTCACAATATTTCACACTTTTTCGTTATTTGGTATGGTGATCTGTGATCAGTGATCTTTGATGTTACTGTTGTAATTGTTTTGGGGCACCACAAACTGTACCGATACAAGATGGCAAAATTAATTGTTAAATGTTGTGTGTATTCTGACTGCTCTACCGATCAGCTGTTCCCTCATCTCTCCCCCTCTCCTTGGGCCTCCTTAGTCTCTGAGACACAACAATATTGAAATTAGGCCAATTAATAACCCTACAGTGGCCTCTTAGTGTTTAAGTGACAGGAAGAGTCACACATCTCTCACTTTAAATCGAAAGCTAGAAATGATTAAGCTTAGTGAGGAAGGCATGTTGAAAGCTGAGATAGGCCAAGAGCTAGGCCTCTTGTGCCAAACAGCCAAGTTGTGAAAGCAAAGGAAAAATTCTTGAAGGAAATTAAAAGTGCTACTCCAGTGAACACACAAATGATAAGCAAAACAGCCTTACTGCTGACATGGAGAAAGTTTCAGTGGTCTGGATAGAAGATCAAACCAACCACAATATTCCTTTAAACCAGAGCCTAATCCAGAGCAAGCCCCTAACTTTCTTCAGTTCTCTGAAGCCTGAGAGAGGTGAGGAAGCTGCAGAAGAAAAGTTTGAAGCTAGCAAAGGTTGGTTCCTGAGTTTAAGGAAAGAAGCTGTCTCCATAATATCAAACTGCAAGGTGAGAGCAGCAAGTGCTGATGTAAAAGCTGCAGCAAGTTTTCCAGAAGATCCAGCTAAGATAATGAATGAAGGTGACTACACTAAAGAACAGATTTTCAGTATAGACAAAACAGCCTTCCACTGGAAGAAGAGGCCATCTAGGACTTTCATAGCTAGAGAGGAGAAGTCAGTGCCTGGCTTCAGAGCTTCAAAGGACAGGCTGACTCTCTTATTAGGGACTAATGCAGCTGGTGACTTGAAGTTGAAGCCAATGCCATTTACCATTATGAAAATCCTAGGGACCTTAAGAATTATGCTAAATCTGTTCTGCATGTGCTCTATAAATGCAACAACAAAGCCTGGACATCTGTTTACAGCATGGTTTACTGAATATTTTAAGCCCACTATGGAGACCTATTGCTTAGGGGGGAAAAAAAAAGATTCCTTTCAAATATTACTGCTCACTGACAATGCACCTGGTCACCCAAGAGTTCTGATGAAGATGTTCAATGAGATTATGTTGTTTTCATGCCTGCTAATGCAGTATCCATTTTGTGGCCCATGGATCAAGGAGTAATTTCAACTTTCAGGTCTTATTATTTAAGAAATACATTTCATAAGGCCATGGGTGCTATAGATAGTGATTCCTCTGATGGATCTGGGCAAAGTAAGTTGGAAACCTTCTGGAAAGGATTCACCACCATTCTAGCTGCCATTAAGAACATTTGTGATTCATGGGAAGAGGTGAAAATATCAACATTAACAGGAATTTGGAAGCAGTTGATTCCAGCTCTCACAGATTGAGGGGCTTGTGGTTCAAGACTTCAGTGGAGGAAGTAACTGCAGATGTGGAATTAGCAAGAGAACTAGAATTAGAAGTGGAGCCTGCAGATGTGACTGAATTGCTGCAGCCTCATGATAAAACTTGAATGGATAAGGATTTATTTCTTATGGATGAGCAAAGAAAGTGGTTTCTTGAGATGGGATCTACTCCTGGTGAAGACACTATGATGATTGTTGAAATAACAGCAAAGTATTTAGAATATTGTATAAACTTAGTTTATAAAGCAGCTGCAGAGTTTGAGAGGATTGACTCCCATTTTGAAAGAAGTTCTGTTGTGGGTAAAATGCTATGAAACAGTATTGCCTGCTACAGAGAAATCATTCATAAAAGGAAGAATCAATTGATGTGGCAAACATCATTGTTGTCTTATCTTAAGATAGTGCCAGAGCCACCCAAAGATTCAGCAACCACTAGCCTGATCAGTCAGCAGCCATCAGCATCAAGGCAAGACCCTCCACTGGCAAAAAGATTATGACTCACTGAAGGCTTAGGTGATGGTTAGCATTTTTTAGCAGTAAAGTATTTTATACTTAAGGTATGTACACTGTCTTTTCAGGCATAATGCTTTTTGTACAGTTAATAGACTATAGTATAGTGTAAACATAACTTTTATATGCACTGGGAAGCCAAAAAATTTGTGCGACTTGGTTTATTGCGATAGTCCCTTTGTTGCAGTTATCTGGAACCCAAACCCCGAGGTATGCCTGTACAGAGAAGTATGAATACTTATAGTAAAAATTATTGCCTGTAATATATATATTTTGTTCCATTAAGTTGTGGAGGGAAAATTTTATTGAGATACTATTAATAATTCTTTTGTGGTAAGTAACATAGAACAAAATTGTTAGATTTGGGCAGTATTAATATAGCAAGTCTTTTAAAGTGTTCAAGAAAAAAATGTTTTCTTCAAGTTTAGAGGAGATTTGAAGGAAATGTTTTAAAATTGTAAACATGAAAGATTTAGATAGAATATACTTTGTAATATTAAATAAGAATGAATGTGTTAATCTGGTTTTTACTATTCCTGCTACTCTTTTATAAGATTCAGACAAGCCAACATCTAAAACAACTTTGGTAGCTGTTGAAAGGTATTATATGGATGTGTTTATCTTTAAAATGGGCAAACATGACTTTTACAAATATAGCTTTTACAGATTTTACACAAGAGGCCAGTAACTGTAACCTAGAATCAAATATTCATTTGATTTAGAATGTTTACCTGAATTTTTTGCTTAGTTTTCTCTGGGTTTTAGAGGAAGGGTGCATGTTTTGTATTGTTGTGATTTAGGGATTTTTTTTAAAGGATTATTAGTTTTAAGGGCTTTCCCCTTTTCTCTTATGAATTAAGTAGCAAATGAATCTTTCATTTTTGGAGGGTGGGGTAATAGTTATAGAAATATCATAGAAAATTAACTGAGTATTTTAATTTTTTAAGAGCTAAGAGATCAGTAGTTTCTTAAGAGTGAAGCTGGTAAATATATGTGTTTTAAAAAACTTACTAAATATAATCAAACTGTGTTCTCAGTTGTTTGAGAACTATTTCCAAATTAAGAGTTGATATTTTGCCTTTTTTCATTTCATGATCTGGTAACTCTTATTAAACTTTTCCAAGCATTTTTTCAATGCTTACTCCACTCCAGTATCTCACCCATTAAAAGGGGTTAGGGATGGGGAGGCGGTGGTAGAAAGAATGTATCAAGGCCTGAAGGAGTTTGATGTTCCAAGAAAGAACTTCGCTTGTCTGGTGTGAATTAAGGCTGGGCAGAGGCCAAACTGTGGAAGGTCTTATAGGATTTGTTCAAATTTTATTTTAAGGCCAAGGGTAGTGGAAAGCCATTGAATGGCTTTAAAGTGGGGGAGTGACTTGATTTTGTTTGAATAGGATAAAAGTGGAACCTGGGAAATCAGTTAGGGAGGCTATTGCCCTAGCCCAGGGAGAGAGATTGATGACTTGCAGTATAACTTGCAGTATAACCTTCTTACTCCGCTGACACTCACCGCCTTCAAAAACTAGCTTAGATTTTTTTACAATTTGATTTCTTATGACCAAATTATTTTGCTCTTTTTTTTTTTTGATGTCAGTTATCTATAAATTTTCATTTGACAAGCTAGGTAACATTATTTTATTGTTTTATTCATTTAAGGGTGCTAGTATGAAAGTATGGTTTCTTTATAGCTAGTATGAAGGCCTGTATAGAGGGTTTATTTGCTTTCTAAGGTGTCTGTACTACCTGTCTACTAATAAGGAGTTGGTGGTGTGGCAGTTCTGTAATACCAAGCAGTGATGACTAGTGAGCTCTTTTGTATGCTGTCAGGATATCTCATTCAAATTTTATATTTTTTTAGTCATCTTTTTATCTTCCAAATTCAGTTCCAACACAAAATCCTACTTTTTTAGAGGCAATAACATGAGTTTTTTCCTTTAAATAAAATACATTGCTAAAGAAGCATACTTGAAATTCCCTAGTCTTTGTGACCTTCTGATCATTTATTTATCGTTCGTGCCTTCCCATTTTTACCTTACAGGAGGAATTAGAATAAGCCTTAATTGAAGTTCAGAAATATCTAAAGATTTGTAAGTTTCTCTCCTGCTTTCTACTTCTAGTGTCTTGTTTTGAAAATCAGGACTCATTTTTTCTTTTTCCCAGGTTGAGGTTAAAGATATCTCAAATTTTGAAAATATTTTCTTTTTTTACTATTTTGCTTAGTACTTAAATATCAAAATGCCTTACCAGCACTATATATTTGTTGAATGTGGAAGATGCTCTACCTGTGTGAAAGACATAATGTCCTCTTAAGATTTCATGTAGTGTGTCACCAAAGTAGACTTTAAAAGTGTCCTGCCAAGGGGCAGAGGGGTAGAAGGGTGGAATTTCCTAATTTGTGAGGGGGAAACATTGGGCTTCTGTTTTTCTTGTTCTTTGTTTGTAGAAATCTCTCCCTCATAATGCTATAAGAAGCCTACTTATATTGGTTAAAATTAGAAGAAAGCAGGTCTTTTCATACAACCATTACCCGCCCCCTCCCTTTAATTATTAAAAAGGCACAGGGAGGTCGAGGTCTGGAAAGTTGCCAGGTTTTCTTGGACTGTCCTAGAAAAGTAATCTTAAATGTGTTCCCAGGTTCTAGTCAGTTGAATCACAAATTTGGAGTTTTGTGGTTTGCTCTTTTCCTGTTTCCTATTATTCTATATAAACTTTATGTATTCAGGAAAATGAAATTCTTTGGCGGTTGATGATAAAATCAATGCTTTTATTTCAGGCTACCAACCAAATATACCAACTTAAAGTATATTTCTGCCTAAAAAGATGTCAAGTCATTTCTTAAGAGAATGAGAACGGTTACATTTAAAGGTGTAAAGATGTTACTTTTAAAGAAATTTTTCTTTCTTTTGGGGGAGAACTTTATAATGGATGTCTTTTGTTATTTAGTGTTTAGTAATTCAGCACAGATTAAGTTAGCATCTTTTATTGAACAAGCCAGGGGTAGAGCATCTTCTGTACTTAAAGAAGAGTTTAAAAAATGAGGTTCTTTAACAATTTTGCTCCACAGAAAGGTAGAGATGGATGAAAGGTATTAGATGGATGTGTTTATCTTTAAAATGGGCAAACATGACTTTTACAAATACAACTTTTACAAATTTTACACAAGAGGCCAGTAACTGTAACCTAGAATCAAATATTCATTTGATTTAGAATGTTTACCTGAAATTTTTGCTTAGTTTTCTCTGGGTTTTAGAGGAAGGGTGCATGTTTTGTATTGTTGTGATTTAGGGATTTTTTAAAAAGGGTTATTAGTTTTAAGGGCTTTCCCTTTTCTCTTACGAATTAAGTAGCAAATGAATCTTTCATTTTTGGAGGGTGGGGTAATAGTTATAGAAATATCATAGAAAATTAACTGAGTATTTTAATTTTTTAAGAGCTAAGAGATCAGTAGTTTCTTAAGAGTGAAGCTGGTAAATATATGTGTTTTAAAAAACTTACTAAATATAATCAAACTGTGTTCTCAGTTGTTTGAGAACTGTTTCCAAATTAAGAGTTGATATTTTGCCTTTTTTCATTTCATGATCTGGTAACTCTTATTAAACCTCTTTGTATTGAACTAGATCTACAATTAAGTGAATTAAAAACTAAAATTTGTAAGGGCTTTATTTACAGAGGTTTTGCTTGCCTCTTTTATAAAAGGAAATTCTATTTCAAATTTGGTGTTCTCTTTGGGCCTCTAAAATTTTGTTAAGGCTTTTTAAGAGAGAGGTTTGAGAAATTTATGTTTTCTTGAAACCCTGGTCTGTATAAAAGTAGATATATACTTATTTTGGACCTATATGAGGAAAATCAGTCACTTATGAGTTAACAGTGTTAAAATACATTTTAGGCGGTTATCTTAGTAATTTGTCAGGAATTAACATTAGGAGTCCTTAGATAACCAGTGGTTAAATGTTGACATCTGCTTTTATTCTCCTTCTCACACCCACGTATGCACACACTGTGTCTAGTGTTACAACGTACAGTGTTTATATTTTTATTTTATACAACATAAGTTCTGTTTTTAGTTTATATTACTTTAGCTAGGTGGACAGAATCTTGAACTGTTTTGTCAGACTGATAGTACTGAGTATAACAGGCAAGGCAAAAAAAATTTCTGGGAAAATTGCCAGAAAGTGTTTGTGTTTTCCTTTGGAAGTGATTGTTTGGTGGTAGGAAGGTGCTTAGTTTAAAAAAATAAAAATAAAAATTAGATTGACAGGTCCTAAAATGTTGCATTGCCATCCAGAAATTTTATTTGAAAATTTGTTCTCCTTCCTCATATTTCTAACTTGTTTATCAGAAGTCTTTTGGGACATTGTGGACTTTACTTTTTTTCCTAATACTTAAAAACAGCCCAGGGCAGCCAAATAGGGAAGGTGACTTCTGTGATGTTTATTAATATAGAAAAGAAAGGATACCAGAAGACCTTTGATGTGTTTATAGATGCATAAAAACAAATTATTTAAATGAGTTTTAAAGAAATTACACAACACATAGAAGTAATAAACAAGAATTTTAGATTCTTCTCTTCTAAGTACTAAGCATCTTAGTTATAAATATGAAGGCCATTGGTGATTTTTAAAATAAGGCTAGTTGTGATATAGCTGTTATTTAATATAGTGAGTTTTCAGTTTGTATTCTTGTCCTTTAATAGAAGTGTACTGCTATTTAAAACTTCTCTAATAAGTATTGCTGATTTTCTTCAGTTGCTCGTTTTAAGTTGCCAGATGTTACTTTGATGAAAACTTTGTGATGAGTTGTTTTGTTTTGTTTTGTTTTTTTAAGTTTCTCACTCTTAATACTGCTGGTTCCTCAAGGGTAATATTTCACATTACTTTCATAGCAGCTGAAGTGATCCGTTTTTACATCAGAGTTTGATGATTTACTAAAAGAAAGCCTGCATTTTCCCAAGTAAATGAAGCACTAAAACCCCTTAATGTACCTAGTGTCTTTTCAGAGTAATTGAGACTTGTAGGTTGTTTTTAGTAGAAACTACTTTGTGTGTGTGTGTGTGGGGGGGGGTTCCTTAATCTATCTTAGGATGTCTGTTCTGAGAATTTACCTTTATCTCTTATTCTTCTAAGTTTATGCCCAGTTTTGGCTTTTGTGCAATTGAAAAAATAGTCCATTTATTCTGATGGGAGTATTGGCCTCTAGCTGCAGTCAACGTGATCTCCCTGTTCCCCCCAAAATGAACATCTAATATCAGAAACCTATTTTATATGGTCTAGGTAATACTTGTATCTGCTTGTACCTGTTTTGATGTAATTTGTATTTTGAATGAGTGCCAGAGAACTGCATAGAATTATTTCAGTCTTGAGATCTGGGCATTTATAGGTAGCCCACACATTTTGTGGCTATAGGCAAAACCACTTTTCTGTTGTGCCTTATCTTTGAAGTTACCTTGCTTATCCCGGACAATACATACCTTTCATGACAGTAAGAACATAACATCAGAAAGAGAGTTAGCAAAAAAGGGAAACATAGGGTAAATATATATAGAATAAAGCTTTATTTTGTAAGATGATGTAAGCTAAACATTTATCAACAGCCAGATACCTAACTCAGGTCACTTATACCTTACTTTCTTACACTTAGACCAAATAGGAGACTGTATAAAGCAAAAACTTGATCTCCATATCCTAATTTGCCAGTCCTTTTGATACCTGTGGCCATCTGATAAGCATGGATATTACAGACTCCTGGTTTTTATTGGGTAGTTAGTATGGCTTGCTGAGTTTCCTTCCATTCCAACACAGTTTACTGATTTTCAGGTTAATCTTAAAAATATAACTTCTATTCTTAACTTTTGATGTCTTGCACATCTGCCTTGATTATACCCGATACTGAAGAATATGGAACGTTCATGTTTAGTGAAAGCAATCTTGTCAAACACTGATTAACCACATTCCTGTTTATTTGATCATGATCTTCTCTGTCTCTGTTTAGCTCAGTTCTGTCTCTTTCCTTAATAGTCCTGCTTTAGTCCTCTTTCCTCCATAAAACCTTCTTTTTTCATTTCCTTGTTAATTGATTGATTTAGTGCATGTTTATTGAATGCCTGTACTGTGCCAGGTACTGCTGATACAGCAATGATAGTAGGGCTTGTTCTGGAAGCTCATAGTCTAGTGGAGGTCCAGGTTATCATCTCCAAAGTCCTACTGCATTTATTTATAGCCCTTATCTTGGTGTTTTACAGTACAAGCATATGATCAATTTTTTTCATCTGTATATGTTCAACATAAAAGCAAAGTTTTCTTCAAAGATTATTCCCAGAAAAAGTCATTTTATATTTGAGACTTTTTAATATTTTGAGGCTCTTGCTCAATAATTTTATTTTGAATAGAAGAATAATGTTTGTAGAAGACAGGCTTGAAATGATGCCAGTCAGTGCTAGTTTTGAATTTTTATGGAAGTTTCCTGAGGGAAAAGGGGAATAAAGAGTTCAAACAGGTAAGAAATTATTCTTGGGAGGGTTGATTAACTATCATAATTTGTTGTAAACTATTCACAAAGGTTGTAAAAAAAAAAAGCCTTTAAAATCTCACTTTTAAGAGCAATATTGTAAGTACTTTATGAACATCACAATATATACCTATAGAACAATGGGAAAAAAACAGTGTCTTAGTATTATGGGAGTGGAAGTTTGTGGCTTGGAGAAACATTTCCAGTGACAATATTCTATATGACTTCAAAAAGTACTGTTTCTCAAACAACTTAAACGGAAATGAAGATAATTCAAGTTTTGTTACTTTTAAATGACTCAAAAAGAAGGTAATGAGATGACACTTGTTGAAAGACGTATGTGAAGTTTGAATAAAATTGTTTTCAAAAGTTTTGTGCTTCATGATTTTAAAACATTCATAAAACTAAATTAATGAGTTAAAATAAGTATACATTAGGCTTTTCATACAAATATAGAAAGGTTTGTATATTTCAAGTTGGTCAAAAGATTTTTAAAATATCTCCTCATTGGGGAAAATTAGGGTATCCGTCATATTGAGGGTTGCATGAGGGTTGTATCAATGTTTTGATACAATTTTATTTTATTTGTACTATAAAATGTTTTTGATTAAAAGCATCATTCAGTTTGATCTGCCTTCCATAGCTGATTCTCTTTGGACATGTGTTCTACCCCTAGAGTGGTGGGAAGCAGTGACATGTGAAGGGAAAACAAGAATTGCTTTTCATGTTGTATTTATTATTTTTGAAACTTCATTAACCCTTCCTAGCAGACTAAGTTGCCTTTGGGAGGCACAAGGTTAGGGAAGGCATTCAGTAGTAGCCTGTTTATACTGTGTTCTCAATGACTTGTTGATAGTTTCAGACAGCATTAAAATACTTTTCCAGAAGTGAGCCTCAGATTTGTAAGTTGTCAAAACAGTTCTTTTCTTTCTGTTTAATGTTGGTTGCATACCGTAGGAAAATTGTGATAGGATGAGGCTGGTCACAGGACCGTGAAAAACAGTGTCATCTTAATCAGATAAGAAATTAATACAGTTCTTAATTGTAAAAGACTCTTTAACTCCATCTATCTGTTTCAAAGGAGATGGGGGTGCAGTAGTAGTTGGTGGATTTTTTTTTTTTTTTTTTTTTTTTTGCTGTATACAGGCCTCTCACTGTTGTGGCCTCTCCCGTTGCGGAGCACAGGCTCCGGACGCACAGGCTTAGTGGCCATGGCTCACGGGCCCAGCTGCTCCGCGGCATGTGGGATCTTCCCGGACTGGGGCACGAACCCGTGTCCCCTGCATCGGCAGGCGGACTTTCAACCACTGCGCCACCAGGGAAGCCCTAGTTGGTGGATTTTTAAAATTCAGTTGTCACATCACATTTTTACATTTTAATCATTCATTAAGTACTGTTTATGATGTATGAAAGGACTTATATAGACAACTAACTAAAAACAATGAATAAATATAAAATATTTTATATTGGATTGCAAGTAGTGTGCATTTTGTGGGAAGGAGGAGTTCTGATGAGAAAACTTGAAAATTGTCACATATGTGAGATTTAGCCTGGGAGGCTTTTTGCAAGAGCTGGGCTTTCAGAAACTGTTAGCTAGATTGCAAAGGGGAGGGCATTTAAGAAATATTTGCTTGAACCATGTCCACTGTTCCAGTACCATTTATTGAAAAGGCTATCTCTCCTCCTTTAAAATTCTTTTACTCATTTGTTAAAAATTAATTGGGCATATTCGTATGGGTCTGTTTCTGGGTTCTCTATCTGTTCCACTGCTCTTTGTGTCTTTGTCTCCACCAGTACCACACTGTCATGCTACTGCAACTATATGGTAAGCCTTAACACCAAGAAGAGTGATTTGTCCCTTTATTATTCTTTTACAACACATTAGTAAGCTCTTTTAGGTGTCTACAAAGAAATTTGCTGAGATTTTGATGTGAATTGGATTAATCCTGTATATCAGTTTAGGGAAAATTGACATCTTTATTATGTTGACTCTTCCAATCCATGAGTACAGTATGTCTCACCAAGTGTTTAGGTCTTCTTTGATTTCTTTCATCAACATTTTATAACTTTTCATCATAAAAATCCTATATATGTTTTATTAGACTATATGTATTTTATTTTCTTAGGAGCAATTGTAACTGGTACTTTTAATTTTTAATTTCAGTTCCACTTGTTCATTGTCAGTATAAAGAAACACAGTTGATTTTTGTGTGTTAATTTGTATTCTGTGATCTTACGGAACTCACTCACTAGTTCTAGCATTTTTTTTGTTTGAAGATTCCTTGGAATTTCCTAAATAGACAGTCATTTCATCTGCAAATAGAAACAGTTTTATATCTTCTTTTCCAATCAGTATGCCTTTAATTTCTTTTTCTTGCCTTATTGCAAGAGCTAAAACTTTCAGTACTGTGTTAAATAAAAGTGGTGGGAGTAGACATTATTGCCTTGTTTCTGATATTAGAGGGAAAGCATTCAGTCTTTCACCATTAAGTATGATGTTGGCTGTAGGTTTTTTTGTAGGTGCTGTTTGTGACTTTGGGGGAGTTTCCATCTATTCCTGTTATACTGATAGACCATATGATTTTTCTCTTTTAGCCTGTTTATTTGGCAGATTGCATTTACTGATTTTTGAATATCAAACCAACCTTACATGCCTGGAATAGATTGTACTTGGTTGTGATGTATTACTTTAAAAAAAATACAGTTTTGGATTTTGTTTGCTAAAATTTTCTTGAGAACTTTTACATCTAAGTTAGTGAGAGATACTGGTCTGTATTACCCCTCTTCTTTTTTGTTCTATCTTTGGTTTTTGTATCAAGGTAATACTGGCTTCAGAAAATTAGTTAAGTAGTCCCTCTTCATCTTTTTCTGGAGGAGATTGTGTAAAATTAGTGTTGGTGTATTATTTTAATACTCCATGCTTTCAAAAAACAAAACCCTAATTGTCCTCAGATGCAGTTACAGTAGGTAAAATTTACTTTTTCCTCATGGGAGGCGTATTTCAGATTTTGAGTATGACTTTTACAGGCCTACTTTATGGCCAAATGTTCTAACAAATTTCAGGTCCTGTGTATTTCTTTTTTTTTCTTTCTTAAATGGTAGGAAAAATGAAGTGGTCAGTATGAGTCATTATGTATAAGCAGTACTTTAGTAATAGAACTATTATCTAAAATAATTCTGATACTAAATTCTGTGACTAGACTTACTGATTTGCTATAACTTGCCTGAGTGTGAGTTATGAAACTATGGAATTATCCATAATAATTATGGATTTATTAGGGAAATTGAATCAAATATGGAAGCAAAGCTGTGAAAGGTTTGGTAACTTGTTCAAGGTCACAGTTTGTAAACTAAATTCCAAGTTCAGGTCACAGTCTACTAAGCCAGTGGTACTTCACTGGGGAGGAACATTAGATCACCAGTGGGTCTTTGCTAAAAGGAGAAAAGAAAACATACATACAATATCTATACATCTATATATTTTCCCGCTGCCCCCCACGTACTTTTCAACTACTCATTCCTGGGGCATACAAAATGGCACTCAAACATGAATTCAAGAAAACACATAGGGGATTCTGATGCACATCATTTGTTAAGAACCATTATAATAAACCCTGCACACAGACCTTTTATGTTCATTTATTTCTTTTGAAAGTCATATTAACTATTTGGAATTACCTTGATAGAATAAACCTATGGTAGAAATTTAAAGTTTCAGAAAATTTTAAATTGGGAGATGCTCTTAAAGACTAGTAAATATAGGTAACTTTTGTCATCCTTTTTAGAACTACACCTTTAAAGTCACTATGTGAGCTTAACATAAAAATACATATAACTTGGTTTATTTTTATAATTATCATGTTATTATATTTAGTGGTCAGTTGGAGACGTGATGGATAGAGACTGATTACCCAATCAGCTTGAGGAGGGGGGTGGCAAGATTGTCAGTTTTCCCCATTAAGCAGTTTTCTTTCTATCTATGGATAGTATCAATCAAGTGATAGTCTAGATCTAGAAAATCATCTGAAATCTTAACTTACCATTAAATATTAAGAAGTAGGGCTTCCCTGGTGGCGCAGTGGTTGAGAGTCCGCCTGCCGATGCAGGGGACACGGGTTCGTGCCCTGGTTCGGGAAGATCCCACATGCCGCGGAGCGGCTGGGCCCGTGAGCCATGGCTGCTGAGCCTGCGCGTCCGGAGCCTGTGCTCCACAACGGGAGAGGCCACAACAGTGAGAGGCCCACGTACCACAAAAAAAAAAAAAAAAGAAAAATATATATATATATATATATATATATATATATATATATATATATAAAGAAGTATTAAAAGAAATAAAGAAAATAGTCATTTGTTTATCTTTTTTCAAGACCAGAGGTGGCAAAGAAAAGATACTGATGTTTTCCCGCCTCCTTCTATACTAATTTCAAAACCCTTTACCTCAAAATCTTTCTCAGTACATGGCTCCTGGCAGCCACTCTTAATTGATTGGAATTGAC
This sequence comes from Globicephala melas, assembly GCF_963455315.2. NCBI lineage: Eukaryota > Metazoa > Chordata > Mammalia > Artiodactyla > Delphinidae > Globicephala > Globicephala melas. Next base: position 81,848,707 of record NC_083320.1, on the reverse strand, counting down.
GCCAAAGATAAAACCTATTTGGCATTTTTTTATAGGCAATGTTCTTTTTTGGGAGGTCAGTTTTATTTAGTTCAAGTGTTGTTCCTGTGCTTCAATGGAGTCTTCTTTTGGAAATTAAAAATAATTAATAGTGGTTTTTAACATGAATTACACAAGTGATAGTTCACAGAAGACTCCTCCCCAACAAACAAAACAAACGAAAGGCAGGTTAGCTAGACTGTGGAAATTAGGGTGTTGTTTCAAGAGGTAGCTGACCAGGACTTCCCTGGCAGTCCAGTGGTTAAGACTTCACCTTCCAATGCAGGGAGTGTGGGTTCGATCCCTGGTCGGGGAGCCATGATCCCACATGCCTCGCTGCCAAAAAACCAAAACTTAAAACAGAAGCAATATTGTAACAAATTCAATAAAGACTTTAAAAATGGTCCACATCAAAAAAAAAAATCTTTAAAAAAAGAAGAGGTAGCTGACCACACAGCCTGTGGGCCAAATCCAGCCTGTGAACTAAGAATGATATTTACATTTTTAAATGGTTGGAAAAAAAAATCAAAAAAAGAATAGTATTTTGTGACATGTAAAAATTACATGAAATTTAATTTTCACTGTAAATAAAGTTTTATTCAAATGTAACAATGCTCATTCATTTACTGTCCTCTGGATGCTTTTGTGCTACAATGGCAGAATTGAGTAGTTGTGAAAGAGACCATATGGCCTGCAAAAGCTAAAATATTTACTCTCTGGCCCTTTACAGAAAAAGTTTGCCATCCCCTGTTTTGAGATAACGTGGGCAGAGTATGATTGCTTTGTGGTTATTTAGTAAAGGAGGAAACTTAATTTGCTGTTATTTTCAACAGGTTTCTGAAAAGGAATAATTTACAAAATGGCTACTGTTTATATACAGATGAATAGTAGTAGCAGCCCTTCTTTTATAAAATACAATGGACATAGAGTTACCAGCCACAGTTTACATGTCCGCTCACACTATTATTTCTTCCGTAGTTGAGGAGTCCACAGCACCATTACTGCCACAGATTTTATCAGCTTATAATTATATCTCTGTGCTAGAGCACTGTAGAGCAGCAGTTCTCAAACTTTTTGGTCTCGGAACTTCTTTAGACTTACCCCAAAGAGTTTTTATGTGGTTTGTATCTGTAAGTATTCATCATATTAGAAATTAAGGCAGAAAATTTTAAAAAAAGTTATTTAGAAGTGACAATAAATCCATTATATGTTAACAAAAGAATAGGTTTTTATGAAAAATATTTTCCAAGACAACAAAAAAATTAGTGAAATTGTTACAGATCTCTTTATAATTGTTTTAGTAGAAGACAACTGGATTCTTATATCTGTTTTTTCCACTCAGTTCGTGATACAACAATCTGTTGTGTTGTTTTGATATGAAGGAAATTTGGCCATACACAGATATATAGTTAGAAAAGTGAGGAATATTTTAATCCTTTTTTAAGATAATTGTGGATTATTAGTGATATTGAATATCTTTTTATGTAGTATTTCCCGTTCATATCTCTTTGATAAAGCATGTCTTTGAATCTCTTGTTCAGTTTTTAGAAATTGGGTAGTATGTTTTCATATTGTTGAGTTGTGAGAGGTCTTTATATTTTCTGAATATCAGTTATTTTTAAGGTATATACTTTGCAAGTATTTGCTCCCAGTCTGAATTTTTTTCCTTAACTTTCAAAGAGAAGTTTCAATTTTAATGAAGTTCAACTTACCAGTTTTTTCTTTTGTAGCTCATGTGTTTTGTGTTCTAAGAAATCTTTCATAATTTAGGGTCACCATATTTTTCATTTTTTCTAGAAATTTTATAGTTTTAGGTTTTATTTTGAGTTTGTGATCTGTTTAGAGTTAATTTGTATATAGCATGAGCTATGAGTTGATATGAGGTGAGGTTCTTTGTTTTGCATATAGATGTTCAATTGTTCCAGCGTCAGTTGTTGACTTTCTCTGCTAAATGCATTGGTACCTTTGCTATGTATCAATTGACTGTATGTGTATGGGTCTATTTCTGGATTCTCTGTCCTGTCCTGTAGGTTCGTGTGTCTGTCTTTTCACTAAGACCACACTGTCTTGATTGCCGAAGCTTTAGTAAAACTCTTAAAAACAAGTAATATGGGGAGTTCCCTGGTGGTCCAGTGGTTAGGACTAGGCGCTTTCATTGCCATGGCCCGGGTTCAATGCCTGAGTGGGGAACTAAGATCTCTCACAAGCCACGCAGTGCGGCCAACGAAAAAACAAACAGTATGAATTGTTTTGTACATCTTTTTCAGAATTATTTTGGGTATTCCAGTTCCCTTGCTTTTCCATGTAAGACAAGAGATAGTTTCTTAAAAGTTAGTTACAGTGTGGAATCTGAAACCGCTAATGAACTTTTTGTCCTCTGTAACGTTAAAATCTACTTGGCTGTCTTGAACTTTGTATGGATTTTTTGCCCATGAGTGTTTTTCAAACGTCATACATAATTCACTTGGAAAACATTGATTCTCTGAATTATATAGACTTTCTGAATATTGGCACATCTCATTATTCTGTATTTAAAAGTCACATTTGTTAATATCACCACTCATCAGAAATTCTTTAAGTATTGGGAAGGTGTCAGGCTAATTGTGGTGGTAAATACAAATTTTCCAAAATTCTTATTTTTGCTTGAAAACTCATATTTTATTATTGGCAGTGCATACTGTCAGGTGTTTTTCTTGAAATAACAGGTTTACTTGGTTCATTTTGGGAACATTTCTGCCAAATACTTGTCTGAATAGCCTTGGTTGGTTTAGTTCACAACTCAATCAGGCAAGGGCTTTTTTGGAGGCAATCATTGTACTTCAGTGTGTAGCAGCAGTGCTTTTGGTTAGTTCCCATTTTGTCACACAGAATATTGAGAAGAAGTCTACTCAAGGGTCAAGATTTTTAAAAAATTAACAATTGTACTGCTTTCCATCAAGGACATTCTTAAGTGAAACTGGCCTTTTACAGAGAAACCTTGTGATATATGTGGTTGCTTTTTATTATTATGTTTATTATACTTAAAGTACAGAGATTGACCTGGAAACCTGAACCCAATGTTATAACACTAGTAAGGCAGTAAATTATTGACATTTCAGGAAGATTTGAAGTTTCATATACTGGGAGACGAGACGATCTGTTTAGGAACAAATACAGTTATATTAAAAGTTGTCGTCTTATTATCTTATAGGTGCTATACTTGGTAGATCAGAAACTCAGGAGTGTATTTTCTATAATGCTAATTGGGAAAGAGATAGAACCAATCGAACTGGTGTTGAATCCTGTTATGGTGACAAAGACAAACGGCGGCATTGTTTTGCTACCTGGAAGAATATTTCTGGTTCCATTGAAATAGTGAAGCAAGGTTGTTGGCTGGATGATATCAACTGCTATGACAGGTAAGAACACATTTTATTTTTTTATGATAGTGTTGAATAATTTTCATTTCCTCCATTTCCCTCCCCCCATTTTTTTAAAAGGAGAAAGATCAATGCATGGATTTTCACTTAAATGTTTCTTTTTTAAGATGGGATTATGAAGACCATTATAACATGTTGTAATGACAAGATATATATTTTAAAGTAAAAAAATAAATATAGCATGTTTATGTTTTATCTTTAATATACTTTGAATAATCTATCAAGTAGTGAGAACTTTAGATGAGAAACATTTCTTTCCTTATGTTGTAGGGTTATAGGTTTTTTTTAAACACCAATTTTAAGGAAAAAGGATTTTTAAAATTGCTTTAAGAGAGACTATATCTGTTGAAAATCTATCCTGAAGGAGAATAAAGCTTAATCATAGTATTTAATTTCCTTTTAGTTCCCTCTTTATGTATCTGGAAGAAATTGATCTCACTACATTTCCTTGCAGAGTAGGCCTTTGTTCTTTATCCCAAGAGACATTTTAACTTGACATTCAGAATTACATCAGAACTAACACAATTCTCATAGAAAGCTACATTTTATTTAAAAAATCTTGTTTAAATTGTTTTATTCTGTTGGAAAAAAAATATAGTGGATATGTCATTGACTGCCTGTGATCTTTCTGCAAGGTGTCCCTAGATGTTTGGCCGATCACTTAAACTGCCTGGGCCACAGGATTTTCACTGAGGGTGGGTGCTGATGACTGCAGAAGGTACAGAATCCTAGATAACCAGACTTTTTGGAGCCAAATAACTAATACACTCACGGAACTCTAGCTACATCCTGATCCACTTTCAGGGGCTTTAATAGATTACCACGAATCTGTGGTTGATTGGACATATGTGATTAGTAGTAAAATGTGTTGAATAAACTCATGAAAATTGAATTAGCTCCACTTTTGGTGAATATTAAAATGGTCATTTAGGTATATATTTAGTATTTAGGATATACTTCTACATATTTGAATTTTCCGGGGATTATTACTCTGTAATTATACATTTTAGCTGTATTTCTGATTATTAGCTTCTTTCTTAACAGAGGTGATAATTAAGTGATATTTGCTGTTATGAAAGAGTAAGTAGAGCCACTAGGGAAACAGTATAGATGTTCCTCAGAAAATTAAAAATAGCAGTGATATAGCAGTTCCACTTTTGGGTATATATCCAAAGAAAACGAAAACACTAACTTGAAAAGATATATGCACCTCCATGTTTATTGCAGCATTATTTACAATATCCAAGATGTGGAAACAACCTAAGTGTCTGTCAGTGGTTGAATGGGTAAAGAAAATATGATCTATGTATACAATGAACTATTTTTCAGCCATAAAAAAGAAGAACATCTTGCCATTTGCGACAACACTGATGACCTTGAGGGCATTATGCTAAGTGAAATAAATCAGACAGAGAAAGACAAATACCATATGATCTCACTAGTATGTGGAATCTTTAAAAAAAAGAAAAAAAAGAAAAGAACCCGTATATAGAGAGAACCATTGGTGGTTGCCAGAGGCCGGGGGTGAGGGGGTGGGCATATGGTTGAAGGGAGTCAAAACGGTTTGAATTTTCAGTTATAAAACAAATAGGTCCTGGGGATATAATGGGGGATGTGATGTAATGGTGACTATAGTTAATAATACTGTATTGTATATTTGAAAGTTGCTAAGGAACTTAGCAACTTTTAAGTAAATCTTAAAAGTTCAATTCACAAGAAAAAAAATTTGTAACTGTGGTGATGAGATGTTAACTAGACTTACTGTGGTGATCATTTCACAATATATGCAAATATCCAATCACTAGGTTGTACACCTGAAACTAATATAATGTTATAGCAAATTATATCTCAATTTATAAAAAAGGAAAAATTGAGGAAGAAGTTGGGGAAAAAATGAGGTTTGGAGGTCATCTTTATTCAAAACTGTCTTTATTAATTAGTTGAAATCAGGGATCCCTGTTCTTTTTATTGTAAAACGCTACTGTGCTTCTCACCTAAAACCAGTATTACTGGAGATTATACTTTGCTCGATAATGTGAGTGAGTTGTTCAGTGCAAATGCCTGCTCTTACAGTGATAATTACTACATCAGCTTTGTTTCTAGGGGTTAAATGCCAATTTAAAAGTATGTGAATTTCTGCTTTTATGTTCTGAATTTGATTAAAAAACAAATATTAAAGGTAGCAACATAAATAAGAGAAAGGAAAAGAAGATTCAAGAAATGTCAAAGTGTGGAGGAAAAGAGAGTGGTAAAAAGAATGAAATTGAATGGCGAAAAGTTTTGATAATTTACTTCAGTTAACTAGGCTAGGTATTTAATCATGTTAACCTATGATTTGATTCATGATTCTAAATATTAAATTTGTAAATTTTTCTTTATAAATTGTTAGAAATTTAGCTTTCATTTGTCCTTTACTTTCTACTACATAGACATTGGTATAGATTTTATTTCAAAGTTTAATTTTATTAAAATTGCCTTCTCCCTGAAATTTCTTGAGCTTTTCCCTTTAGAGTTAAATTCAACCTTGTTATTCTAACAGCCATTATAAAAGTTCACAGTTTATTTGTAATGTGTCTTTAAATCTACCTGATGTTATTAGCAATATTTAAATATCTGATTTTAAAAACTAGCTATAGCTAATTTTTTAGTGGTTGATTAGGATTTAATCTAGATGCTAAATCCCTATCTTTTCAGTAATTCAGGTCCTATATAAAAGACTGCCTCCCCCTACCCCTTAAGTTAGCCCACCTTCAGTCAGTTTTTTGAGTTACTAGGGCCTGTATGTTTGTTGTTACGTATTGCTCTTGTTGCTTATCCTTAACCCTGTTCATTGTGTTCAGGGAATTTAAATCTCCTGCAAAAATGGCTTAATTCCCAAGCCTGGTTTAGGTCGCTGATGTTGAAATATGTTCTGCCACAAGATATGAACACGAATTATTTTGTGCCTGTGTATTTATATGTATACATAGGCGTATAGGTATGTATTTATATGTGTACACATACAGTTTTTTATATATAGTGTTCAGTTTTTGTATTCATAAAATGGGAAAGCTATATTTCCTGTGAGTAAAAGTACCCTTAGACCAAATTTCTTCTTCATTGGCTTTATGTTCCTCTTCAAGCTTTTCTACTAATTAAACAAACAATTAAAAAGATGGTTGCCTTAGATTGATCATTAAAAACCAAATTAAAGAAGTGGTTTCAAGGAGCCAATGTGATTGTTATAAAATCAGCTGTTGATTTATTTTTCTGATGAGATTTAATAATAGGATTCAAGGAACATTTTTGACTTTTAAGAATTGATTATTGAATATTAATAAAAATCTCAAAGTTGACTATAAATGACTTATTCATTATTTTATCTCTGAGAACTTTAGAAAAACACCTATTGTAGATTCAGAGTAATAATGTTGATTTTAATTATTTCTCCTCTTTTTGTTTATAGGACTGATTGTATAGAAAAAAAAGATAGCCCTGAAGTATATTTTTGTTGCTGTGAGGGCAATATGTGTAATGAAAGGTTTTCTTATTTTCCGGAGATGGAAGTCACACAGCGTAAGTTCACAGGGAAAATGCATATGTCTGTTCAACTAGTAGACTGAAAACAAAACATGTTTGTGTTGATGGAATAATTTACTCCCATCTTCTCCTACTCTTTATTTTTTCTCCTAAAATTTGATGCTATAATAAATATTTATTGTGAAATTTTGTCGACCAAATCTGAGTGGTTTTCTTCCTCCTCTTTTCCACAGCTACTTCGAATCCAGTTACACCAAAGCCACCCTATTACAACATCTTGCTCTATTCTTTGGTGCCACTTATGCTAATTGCGGGGATTGTCATTTGTGCATTTTGGGTGTACAGGCATCATAAGATGGCTTATCCTCCTGTGCTTGTTCCAACTCAAGTAAGTTATTGTCTTGTACTTTATGTTGTTTTAGATTTTACACTTTAAAGAAATACTACTGTGGTGAAACCACAGTAGATTGTTACAAATCATTTTCCTTTGGGGTTAATTTTTGAATATTTATTGTCATGGAAACTATAGCTAATTTTGCAAACTTATTAATTTGCTGTGTCCTAAGTTTAAGGGTTGAAGTGGAGTAGAATAAAGAGTATTCCCATTCCTGTTCTTCTTTGGAGAGTTTTACTGTCATCATAGTACTTTAAAATGTGGGATATACTCTGCTGTCTTTCTTAAGAAGTAATTGATGATGGAGAAGTGATATCATAGCTCTTTCTTTCCCTTCTATTTTCTCCTCCACTCCTAAGTTTTTGTGTCTTTTTCAAAACTACTTGCCAAAAAATCCTTTTAACCATGGTGAGGGACCCAGTAAGGTAACCAAGAACGTGGGGTAGAGAAGTTTCACAAAGGCATCAAGAGGATATATCTATAAAATTCTTGTTCTGGGAAGAGGAGCAACAGTTCTCATCATGTGTTGTTTGTAGTTCCAAGTGTATATATTTTTATTTGCAGCATATCAAACATGTACTGAAGTCTGAAAACTTTTTTAATGCTCTTGATTCTCCCTCCCTTGACACCGAATATATCTGAAAATATAGGTGTGGTGGGTAGGTAGTCAGAATAAATTCATGAAGTTTTCCTCACTCTCTGTCATGTGGACAGTTGGAGCTGATTCAGTGCTTTACAAGGACTTTTAATATAAGTAGTTATTATTCTACAGGCAGAGGAAATGTGATAACTTTTGGTTTAATTGCTTGAGATGTCTTTTTGTGTTTCTTTTGTGTTTCTTTTGACTCTTAAGATCAGATTACCTCAGCCTTCTGGATCTCTTGGTTTAACTTTGTTTCTCTAATACCACTAGGATTAATGGTTAAAACTTGGTAGAAGAAAATGGTAAAGTCTTATAATTTAATGACCAAAACAACTTCTTCACTTTAAGCTTTATCTACATAACATATTCCTTTCTCAGTGCTTGAAGCAATCTGTTGGCATTAGATCATTGATCCCTGTAATCTTTGTAAGATGTGTATATGAAGAAATAAGCCCAAAGGTAAAACTCCTCATTTAGTAAATTAGGTAAACACACTATTTTGTACAGCTGAAATATTTCAACTTTTAACATTAGTAGATAACTTGTAGATTTGTTAAAAATCACTTTAAGAAGTACTTTAAAATTTTAAAAATTTAGTGCCTAATAAATATATGTAGTTTACTCCAAAGTGTCCATAGAATACACTTTACTTTCTGTTGGTGGTAACTGTTTTTTATGTAATATCTACATTTAACAGAATGAGTATTTACTGTTGGTGACATGCACTGATTTGTGAAACTGTCTCTTTCAGTAACCTAAGAGCAGTTGCCTTTATTAGGATCACCAGCAGAAATAAATGTGGGAGCTAACTTCCTTCTAAACCTCCAATTTGAATGTAATCATATCAATTCAGAAGTCTGTGATGCTGGTTCAAAAGGAGAGTTATGGACAAATGGAAATTAAATTTGGCACATAAAATATATTGATAGGGGGTTTTAGGAAGCTCCATTTTACTTTCTTTGATGGTGGGTACAACAAATATTTGTGCAAAGAATATTTTAAATGTATTTGTGCAGATTGTAATGACATAAATAACGATGCCACCTTGGGCTTATATAATTCTATTTTCAAAAATGATTATTTCCTGTACATGATTTTGCAAAGTAGTCAGTTTCCTTCATAGAGAGCTACTTTTTTTTGTTTTGTTTTCTTATATTGTCTCTAATTAGTGATTAAATTGTTGTGAATTTAACACAAAAGAAAAGAAAAGAAAAAAAAAGAAAGAGTGTTTAAGTGTCTAAATTTGCCCTGGATTTGTGATATGATAGAAACAAACTGGAAACTACACTTAAAAACAAATTTGTTAAGTTTCTTAATAGAACTTTAAAAATAATAATGTAATCCTATAGATAACATTGATTTATATAAAATATTGGTAAAGAAGTGTGGTTGGACATTTAAAGGGCTGGATATCATATATTTGAGGCCACTTTATTTAGAAATGCTAATTAATTCAAGGGTTTGGATTTTTAAAAAGGAAAGATGCATTATTATTCATAAATAAGGACTAGGAATGTTCAATGAGTATCCGTCTCTGTGGGTTTTAGATATTTGTTGCAATGGTTAATGTTATTGTACACATTTATTTAGTGTTTGTGTTGTTCTCTAGTGAATTTGCATGAATTGTATGAATTGCTGAAAAATAAGGAATGAACTTAAAAAAGTTTTGTGAAGGAATGACCTGGAATGGTCAGGCTTTGTTATGAAAAATTTAAGACATGCCTGACTTTATGCTTTCCTTCTGTCATAAACTGTGTTGTGGAAAAGGAGCATTGTCATCAGTGTGGAACTTCATATATGTCATTTTTCACTGTTTGAAACGGTATAGAGTCATGCTGTAAGTCTCATTTTTGGTGAGAGGTTTATGCAGACTACTTCTGCAAGATTACTTAGTGGCCATCTTGTTACAAAATACTCAGTTTTATTTCTGCTTCAAAAAAATGATTGATAATTGTATCAAGCATTAATTGAACATTTACAGCGTACTAGAGTACTGGTAAGTTACATAGATGTATTAATATATATATTAAAAATATACAAAAAATACATAAAAATTTCCCCATGATTTCCAAGTTGTGACCAGTATGTAAGGATCATCTTGGGAATTTGTTAAGAAATACAAATTCCTGGACCACGCCCCTGAAAGTATGGAATGGGACCTGGGATATTATGATTCTAATAAGTTTTCCAGGCAGTTCTGGTGACCAGCCAGGTGTGGAAAGGACTGATCTGATTTTACCTCACAGGTTTGTTTATGTAGTGTTATAATCCCCATTTTACAGATAAAGAAATTGAGACATAGCAAAGCTCACAAGTATCAGAGCTGGAATCTGAACCAAGGACTCTCTGACACTAAAGCTTTGCTCTTACTGCTTATGCTGTCCTGCCTCTCTTTTTTCAGAAAGCAGACGCTTTTGCTGTTTCAGATAATTCAGTAAACATCCCTGCCATTTCAAAATCATTCTATAAGTGAATTTATTTTCCTATTTTGGGATGTTGAGTAGTTTGACTACTAAAGTGGGCAATAACGTGATCATATTGTCTCACAGAGGACAGAAGGGGAAATAAACAAGTCATCTGTTTTCCATTAAAATTTTTTTAGCACACATTTTAGAATAGGGTTTATGAACATTGATTGGGTTGCAGGTAAAGATTCTTGTGCTTCTGAGTTGATAGTGCCAATGCCCTAGCTATTCAAGGCTTTTTTGAGGGACAGGAGAAGTCGGTAGGGGAAACATACTACAGATTTGAAGTCTTAAGGTGTCTTCTGCATTTCACCCCATATTCATGTCCCCATATTCAAAGTTTAATTTCAAGACCAGTTAGGAAAAGATCTTACATTCTTGTTGTGCATTTCTGCAACAATCTTCCTTCTAATTTCTTCACTTTTAGACAATGACATAAAATTTGTCATTCTCTTTTCTTAGGGAAACTTTTTCTTAAAGCGTGGGCTAAAGGTTGGTGATAGCTTATTGATGGATCATTCCTACAATAAGAACTATATTTGAAGAGAATTTACAGTGATTCTCAGCAGAACAAGCTAACATTACATATACTGTGCTCATTCATTGGTCTGATCTCAGTCTTTCATTCTCTTTGTGGGTAAACGATCAGTCTTACAGGGTATTCTGGAGGACTAAGACATACCTACATACATCTCTTAATAAGCTGGTTCTGGCACTTAAATGGTAGGATTCTTTATTTCTAAGACATCAAGTTGTTTAAAGTTTCTTCTGGTTTTGTTAGTATTTTGAAGTGATACAGGAATAAACATGCTTTAAAATCTGGTCTTTAATTATGGTTCTAATTTATTTTAAAATAAAAAATATTCTAAAATACATCTATCATAGTTAAAGACAGAGAAAAACGTAATTGTGCTTTTTTTTTTTTTTAAAGAAATAAGCCATTCTTCTTTCTTTATAACCTGTAACTACTATGTTTCTAACACTTTTTCATGTTATCACTGTCTTCCCCTCATCCTGGGTGAAAGCCTTGGAGACAGCAACTTCTCCTATTCTTAGCCCTGTTATTTATGAACTCCAATACCTTTTCATCCTTCTGATCCTGTGGTTTTCAGGACATTATTACGCTGGAGGCTGAGATTATTTCTGTAGTCTCATAGCTTGTCTTCTTGTTTCCAGTTCTCTCTCTCCATTTATACTATTGCTATCAGTAACATTTTACATGTCTGATTATGTTACTTCCGTGCTTAAAAATTTTTGAGGGTTCTGAGTGATCCAACAGCAAGAATACAAAGTTTGGAACATGGCATGTTATCTTCCATACTTTGTCTGCCTTTTGATTCTTTTCTTCCATTACACCCTAAGCCATCCATCATATGTATCTATAATGGTATTAGTTACGTGCCATCCTTGAAAGAATTGAGAAAGTAGTGCTCAAGTCAGTTTCTCTCTTTTGTGACTCAGATGAAATAACTTAGGTTGAGAAAGGTTCTGGGCATTTGTGAGCATGTTCCATTATCATACTTTATTATAAGCTCCTTAAAGACAAGGTATGTATTGTAGTCACTACTGTATCTCATGCAGTGTTTGTATGTAATAACCATTCTGTAAGTGATGAATTGCTGAATTGTTTCATTTAGTGTTATATTAAGATGATAATGCAGTATACCCAGGAATTGTTTAATAAACATTTTATGTGCTTTAGGACTTTATTTCTTGGGGGTAAAATAAGTTGAAGTATTTCAGGTTTTTATAAGAGAATGCCATTATTCGAGTCTTTCTGTAATCACAGGTGTGAAGCATCCTTTTAATTTGCATTACCTGGGTCACCTTTTCTTTTGCCTGTCCTGAAACTGTCTTTCTGTATGTAGGTAGATGCTCTTACAATCTCCAGTAAGTAAATTGAATGCAAACTGGTTTTTCTAGTACCAGTGAGTCATGAATATGAGGGAATTGATGCATTGACTCTATTAAGAAGTCTTACTGTGGTTAATGTGGTTTCAGTGAAACTGTTTGCATTGCTTTCATAACCATATGTAAGCTTAAGTTCCCTTCTTATAAAATCTATATTTGTGCTGATAAAAAATACCACTTGATAAGAAAATGCAGTTTAGGGGCTAGAAATTACCTACCTTTAACAAGGTATGAAGTTAGTTTCTTGTTAATTTTTGAAGGCTATATAATAGCACTAAAGTATTGCAGCATTAATACTTTTTAAATGACATCAATCTCTTCAGTCCTGACATAACATTTTCATGACATTTTGTCTAGATTTTTGTCTGACTAAAGGCTTTCAGATGTTTGGAATATTGAGTTCTGCATACAAAACAATGCTGTTGACCTTAATATTAAAGTAATAATAGGTTGTTGTTTCACGGTATGTGAGATTACTATCCACTGAGAAACCAAGCCATCTGTGACAATGCTTTGTAGTATTTTCCTGTTGAACATGAGTTTATATATGTACCCATTTAAAATTAATAAGATACTAAAGGAGTAGCATAAGATTATTCAGCCAAGTCAATTTAGGAGAGTGTGCTGCTTCCCTATTTGGAGAAGATGCAGGGAGAAGTTTACTGAGTTTTACTGAATATTTAATATGTTAGTATTAAGTTATACTTACAAAATAAATATTACATCTGTAGAAGCACATCTTGAAATAGGTTGATTGCTGAATGGCTGGAGTTTAAGAACACATCTCTCTCACTTTCTCTTCCATTTAAAAATTAACTACAAATGCTTGTTATATAGCAAGGCAAATTATACAGAAAGAAGTATGTCCAAAAAAAGGAGAGAATCATTTGTTCTTTCTCTTTTTCCTTTATCAATTTCCTGAAATAACCAGTTTTAACAGGTTGATGTGTATCTTTTCACATCTTTCTCTAATCTCATTTGAGTATATATATTTTTTCTTTTTTGTAAACTATAAAATGTTATTCTACAGTTGCTTTCTTTTAACAGTATTGACGACAGACAGCTTTTCAGCTTAGTACTTTGAATCTATCTCATTCTGATTGTATGATGTGTTTTTAAGTGAAATTTAGTGGAGCTTTAATGTATTCTCATAAAATACCAAAATTTGATGTTTTATTAGCTTAGATTTTGTGTTAGGTTTCTGCTAAGAGCTAGAACCTACACTTCACAAATAGTTTTTAATTGTATTATTTTAGGATATTTAATGTGGTGGTATAATTCTACTGCCTAACTCTTGAGCACCTTTTTTTCTTTTTTTTCCATATATGCCTGAGAAATAGTACAGGGCTACTACAAATGTCTCTTTGTATCATTATTTTTGTACTGATAACCTAAATTACAACTTACTTAAAAATTTTTTTTTTTAATTTATTTTTGGCTGTGTTGTGTCTTTGTTGCTTCACGTGGGCTTTCTCTAGTTGCAGCAAGCGGGGCTACTCTTTGTTGCATTGCGTGGGCTTCTCATTGCAGTGGCTTCTCTTGCCTAGAGCATGGGCTCTAGGTGCACGGGCTTCAGTAGTTCAGCACATAGGCTCAGTAGTTGTGGTACACAGGCCTTAGAGCACATAGGCTTCAGTAGTTGTGGTTCGTGGGCTGTAGAGTGCAGGCTCAAGTAGTTGTGGCACACGGGCTTAGTTGCTCCGCGGCATGTGGGATCTTCCTGGACCAGGGATCGAACCCATGTCCCCTGCATTGGCAGGTGGATTCTTAACCACTGTGCCACCAGGGAGGTCCCACAACTTACTTCTATATATACTTCTAAACTAATTGTAGGGAGAAGTATCATAAATTATCCATAGATATGCAGCTTGACAAAGTATTACTCTAGTTAGGTGTATATAAGTTGTTTCTCTTACAAATGTACAGACAGGCCCACTTGGAGGTTGGCTGAAATTCTGTGTCCAAAAGCAAAAAAGAAGGGGAGAAGGAGCGAAAGGGGAAAAAAAAAGCTGTATCAAAAGCTTAAAACAAGTTAAAGCTGCACATTAAAATTACTCAAAGCACCTTATTTCTAAAAATGACATATTAAATTTTAAAATCTTGAAATCAGTTTTTCTTTGGCCTGTGAAGGGCCCCGCGTTGTTTGCCAATTTGCAAATGGGACTGATGCATATAGACCAGAGTGCATAATATCTCCTTTTTCTTGTCTGGCAAGGAGATGGTAGATAGGAAGAAGTGAGCTTGCTTTTCTCTGTTTTTTATTTCCTGAACCTCATCCTCAATCTCTTCCATCATTCCTAGCTACTTCATTGCTGTCAAACCTTTTTCTATTAATTTGAGATAATAAAAATGAAGAAGTCCATTTGTTAGTGAAAGCTGCTTGCATCAGATAGGCTGGGTTCACCTTGGTTGGTTTGTTTTATTTTTGCTTAACTATTCATCTGTTGCTTGAGCACCTACTGTATGCCAGGCGCTGTGCTTGATGTATAATGTTAAGTGGCTCAGGGACAGTCTTTGCTGGCCCTTCTAAGGGAGCCTACAGTTAACATGTAGGTGTACTAAACATAGGTTGGTTGATTGGTTGTTTGACTTTGCAGCTTGGAGAGGAAGGGTAAAAAGAGTAAAAAGGGAATTGCTTCAACAATTTTGGGCAAAGATGGAGGAAAGGAGGAGAAATGTTTGATTCCATTTCTATAGTGATTGGGAGAAGAGCCACATCTAGGGTGCTGGGCTAATTTTAAGTGCTCAATAAGTTTTAGCCGTTAATTGCCAATGACCTCAAAATTGTACTCCAAAGGAAGAATTTTTGTTGAAACCATTGATTTCAATATTAAAAATGATTTATTGAAATTATTTTACTTGAAAATAATTTCAAAATATTGGCATATATATGTGTCAATACTTTGAAGTTAATTTCAAATAATAAAAAATTTCATTTTGAGTACTCTGTCAAGCACTATACAGAGCACTTTATACATATTAACTCAGTGTAATCTTTCAATACCCCATGATGTATATATATAGGTGAAGTGACTTTGCCTAGAGTCAGTCTGCTGAATGGCAAAGCCTTGGACATTTATGTCCAAGGATTATTATTATCCATTGAAGTAATTTTAATTGAATAGCTCATTTCAGTAAATTATTAGGTTGGGTCCATAAAAAACTAAAGTAGGATACAGGGAGGGATCAGAGTACATAATTTACATTTAAAATAGTTTTTATAGTGACTATATATAGCCTTGCAGATAAACATAACCATTTTATCACATCACAATTTATTAATGTATAGCACGGTCCTTTTCCTTTTTTCCACTTGCAGAACACAAATGCTAAATAAAAATAAAGTTTCTTCTGTACCCAGTAATAAACCTGATGCTCCTGAGCAGCAGCCAGAAGAATAGGCATGTCTGCCGTCTCTCTTTCAGACTTGCAGCTCCAGTGCTGACTACCCTGAGGAGCTAATCCCTTCTTAGGGAACTTACTCAGAATCCTCATTCATCCACCTTGGTCTGCCTTCATGCTTTGCTTTTGGAAGGGGTTAAGATGTGAGCAGTAGGAGTTGGTGTATCATAGAGTAATTTTGAAGACCTAATTGGATAGAATCATGGCTGTGTATTTGACAGTATCAGTATTATTAAATCTGTTAATGTATAATGTCTTGCTTTCCTTAGCTCAGAAGCATTTGTCCTGATACACATACTATATTATTTCTTTACATATTCTATTTCTGTCTGCTTGGCAATAGTCTTTTTTAAAATTTGCAATTGTAAAATGTCTTAGAATGTAAGATAATTATATGATTTAAGAGGAGACAAATTCAGAATTTGTCAGTTTTCAAGTACTTTGTTGAGCAGCTACTTAATTCTTCTTGATCATCCAAAGAGGTTGTTGAGTGAGTTATTAAAAAAATTATATATAAATATAAATCTTGGAATGGTTTAAATGGTAAGAGAAAATTTATAGTATATTTCACATATATTTATAGCATGTAAAATCCATATTTCTAGAAAGATTTCTTTGTATTCTAGTTCTGTTTATCTAACTGCATTCTAAATATTTCCACTTAGATGTCTCCAGGCACTTAACAATACAAGGGTAATGATCTTCCCTCTCAGACCTGGTTCTCAATAAATGGAACCAGTAACCATTTGGTTGCACAAGACAGAAATCTAGGATGTGTCCCAGTACTGTTTTTTTCCACCTTATCTGCCTCCCTCTAGTACTTATTTCGTTGCTCAAGGATCCTCTCCTCAGGAGGTCTTCTCTTATTTACCTTGCCCAGTATAAGTTAGGTTTCTCTTTACAGGTGCTCAGGGTAACTAAATTGTTTTTTATTGCTCTTATTTTATAATTATGCATTCATTAGTATGGTTCTTTGATTAGTCTTTCTTCCCCACACTATAGTAAGTGTCATGAGAGCCTGGGTAGCCAGTGCCTGGCACAAACTAGGTGCTCAGTAAAGATTTGTTGAATGAATAGAGAAGTATTATTCATTCCTTTCTGATGTTTGTCAATAGTTAATTTCTTTTCCCCTTAAGGAATAAGCAGCAAGGCTCTTTCTCATTCAGCAACCTAATTACTTGACATTAATGTGCTGATTTGGTTTTCACTATTATCTCCAGTCACAGTGCATGATATTCAAGTTTCATTTTCCAAGTTGTGAATACAGATTACTTGGTTTGGTTACTCTTTATCTATTTGTGTATTTCGGTGAATTATTTTTTTTTGGATTCTGTTTTGCCTCTTATTTTGTAACATAGTTTATGCATTGAGGCCTGCTCTTGGTGTCTTTTGTTTAGTTTGGATCGTTCTATAGCTTATTCTAATACTCATTTGTTGAGAGGTATATTGAGCAAAGGTACACTTTTTTGGTAAGATGCATGCACAGCACCTACTTGCCCAGTGTTATTACAGTGGCATCTTTGTCTCTGAAAGCACTGGTATGAAAAGAAAAACAGAGATGTTTAAGCCTTGGAAGCTACAGTCTAGTTACTCATTTGGCATGTATTTCTTTCAAGGGATGAATTTTACTTTGGAGTACTGATAAAATGTTTTGATAGTGGGATTAGCTAAGCCTTTTAGATGAATTATTAAATAATCCTGAATCATTATCACAGACGAAAATCAAGAAGCAAGAAAAACTAGTTAAGCAACTGGTACATATAAACAAGTTGTCAAATCTTTTTCGTCAGTGCTACTTGTTCTCTGTAGAAATATTGGAAACTGGGAAATATAGTCAAGTGTTTGGAGGAATTTGAAGTCTTTCTTTACACTGGTGACAATATTTCTTTTGATTTTAAATTAGGGCCCTTCCTTACCTGTTGTGGGATGACTAGGAAAATGAAAATCTTGTTCTTTATCAGAATCTGAGTGTCCTGAGCCTGAAAAATATGCATGGATGCTTCCTTCCAGGGCCACCGCTGCTTGACCTCTTCACTCTGGATTGTAGCTGGGGAAGTAGTTAACAGTAGGCCTGGTCTGTCACTGTGTTCTACTCAGTTCTGATCTTACTCTTCTCCCATCTTATTTTCTTTCCCTAGTGTATTATTTATGTTGCACACACTCACATAGGCACCAGAAATGTTTTTTTGTCTCACTGTAAGGATTCTCCTGTCTTCCATGAGAGGGGAATGAAGCAGTTCAGGAAGTTGGAGATTCTAGATTCTTAGGACAACTGTCTGAGAAACTTAACTCTAGCTATATAAAAATTTCTTTTGCTGCTCCTACAGTTTTTGTTAAAGGCAGTACTGCCCTCTGGTGTCCAGAGTCCAATTCCAACGCATAGCTTCTCAGCTAAATTGCTTTTTTTAAAAAAAAACTCTTATAGTTAGTCCTTAGAACTTCTTAGAAAAATAAGTAACAATTATTTAAGACTAGGTTTAGTTTATTTGCTGGCTTGAAGTCCATTGGATCAGGTAACTTGGGGTCATACTAGAGTCATCTATATAATAATACCTCTTATCTGATAGGTAATGTCCAAGATTTAAAAAAGAATATATTACTTTCCTCTGTTTATAAGGAAAGTGTTCTCAGTTCTCATTTAAAAAATATGATACATTGGATCATTGCCAGCTTTTAAAAAGCTAAATCATTATTCTCCTTCCTTCACTTTTGTAACTGATGTGTCATTTTTCATTTCATTCTGGATATAAATCGTAATTTCTTTTGCCTGTGTTTTTTCTTCACAAGCACGCCTTTCATATAATGATAGAGGTAAGATGCATTGATGTTTGTTTTATGGTTGTGGCACTTTTTGTGGATACATACTAAACATTTTGTTCTTAGATTTTTTGTTGTTGTTGTTGCTTTATTGTCCATCCTCTATAGTTTATAAATTTATGTTGTAGTTTTTTTTCCACTTCTAGTATTAAAAACATGATTGGCTTGTCATAGTAATAGTTTTGGGTTTTAAAGAATTGTTACCAGTGTTTATACTTATCTAAGGTGAAATGTAGAAACACAACTGGTTTAGTTGACTAGAAGTTAACACCTAATGGATAGATTTTTAGCCTTACAAACCTTGTATTGCTTAATTTTTATAGTATGTCATTACCTTAAATGTCAGCATGTGCTCATTTTTAACAGATGCTGACTTTCTGGTTGAATCCATTATCTTTTAATGTGAAATCTATATTTTCAGGTAGTTTCTTTCATCTTTGGCATCTTTAGCAAATGGACTGGCTAGAGAAGTATAACTTGATCTTTTGCTGTCTGGAAGTTTAAGGCTTCATTTAGATTAGAATTCACCTTTCATATGGAGAACTCAGAATAAGTAAAATGATCACAGACTGCTTTACAGCTCTTCACCTCTAATCTTTTATCCACTGTTGGTTATAGTAATGATACTGGGTAGTGGTGCAGGGGTGGGGGGCACTTTTTCCAGCTATTGTCATTTGTCGCTTCTCAACATGTCTTCTGATGCCATAATTTTCACATACAAGTGGGTAAAGAAGAGATGTAATCAGAGCCATGTTCTAATGAAAATCTTTTTAACTGTGCAAAATAGCATGGGTGCTGGAAGAGAGCTGGAACTTAGGGAAAGTTTTCAGGAACTCTGTAGTCCTTATAGTTACCCCTCCAAAAGTGGTTTTTCTCTGTAGCAGGGCAAAGCCATGTTTTATGGATAATATGAGAATGTTGTTGTCATTATGAAGTTTAAGTCTGAATTTGTCTCCTCAGGTTCTCATATATTTTAAGGGTATAAATCTTTATTCCTAGAATCAAGTATGAGGTTTTTTTGGGTAAATTAGTATAATGCTGTTAATAAACAGAAAATAATTTCTAATATTCTTAGATTATAGGATAAGTAAAAGCTAGATATGAGGGAAGTGGTTAAAACTTCTTTTAGATGTAAGCTGTTAAATGGAAGAACTGAGAAATATGAATTAGAAGAATAGTCCAATAACATTTTATTAGAGAAGTAAAAAGATATACTGACTGGTAGTATAGATTTTATAGAGTTGTAATCTGTTACAGAGTTCTCATTTTTGAACCTAACCTTTCTAAGAATTGTAGAATTATCATTTCTAAAAGTTTTGACATTTTGTAGGAGTGTGCTTTTGTAGATCTTCTTACCCTTTGAAAATTGGCCTGTGTTCTCCTAAATTTAAGCTTTTTACTTATAAGTAATTTTGACAAAGCATATTTTCAGGTTGTTAATATATAATGCTGACTATAATGGGAATTTCATTAGGAGAGTGATCTAAGATTTCTTACTGAAATAACGGTAGCTTACAAACTTCGTAAACAGAGTCTTGGAAACTTATGGGAACTTTTAAGTTTATCTACGCATTTGGAAAACATTCAGTGATGTTTTTTTAATTCTAAACATAGGCATTGGAAATTTTTGTTTCCTAAAATTAAGGTTAATATTATATTAAAGTCTTATTTTGGGTATTCTTTTTTTTTTTTTTTAAACATCTTTATTGGAGTATAATTGCTTTACAGTGGTGTGTTAGTTTCTGCTTTATAACAACATGAATCAGCTGCAGTAGCCAGGACACGGAAGCAACCTAAGTGTCCATCGACAGATGAATGGATATGTGGCACATATATACAATGGAATATAAATGAAATTGAGTTATTTGTAGTGAGGTGGATGTACCTAGAGTCTGTCATACAGAGTAAAGTCTTATTTTGAACTGCCGACATATTCTTAATTTGAGGTGTGGATTAAGTCATCTAAATCCTATTTTATAGACTGAATCATATCCATATGGTTGGTACTCTTTAGCATAGGGAATGGATAATGTGTATGTTATCTAAAGAGACATTATCAGTCAGTTTATTAAAAATTTTAGTGTTTACATATAGTGCTATATTACTCTTTACCTGGTTATTTTCCCTCTTCAGCTTTCAACCCTTATCTGCATACTTTAATTTTTGTCATCCCTGCTTTGAAAACTCAACTTTTCTAACTTATCTCTAAAGGAGGGGGAATCATTGACTTTAACCTTATAGTTATTTAAAGTTTTTCAAATTGAATTTTGTTTAGTTAGCACAATTACTCTTTTATGCAGTTATCCAATAATTCTTGAACTTAGAGCACTGAGTGGTTTTCTTTGCCTCTAGAAGAGTGGTTTCAACTTGTTCCCTCCTGTCTCCACATTCACATAAGTCATGTACTACGATCAGTGGGGTCTCTTATTGCAGATACATATGATCAGTCAAGGAATGAGGGAGGGAGGATTCAGTTCTGGTAAAACTTCTCCAGAGCGTCTTGTGTCCCCTCCCACTGAGAATCATAATTTGAGAGGCCATACTTCTATAAGATGTACATCTGACTTTCTTGTCACTCTGTTAAACTAAAATAATCTTTAGCTCTACTAACCTTTCATGTTTTGAATGTGTGAAGGAAAAGCAACTTTTGCAGACATTTAAAAAATAAATATCTGATGTTAAAATGGGTCACAGGAAGTCTTCTGGTTTATCATACTGTTTTAAAATAGGAATTCTCAAACCATTTTAGAAAGATTGTCTACTTTAGAAGAAGAAATTACATTATTTTTTCTCTTTAATACTTTGCAGTGTTTCTATTGCTGAGGGTCTTTCTAACATAGATGCCAACTTTTAAAAAATCTTGAGTGGCATCCAGGGGCTGAATAATGCCTAAAGGGAGCACTTACTGTCCTGAGGCATTAGAAGAGGAGGTTTTTGTTTGTTTGTTTGTTTGTTTTAAGGAAGGAGAGTAAAGGCAGAGAGACATGCATTGATAAAGGGGTGACATACAATCTCCAAGTGTCTTAAGTGCCACCCAGTGTCATAAAGTCTGCTGCCACAGAAATTTTAGTTCTTGCTAACAATACTCATTACACAGGCCTTCAAACATGTTACTGCTTTCCTCTGGAAGCTTTCCAAAAGGCTTTCTACTTCTTGCTTTAGTTGCAGATATTTAACTAATACAATGTTTTCAGCGAAGGGTAGCCACTCTACTTTGTATAGGAGGATCCCCTGGTGATGCTGTACTCCTATTTATATATTATAGTTGCTCCATTTAAAAAATTAACTATAGCAGTATACTTCTCTTTCATTTTCCATACCTTCTCATCTAATATGATGACCACTTATTTTCTGAATTATTTGTACTTTCTTTGCCCATGAGTCCCAGAATACTAATAATATCTCAGATCAATTCTGGGAAGTAATTATAAGCAAAGGG
Organism: Globicephala melas; assembly: GCF_963455315.2. Lineage (NCBI taxonomy): Eukaryota > Metazoa > Chordata > Mammalia > Artiodactyla > Delphinidae > Globicephala > Globicephala melas. The sequence goes on along the minus strand of NC_083320.1, from coordinate 81,826,680 downwards.
ACAAATTGTTACCGGGTGGAAAAGTTAGAATGAATGGAGCAGTTTGGTTATAGCAACACTAACTTACATATTCCTTTTATGTGCTTTGTATTTGAAATACCTATTTGTAATGTGTTTGAGAATAGCTGTGTGGGTATTTCTGATATTAATGAAGAAAGATTTAAACACTCACTGGGGAAAGTAATGGATTTTGAGGAGTGGTTTCTTTGAGACATAGCCATAATTTGCTGTATCTGGCACTTTTCAAATCCTTATCCTATAAGGAATAATCAACTGGATGAAATTAAAATACCATTAGTAATATCCTGAAGGTCACAGAAAAATCTTAGGAGAATTAGTGAGACTGGATCAAAAAGATTTTAGATCTTTTCTCCTGATTGATATATATATATATATATATATATATGTAGCAGTAGGAATGTTATTGTGAAAACTCTTAATTCAAGTTTCTTGCTTTTTGATCACTATAGGTAATTAGTAATGCTTGAGAATTCAGTTTTGCCAAGATTGAAGTTAATGTCATTTGTATGTGTCTACCGTTTCTGTCAATCGATTTCTCAGTATACTGATATTTAGAAGCGAGATGTGTCATGTGCTGCTCTTTAGATAATATTATTATTGTTTATCTGTAGGACCCAGGACCACCCCCTCCTTCTCCATTACTAGGTTTGAAGCCACTGCAGTTACTAGAAGTGAAAGCAAGGGGAAGATTTGGTTGTGTGTGGAAAGCCCAGTTACTCAATGAATATGTGGCTGTGAAAATATTTCCAATACAGGTATGTTTATTGCAGTTTTCTAGTCTGCATATATTTTTTAAAAGATGCGACTGGCTAGGTCATTGGAACTCAGAAACAGTCTGAAAACACAAGCCGTATGTTTCATGGTGGTTCTTTGTGATACCGGGGGAAGTGGTTAGCCCTTTTATGTCTGCCTTCTCATCTGAGAAATTAATGGTACAACAGTCATGTTTGTTTAGAGTGGTGGAATTACAATACATAAGCATATAGGAGATTTTTTGCCAGTAAAAATTCTACAGAAATGCAAAGTGAAGATGAGGATTCTAATTAAAAAATATAATTCATTGTCTGAGTGGTTAACTTTTTTTTTTTTTTTTTTGCGGTACGCGGGCCTCTCACTGCTGTGGCCTCTCCCGTTGCGGAGTACAGGCCCCGGATGCACAGGCTCAGTGGCCATGGCTCACGGGCCCAGCTGCTCTGCGGCATGTGGGATCTTCCCGGACCGGGGCACGAACCCGTGTCCCCTGCGTTGGCAGGTGGACTCTCAACCACTGTGCCACCAGGGGAGCCCTGAGTGGTTAACTTTTAATGTCCCATTGACATTATCAGAAAAAGCAAACAGAATATTGAAAGAGTAGTGTGCTTTGTTTTAGAATCGCTGTTTGGAGATATATTACCAGGCTGATTCATTTTTGTTCTACTTTGAGTATTGGTGTAATCATTTCAGATTTTGTTTGGTGAATTTTCAGAGGCATTGAGTCAAGACTCCAAATAATTGGTTTACTGTTGACTTGTTTTTCTATTAAAGGGGGCCAACCTTATAAAACCCTGGTCTCATGCACCTCTGAGATATTCTTTAGTTTTGCTCCGTTGGTGGTATAGATCTATGATAATTCCTTTGTTCCTGTTTTCTGCTTATACACACCTGTGGCTAATGCTGTGCATGGTATTGCGATCCTGGCTGGGTTTTTTGATGCAGGCTTCACCCCTGCACCTGTATAGTAGATCTTCCTTATACCAAAATTATTCAATTTCTTTGTCTTAATATACCTAGATTTTTGCCCTCTTACCTCCTTGAAAGTCTGTTCCTTAGAGTCTGTGAAGAAGTTTATTACTTTTTTTTTTTTATTACTGTTAACTGTAGTTTAGTTCTCAAAAGAAAAGTCTTTTGGGCCAAGGTTCACAAAGAAGATCAGGGTTCTTATTTCATGTGAGGAAGCTTAAAAATTAGAGAAGCGCATTTGGATGCTATTAACGTCAGAGTAACAACAAGAACAGTAGCTAACATTTTACTGAATGGTTCTATTGTGTCAGATAGAGGTACTTTACATATGTGAGTACTCACTAATATGTATTATTACCCATACATATAACACACAATATATGTATAATACAACGACCCTATGGGGCACCCACTACAGTCCTTGTTTTGCTGATCAGGAAGCTGAATGATTATGTAACATGCCAAAGGTTCTTAGATAGCTTGGATCCAGAGGGTTCCTACCCGTTATGCTGTGGTGCCTCCCACTTTCGTTATTCTCCCATTGTGAAAAGAAACTAATCCTTTATAAGTAGACATGTAAGAGGTATGGATCACTTGCAGGCACAAGTGAATCTGTGGTGTTTCAAATTATTGTATTGCATATTTATACCCTATTGCTCTCTTATTGACTCTGCAGGGTATTCTAAACATTTTGTTAAGAAGGTTTGACATGCTGTTAGTGTTTGAAAAAAATTTGTTTTCTATTTAGATGAAGTCATTCTCCCTGAATTTCATCTCTCAGAGAGATTATTCTTAATAGTAACACAGGTAACTTCACACCGTGATAAAATTACACTGTAGTACTAACTTGTATGTGGAATGTGTTGCCATTGTTAGGATTCAGAAATGCAGTATTTCTGATCAACTTCTATGTTTACAAATTACAAACACAAAAAAGTATGTTTGAAGGAATGGGGCAGGGCAGGCATTTGGTATGTAACTGTTACCTGTTGTCAAAGTTTTCTTTTATTAAAAAACAGGACAAAACAAAACCAAAGAATCTCTTAATACTTAGCCTTTAAAAAAAATTGCCTTAGAACTTACTTGAGTAATCTCTTAGATATGGTTTATTTGCCTGTGTTCTTTGCATTCTTACTATTCTTTTTAACTCTAGGACAAACAGTCATGGCAGAATGAATATGAAGTCTATAGTTTGCCTGGAATGAAGCATGAGAACATATTACAGTTCATTGGTGCAGAAAAACGAGGTACCAGTGTTGATGTGGATCTTTGGCTAATCACAGCATTTCATGAAAAGGTAAAACTACTTTCCATTTTAACTCAGTGAAGTCAGGGTTGGCTTACTTCCTAATGTTGGCTACAAAGCCCTCACTTATTTTTCTGGGAACAGTGTGTTATTATAGTTGGTTAATATTTATAAATAAAAACCTGCTTTAAAAATGATTTATTTAATAGAAGAACAAAGATGACAACTTTTTCACCTAACCCTCTACTTATATAATACCAGTCTTTTGTCCCTGATTTCTTGTGCTGCAATTATACTTCTCTTACAAATAATTATTTTAGTATAGCCAATGCTTAGGAATTTTCATTTACCATTTACTGTCCACTTTTATTACATGAGACATTTTTTCAGCTTGAATTTTGTTTCTTAAAATTCTTTAATTGATGTCACTTAGTGACAAAACTAGGGTCAGGAAATTTATCTGATCTTTGATCAGTCACTGATTTGTAGGGTAATTACCACCAAAACACACTTGCTATTTTTCCTCAGTTTTTCTGCTTTCAGAGTTAGTATGAAAGTATACATTAATGGAGTAGGAAATTGTGATCTTCTTGGCAATCAGTTTCATCACTGTCAGAAAAAAGTGGCTGTTTTAATTCCCTTAATTCTTGACTAAAAGGTTGGCAGTAATCTCTAGAGGAAGATTCTTTAGGTTAGTTGTTGTTCATATGTTTTAATTTTTGTTCTCCTAGTCCTATTTATAACATCTCTATAGTCAACATATTTTAACTTTTAAAATATTTTCTAGAACTTTAGATTTTCAATAACCTTTTTTTTTTGTTGTTAATTTTGCCTTCTCAATGGGAAATTGACCAACTGTGCTTGTAGCAAACCTTTAAAGATTAGTGGTATTCCTTTCAAATGTTTATTAATGTGAAACTTGAACCCTTCCAGAAAGATTGCGTTTTGGATATTATTCACTGAAAGGAAAACTATGTTGCCTTCCATGACCTCTTAAAAGTAAAAAGGAAAGTCTCCATATACATACGGCTTTTGTCAAGAACATAAGTTGTTTTTTTTCCCCCTTCCTTTAGGGTTCACTATCAGACTTTCTTAAGGCTAATGTGGTCTCTTGGAATGAATTGTGTCATATTGCAGAAACCATGGCTAGAGGATTGGCATATTTACATGAGGATATACCTGGCCTAAAAGATGGCCACAAACCCGCCATATCTCACAGGTAGAGCTAAATTTATATTATTTTACCCAATAATTCAGTATTTATTATTTAAACTTTCAATCCCCTGGGCAAAATTTATTTTTCCCCTAGTTACCTAATCATGCTATAGGAAGCATTGATTTTCACTTGTTTTTCAAATTAGCTTTGAGATTGGCCAGGAAGTATTTTGGATAATGTATATATTAACATCATTGTCAAAGGTTAATTATTGACTTATGTTTCAATTTGTCTCATTTCCGAAAACATAGTTAAGAAAAAGTGTATTTTCTTTGTCTCAAAGGAGAAATCTGTTTTACCTCAAAACATGATTTACTTCAAAGATGATTATAAATAGGTATAAGGGGATGTAATTAAGGAGAGATTTTGAGTATCTTTTTTGCTTGTGTTTTGAATGACCATGTGATCATTACCTAAGTTGAGGTGGAAGGAGGTATTATTTGAATAATTGGGTTTACTAAATTTTCTTTTTCAGTGAAGAAATAGTACTTGGACTCAACAATTGTCATATCCTTAAAAGGGAAACCGTTAGTTCCCTTAAACATGGGATTCAGTTTGCCATTGTGTATTTAACTTCCTTGAACATGGGGTCAATCTGTCATCTTATATTCAGTTTAAAGATGGATGTTTTAAATTACCTGATTCATTTAACAAATACTTAGTTGAGTGCCATCAGGTGGTGTCTTAGGTTGCTGGGAGGCATTACTTTTATTCCAATTCTAATGTAGATTCTGATTTTGAAAACCTTAAATGACTTCTACCTCAGAAATAGCTTCCCTTCTCACCTTCCTACATAGTCTAACCCTGTCCTCCTGGATTTTTGCTCACCTCACCTAGTCCTATAGGGAACTAATCCTTTGGAACCCCCAAAGGTTATTATAAGTAGGGTCCCTAAAAATCGTTTGAGTCTAAAACTGATTTTTGTAGCATTTGTGGTTGTCTATCTATGCGTCCTTTGTCTCACACTTTGTGTCTGCACACATAAATTTACCATTGCTCATGGTACCGGTGTGTTTACTGGGGTATAGTAAGCCCTAGGATGAGCTAGTTGAGGCTAATGTGTAGAGGAAGACATCTGATTGCCTTAAAATGGTTACTCTTTTTGGAACACCAGGATCCAGCTGGAGCAGTGTATGTTTATGGTGAAAAATTTCTCTTATACATTCGTAGAGATGCTTTTGTACAGCCAAGTTGGTGAATGTAATAAGAACCATTAAAATAAGGGACCGTTTTAAAATGTAGGCCTGTGTGTCATCCAATTCAGCTTTAACTGAAAATTCTTTCATTGTGGTTTTTAAATTTCAGTGTCAATGAGAGTTTCTAACTATAAACTCTGAAATATGCTTATTATCTTAAAACAACAACAATTTTATGATTGGTAGTTAGGAGTGACATAGATAACATGTAGGCTGGACAGTACTTTTGGAATGGCAGCTCTTTATAAAACTGCTTTATGGAGAGAATTCCTTCTTATTGTCCATGTAATGGATACGACTAGGTCACTGTACCCTTGTGCTTCAAGCTATCTGGAGACTTTACTTAAACTTTTTGTCCCTCTGCCCTTTTCTGTATTTCATACTTTGAAATAACTATTTTTTTTAAAAGCATACATAGTCTCTCTTCCTACTTACAGTCAAAAAATTTAAAAGATAACTTGTTTAAACTGAATTTGAATACTTTATCTTTCTATTTGCAAGGGACATCAAAAGTAAAAATGTGCTGTTGAAAAACAATCTGACAGCTTGCATTGCTGACTTTGGGTTGGCGTTAAAGTTTGAGGCTGGCAAGTCTGCAGGTGATACCCATGGACAGGTAAGGATAACTGTAAACTGTAAGAAAAAATAATCTTTTCCCATATTTTCTTAGATGGCATCTGGGATCAGTTGGTCTAAAATTATTGTGCTGGTTCTTAAATTGGTATGTATTATAAAAATGACTCTCGGGCTTCCCTGGTGGCACAGTGGTTGAGAGTCTGCCTGCCGATGCAGGGGACACGGGTTCGTGCCCCGGTCCGGGAAGATCCCACATGCCGCGGAGCGGCTGGGCCCGTGAGCCATGGCCGCTGAGCCTGCGCGGCCGGAGCCTGTGCTCCACAATGGGAGAGGCCACAACAGTGAGAGAGGCCCGCGTACTGCAGGAAAAAAAAAAAAAAAAAAAGACTCTCTTAAGAGTAATATGTTAAATTTGCTGAGGAAGATATTTTCATATGGTGATGAAGGACTGTTAGGACCTCAGGTGGTTTAGATCAAGCAATTCATAAAACAATTTAGATGTCATAGGATTCTATTTTTAAAACTAATCAAAGAAGAATCGAACACATTTTAATAAGCCTCATTCTTCTAGGGAGTTCTTAATATTAACTCACTAGTTTTAACTTGTTAATTCTTTCACTATCTTAAGAGGAATGGAAGAATAATCAGTCACTATTCATGTTATAATGTACTAAGATCTAGTGCCTGTTTTTCCAGACAGCAATGATAGTTTCTTGCTTCTTGGTCTCTATTGCTTCTTTAACTCTTTAATCAACTTTATAGCTTTTCTCTGAATTCTCTCCAGAGTTCAGAGGACTTCTAAGGCCCTGAGCAAGGAGTTTAATTTTACTAACCAAGGTCTGCACAGAGACTTCAGCAATGGGAGCCTTTAAGGAAGCCAAAGAGGAAAAGAACATTATCCATACATTTTATTCTCAGAAACTGAGGCTCTAGGAAAGGTGTTTTCAAACTAGTTTGACCTGAAAGGTGATATTTCCTTACAAAGCCAAATGATTTTGCACAATCATTACTTCATCTTTCAGATCAGGCAAATTATTTGATCATCTGATTCTCAGCTTCCTTTTTGCCCAGTGTGTCCTACTGACCTCCAAGAACATAGCACAACAAATTTTGACAACATTGACTAATGATTTAAGAATTTAGTCAGCAGTCATAGTTCTAGAAAAGTTGACAACATATGTATTTGGGAAGGAAGGCAGTTTTGCGGAGAATGTACTGAGATGGGAGATTGTGCAGGAAGCCTAGGACCAGGCTTCTGAGCTGATTGTCTGATTACCTTAAGACTAAATTTTGGGAAGAGTTTAATCCTTTGGTACCTTATAAACCTTCCCCCTTTTTAAGAAAAGAATTTGGGGATTCATTCATATCTTTTTTTTTCAAGTTTTTTTTAATAGATCTTTATTGGAGTATAATTGCTTCACAATACTGTGTTAGTGTCTGTTGCACAACAAAGCGAATCAGCCATATGCATATGCATGTCCTCATACCCACTACCTCTTGAGCCTCCCTCCCATCCTCCCTGTCCCACCCCTCTAGGTCATCGCAAAGCACCGAACTAATCTCCCTTCATTCATATCTTTTAATGCCCTCATGATTGGCTTACATGATGAGGGTAAAAATAACTAATAATACATAATAATTACATATATATATATAATAATGAATAATACATCACTGATTCCTTGACTTTAGATTTCATGGACCAGAAAGTTTCAAAATGCTTGTTATTGCATATTTTATATATTGCAAAGAACACTGGGAAAAAAATAACATTTTTCTCTAATATCATCATCAATTTATAAAAGAGAGGACATTTTATACTAAAAAGGAAGATGTCATCATTTCATAAGAAAAGAAGTACTTTGGAAGGCATAACATTTATCTTCAGGAGAAAAGTAGATTTTGGGGAAAAGCTTACTTACAGTACAATTAAAATAGTTATTTAAAGTAGCAAAAAAGGCAAAGCTACCTTTTTACCCTTTCTTTAAAGTGTTCTCCTTTTTAAATGAATTAAAAACTTCGGGTTTTTGAACTTCAGTGTCTTAGTGATCTATCCTTGTTTTTTCTTAAACATCTCTTTATATGTATATTTGCAGATAATTGCCCAACTTCTAGTCTATAGATCATAGTCACTTAACTTATGGAGCTTTTGGAAATACCAGTATCTGGGCCGCTCCCTAGACCTATTAAACTCAAGTGGATTAATCTAACCACCTATCTCACAGAAATTAAGTGTTCATATATGAATCTTGTCAAGCACCAACCAAAGTTAGCTGTGCTAGCTTAGTAACCGTAGTTACATTACTAAGAAATACCAGATTGTTAGGGACAGATATCAATAAAGAATTTAAGACAGAATTCATGAAGAAACAAATACATAGATTTTGTGGAAACAGAACTTTAAAAAGTTTATCCATCCTGTACTTGGCTAATTCATTTTATGTTTATTAGGGTTTTTTTTTTTCGTACAGAGAAAGAGAAACTCTCAAAAGGAGTATTTTTTTAAAAAAGATACATTTCAAACAATGTACAGTTAAAAAGTATACAGCCTTTTTTCTCTGTTCCATCCTCTCTCCACAAATAACCATTGTTCAGTTTCTTGTGATTACTTCCAGAAGGGGGAAAAAGTCGAAGCCTAGACCAGCATAATGTCTGTTGATATATCTGTTAAGTGTATCCAGAAGGGATCTTAGTATATATACTGCTTTGTTCTTTGCTGTTTTCATCTTACAGTATTTTTGGAAATCTTTCCATATTTGTCCTTATAGATTTACCTCATGTTTTTTTTTAAGAGCTGCATAGTACTCTTACTTATTTAAGCAGTCCCTACTGATGGTTGCATCCACTGTTTCCAGGGTCTTGGCTGTTGTATTACTTGAAATGGAATAAAATTCTGGTAGTCATAATTTAGTTATCTTACCTAATACTAGAGCACACTTGGTTTTGATTCTCTTTACAAAATCATAAAATGTTAGTTCACAAAGTTAGTAAGTGCTGCTTGCTTTCAACATCTTTTTCAGGTTGGTACCCGAAGGTATATGGCTCCAGAGGTATTAGAGGGTGCTATAAACTTCCAAAGGGATGCATTTTTGAGGATAGATATGTACGCCATGGGATTAGTCCTGTGGGAACTGGCTTCTCGCTGTACTGCTGCAGATGGTAAGGGAACATATATTTTTTTAAAAGACATATACATATATATGTATACCTGTACCTACTACACGTGTATGAAAAGGGTTGATTACTCTCAAAGGTAATATTTTAAAGTACAATTTTTTAAAAATAGACTCCAAGAGGTGGTAGCATAAAGAAAACTCAGGAGGCAGGGGATGGGGAGGGCAGGAGAGGAAAGGTACTGATACGTATTGATCCATTACCATTGCCAGATGTTTTGCTGGGCACTTTACATACCTTCAGCTTATTTCCTAAAACAACTTTGGAGGTAATTATCACCTCAGTTGTGAGGAATTTGATGCTCAAATTTTAAATAGAAATTAAATAGCTTGTCTGTTTTAGTTGCAGAGTGATAAGTGGTGAAATCAAGATTTGAAACTCTGATCCAGATTCAGGGAGAGGGCTGCTACTTTGGTAAGATCACGAGGGTCCTGAGACACCTAAGAGTTAAAGTCAACTCTTGGGTGAGAGGAGGTGCACAGAGTCGGGGGATTTTGCCTCCCAGGATACTCAGGCTGGCTGTTCAGCCCTCCTGTGATGGATTGAATTACCATTCTATCCTCCATGACCCAGAACTGAGTGTGTGTTACAGCACAAGTTAGATTCTGCCTCCTTAAAGCTTTGTTAAGTCTGATCTGATGTAGACATTATTGTGAACATAAGTTACATTCCCTAGCACATCACCTTGGTTCTAAGGGATTCCTAGTCCTTGTTCTTGAAGTCCTTTTCAAGTCCTAAAAATATTTACATTGATTGACTCATTATAAACCTGCATATTATGTTCCTAGTGTGACAGAATTATAGCGTTGTAGGTATTCTGTCTTTAGTGCTCCTCAGAAGGTCTCTACTCTCTCCAATTATACTACTTTTTTGGATATGAGAATATAAGGCAAATTTCCTATTAAACTCCCAAACCAAGTAAATTAGTTTGATCTTTTAAAACTTTAATTTATAAAAGTTATAACCATCTTAACCTATGTTTATAAGAATATTTTCTGAGTACTGTAATAGTTTCTCAGTGTAGGACAGACTACCTCTGGTATATGAAACTTGATTTGGGATACTCTGCTTTTAAAGGGAATTTAGTGGAAAGTGCTCAGGAATGGACAGCCATTCATTCTTCCAAAATTGGCGTGGGAATGGATCCAGAACCTAAGAAAGGTTGAAGCAATTTGGATATAATTTTAGCTTAGAAGTCTATAGGAAGAAGAGTAAGCTGTTCAGTGTGTTTTGGCTCAAAGTGGAAGAAAAAATGCATTTATTGCGTGCATTTATGGAGGCACAAGTAGGTTAGATGGCAGATGTTACAGGAAAATATATTTCTTCAGAATTTCATTAACATGAACTCTCCAAAGCAAGCCAATTGGATGTAGTGTTATAGGGGATACACAAGTAATATACAGTTTAGTTAAGGTGATAAAATGTATCCTGGACAGTTAACTCCAGAGTAAGGTAAGTATGAATTGTCTACATAGGCAAATGTTTTTGGATGAATGTTAATACCTGAGAAATGTTAAGGGAGTGTTATGGGAGCTTAGAGGTGTGAGGACTTGCTTTGTTGGTGGGGAGGAGAGGTTATCAGGGAAGTTTTTATGGAAAAAGAATAGGATAAGGATAGATGCTTACATTTCTTAAATGCCTTGCATGTGCTATGAAATACTCAATTTCAGAGTCAGGCATTTCTGATTCAAGTCAGAAATTGAAGCAGAGGGGACAGTATGAACACTGCTAACGTAAGTGCTTTTCAATTTTTTAGATGGCTAATTGTTGATGGTTCAGTTCAGTGATTCTCAAACTTTAACGTGCAAACCAAACTCCTGGGAATCTTGTTAAAATTCAGATTTTGACTCGGTAGGTCTGAGGTGGGGCCTGATATTTACATTTCTTACAAAAGCTACCCCATCAGTGCCAGTGCTGGACCTGTGGACCACACTTTGAGTAGCAAGGGTTAAATAGACACCTTAGAATGTCAGTACTCTAAGTGATTGTAAATGCTTCAGCAGAGACTGACTATCCAGCCATCAAGGATTCTTATATTTAGACAGGGTTGAGTTAGATGGCCTCCTTCTTGATCAGCTGTTTATAACTTATATTCTACGCAGGAGTATTTGGTGTGTTTTGAGAACTTATACAAGGTTTATGTCTATATACAGACACATCTGGTCACTGAAATTGCTCATTAGCGACCAATTTCTGTCAACGGGAGACAGTTTAGTGATTGAAAGCACAGACTTTAGAGTCACTGAGGTGGATTCAAATTCCAACTCTATCACTTAACAGCTGCTGTATGCCCTTGTGCAGATGATGGAACTTTTTCTTGAGCTTTTTATCTGTAAAATAGGGTAATGCCACCTTCACTCTGTGAAGATAAAATGGAAGTAAATAATATAAAGTTCCTGGTTAGCATAAGTGCTCATCAGTTATTAGTTATTACAAACTCCTAACTGAATTTCCATATTTGCGTAGGCCTAAGAAAAAGAACATGTAGAATAAATCTTGCTTGTCTGTGAAGGCACATTCTGATTCGTTGGGGACCCTTTTTGTAGAGTACATTTGTGATTTTTAAAAAAACAATATCTGGCAGCTCCTGTGAGGGCAGAGAAGAGGTGTGATTCTGGGGTACGTAATTCCTCATGTGGAATGTGTAGGGGGTTTGGGCATGTCAGAATAAAAATGGTTATAGCAGACCGAACCCAAAATCTTCAGAGATGAAAGCACTACTATTTACAGTCTGATCTGAATTGCAAGAGTGGGTACCTTAAAGAGCTATTATGTCCTTAATATGCAGAGATCCATGGTTCCCTATGTGCTATATACAAACAGAGATAGGCATTCCTTATACAACAGGTAATAAAGCTCCTTTCACAGTCCTTAGCAGAGTTACATGCCAAATTACAGACTTTCTGATTTCCTCTAAAGTTTGCGTCACACTGCGGTATAAGTACAGTTGAGGGTTTGTTTCTCTCCCGTCACTATAGCATATGACAGTTGGGAAAAGGTGATTCAGAGTGTGTTTTAGAAAGCTTGTTCCAGTTTGGAAGTTAGGAAGAGTTGAATTACAATGATTTTTCCCCTTTTTTTACATTTCAGGACCTGTAGATGAATACATGTTGCCATTTGAGGAGGAAATTGGCCAGCATCCCTCTCTTGAAGACATGCAGGAAGTTGTTGTGCATAAAAAAAAGAGGCCTGTTCTAAGAGATTATTGGCAGAAACATGCTGTAAGTTATATAGTTAGCTTTGCACTTGAATTTCCAATAAAAAATGTTTTTCAGAGGAATGATTGATATCTCTGCACATTTCTCTTTTTTTCTGAGGTGGTGGTCTTCATACAGGATATTCTGAACTAGAGTTCTAGAAACAACAGAATTAAGGCTATGTTCACTGGTGAGGAAGATGGTGAGGTCAGAGCCTTGGGGCACTCAGCTCTGTGGTCTTTCTTGTGCAGATGAGTGTGCCCCCCGTTTGGAGATCTTCCCGGGGGAGGAGTACTTGGCTCTGAGCCTGCGGATAGTCGGGTAGGCTTGCTGATCACCACCTTCCCAGGTCATTTAAGAAAGTGAAGCGCCCAGTTTTCTCCTCTCCATGACAGTTTTTGCATTTTGATTTGGGACTGGATGATTTTCAAGTTCTTAAGAACTTAAGAGACTAGGTAGGTGAAGGGTGGAACAAAACTGCCCTGGTAATTTTGGTCTAGATATAACTAGAAACATGGATAAAGCCAGGTAGAAAATCCTTAAGGTTGGCTTTTGAACCTTTTTTCCTACTTTAACTGCAAGGTAGAAATGCTGATATTAAGAAAACAATAAAAATTGGTAAACTTCTTAAAGCCTCGGTTTTGAATACAATTCAGAGGTTAGCATTTAAATTACCTGGTTTATGAACAATGGTCAGGGATTTCTGGAATTAAAGAAACGGTGCTCTGTGAAGACCTAGATGGGTAGGATTGGGTCAGGGGGAGGGAGGTCCAAGAGGGAGGGGATATATGTATACATATTGGCTGATTCACTTCACTGTGCAGCAGAAACTAACATGACATTGTAAAGCAATTATACTCGAAAAAAAAAAATCACCTGCTGTGATAGTCCCAATGCTCAGAAAAAAACATTGATTTCTCTCAGTGCTTTTCTCCATGTGTCTGCATATAATAGATACTCAAAAGTGAATGCTGACAAATATCAAACTTGGCTAATCTTGAAACTTTCTTCGACCCACAAAAATAGCAATTTTTTTGTGAGAGTTTTAGTCTGTTTCCTAACAGAAAACAAAAACTGATGTGGTGTTTGAATGTGTTTTTCCTTTTTAGGGAATGGCAATGCTCTGTGAAACGATAGAAGAATGTTGGGATCACGATGCAGAAGCCAGGTTATCAGCTGGATGTGTAGGTGAAAGAATTACTCAGATGCAAAGACTAACAAATATCATTACCACAGAGGACATTGTAACAGTGGTCACGATGGTGACAAATGTTGACTTTCCTCCCAAAGAATCTAGTCTATGATGGTTGCACCATGTGTACACACTGAGAAACAGGACTCTGAACTGGAGCTGCTAACGAAACTGCTTACAGTTAATTTTCCGTGTGAAATGAGTAAGATGTCTCCTGGACATCTCAGAAAGAAGACCCTCGTTTCAAAAGGTGGCTCTGGGAGACTTAATGGCATTGCCTGTAGCAGAGACATGAAGGACATGAGACTAAGAGAAAAGTTGCAAACTCTAAAAAGAAACTTTTGAAGAAGTGTACATGAAGAATGTGGCCCTCTCCAAATCAAGGATCTTTTTGGACCTGGCTAATCAAGTGTTTGAAAACTGACATCAGATTTCTTAATGTCTGTCCGAAGACACTAATTCCTTAAATGAACTACTGCTATTTTTTTTTAAATCAAAAACTTTTCATTTCAGATTTTAAAAAGGGTAACTTGTTTTTATTGCATTTGCTGTTGTGTTTCTATAAATGACTATTGTAATGCCAATATGACACAGCTTGTGAATGTTTAGTGTGCTGCTGTTCTGTGTACATAAACAAAGTCATCTAAGTGGGGTACAGTAAAGAGGCTTCCAAGCATTACTTTAACCTCCCTCAACAAGGTATACCTCAGTTCCACGGTTGCTAAATTATAAAATTGAAAACACTAACAAAATTTGAATAATAAATTGACCCGTTTTGTAACAAGGTATTACAAATTCACTGTGTTATTTAAGAAAAAAGGTAAGCTATGCTTAGTGCCAACAGTAAGTGGCCATTCGTAAAGCAGTGTTTTAGCTTTTCTTGTGCTAGCTTGTGATTTAAGGAAAAAAAAGTGCTGTTTTTTGAAATGAAAAAATGGTGTCTTTCCCCTTTCTCCCATATTTTAAAGCTTCATCTTATATCCAGTTCCCAAAATGTTGCATACTTACCTACGTATTTTTCTAGGTGTGCTGTGCTTGGGGACTATTTGAAAATTTAAAGCATGATTTAAATTTTTTAAAGTGAGCTGTAACACTGGAAAGCTCTTCATTTTTATTCTTTTAAAATAGATTTTTTTTTCCTATTTATATATGTAAAATTGTAGTGTATTTCTTTTCACCAAACAGTGTGTGGGACATTCTTTATCACTGTTTTAGGATCACCTCAGGAAGTGTCATTACCCAGAATTCCTCACTCTCTGCTTCGAGACTTGTAACTTTATCACTATATTTCTGCTTGGTGCCATCTTGTCAGAGTAATATTTGATGTCTGTGATATGTCAAGAATTATCCTAGGATAGAGATTTAAATTTTTAAGCACAGATTTCAGATGTTACTGCTTTAAAACAAATCAGGGATAACAAGTTAAACTTATAACTTAAAATATGCAATGACATTTAGAGGTAACCAATGTTGATATAGGTAACATAGCTTAGCCTCCTCCCACGAATTGCTTTTACAACTAACCCTGATATTAGTTTAGGATAGTTCATGCCTTATCTTTGATAAGAAAATGGAATTGACGGTAGGTAGGTGCCAAAGTGCTTTTCAAAACAATATTACATTAGAATATAATTGGATTCTTTCTCAAATTTATAGGCCAAAGTAAAACATTAATTTCCTGAATTTCTGGATTACTGATGACCAACAAATAGCCAGTATTATGCTATGTACTTTTGTCAGGTCATTTTAAAATCCATACATTAATTTTATAAAAGAATTTTTTACGTGTCACTATCAGGAGCTCACTGTGAATGTGTTATCTTCAAATGGCTATTTAACCACACAGTACACTACATTTTACATAAAACATGCACTTAATCTCTGGGAATAATAAATTATATTATTTATAAATAATACATAGGTCAACAAGACTCCTTTAAGCAGGGAGGGAAAGAAGAATAACAGCATTGTTGTCTGTGTGCCACACACCATACAGAACTTTGTGCTCTTGGTCACATAATGTACCCAAGGCTTTGTTGTATTTCTAAGAATTCCCATTTCAATGTTGAGTTCACCTTTATTTCAAAAAGTACTTGGCTTCTCAATTTCTTGGTCTGGTTTTGCTTCCACTTGGAAACTAATTAAGAAGGGAAAATGAGAATGTTCATACATGAAAATTGTTAATCTCCTGAAGACTAATTTCTACCTGTTGTGAACAATCCTGTTTTTAAAAGTTAAAAAAAAAAATCAAATCAAAAGAAAACAAAAGGGAATATTATGATGAATGTTTGGCTTATGTGAATCTTAGAGATAAACTTTATAAGACCACTTATTCACAAAATAAAGTTTTCTCTTCATGTTAGAAAAAATTTTTAGAAATCCTGGGTATTGTACTTAAAACTCTAGCTAACCAATTTTAAAACCTGTATCCTTTTGAGAATTACATTGACAGAAAAATACTTTTTATAAGCAGTAAAATAAGAATGTTCCAGTGACTACCTGTCCTGATACCTAGTCTTGTTAAAACTTTCTTTTGCAGGGCATTTTCATGTTTGGTTTACAGTCAGTGTAAGTGGGCAAGTTAATAAAAACTTTGAGCTTAGGGATACTGAAAAAAAGATCAAAAAGAGAAAAATGATTTGTTTTGGGGTACACTAAGACCCCAGTAATTTTTTCCTCATGTGTATGGTGCTCCTTATGATTCGTCTTGTATTTTGCCTTTATGACACCCATCAGAACTGCTGCTCTAACTTATACTCTCTACCTTGCCCAGATCTCCGTGTAAGGAATGCTTTATGATCAACTGCCATAGGACTGATGGATTAACCAGTGTTTGGCTTTATTCAAAGTTTATGCCCTGCACAGCTCTTGTATGTATTTTAGATGCTAGGAAGTTTTTAGCATGTGATGTGTGATTCTTGTTTGAATGTTTATTACAGGTACCTTGTGAATTCCAGAACAGAGACTGTGCCTCACAATTGTTGGTCCCATGAACTTGCACTATCCTTCATGGTGATGTTTCGAAAATACAATCAGGAAAAAAAAAAGTTTATAACTTAAAAATGAGTCATATATCATGAAACTAAAAAGAATCTGTTCTTCCCCCTTTCCTCACTCCTAGGTAACAGCTACATTTAAGTAAAATGCAGGTGGTAGGGGAAAAATCCTGGCCAGATGATAGTTTAGTGGAATAAACTGATTACTGTTTTAAAAAAATGCTTCACCACGGATATTTTCCAGTTTCTCTTTTTTACCTTTTTAAAATACTACTTTTTAGGAACATTTGGTATAATGTGCATAAAATTATTTACTGATTTATGGGCAAAATGATACAAGTAGCATCTTGATTGAACATCATTTACCTCAGATATTCAACCAGCAGTACATTTTTTAATGCAGTCTCAACCCATATCCTATTTGTTACCTCTCAAAATATTGGTAAACAGTTATTTTAGCTTTACTCTGTATTTCTTGTCAGTGTTTTGGGCACAGGTTGTTGTACTACTGTCAAATTGTACTTGCTATTTTTTCTGCAAGTATTTAACAAAAAGTTAAAAAAGAAAAAAAAAAGTCCCATAAAACCCCACCTTGGGTAAGTGATTGTTAAATATTGTACAAATAAAATGTATGCTATCCCCATTCCATTCCCAAGTTAAATAAAAAAATAAATATGGTGTGATTTGCATATGAAGTTTTTCTTTAGTTATACATTCTTAAAGAGGGGAACAGTAGCTTTATAATTTACAGTGAGGCTTACACCTTGAGATTTGCAAGAATGGGGATAGGTGAGAGGGAGGTTTGTCAGTTGTGGCATTTCCCTCCTTTGTTGTGTAAACAGATTGTATTCCCACTAAACTACATATGTTGGTCCTGGCAATTTTAAGAGAGGCTAAATGGTCTTAGTTACCTTGTCTTTTCATACGGAGATTTAAAAAAAGTGGCTTAGGTAATAAACATCAAAGACATAAACTACTCTTCCCAACTGTAACTAGTTTACCAGTTGAACAGAAGAATTCTGGTATTTTCACTTAGGGTAATCGGTGAGAGAGATCACCAAGGAAGCTAGCATTCATTTACATTTTTAGTGTTGCAAATTCTTTTGTTTATCCTGTGACTTTCGAAGAAAGGGGGGGTGGAAGAGCCCTACCTTGTCACACTGAGCGGCACAGTTCACACCCATGGATTCTCAATTTTTGGGGGGTAAAGGTGAAGGAGAGGGCAACACTTAGGTTATGGTGGTTTGAAAGAACCTGCGTTGTCTTCTAAAACCAAATGAAAATGCAAACCATGGTGGAATCTGCAAGGAATCTCTACAGAAAGACCGAAACTGTTTCCACAGCGTTGTTCTGCAAAACAGATTCTTCAGACAGTTAATAGTATATAATCAACACATATAGCATTATGATGTGGTAAGTTTGGACCAACAGCTCTTATCTCCTCAGAGCCATTCACATGCATGTCCACAAAATTGGAAAGACTTTTTTTCTTAATAAGATCCTGTTTTTGGTAGGGCACCTGGAGGGAATCACATGAGTGAAAACTGCACTGATGGCGCTAACATTCCTCCTCACCTGGTTTTCAGTCTTTTGATTGCCCTGTTAACAGGCTACATTCCTCCTCTAGTAAATGAAAATATCTTTAAGCCGTATTTGTTTACATTATTCTCGAAAGCTTTTTACTAGGGCTTTTTCAGATTTGGTTTTTATTTTATTCATGATGGTTTAAGCAATTTAAGAGATGAAGTTAGTTTAAAAAATTTTAAGTATATTTAGCTTCTCTGTATTAGGGAATGTGGAAAGGGGTACATCAACATTCCTCTGAAAAAAATGCCCTTGAAATGTAGGCACGTGCTTCATTTGTATGACTTCTGCTAACCTACTTTTTCTAGTGTGTTTCATAGCTCTTTCACTGATATTGATGGATTTTCTGTAAGGCAGGTGAGGGCTCTCAAACTTCTAGTGGCATCTTAAGCTGATAAAAATTTGCAATCTTCAAGCCAGTTCTTTGGGTGCTTTTATGGTCAGTACCTTTAAGCAGAGGGTACTTCTCTAAACAGTTGAGAAGAATTTTTAAAGGGACAATCTTAGCTCAAGTGCAAAATCCTTGCTTCTGGTAATAGTGATGCCACCATGGGAAGTATTTTTTCAAAATATCTCCTAAAAATCTGTAGACTATTGCATAGAACCAGGGTGCAAGCCTTAGCTTTCATAATACACTGCTGAAAAGTAAATGACAGTGATCTGAAAACTTAGAATGCCGGTATACAAAGAACAGGTTGCAACTACTAAAGAGCTATTTTTATGCACAGAAATCTCATATTCCATTCTAAACGCAATACTTCTTAAAAACCACGTAAATAGTTTTTTAGAGTATACTTTTAAAAATACATGGTAAGGAACGCATTACTGAGTTTTGGTGTCAACGAAATGAGTTGAATTCCAGGGTCTGTCAATCCTCTGGACAGGGTCACTACTGTGTTAGTTTTCTCACCTGTAAACAACAGTAACTAAATATCATAAGGTCTTTGACAGTTAAAAGGATTACAAACTGCACAAGGATAGGGAGTCTGTCTTTAGTAAACCTTCCATGAAAATAATAGACAAATATTTTTAAATAAATGAAGTCACTAACACGTAACGAATGCTTACTAAATTTCATTTTAAACATATACCAGCATTAGTTCATGGATTCCTGATGCTTTGCCATTCCCACGTTCCTCCCTCCTAGGGCTCCACATTTTGATACAAGCAGGTTTAGTTAGCACCGTCATACACTTTCCATTATCTGTGGGGGTGGGTTCACAGGATCCCCTAAACTGCCTGTGTCAGAAAGACAAATGCTAGTCCCTAGAACAGGCCCCAGAATCTGCATTTTAAAACATGCTACAAAAGATTCTTCTGTAGATCGTATGAGTACCATATTATAAGAAGCCTGGAAGAAAATGGTCAAACCTTTTGCTTTTTTCTTCCGTGTAAACCATCTTCTAGCCAAACTGATCAGTCTCCTGAACTAGAAGACGTGGGTCTGGGACAGAATCCCAAATTTCCATGAATACAGAAAAACTGCAGCACCTCCCAAAGGACCAAAAGATTACTCATTACACCTCAACTCTTACCATTGTTTCTTTACTGCTTTGTTTAAGGTTTGTAAAAACATCTGGCTGCTGGGTTGAAATGAACTCTTCAAATGTACCACATAAATACTTCACAAGTGTTAAATAAGCATATGATTCAATCCCTAAAATAGTCATATTTATTTTTTGAACAACTACCTACAACATAATCTAAATTACTGGAATTATAAATCATGTAACTGCTCATGTGCCGTGATTCAAAGGCAAGGCACAGCCATGATGCTACATGTGTAACAGTCTCCCATAAATACAAAAATACATTTTTATAAATATAAGAAAATGTAATAACATATCTTGTTGAAGGACAACATTCTTTAGAGAAGTATGCCTGAAACTCCACAACTGAAGCCATGGTTATATTCATAACCAGCTTAGGGAGGATGTTGCCCACTGCCTAACATCTGTAGGACAGTTAGGGTATTTTTGCAAAGCATTCATAATTTGCGTATTATCCAAAAGTAGTTTCATCAGCTGGTACTCCCTCTGTGCATTTACTGATGTTCTTTCCATGGGCCTTATTAATTCTAATTGTTGTAAATGTTCAAAGGCCTGAAAGATGAAAGAAATAGTTTAGGTTGAATAGGGGAAGTAAAGTAAACAACATTAACTCAGAGAACAGTCAGGATCTTGGTCAGTTGTGGAATAGAGTACCAGGAAACAAAACTTAATAGATATCAGTAAAGTTCAAAAACAACTCTCATTAACCTCATAAAAACTTCACACATCACACGAGGCAGTGTCTATAGACAGTTATCCGTCCCTGCATCACTGAATATAAACAGGGCAAACTTAATTCAGTTTGTACAACGTGGTTTTTGTTCCTAACCTCATTCTATGTCATATCTCCTCCTAGTACTTAAGTTAACAGTTTCTAGTTCTCTATAAAAACCTAAGATCTGATAAGACCAGTACGTTTTGACTAATTGCCTAGGTTACTCAAATTCGCCTTTACATTTTGTTTCTACCTTTGTAAGACTTTGCTGTGTAAAAGTTTAATACAGCTGTAAAAAGAGAGGGAGGCAGGAAAGACCTGTAGGAGTACACCTGTTCAGCTAACCCTATAAATAAATGATTCAGCAGAGTGGTACAGGTATGGAGGAAAAGACAGGCTCCTGTTTCCCTAAGAAGTCTGACAGACCACTACAACCCGTCAGAAAGTCCCTTTCTTTCATCTTCCCCACCTTAACAGGGCTCTTTACTTACCTCCAACATTCATGTATTATGTCTTTTCTAACCATGTTTGTTGTTTCAGGTATTTTATTAATGTATTAAAAAAACCCCATTAAATCATGACCTACTAACCATTAAATACTGAGACACTGAAATAGATTATGAGCTTTCTATTCTTAAGCCTCATTGTGAAAAATACTGTTGGAATATATTCTTTATGTACTATAAAAATTCTTCTGATGAAAAGAGAAACAGTTCAGACACCATTAATTTCTGAAAATGAGAAAATACTAGAGGCTGCAGGTACTGGCTGACTAAAACTGAGGAGATTTAAAGTATTTCTAGGTAGCAAAATACTTTCTTATTTAATTAAAAGGTAGAAATGAGCAGCTTCAAATTACTCATAAAAATTTAAGTGCTCAGCTAAACCTTTCCACTCATACAACTCCCACAAGCTATGACTATCAGACAAATATGGACATTAGGAAGGGAGGAAAAAACCAACCTCCAGTATACTAAATACTTTTCCTATTGTTTTGAAGAAATGGCAATGCCCTGATCTCACATTTTTTGGTTGCTGTAAGAAATAAAATTGACTACTAATCCCTTATAAAGGATGCTAAAGAAGCTATGGGTCCACTGCTTAAAAAAAATCAAAAAAGGTGTTTCTTCCCATAAAGTCCTCTAGAGCTGTACTGTCCAATAGGTAACCACTAGCTACACGGGGCTCTTGAGCATTTGAAATGTGGGACTCTATTTTTAATTTTATTTAATTTTTATTAAGTTTAATTAAAAAACTAACACTTAGAAAATTTGTATGTTTGAAACAATTTCATAATGTAAATCTACTTCAGCTAAATAAGGAATCTAAAAAAAATAATTGAAGGAATCTAAAGAGCAATTATTTCCAATGAATAGTCAGTGAATTAAGATGTGCTTTAAATGTAAACACATAGAATTTCAAATATTTAACACAAAAGAAAATGAACTTCATTAATAATTTTCTATATTGACTATAGATCAAAAGATTTTGGTACAGTAAATAAAATTTACTGTCCAAGTTAATTTCACCTTTTTTTTGTTTTACTTTTTTGTTGCTACTAGAAAATCTAAAATTACATTATGTGGCTCATATTTCTGGTGGACAATGGTATGCTAGAATAAAGTTCCTCAAGTTTTAAAACTCATGCCTCACCCCTAACAAAACTTTCTCTGTATACCCTCACCAACCAATGAGATTCTTTTTTGTTTTCTTAATGACCCATTCGGTCTCTCTTTACTGCTGAGATTATAAAGCCAAGCTTAGAGGTATAAAGGGATAGGGTTATGACTGTAACGAGTAGATCCTTTGCACGATGCCAGTTCTAGGAAGAGACAGTAGAGGGCAGTATACCCCCAAAACTGTAAAAAGAACTGGCTGCATTCTTCAGAATGATTCAAACATTTCATTTTTAGATTGATTTTTTTTGGTCTGTTTTGAATAAAATTCCTATGATAATACCTAATGTTTCAAAATTAATGAAAGTGCAACTATGATATATACAATCAAATCAGATGTAAAAATAAGCCTTTAAAAATTAAAACTCTTACCTTCATGACAACAGGTTTCTCAAAATTATAAACAGAATGGGCCTTCCTTTGAACAAACTTCTGAAACTCTGGACAGAAAGCAATGACAGCATTAGTAGCTTCAAATAAGCAGTGGGGGTAGTAGTGTTAGAAAACACCAATGTCTCATCTCACCATTATAAACCATTTGAAAATTAAAGGGTTCCTCTTCATAGATGTCATTTAAATGTTTCATTGCTATGATAAGACAGATTTCCAAGACTGACAGACCTATAATAAAAGGGGAACAAACTATGAGGTATAGTTTATTTACTGATACATAAGACTGAAATAACTTTCCTTCAAATAGAAGGATAAAGTGAAAGATTATGGTTTTGAGGGGTGGAGGGAGGTCAAGACACCCCTCTAGGTTCAAATGTGTTTCAGTCACTATTATCTGAATAATCTTAAGAAAGTTACTCAACCTCCCTGAGCTCAGTTTTCATATATGTAAAATAGGATCGTTCTAAACTTCCAGAGATGGTACAAGGATTCGAGACAATACTATCTAACACTTAACCACATAAACCAGAGCTGCAATTATGATGTAACTTTAAAATTACACAGGGCCCTCGATTATTCAGAATCTCTAATCCCCTGGAAATTATATCTAATTTTTTAATTTCCTGGAGAGGAGAAGGTTCATTAGATTCTCAAAAGGGATAGTGAACCCCAAATGGCTAAAAGCCAGTGCCCTTCATTAACACTTGGTGCAATGAGAACGCCTGCAATACAGTCTCGGCTGGATTTACAATGTAGCAAGTGAGGCAGTGCCTCGAGTTCCTTTCACTTTAAATGGGAGGAACAATACCTTTTAAAGGGCTGAGTTAAAGGACGTATGGATATAAAAGTATTCTGTATATAAAATACTATACCCAATGTTAATTATAATTTTGAAAATCATACCATTATATAAACTCAAACATTTAAAAAACTACTAATTAAGCAGGTTTCTCACCATGTACAATATTTGCTTTAGAGTCCATGCTACACAGCTGGTTTGCCTCCATCAGATCTGCTGCAGTCATAAATGGGTGTGATGGTGTTACACGATTTAAAGCAAGCATCTAAGGAAATGCAGATCAGAAAAACAACTGCATATTTATTTAGGCACTTTAACAAAACTTCTTAATTCAGAGAGTTATGAAAGAGTAAATAGTAATGCCTGGGAAAGGTATTCTCATATTTAGCTCTATTAAAATACAGTATTTCAGTTCATATGTCATGTAACTGTATAAATGTAAAGCATTAAAAAATTCTTGCTGCTCTCTCTACCCCTTTCCATTTGCATATCTTGTTTGTTTACAACTCCTCAAAAGAAAAATACTTTAGAAGGAGTAGGGTGACGAGAAGAGACCAAAAATAAGTAAGACTACTATTTAAAGCCCCAGACTAAACCAAACCAAAAAGGCAGAAGTGTGACTTGTAAAAACTTTCTTACCACCCAATTGACCAATCCAGGTTATTAGTCTTAAGTGACAGAGGTGAGCTACTTTATATTCAATTGTATTAAAAATTAAAAAAACAAAAACAAAATTATACCAAGAAACAACTCTCCTTGAAAGCAAGGACAAGTTGCCTCCATGTAGCAAGTGCTCTGTCCAATGACTAACAAAAACTTCTGCATTTGAAGATTTATTTATTTGTAACTTTCCTAACATCTAAATTTTACTTAATTTTTTAAAAATTTATTTTTCATTGAAATATAATTGACTCAGCATTTAAATTTGGTCATGTAAGTAGGGTGAGCAGGTAAAAATGCATGACATCTCATTAAATTTGAATTCCAGGTAAACAATGAGTAATTTCTTAGTGTAAGTATATGCCATGTAATATTTGGGACACTAACACTAGAAACTCCTTTTTTTAAAAAAATATATATTTTATTGAAGCATAGTTGATTTACAATGTTGTGTTAATTTCTACTGTATAGCAAAGTGATTCAGTTATACATATATATACACTCTTTTTCACTATGGTTTATCACAGGATATTGAATATAGTTCCCTGTGCTATACAGTGGGAACTTGTTGTTTATCCATTCTACCTATATTTTGCATCTGCTAATCCCATACTACCAATCCATCCCTCCACCACCCCACTCTCACCCTCGGCAGCCACAAGTCTATTCTCTATGTCTGTGAGTCTGTCTCTGCTTCGTAGATAAGTTCATTTGTGTCATATTTTAGATTCCACATATAATTGATAGTATATGGTATTTGTCTTTCTCTTTCTGACTTACTTCAGTTAGTGATGATCTCTAGGTCCATCCATGTTGTTGCAAATGGCATTATTTCATTCATTTTTTAATGGCTGAGTAGTATTCCACTGTATATATGTGTACCACATCTTCATTATCCATTCATCTATCGATAGACATTTAGGTTGTTTCCATGTCTTGGCTATTGTGAATAGTGCTGCTATGAACATATGGTTGCATGTATCTTTTTGAATTATAGGTTTGTGCAAATATATTGCCCAGGAGTGGGATTACTGGATCACATGGCAAATCTATTTTTAGTTTTTTGAAGAACCTCCATACTGTTTTCCATAGCAGCTGCACGAATTCACATTCCCACCAACATAGTTGCTGCACAAATTTACATTCCACACTCTCTCCAGCATTTGTTATTTGTAGACTTTTTAATGATGGCCATTCTGACCAGTGTGATGCGGTACCTCATTGTAGTTTTGATTTGCATTTCTCTAATAATTAGCAATGTTGAACATCTTTTCATGTGCCCGTTACCATCTGTATGCCTTCTTTGGAGAAGTATCTATTTAGGTCTACTGCCTATTTTTCGATTGGGTTTTTTAATTGTTGTTATTATTAAGTTGTATGATCTGTTCGTATATTTTGGAAATTAAGCCCTTGTCTGTCACATCATTTGCAAATATTTTCTCCCAGTCCTTAGGTTGTCTTTTTGCTTTGTTTATGGTTTCCTTTGCTGTACAAAAGCCTGTAAGTTTGATTAGGTCCCATTTGTTTATTTTTCCTTTTATTTCTATTGCCTTGAACTCTCTCCCTTTTTTAACCAGGGCCCAGGGTCTTTAATTGAACAAAAAAGTTTGGTAATCCTTGTCCTTCATTCCCCATACTGGGAGGGATCCAGGTACCCAGTAGCTCCTTCCCTTTCTCTTACCTTTTCTTTTTGCTTTTATTATAAAATATTTTTGACATATAAAAAGGCAAGAGAATAATATAATGAATATCCATGACCACTTTCTCAGCTTACAAAATATAAACTTACAGAGTTGAAGCTCCTGTCTCTTGCCCTGGTTGGACTCTCTACTCTTCTCCATGCAAAAAAATCATGCAAGTCTTCATCCTTCTACTACATATCTTTGTATTCCTAGACAATACAGAGTAATTTTCAACTTTTACATAAATACCATATTGTACTTAATGCTACTCTTTCTTCACGAAACAACTGTCATGAGAATTCATCTATGTCCAGATGTCAATTGTGGTTTACTCTTTTTTTTGTTATATTCCTTTGTATATATGCACAATTTAATTATTCTTTCCCTTATTGATGGGTATCTGTCATTTTGGGGGAGGGACTATAAACAAGGCTGCAATAAACAATCTTGTACATGCCTTCTTGTGTATTTGAGTCTCTCTAGATACCTAATTTTCCATATTGCTCTCCAAAGTATCTATACATATTTACACTACTAGCAGCAATAAACGTAACAGTCACCATATCATCAGACATAAACTTTTGTTGTTGTTATTGTTGCAGTACGCGGGCCTCTCACTGTTGTGGCCTCTCCCGTTGCGGAGCACAGGCTCCAGACGCGCAGGCTCAACGGCGATGGCTCATGGGCCCAGCCGCTCCGCGGTAGGTGGGATCCTCCTGGACCGGGGCACGAACCTGTGTCCCCTGCATCAGCAGGCGGACTCTCAACCACTGCGCCACCAGGGAAGCCCCAGACATAAACTTTTGACACCCACCAGATTGGCAGAAAAAAGGGTTTAACTGTAAAGTTTAAATTGTACCATTTCCCTAATTACTGGAGAGGTTAAATATCTTTGCAATTTATAAGTCATGTGGGATTCTACAATGGTGGATTGCTTGCACTCATATTCTTAGTTCTTCCCTTTATTTTTCATTATTATTATTTTTTTTATGGTCGGGATGCAAAAACTCGGGCTCTGTGCACCGGTGCTGAATTGTATCTCAGAGACAGAGTTTTGGATGAAGTAGAAAAGAATAGCTTTATTGCTTTGCCAGGCAAAGAGGGAGACAGCAGACTCCTGCCCTTGAAAACTGTGGGTCCCAACCTGGGAGGATTTAGTGAGGAGTTTTATAACAATGGTTCAAGGCCAGGGTTGCTGATAAGGATCAGGGTGTATGCAGGGCCTGCACTCCTTTAATCTGTCCTCAGGTGGTCTTTTTTATTTAATTTTTAAATTTTATTTTTTTTATATTGCAGGTTCTTATTAGTCATCAATTTTATACACATCAGTGTATACATGACAATCCCAATCACCCAATTCAGCACACCACCATCCTCACCCCACCGCGGTTTTCCCCCCTTGGTGTCCATACGTTTGTTCTCTACATCTGTGTCTCAACTTCTGCCCTGCAAACCGGTTCATCTGTACCATTTTTCTAGGTTCCACATATATGCATTAATATACTATATTTGTTTTTCTTTTTCTTACTTCACTCTATGACAGTCTCTAGATCCATCCACATCTCAACAAATGACCCAATTTCGTTCCTTTTTATGGCTGAGTAATATTCCATTGCATATATGTACCACATCCTCTTTAACCATTCGTCTGTCGAGGGGCATTTAGTTTGCTTCCATGACCTGGCTATTGTAAATAGTGCTGCAGTGAACATTGGGGTGCATGTGTCTTTTTGAATTATGGTTTTCTCTGGGTATATGCCCAGTAGTGGGATTGCTGGATCATATGGTAGTTCTAGTTTTTAAGGAACCTCCACACTGTTCTCCATAGTGGCTGTATCAATTTACATTCCCACCAACGGTGCAAGAGGGTTCCCTTTTCTCCACACCCTCTCCAGCATTTGTTGTTTGTAGATTTTCTGAGGATGCCTATTCTAACTGGTGTGAGGTGATACCTCATTGTAGTTTTGATTTGCATTTCTCTAATAATTAGTGAGGTTGAGCAAATTTTCATGTGCTTCTTGGCCATCTGTATGTCTTCTTTGGAGAAATGTCTATTTAGGTCTTTTGCCCATTTTTGGATTGGGTTGTTTTTTTTACTATTGAGCTGTTGAGCTGTTTATACATTTTGGAGATTAATCCTTTGTCTGCTGATTCATTTGCAAATATTTTCTCCCATTCAGAGGGTTGTCTTTTCATCTTGTTTATGGTTTCCTTTGCTGTGCAAAAGCTTTGAAGTTTCATTAGGTCCCATTTGTTTATTTTTGTTTTTATTTCCATTACTCTAGGAGATGGATCAAAAAAGATCTTTCTGTGATTTCTGTCAAAGAGTGTTCTTCCTATGTTTTCCTCTAAGAATTTTATAGTGTCTGGTCTTACATTTAGGTCTCTAATCCATTTTGAGTTTATTTTTGTGTATGGTGTTAGGGAGTGCTCTAATTTCATTCTTTTACATGTAGCTGTCCAGTTTTCCCAGCACCACTTATGAAGAGACTCTCTTTTCTCCATTGTATATCTTTGACTCCTTTGTCATAGATTAGTTGATCATAGATGCGTGGGTTTATCTCTGGGCTTTCTATCTTGTTCCATTGATTTATGTTTCTGTTTTTGTGCCAGTACCATATTGTCTTGATTACTGTAGCTTCGTAGTACAGTCTGAACTCAGGGAGTCTGATTCCTCCAGCTCTGTTTTCTGCCCCCAAGACTGCTTTAGCTATTCAGGGTCTGTTGTGTCTCCATACAAATTTTAAGATTTTTTGTTCTAGTTCCATAAAAAATGCCATTGGTAATTTGATAGGGATTGCATTGAATCTGTAGATTGCTTTGGGTAGTATAGTCATTTTCACAATATTGATTCTTCCGATCCAAGAACATAGTATATCTCTCCATCTGTTGGTATCATCTTTAATTTCTTTCATCAGTGTCTTATAGTTTTCTGCATACAGGTCTTTCGTCTCCCCAGGTAGGTTTATTCCTAGGTATTTTATTCTTTCTGTTACAATGGTAAATGGGAGTGTTTCCTTAACTTCTCTTTCAGAGTTTTCATCATTAGTGTATAGGAATGCAAGAGATTTCTGTGCATTAATTTTGTATCTTGCAACTTTACCAAATTCATTGATTAGCTCTAGTAGTTTTCTGGTGGCATCTTTAGGATTCTCTATGTATGGTATCATGTCATCTGCAGTGACACTTTTACTTCTTCTTTTCCAATTTGTATTTCTTTTTCTTCTGATTGCTGTGGCTAAAGCTTCCAAAACTATGTTGAATAATAGTGGTGAGAGTCGACATCCTTGCCTTGTTCCTGATCTTACAGGAAATGCTTTCAGTTTTTCACCATTGAGAATGATGTTTGCGGTGGCTTTGTCATATATGGCATTTATTATGTTGAGGTAGGTTCCCTTTATGCCCACTTTCTGAAGAGTTTTTATCATAAATGAGTGTTGAATTCTGTCAAAAGCTTTTTCTGCATCTATTGAGATGATCATATGGTTTTTATTCATCAATTTGTTAATATGGTGTATCACATTGATTGATTTGTGTATATTGAAGAATCCTTGCATCCCTGGGATAAGTCCCACTTGATCATGGTATATGATCCTTTTAATGTGTTGTTGGATTCTGTTTGCTGGTAGTTTGTTGAGGATTTTTGCATCTATATTCATCAGTAATATTGGTCTGTAATTTTCTTCTTTTGTAGTATCTTTGTCTGGTTTTGGTATCAGGGTGATGGTGGCCTCACAGAATGAGTTTGGGAGTGTTCCTTCCTCCACCACTTTTTGGAAGAGTTTGAGAAGAATGGGTGTTAGCTCTTCTGTAAATGTTTGATAGAATTCACCTGTGAAGCCATCTGGTCCTGGACTTTTGCTTGTTAGAAGATTTTTAATCACTGTTTCAATTTCATTACTTGTGATTGGTCTGTTCATATTTTCTATTTCTTCCTGGTTCAGTCTTGGAAGGTTATACCTTTCTAAGAATTTGTCCATTTCTTCCAGGTTGTCCATTTTATTGGCATAGAGTTGCCTGTAGTAGTCTCTTAGGATGCTTTGTATTTCTGCGGTTTCTGTTGTACTTCTCCTTTTTCATTTCTAATTTTATTGATTTGAGTCTTCTCCCTCTTTTTCTTGATGAGTCTGGCTAACGGTTTATCAATTTGTTTACCTTCTCAAAGAACCAGCTTTTAGTTTTATTGATCTTTGCTATTATTTTCTTTGTTTCTATTTCACTGATTTCTGGTCTGATCTTTATGATTTCTTTCCTTCTGCTAACTTTGGATTTTTTTTTTGTTCTTCTTTATGTAGTTCCTTTAGGTGTAAGGTTAGATTGTTTATTTGAGACATTTCTTGTTTCTTGCGGTAGGCTTGTATAGCTATAAACTTCCCTCTTAGAACTGCTTTTGCTGCATCCCATAGGTTTTGGATCGTTGTGTTTTCATTGTCACTCATCGCTAGGTATTGTTTAACTTCCTCTTTGATTTCTTCAGTGATCTCTTGGTTACTCAGTAACTTAGTGCTTAGCCTCCATGTGTTTGTGGTTTTTTATGTTTTTTCCCTGTAATTGATTTCTAATTTCATAGTGCTGTGGTCAGAAAAGATTCTTGATATGATTTCAATTTTCTTAAAATTACTGGGGTTGATTTGTGACCCAAGATGTGATCTATCCTCGAGAATATTCTGTGCGCATTTGAGAAGAAAGTGTAATCTGCTGTTTTGGGATGAAATGTCCTATAAATAAAATTAAATCTATCTGGTCTATTGTGTCATTTAAAGCTTCTGTTTCCTTATTTATTTTTATTTTGGATGATCTGTCCCTTGGTGTAAGTGAGGTGTTAAAGTCGCCCACTATTATTGTGTTACGGTTGATTTCCTCTTTCATAGCTGCTAGCAGCTGCCTTATGTATTGATGTGCTCCTATGTTGGGTGCATATATATTTATAATTGTTATATCTTCTTTTGGACTGATCCATTGATCATTATGTAGTGTCCTTCCTTGTCTCTTGTAACATTCTTTATTTTAAAGTCTATTTTATCTGATATGAGTATTGCTACTCCAGCTTTCTTGTGATTTCCATTTGCATGGAATATCTTTTTCCATTCCCTCACTTTCAGTCTGTAAGTGTCCCTAGGTCTGAAGTGGGTCTCTTGTAGACAGCATATAGATGGGTCTTGTTTTTGTATCCATTCAGCAAGCCTGTGTCTTTTGGATGGAGTATTTAATCCATTCACGTTTAAGGTAATTATCGATATGTATGTTCCTACGACCATTTTCTTAATTGTTTTGGGTTTGTGTTTGTAGGTCCTTTTCTTCTCTTGTGTTTCCCACTTAGAGAAGTTCCTTTAGCATTTGTTGTAGAGCTGGTTTGGTGGTGATGAATTCTCTCAGCTTTTGCTTGTTGTAAAGCTTTTGATTTCTCCATCGAATCTGAATGAGATCGTTGCTGGCTAGAGTAATCTTGATTGTAGGTTCTTCCCTTTCATCACTTTATCATGCCACTCCCTTCTGGCTTGTAGAGTTTCTGCTGAGAAATCAGCTGTTAACCTTATGGGAGTTCCCTTGTATGTTATTTGTCGTTTTTCCCTTGCTGCTTTCAATAATTTTTCTTTGTCTTTAATTTTTGCCAATTTGATTACTATGTGTCTTGGCATGTTTCTTCTTGGTTTTATCCTGTATGGGACTCTGCTTCCTGGACTTGGGTGGCTATTTCCTTTCCCATGTTAGGCAAGTTTTCAACTATGATAATCACTTCAAATATTTTCTCTGGTCCTTTCTCTCTCTCCTCCCTTTCTGGGACCCCTATAATGCAAATGTTGTTGTGTTTAATGTTGTCCTAGAGGTCTCTTAGGCTGTCTTCATTTCTTTTCATTCTTTTTTCTCTATTCTGTTCTGCAGCAGTGAATTCCACCATTCTGTCTTCCAGGTCACTTATATATTCTTCTGCCTCAGTTATTCTGCTACTGATTCCTTCTCGTGTAGTTTTCATTTCAGTTATTGTATTGTTCATCTCTGTTTTTTTGTTCTTTAATTCTTCTAGGTCTTTGTTAAACATTTCTTGCATCTTCTCGATCTTTGCCTCCATTCTTTTTCCGAGGTCCTGGATCACCTTCACTATCATTATTCTGAATTCTTTTTCTGGAAGGTTGCCTATCTGCACTTCATTTAGTTGTTTTTCTGGGGTTTTATCTTGTTCCTTCATCTGGTACATAGCCCTCTGTGTTTTCATCTTGTCTATCTTTCTGTGAATGTGGTTTTTGTTCCACAGGCTGCAGGATTGTAGTTCTTGCTTCTGCTGTCTGCCCTCTGGTCAGTTCATTCCTTTATTGATTACTGTAGAAGCTCTTTATATATTATGGACAGTGTTGATGATTATACACATTCCATTTTTCCTCTCCTTACCAGTCTTCACTTCATCTATGGTATCTTTCAGTGTCTAGACATTTAAAAATTCAATGTAATTAACTTTAACCATCTTTTTTGTTATGACTTGTGCTCTGTGTAACTTCTGTAAGAAATCTTTCCCTACCTCAAGAATACAAACATATTCTCTTATATGTTTCTTGTAATTTAAAAAAAAGTTTTGTTTTTCTACATAAAGTTAGGTTTATCAACCTGAAATTTACTTTAGGCTATGCAATGACGGTGTTTTTTCTATGTGTATAACTGATCTATTTTTTTGAAAAATTATCCAAACTATATTTAATCTCAGGCAGGTCTTTCTCCTTTCTTTATAATTTCCACCAATTCTAAAAGTTTTCTTAAATTAGAAAACCCCAAACAAAAATTGAGTCATCTCCTTGAATTAAAAATATAGGAAACTGGCAAAACAATGGTTTTTCATGTTGACAATTCTGAGGCAGAGATATTTTCCCAGAATAATGAAAGGTATGTGTTTATGTATATACATGTGTGTGTGTATCCTCCATATACCGTAAGCTAGTAAATAAAGTCTAATTTTGGTAAATAAATAACTAAAATCTCTACTCTAAAAATTCTTAGCCTGTAATACTTCTGTGATAAAGACAGCTGTTGCTGAAAATGGCAGTGTGGTTTTGATAAATGGGAGGGGGATGTGCTAAGGAGAGGGAAAGTATATAGAGAGGAAAACACTCTTAAGTTTCCTAAGCAAGACCAGAAATGGAGATGGAGAATCTGTAAAAAGTGGCAGAACCATATAGTAAAGCAGTTATGATAAGCTTGAAGCCAGACAGCCCTGGATTTGAGTCCTGGGTTTGCCATCTACTAGCTGTGTGACCTGGGGTAAGTTATTTAACCTCAAAGAGCATCAGTTTCCTCAAAGGTAAGGATAAAATACATCCAAAGATTAAAAAACAGGATTAATATAACTAGACATAACGCTGGTAAAGTAACTAGGTCACCTGACTCATGTGCTCTTTAATAAATGATACCCACTATTATTATAAATGGAAGTGATCAAGAAGAAACTCAGGAAACCAAAATTATTTTCTCTTTGAAAGGTATTTGCCATACCTTTTGTAATAATGAATAAATAAATTTCTAGAAATATTAGACTAGTATCAAATACTCTAAGAGAAGGAAAAACTTTACTTTTCAGAACAATTAAGTACCCCTTTCTTGATACTGTTTAAGCTTAAGATATAATTACTGGGTGAAAGACCATGACCAGGTAGGATTTGTCCAGGCATGTAAAGCTAGTTCAAGATTCAAAAATCAAGCAAGGTAATTCAACATATCAACAGGCTAAAGAAGCAAAGTCATAGATCATATTCATTGATACAGAATAAGCATTTAATAAAATCCAACACAATCATAATAAACTCTCAGCAAGTTAGGAATAGATGGGAATTACCTTAACTTGATAATAAATATGTATTAAAAACCTACAGCTTATATCATACTTAACAGTAAAAGACTAAATCCTTTCCCCCTAAGACTGGCAATTATCTACCCTCACCATTCTTATCCAACATAGTGTAAGAAGTTCTAGCCATTGCAAAAAAGACAAGAAAAAGAAAGAAAAGATATATAAATTAGAAAGGAAAAAAATAAAACTCTTTATTTGCAGATGATATGATTATCTACATAGAAAATCTCAAAGAATCTGTTTAAAAAAGTCCTAAAATAAATTAGTTCAGCAACATTGCAGAATACAACATCAACACAAAAATCAGTCACATTTCTATACACTAATAATGGGCATGCTAAAACCAAAATTAAAAACAAAATATCATTTAAAATTGCTCCACAGGAAACTAAACACTTAGGTATACACTGTAAACATGTACAGCATGTGTGAGGTGAGAATTATAAAATGATGATGAAAGAAATCAAAGAAGAACTAAATAAAAGAAAAGACGTACCATATTCATGGATTGGAAGACCTAATGTAGTAGACATGTTTATTTTCCCAAAGTTTATCTAGAGGTTTAACCAATTCCCATCAGAACATAATTACCTGGTGAAAGAAATGAGTGATAAAAATAAAACTAATACAAACCAGTAGCGTGTGTAATGACCGCAGGCTTTTGCTGACATTGAAATGCTTCTGCAGCACGTCTCGCACATTCCTATCTTCTGAGAGACTCT
Organism: Globicephala melas; assembly: GCF_963455315.2. Classification (NCBI taxonomy): domain Eukaryota; kingdom Metazoa; phylum Chordata; class Mammalia; order Artiodactyla; family Delphinidae; genus Globicephala; species Globicephala melas. The sequence goes on along the minus strand of NC_083320.1, from coordinate 81,792,532 downwards.
AGAGGAAAAAAATCAAAACAGAATTAAGGAACAATGCAGTTTAAAACCTAACTATAACCTTGTGCCTCACTGGCTGGTGTATCTCATGAACTCTATCTGGTATTTATCCATTATTAAACAGGTGCTGGTCTTACTTGTGGAAAACAAAAATCAAAATCAAATTTCCACTCTATTGTTTTTCTTCTTATCCCTTTACGTTAATTCCAAAGACACCAAGATAAAACATAACCCTTGCTACCACAAAATTTCCAGTCTAAAGAGGGAAACTATACAGTCATACTAATGGGATGATCAAAATGCACCACTAAATGAAACAGAGAATAACGGTTGTTTACTATACTTCAAAAACAAGGTAAAGTGTTACAAAGAATGCTTAAACTGTATGAGTCAATATGCTACAAAGAGCAATCCAGTTATAGGGAACATCATGAACAACGTAGGGAGATTGTGGCATATGGACAGAAGATGAGTAGTAATGTCATCCTGAGTTTCAGCTTTGGCTAAGTGACTGTACGGAAAGACAAAGGCAGGAAAACCTAACTGGAGGCAACTGCAATTGTCCATGTAAGAAACAAAATGAGTCTGGATTAACACAGTGGTGTGAAGACAAGAAAGAATTAAACATATTTATAGAAGACATGTCTGATGGAGAATCAACCGCTGGGGAGCAGCGATGAAGGGTTTGAGAGGGGTTAGAAAAAAATCAAAGATGAAACTATGGGGAACAGAATGTCCCAGGAGAAGTGAAGAGGGAGATGTGGTCAGGAAGTAAAACTTGTATTATAAATGTTTAAGAAGTAAATGGAGGGGCTTCCCTGGTGGCGCAGTGGTTGAGAGTCCGCCTGCCGATGCAGGGGACAAGGGTTCGTGCCCCGGTCCGGGAAGATCCCACATGCCGCGGAGCGGCTGGGCCCGTCCAGCAGGCTGGCCTGCGCGTCCAGAGCCTGTGCTCCGCAACGGGAGAGGCCACAACAGTGAGAGGCCCTCGTACTGAAAAAAAAAAAAAAAAAAAAAAGAAGAAGTAAATGGAAAAAGAGGAGCAAAGTAAGAGACTGAAAAAGATGTTGAAGACTGGAATAGAATCCAAGAGAGAGCAATAAAACCAGGGGAAGAAAACAAGAGGGACAACACTTCAAGAGGGAAGTGGTGATCAACAATGTAAACTGCATACTTTGTATAACTAAATTAAGATGTATTTTGAGAAGTTGATGGCTTTGGAAATTTAGAGCTCAATAGGGCCCTTTGAAAAAGAAATATCTAAATATATATTTAATATATCAACTTTATAAGTGACTTGGTAAGAGTCAACAACTGCAGAAGCAAGGACTACGGTTAATTTCCCAAAGTTTTTTATTTGTATTACTTTGCTTTATTATTTTATGTTCATCTGGTATGCTTCCAAGGGTATTCAACCCTGTTTATGATACAAATATATATATAGCAACAGCAAGCCCTTTAAGAGAGAAAGAGAAGACTAAACACAGTGACTGCAGTGAATTAGGATTAATGAAAGGTGAGGTTCACTTGGCACCAAAGAAAAGATCAGATGAAAGGACAGTAAAATCAGAGTTGGCAGAGCCAAAAAAGGCTTGGATAAGACTGACATAATTTTTCAAAACTCATCTGCAAAGAATAACGACTTTTTCCAAAAAAAAAAAGGCCCAGAAAACTAAGTATTTCTGTATTTCCTAGAGCTGAAACTGTATGTCTCTACTTCTTCCACTGTGAGAAGATCCAGATTCATGAATAAGTTCTAGTCGAATGGGATGAAGTTTTATGCTCTCAGTAAATATATTATCCTAGTTACAGTCCCCATTCCCTTGCTACTGTTTTTAGTCTTCTCTGCCTTATTCAGGGAAGCTGACACATTCCCTTGTCACTGATGAGCACAGGAGTAGCACTTGCAGAAACAAGTTCTTAATGTGCTCACTGCAGTGTGCTTGACCGGCAGGATTACACTAGTACTTGAGGGCTCATGCTGCTCCAGGGATAACTTAGTGGCAGCAGTATATATACTAAATCTCCTAGTCTTCCTGCTAAACATTCTTACCTTCTGTTAACTAAACAGGGAAGGTTAAGAAAGTTGGTAGATCTTTCTTGAACTTAGCTATAGCACTTTGTGGGAATTTCCTTTGAGGAGAATTAGCTATGGTCCTTTCATTTAATTAATTAATTTATTTAACATCTTTATTGGAGTATAATTGCTTTACAATGGTGTGTTTCTGCTGTATAACCAAGTGAATCAGCTATACATATACATATATCCCCACATATCCTCCCTCTTGCGTCTCCCTCCCACCCTCCCTATCCCACCCCTCTAGGTGGTCACAAAGCACCCAGCTGATCTCCCTGTGCTATGCGGCTGCTTCCCACTAGCTATCTATTTTACATTTGGTAGTGTATATACATCCATGCCACTCTCTCACTTCCTCCCAGCTTACCCTTCCCCCCTCTGTGTCCTCAAGTCCATTCTCTATGTCTGAGTCTTTATTCCTGTCCTGCCCCTAGGTTCTTCAGAACCTTTTTAATTTTTTTAGATTCCATATATATGGGTTAGCATATGGTATTTGTTTTTCTCTTTCTGACTTACTTCAATCTGTATGACAGTCTCTAGGTCCATCCACCTCACTACAAATAGTTCAATTTCATTTCTTTTTATGGTTGAGTAATATTCCATTGTATATATGTACCACAACTTCTTTATCCATTCATCTGTCGATGGACACTTAGGTTGCTTCCATGTCCTGGCTATTGTAAATAGAGCTGCAATGAACACTGATACATGACTCTTTGAATTATGGTCTTCTCAGGGTATATGCCTTGAGAGTGGGATTGCTGGGTCATATGGTAGTTCTATTTTTAGTTTTTCAAAGAACCTCCATACTGTTCTCCATAGTGGCTGTATCAATTTACATTCCCACCAACAGTGCAAGAGGGTTCCCTTTTCTCCACACCCTCTCCAGCATTTACTGTTTGTAGATGTTTTGATGATGGTCATTCTGAGCTATGGTCCTTTTAAATGCTCTTTTATACAGATTTTTCTTATACTGCCATGCTGAGATGGTATTTACCCTGCTTACATATTTGGGATAGGGCTAAAACAAATATTCAAGTTAGGCAGGATGTCCAGGTTCAAGTCTATCCTGAAGATATTTCTTGGATGAGATTCCCTAGGTGACCTGTCACCTATACCATTGCTTTTGTTTAACCTTGGAATTAGAAAAACTTGCTGGATAGTCAGCACTGAGTGAAAGGATAGCTCCTTCAGTGCACACCCCCCCTTTTCAGACAGGGCCTCTGGCCATGGTGCTGACATATTTTTTTCAAGTGAAGCTCATTTATGAGCATACCCTAAAGGGAGGTGGCAAATGATGATTAGGATAGGGCAAGAAAATATTAGAACTAAGAGACACAAACTCCAGTGGTATTAGTTCTACCTTATGAAAGAACTGTAAGATTATCAAAAAGGTGACAGGAGAGTGTTCACATTCATTCCTATCATCCTGCCTCTAAATTCAGTGATCAGCAAAGAAGGACCAAAAACCTAGGGTTAGCCACTCTCCATCACATGCTTACCATTTTCTGAGTCATCCAGAGTTATGCTTCACAGTAACTGTCACCATCTACTTCCTTTATATACCCATTCTAGGATCTCAGAATACAACATAGCTGGGAGGGACAGAAAGATGGATGACAGTACAGTATAATCTGGGCTTACGTAGTCGTCTTAGGAAAAGAAAGTGAGCAGGGATAAGAATAATAAAAGCCCTGGGAAAGCACAGACATTTAAATACTAAGACTGCATTTGATCACTAAAGCAATCAGAAAAACACACTGTTGCAACAAGACAATCAGTTCAGGAGTTGTAAAAGGTGAAAGTCTGTGACGCACTCAAAAGTGGATTCAGAGGCCAAAGATTCAGAGCACTGACCCACTCCAGATCCAGGTAAAGGAAAAGACAATGTGAGAGCACCAACTATAAAGTGTTCTTATAGCATGGACTCTTATAATTAGACATAGTATCAAGAAAAACTTGCACGAGCTAGTAAATATCTGAGTCCCAGGAAAAGTTAATTTGGGGAGGAAGGTGGAAGGAAGGACCCACACCTAATTATATCATGACACAGTATCATGATTTAAGGATAAAGTCAATCATTTTGATATACAATTCTGTACAGTTATATTAGGAAAAAAATATGAGATTAACGATTACAACAAAGTAAAAAAGGTAAACCAAAGAATAATATTTAAGGTTTGAATCCTTTATGTAAAAACAAATTTGGCATGTATCAATATATAAGGTCTGAAATTCTATGAACCAAATAATTACTTTGTAGTGAAAGGAGGGAAGATGGGCATGGACATAAGGGAAAATTCTACCTTTTACCATGTATTCTTAAGCACTGATTAAATTTTGTTCGTAACTTTTAATTTTAAAAAACTGTGTCAAAATTAATAGTTCTCACATAAGCTGACTCTATTTTAAAATCAAAATAAGAATCAAGTTTCAGTTATACAAGTTAGGTTCTGCATAAGTAATGGATAGCAACGTGATTACAGTTAACGATACAGTACTATATACTTGAAATTTGGTTAGAAGATAGAACTTAACTGTTTTACCACAAAATGAAAAAAAAGGAGAAAAGAAAGAAATCTATATGAGGTGATGGATATGTTAAATATTATAGCTTGATTGTGGTATTTCACAATGTATACCAAAACATCAAGTTGTATACCTTAAATATAAGCAATTTCTAACTTGTCAATTATACCTCAACAAAGATGGGAAAAAACCAAGAATCGTTAAAGAGCAAAATAAATGCAAACTTTCACTTTTAATTTGGTATTGATATTTAAGATTTTACAGTAAAAAAATATAATCTATCATTATTGCTATAACATAAAACAATCTTTTAGAGCCAAAGAATATAGACTGTTCAATTCTAAGCAGATCTAGTCATCCTCACTCATTAGTATTTAATATTATAGACCAGTTTTTCCTAATTCTTTCATAACCAAGGACTCTATATTATTTTCCACTTTCACAAGGTCCATATTTTTGACATGTAAGATTTATTCAGTAATATTTTTTTTCAAACACAATATTAAACACATATTCACACACATACACTCTCTCCCTTTTCCCTGCCAACTAAAACTTGTCAGTATAAGATAAACTGATGCTAGTACGCTTAGCTGATAAAACAAGAGTCTGTACAAATTAGGCTGTTCAACTTAAGTATATTTAGAGTCCACAAGGTTCAGAAGATGTTTAAAACAACAAGTGAGTGTGCATTTGCAACTTAAGACCCTCAGGGCTCCAAGGACTCAAAGATGGGATATGTCAATATAGATAATATAACCAAAGTTGCCACAGTCTGAATTGCCTCTTAATAGACCCAATGAGAAAAACGCTTAAGTTGTTCATGAGAACTGGAAAAGAAAAATCCACACTGGATAGGTAGGTATGAACCTTACTAAATTAATATATTGCTAAACTTATAAATAAAGAAAATAAATATTTAATGATGAAGTTCATTAACAAAGTAATCTAAAATATAAACCAGATACAAATAAATCTCATAAAAGGTCCTTTGAGAAAAAAAATTTAGAAGTATGACATTTCAACTGTTTTTGAAAAGAAAATACACAAACAGAAGAGTATAATTTGTATTAATGCAGTTTTGTGCCACAGTAATATTAGAAATTTTATGCTAACTTACAGATTTTAAAGATTTTCAAGTTTTAATTGCTTTCAAATGGTATAGCAAGACACAAATATTACTTTAATATTATTGTCTTTTTTCCAAACTACCTGAACATTTTCATTCCACTTCTCAGCAAAAATCTTGCCTGGAAATACTGCAGGTAGAGATAATTGTTCTTTAAATATTTTAAGATACTGTGGAAAACCAAATGAATTCATTAAGTGTATCTGCCGGTGGGAAAATCGTGACTTCACTCTCTTTTCTAAGAGTTCCAAAATATCCTTAAAAACAAACAAAAATCTCCGTAAGATGCATATTTAAAATAACCATACCAATGTTAGAGGTATAACTATTTGAACTATCACTTATAATCAGCAATGTTTATCCTATAATAGACAATTAAGCATTAAAAATGCTTATCCTGTAATACACAATTAAGCATTAAAAAAAATTTAATTATTCCCTTGATCTACTTAGGGCTACAAGGTAGTAGAGGTAAGAGAATGCGGCTTGGAAATAAACCAAGCCTCTGAAAGTATTTTTAATCCAAGCTACTTTTAATCCCCTTCTAAGCACTTGTAAGCCTGGTGATGTCAAGCCTTTTTCCAACCATGTTTTTCTCAGCTTATCTTTAACATTGCAAGGCCAACAATAACTACTAAAAAATTATAGCTATCAATAAACAATTTCATACATTCTATGAAGAATTCAGATAAAAATTAATATAATAAAATGTAATTAGACTTATTAACAGTCATGAAAATTTAAACATCTTCTTCATTGTTTTATGTAACAAAGACTCAAGAAGCAGCATGTGTAATGGAGAAACATTCAATTCACTAAACTATACAAATTTAAGCTGAAGCCACGCTGGACTTAAGGAACAAACTGTAGAAGAGGAAACTGGCAGGAACACAGTGTGACACTGGTAAATTATTCTGTCTTTTGGCTTTTTTATAACAATATTTGAGAAACTACTTGTATTAGTGCTATTTTTCCTTGAGAAGTGAGGGAGCAAGTTTAATGTCAATTTTCTATAAAAGAAGAAAAACAAAAAGCTGTGGTGAGGCCCAGAAATACGGATTTTCAAATCTACCCAGATGACTCTAGGTTAAGAAACCAATGATACACAGGAAAGAATTAAAGCGACCAAAAAGGCATCATGGCATCATGGTTAGTGTGGAAAGGAAGACAGGAAAGATTAATAGCTTGGGGTTAGAGTGGAGGAGGGTGAATGAAAAACCTGAGATGTGTTTACAGGTTAAAGAAAAATATAGTGACAGCATAAGACAATTAAAAGTTATGTTCAGAGACAGAAATATTATACATTTACTTTCTACTAAGGAGCAGTTCTAGATCACCCATACAGGTAAGCAATAATTAAGAGCCTGAACTTGGGAATGGAAAGAGATGGAAGTAAAAGAATTTTAGAGGTGAACAGTAACTGATAGTTTGGTGGTGGGCAGTAATGACAGAAATTGGTAATGTGGGGATACAGGGAATAGTAGAAAAAAAAAATTACTGCCACAAGGAAGAGGTTATTTGCTAACAAAATCACTACTCCATCATTCCTTTTGCTCTTTCCCTATAAACATGGACACATAGATATATACTTAGACTTGAATTACACAGTTGGAGAATTATACATACAGAATACAAAAGAGCCTCTGATAATATGGCTAAGGAGCTACTAACCCTTTATTTGGTCCCTCACTGGGTCAAAAGCATTTGCCACTGCCACTTCCACCCAAAGGAAGAGCTTTTAGCAAGGAGGAATGTGCTTCCTTAACCACTGTGTTAGATTGCTACATTTTGAAAAGAAGAATAAAGATATGTGGAGAACCAGCCAGATTTTCTGTGAGAGAGGCTTATTATGAAAGCATACATTGTAAGCTCTAGAGCACTGGGGAAGGAGGACAGAGAAAGCCACTCCTTTGAGAAACAGCACTAGCAAGACTGTTGAAAGATGACTTAGTAAAGAGTTTCACATTTCTAAAAAAGGGAACGAGCTGTACAAAAGGAGAATGAGGGCTTGACATAAGCCTGCCATAAATGAAGGAGGAAAAAGGATGAAAGCTACAGATGCATGGCAGCCATAGTATAAGAAGCGGGTGACTCTTAAAAACCAGTTTTACCTGAATTCAATTAGAAAGTTCATACTAGGAGAGTAAAAGAAGGTAAACACACTCCTTCTCGGCCTTTCGGCTAAGATCAAGTATAGTATCTGTTCTTATCAGTTTAATAACCGATATGTGCTCTATCCGAGGACAATGAATTAAATGGATTTCTGGAACTAGGAGATGGAATAGGAACTTGCTCCATCCATTCCACGCATCGACCTGGTACTGCAGTACTTCCAAGAATGGTGCACCCACTTCGGGGAAAAATTTTTTAAAAAAAGAAAAAGAGATAGATAAGGTAAATGCAAAAAGACCTACATAAGCTGTCTGAAGGTACACAGGGTTCAACATACATGGAGTCTTCACAAAGTAATGTGATAGTGACATTAACACTATGGTTAAATCATTCTAAAATCCTCCAAGGAGCAAAGAAGCCACTATCTACAGTGACAGCCTGATAGAGATAATCCCTTCCATTTCTGGAGATGTATACTTACAAAGTTGGGACAGTATCATTTTGAGTTGATTCCAAGCATTTTTAAAATATGGAAAGAATCTTAAATGTAAAAAGTAGAAACTATTAGCAATTTTTATAAAATGGTAGTGAGGTCATTTACCTTTCTCTTTATTTGCTAATGTAGAAATTATATTTATTAGCATAATCTCACTTCACATTTTTTTATTCAGTGATTTGATTAGACGGCAGGAGGTATTAGTCTATCAAGATATGTGATAAATATTTCCTTGTTTTCCTCAATTTGAGTTGAAAAGTGGGATAAATGTGCCAAGTATTGATGAAATACATTTGAAAAATGACCTACATAGTAACTAAGTCAGTAATTAAACTTTAATTTTCTAAATATTATAATCAATTTTTAAAATAGAAACACTTACCAATCTACATGTAAGACCAATAACTGCTACCGGAGTCTGTGCAGACTGAGAAATGTCAAAAAGATTATAGAGGAGTGTTTGGTTTTTATGATGAGCAAAAAGATCAAATTCATCTAATATGAAGATCACTGGGCAACTACTAGTCCGGTCACCTAAGAAAAAATAAGAGTTTTATATTAACAAGCAATTATATCAGCCTTTCTTAAATTTCCAAACTATTTATTACATTTCATTTTTTAAAACTCAATTCAAAAAAAATATATTGATAACCTACTTTGGGTGGGGCACTTACCAATGCTTGTACATTTATTCAACAAAAAAAATTATTCAAAGGACAAAATAGCCCCTATGGCCCTCAGGTAATTCAGTCTAATCACCAGACTCTAGTAGCTTTACTGATGTTAAGAAAATCATTTAAATGACTGAAGATTATTGTTTTTTTAAATTATGTAAACGTAATTCTTCTATCATCAGAAAATTGACAAGGATCTTTTAACACCTACAGAGACCAAAACACTTTGGGATTAAATACAGAGGGACATAAAACTATTACTTCAAAAGAGACTTATTTTTAGTTAGTAGAAATACAAAGTAAATCTTCCCATAGAAATAATTTTTATAAATAACCGTTGTACTGTGAAGTTTAACCAAAGCTACTTTAACTCCTACTAATGACAATTTTAACACTTCTACAATAGGGAAAAGTTCAACATGACTCTGTGGATTTGTTTTTCTCCTCACAACAATGGAAACTACTTTAGCAGAACAATCACTATTACCTTAAGGTCTAAGGCTTTATATTTGCATAAAAAGTGAAAAAAACTGATAATAAACAGATTTATTAATAATAATTATTATCTGTTAGATAATATCTGATAATATTATCCAATAGATAATAAAACATATGCATTAACCTAAATGACATTAAAACCACAGGGACCACTCAGAAGTCTAGACCTACAAAATACAGTACTTTAGTTTTTGATAAAATATAGCATTACATAACAATGGAAAAAGTGGTATATTCAAGATTAGATCTTTACTTTACACCTTACCAAAATAAATTCCAGCCAAATTATGAATTATATGTACTGGATGAAAATATAAGTGAATGTCAAAGTATGAAGGAGAGAAAAATTTTGACTATGTAAAAAATTTTAAACTTCTATTCAGCAGAAAAGTCCAAACCAAACTTAAGAAAGAAACAAGTGCAAGAATTCACATAATATGTATGAGATAAACCACCAAAATAAGGCAAAGAACCAACAGGAAAAACACAAACCAGGAAATATCAGTGGCCAATTAAAATTTGATATGAGCATCATCAGTATACAAATTATGCAAATTAAACTAAAATAAAATTTTTTTTCTATTAAATAGGCAAACATGAAAATAATTGTTTTTGAGGTCCTGTAGGAAAAAAGTACTTTTAAATATGTTTAGAAAATGGACCTTCTAGGGTAGTTTGGTAATTAATATTTATTCTTTTAAATGTAGAACCTTTTAATCTAGAATTCTACTCATTGAAATTTACCCCAGGAAATCTGGATGATCATTTAAGCATTTCTTCCTAATTATACAAAATTAGAAATAAAAGTTGATAGCTGGTGATTAATAAATTATAATTCATTATATTAGAATTATAAATTATAGTTAATTTATATTTTTAAAATGAAATATATGAGAACCATAAAAATGATGATGCACCTCAATATTTACTGACATGGAAAGATGCTTACGACATACCATGAGTAAGTGAAAAGATGTATATCACACAACAAAATAGAAAAGATTTTATTCTTATTGAAAATTATGTCTATACCAACGATATACTACAGGTGAATAAAGATATGAAATCAAATGTTAGTTGGAATAATCACTATTATTAGGGACTTCAATGGTCATTATTTTATTCTTTTTTATATTTCTTTATTTGTTTTTGTAAAAGCGTATGATCAAGGGATAAATAAAGCTAAACAATTATTGTTTGATATTGTTAAACATACTAATATTTACCTTTTTTTAAAGCTTCCAGAAGAAATGAAAGGTTTTCGGCAAAGCTTCCCTGAATAACAAAAAGATACCATGACTAGAAGTTTAGTGAAATAAAGAATAAAAGAGGGCTATATGATTCTATATACTGTATAGACACCGTGTATCTGGCCAAAGTCACTGGCCAGATTCTGAGCTGAATATCTCTATGCTTACAATCTAAAACTTAAATACAAAAGTAGAGGCGGCATAGCACTGAAAATGGCATTATTATGCCATGTTCAAAATTTTTTATTTTCTGGATAAAATCTGTAAAACTGTTAACTTTATTTAAAGGTAATTTTTAAGAGTTGTTATATTCTGAATAGTCAGAGATCAAGAAATCCATTGCACTTTGTATCTTGAAACACATCAGTCTCTAGCAAGTCTCAAACTTGTACCATTAAAAAAATTACCATGAATTTAAATGAGATACAAAAGGAAAAGGGAGAAGAAACTTGCCTCAAACATCAGACAATACAACAGTGTTTCTCTATTCAAGAGAATATTATAGAATTTGTATATATCATATCAAATTTGGCTATGTTTACTTGGAACACAGCCAAAACATTTTTGGATACAACTTAAATATTCTGGTTGGAAATTAACAGAGTAGCAGATGCATTATCCAGATGTTCCAGCTTGTGGATAAAGGCCTCATTAAAATATTTTTTCTTAAGTCCTTAATTTTTACTTCATTCAGATTTCTTAATTTAAAGAAACAGCCAACTTTAAATTTGAGGAGATATACAGGAAAAAAGAAACCCACTTGTTTGTTTCCCAGTAGAGAGAACTGATATAAAATAGCATAACAGGTTTTAAAGAGCTTCTACATATTTTGTGATGATTACATACTGTCAAGTAATACTATTTCCAAGGTAGGCAGGGCAAGAGGTATTTACCATAACATAAACAAAGGCTCAGAGACAATCTGTTGGAAAATCAGTGGTCAAAGTTACTCAAAGGTTGCTTACATTTTGCTATTTTTTTAAAGACTATTATACCTGACATTAAGTGTAAGTATATACTTAAATTCATATGCACATATTATAAGAATTTACTTATATGAGTATATATTTATATAAATATACACATTTATGTGTGTGTGTGTGTATATATATATATATATATATATATAAAAATGAATATACAAGTTTGCTCTAAGTACATCAAAACAGAAAGGGTCTGGGTTAAATCACTTAGTTTCTTAATGCCCAGCCTTTGTCATTTTATGACTTTAGGCACACTAATTATGTTCTCTTAGCCTCAGGTGCCTAATCTATACAATGTAGAAGTTAAACTAATAATCTGTATATGTGGGGATTATGATAACAATAGTGATGACTAGGATGATAACCAACTGTGCCTTGTATTATTTCATATGAATCCAACGCAAATAGCTCTATTTAGAAAAGTCAGAAACACTTATCTACTGGAAACCAAAAGCCAAACAGAGTCTACGTAATAGTAACTCTCCTTTGCCAACTAGGTCGCTATCTTCTACATTACATTCTGGACAGGAGGTAGAACAACAGATTTACAGAAGAAGCATTTGAACTTGCACTTCAAAGACCTGTAGATAGGGACTTCCCTGGTGGTGCAGTGTTTAAGAATCCGCCTGCCAATGCAGGGGACACGGGTTCGATCCCTGGTCCGGGAAGATCCCACATGCCGCAGAACAACTAAGCCTGCGTGCCACAACTACTGAGCCTGTGCTCTAGAGCCCGCGAGCCACAACTACTGAGCCCATGTGCCACAAATACTGAAGCCCACGCACCTAGAGCCCGTGCTCCGCAACAAGAGAAGCCACTGCAATGAGAAGCCTGCCCACCGCAATGAAGATTATCCCCGCTCACCACAACTAGAGAAAGCCCGCGTGCAGCAATGAAGACCCAATGCAGCCAAAAAAAAAAAAAAAAAAAGACCTGTAGATAATGGAAGGGTAACACATGATTGGCTCAACTTGTTATAGGTAATTTTTAAAGAATAAAATTACTAAATGTTAGGAGGCTTACACAACTATGTCAGTGTTACTGCAGAACAGAGACACAGTTTAGAGATTAGAGTGACACCACTGAATGATCACCAGTGACCAGAAAATGAACTTGGAACGTCTACAACCTGCTTCAATTGCATTAAGCAGATGAGTCATTTCATTATGAAAATTAAGGCAGCTGCAAGTTAATCATGTTTCCCTTGAGCCTTATAAATCAAGTGGTAGGTAAAAAGTTTAATAAAAGTTCCAAAACATTTCTTATCAGTTTAAGTTATTGATGTTTACTGTCCTGAGATTCCAAGCTACAATAATGAGATGTGGGTAACTTTCTGAGAACATTTTAATAATAAGAGATAACTGACATTTGCACAGCATATTACCATCCTATTTAAAAAAAAAAAAACATAAATGATGTTTAATACTTCTTTTCTTCTTTAGAATAAATCTGTGAGGTAAGTATAATAAGATAATGCCAATTTAACAGGTGAGGAATCTGTAATTCAAAGATATTTATTAGCCATGATTACCAGGTAGTCAATAGTTATAGGGCAAGACTCAAATCCACTTTTTGTAGCTTCAAATTCAATACATTTTCCACTACTCCCATGCTATCCAAGTCTCATAAGACTAGAAATAGACTGCCAGAGTGTAGTATTTTTAAAAACATATTAATCTATCTCCAAGGGTAGAGAATCATAATATTTACCTTACAGATAAAGAAACAAACTCAGATAATATCTACACAAACCTGGATTTCTTGAAGTATTTTATAACTAGTATAACCTACTTCAAAAAAAATCTAAACATAAAGATTTGATGAATAAATGCATCCTAGTACATTGTACATTCTTATAAGAATCTTACATATTTCAATTTAGAATCTCTGAACTCTTCCTACTCTTCCAAAAATATAAACATATCTATGCTATACAGACTTTAATTTGAAGCCTATTTAATAAAATAATGAAAATGATACTTACAAAAACTTTATCTCCAACTACATTTTCCAGATTTAACTGCCTTGTGATTTCCTTTAAGGCAATTTTATCATTGATCTGCAGCAGTCCTGAAATAAAGCCCATTTTAAAGTATTTAATAAAAATGAAATATGTATTTGATACAATGCAGATTATTTTCAAGTAAATTTTCTAATGCTTTTAAAAATTTAACTAGAAAGAAAAAAGTCAAAGCCTGTTAGTGTACATTATTTCCTTTTAAAAACTCAACAGTGAAAACATTTAATAGACTCAAAGAACCATCTTCCTTGGGATTAGTATTTAAAAAAAAACAAGAGACCTTATGTGTCTCCTTTATTAATATGTTTTTAATTTCTAAAAATACTGTGTACAGTGTGCTAAAGTAAAAGTTGTTAAACAAGGATTTAGTTTTTAAAATATAGTTATTAATGCAGATTTAAAACACACTAGTAAATTAAGGTTCATAACATAAAAAGCTCACATGGCTTACATCATTTCCAATAACAAAATGAGGACATACTTACCATTTAAGTGAACTTGTAATACATTTTCACTCACTTCTTCTACTTCCATTAGTTCTTTCAAAGCATGGTTTATTAACTAAATAATATTAAAAAGTTTATGAAATATTTAATAATAGGTAAAAGATGATAAGCCCATATTCTTTTTTAAACTATCAGTAATAGGAACAGAATATAAACAGATTGTCATTTAAAAATCAACAATTAAATTTGCAGATTCTCTGTAGATAGAAAGTTTAACTGAACTCCTAAAGTCTGACTCTTAAGATGCCAGAGCCTGGACTGATGCCACACTCTCTCAATCAGCTACCCAAACTTCTAATAAACGTTCAGAAATAACCCTTAAGTTTTCAAAGAAATACTTCTCTACAGTAGAAGTCACATAAAACTATGGCCACTTAAGAACTTCATGTTTCAGTCAGTTCATTATATGTCTCCACCATTTACTCTACAAAATTATCACTGAAATCAGTTAAAAGCTATTGAAAATAAGTACAAGAACAATGCTAAATGATAGCAAAACATCTGCCCCCAATACAGCAATTTTTATGAAATACTGTGAACTACTTTGTATGTTACCTTAAAATGAAAATTAAAAAAGAAATACGAAGAGGTTAAGCTGAAAAAAGAGATGTTGCCTTTGTTAGCTGCTAGGTAAGCAAAGAAAGCCCTTATTAAACTTAGAGCTCACAATTAAAAAAAATTATTAATACTAATAAAATATAATAGTAATTACTACTAAAAATACCCAGAAAGTGTTATGCCACCTTAAACTGTTCAATTATAAAGCTTCACATTTTTATAATTACAGGTTTCTATGCCACATACTTACATTCTTTATATTTTTTGATTTGTTACATCTTATCACTCATATTGCACTATCATATATATCTCTTCATATTAATACTACATATTTCCTTAAATTTGAAAATAAATAGAATTAAGAAAAAACATAAAGCTTTTTAAAAGGAAGAGTAATGGCAGATTATTCTTTTTAATATGAAAATAGAAATAGAATGGTACTATCCCAAAATATATAGTCCAGGAAATTAGGCTATGTATACAATAAAGATGGCATCAAAATTTAGTGAGGACAAAAAGGATTATTCAACAAAGTCACTGAGACAACTGGTAAGCTATTTTGAAAAATAAAATACTATTTGTATTTGCAATATTCTACCTCTATTTGTCACTGTAATATCTTTGTGCAATAGAAAGAAAACAAATACCCTCATTTTAAATTATTACGTTTCACAACAGTATATCAAACATACTAGCTATTCCCGGTATATCTGTATAGTTTCTAAAGCATATGGAATTCTACCTCAGATCACAGGTAGTCCTCTTAAAAAAGTCCTCTTAAAAAAAGACAATCTCAAAATGTCAACTGTCATACTATGAGTAAAAGCCCAGCTGAGATGTTACATTCTTTACAGAAAACTGTCAGAAGATGAGGTGGTACTTTTCCGTCTTTGGATCAAGTCAGACCCTATCGCAAGAGTTAGCCCCCAAATGATACAAACTCGGGTCTCTTATGCTGTATTCTCTTAGTAACCTGCTGTGTTCTTTCCCCCACCTCTTGATATTTTACTTACATAATATTTATATTTCCCTGGCTCTGATTTTATGTTTAAAATCATTTTACGTTTGATGAATTGTTCAAAACCATTTCAAATTCTTTGCAAAATGAAACAGGGTTAATAATAATACCTTCATTTTACATATGCATAGAGAGAGTTGTAACAGATTTATAGCCTCTTTCCACTGAATTTACTTTAACACCAGGTTACTATGATTTGCTTGAATCAGCTCACAATTTTTTAACGAGGTGTGACCGTCTGAAATGATCATATTAGCAAGTATGCCTTCAAATAATAATTTTAGTTCCACTCTGGATATTGCTAAAATTTACTGTGTAATTAGCTAGGTTACCAATCACATAATGCCTGTTTTTTTTCAAGGAAACAATGTCATCTTTTCAAATATTTTAAACTATATTATGTACTAAAAAAACTTAGTTGGTTATGTTACACTAACCATCATAACGAATTTGGCTACCCCATCTCCACATTCTTTGTAGCTAAAAATTAATTTTACCAACATAGTAGCACAGCTTGCTTAGAACTGCCAACACCCAGAGATTTTTATGCTTACCTACTATTACTATTCCCAAATACTTTATGGAACACAAGATTCAACAATATGCAACTAGAGGAAATATCAACTAGAAGAAACATCCTACTTAACCATCTAGCAAGTTTCTTTGTCTACAGTTATCTCTATATAGAAGAGTATTTTCCAGGGTCCAATCTGTCATTTGGAACCATATCTATTTTTAAAATAAATGTTTGAAATACAACAAACCACAATATCTGTTACCTTTATCGCTTAACTGTAGATTTTGAATTTTTGTATTTTGGATAGTTTGGCCAAGGATAGTGTTTTAAATATACTGTAATCCTATTTTTTAAGTTCAAATTTACATGATTATACTAAATAATATTACTAACACGACTATACTAATGCTATGATATATATAATTATACTGATTATATTACATAATAAAATTCTTATCTAAGAATATATTTTATATCTCAGGATACTCCCACATACAACAAATCACAAAAGTGGCACGAGTTAAACAATACTCCTTATCTTTTTGACCTCTCAATATTGGAGTGCAGTAGGAATAAATTAAATTGTACCAAAATGGAATACCAGGTATGGGTTCTTCCATATTCCAGTTAACTCACATTAGATAAATGACGTCAAAACACCAGAACAGTGTGCTGTACCCACAGACTTGTAGAATTCAAAGAGTGACCCTTAATGTAGACAATGGATTTTAGTTAGTAATGATGTCTCACTATCACTTTCATTAATTTTAACAAATGTACCACACTAAAGCAAGATATTAATGATAGGGGAAACTGTGTGCACGTGTGTGCATGTATGTATGTGGAGATTATATGGGAACTCTGTACTATCTGCTTACTTTTTCTGTAAAAAAATATATCTATTTTAGCCAATTTACTAATGAAATGGAGTATAGCTTTAATTTGTATTTACTTATACAACTTTGTAAGCGTTTACTAGCTCTGTTTCCTTTTTTCTGAACTTTCTCCATGCCTTTAGGGACAAACTTCCAAGATGAAAGTTCAGAATAAATTCAGTCATTAGCTGTTCAAGTTATATTGTTAGGCTTGACACTTTGATGTATAAATCACTGAGATTCAACTTCTCTGTTGTATTGTTACTTTGTTTCAAGATGTGCAGTGTACCACAGAATAACAGGTCTAATGTACTGATTTCCTAGATCTCATTTTCTCCTGTACTGATACAAGAGTATCACTATGGAGCTCCTTGAAGAATTAAAGTATTATGTAAAAATGTTCTTCCAAAATACATAGGATAGGGCTTCCCTGGTGGCACAGTGGTTGAGAGTCCACCTGCCGACACAGGGGACACGGGTTCGTGCACCAGTCTGGGAAGATCCCACATGCCGCGGAGCAGCTGGGCCCGTGAGCCATGGCCGCTGAGCCTGCGCCTCCAGGGCCTGTGCTCTGCAACGGGAGAGGACACAACAGTGAGAGGCCCGCGTACAGCAAAAAAAAAAAAAAAAAAAATACATAGGATAGAGCTTCCCTGGTGGCGTAGTGGTAGAGAGTCTTTCTGCCGATGCAGGGGACGCGGGTTCGTGCCCCGGTCCGGGAGGATCCCACATACTGCAGAGTGGCTGGGCCCGTGGACCATGGCCGCTGAGCCTGCGTGTCAGGGTCCTGTGCTCCGCGGCGGGAGAGACCACAGCAGTGAGAGGCCCATGTACCACAAAAAAAAATAAATTAATTAAATTAAATAAATAAAAAATACGTAGGATGTGTTTTCCAAAGACAATAAAATAATGAAAACTGGAAAGAAAGGAAAATTATCCTTTACTAAAGAAAGACTTAAATTCACATTAAGAGGGTTTGCAGAGCTTCAGTTTTTATGACCCACACTTGGAAATAGCCTGTGAAATGTTCACACTGCTAAGACAGAGAAATTCTAAAAGCATCCAGACGAGGAAATATCACAAACTCAAAACATGTTAGCTGTGGTGGTCATCAGTGATGTTCACCTTACTTCTGCTTAACCTCCCTTTCTAGGCACCTAGGAAAAATGCACTTCCTTGCTCTCTTGAAATTAGGTGTGACCATGTGACTCACTCTGTTCAATGAACTGTGAGATGTGTTCTGTATCACCTCTGGGTAGGAACTTTAAGAGTGTCCATGATTCATCATGCTCCCTTTCTTCCACGGGGGTGTTTGTGGAGAAATGCTGACATAACATCCACCACTTCCTTTGAGTGACTACAGAGAACAGTGTCCCCTTGCTGATCCACACTATGCATAGAGCAAAAGTAAACAATAAACTTTTGTGTCAAGACACTGAAATTTAGGGTTGTTATGACTGCATAATCTAAACTATCCAGATTGAAACAGCAATTTATAAAGGAAAAAAGAAAAGCCTACCCTTGGAGTTTTCCCACAGAATACAAATTGAATAAAATCTATGTAATTCCAAAGGAGAAAAAACTGTGACCCAAGAATTCAATCCCAGCCATGTTGTAAGTAATGTGCAAAATAATTTTTGATGTATTTAAAATATTTTTTACATTTCCCCATATTACTAAACTTCAATTCTCTTTTGCATTTCTGTGGTCTGAATGACTTTAGTGATTTGTTCTGTTAAGCAGGTTGTTGGGGTTTTTACCCTTGCCTTCAACCAAGTTTCCATTCTTTAGTTTTTAAGATAGATTGTATGGTCATATAGTTTACCCCTCAAAAAGTATAAAAAGATATGCAGTGAAAAGATTCCTACCTCTGTTCCCATATCCCTGCCTCAACAAATAACTCACTATATTTGTGTTTAATATCTTAGGGAGGCACATGGATGGCCAAAGAGCACATGAAAGGACTTCCCTGGTGGTGCAGTGGTAAAGAATCCTTCTGCCAATGCAGGGGACACAGGTTCTAGCCCTGGTCCAGGAAGATCCCACATGCCGCGGAGCAACTAAGCCCGTGCGCAACAACAACTGTTGAGCCTGTGCTCTAGAGCCCGTCAGCCACAACTACTGAAGCCCACGTGCCTAGAGCCCATGCTCCGCAATGAGAGAAGCCACCACAATAAGAAGCCCATGCACCGCAACGAAGAGTAGCCGCCACTCGCCACAAGCACAGAAAGCCACTGCACAGCAACGAAGACCCAACACAACCAAAAATAAAAATAAATTTATATATAAAAAAATGGGGACTTCCCTGGTGGCGCAGTGGTTGGGAATCTGCCTGCCAATGCAGGGGACACGGGTTCGAGCCCTGGTCCGAGAAGATCCCACATGCCACGGAGCAGCTAAGCCCATGCGCCACAACTACTGAGCCTGTGCTCTAGAGCCCGTGAGCCACAACTGCTGAGCCCACGTGCCACAACTACTGAAGCCCGGGTGACTAGAGCCCGTGCTCCGCAACAAGAGAAGCCACTGCAATAAGAAGCCAGCGCACGGCAGCGAGGGGCAGCCCCCACTCGCCGCAACTAGAGAGAAGCCAGCGGTCAGCAACGAAGACCCAATGCAGCCAAAAATAAATTAAAAAAAAATGCACACGAAAAGATGCTCAACATCACTAATTATTAGAGAAATGCAAATCAAAACTACAATGAGGTATCACCTCACACCGGTCAGAATGGCCATCATCAAAAAAATCTACAAATAATAAATGCTGGAGAGAGTGTGGAGAAAAGGGAACTCTCCTACACTGTTGGTGGGAATGTAAATTGTTCTCCAGACACTATGGAGAACAGTATGGCGGTTCCTTAAAAAATTAAAAATAGAACTACCTTGTGACCCAGCAATCCCACTCTTAGGCATATACCTGAAGAAAACCATAATTTGAAAAGATACATGCACCCCAATGGTCACTACAGCACTGTTTACAATAGCCAGGACATGGAAGCAACCTAAATGTCCATCAACAGAGGAATGGAAAAAGAAGATGTGGTACCTATATACAATGGAATATTACTCAGCCATAAAAAAGAACAAAATAATGCCATTTGCAGCAACATGGATGGACCTAGAGATTGTCATACTGACTGAAGTAAGTCAGACACAGAAAGACAAATATCATATGATAGCACTTATATGTGGAACCTAAAAAAAAGGGTATAAATGAACTTATTTACAAACAAGTCACAGATGTAGAAAACAAACTTATGGTTACCAGGGGATAAAGGGGGCAGGGATACATTGGAAGACTGGGATTGACATATACATACTACTATATATAAAACAGATAACTAATAAGAACCTACTGTATAGCACAGGGAACTCTAGTCAATACTCTGTAATGGCCTATATAGGAAAAGAATCTAAAAAAAGAGTGGATGTGTATATATGTAAAACTGATTCACCTTTGATATATACCTGAAACTAACACAACATTGTAAATCAACTATACTCCAATAAAAATTTTTAAAAATATATACACATTTCAGGGAATTTTTGGTTCACAGATGAACCAACAGAAATATGAGCATTTTTTTCCTTCTCTTTATGTACTGTCTACAAATATTTCCTTATTCGTTTTTACCGCTGTATCATAGTCCATTATATGGATGGATGTACCATGATTTGTCAACCAGTATTCTGTTGATGGGCATTTATATTGTTTCTCATCTTTCACTATTAACAAACAGTGCTGAAATAACTAACTGTACACGCATCATTTCACAACAGTAAATTCCTAGAAATGTTGCTGAGTCAAAGGGTATTATACACATTTGTAGTGTGGTTAGATTTTGTCTAATTCTAATTTATACCACCAGCAAAAACATCAGTATGTTATCAATCTTACAGATTTTCTTGTCAACCTGATAGAGAAAATTACTATAGTTTTTATTTAATTTACTAAATATGAGTGAAATTGAACACGTTTATAAGTTTAAGATCGCTTTGTATTTAATTTCCTATGATCTTTCTGTGCATATCTTTGCTCAGTTTTTCTATTGTTAATAATTTTAAATAGTCTAATAATTCCAAAGCATATTAGTCACATGGTTCTCCTGTAAAAACTACCCCAAATAGCACTGAAGTCGAACACAAAAAGGAAAATCGTAATAAACAAGAATAAAGAAACAGTGGTTACATATAAGGACTGAGCCCAAGGACTGAACCAAATTAAACAGTCAAAAATAAATACTATCGTAAATGTGATTATAATAAATGAAAAACTCTTAAAAGATTAAAAAAGAAAAGAAATTATCTAGATCTAAATTCCCAATTGATGTACTTCAAACAATACTGGAAATGGGTGATAACAGTAAAATCCTAACGTCCTAACTTCCTCATCTTACATAATGTACAGTGAAAACATACTGCTTAAAAAATAAAAACGTAGGGCTTCCCTGGTGGCGCAGTGGTTGAGATTCCGCCTGCCGATGCAGGGGACATGGGTTCGTGCCGCGGTCCGGGAAGATCCCACATGCCGCGGAGCGCCCGGAGCCTGTGCTCCGCAACGGGAGAGGCCACAACAGTGAGAGGCCCGCATACCGCAAAAAAAATAAATAAATAAATAAAAACGTAATTTTATTTCTATTTTACATAATTTTACTTAATATAAAATAATACATAATTTTACTTATACACATAATATAAAAAGCATATTAGTGAGAAATCTAAATTTATTGCATGGAATATAGCAGAAAACAGATTTTATAATTAAATAGTAATACTTGCAATATAACAGCCATAATTTGTCTTATATAATGAATGAAGAAAGAGAAACTGAGGGAAAAAAGCAACAGTATCTTTTGAAGGTGACTAAGCAAATATAGTAAAGAGGGAAAGTAGAAGAGAATTCTAGAAGACGTGAGTGTACATATAAAAACTGCCTGAGTTAGGGTTAAACAATAAGAGGAAAAAAAAGAATGCATGGTATGATAGTTACCTAATCTACAAATAGAGACAATACCAAACCTACCTTGCAGGGTTAATGTAAAGAATAAATGACAAAACATAAATAAAAGACACAAGGTACAGGCTCAATAGCTGCTAGTCTGCTTTGTCCATTGTCAATCACAAATTCTTCAAGGATAAAAGACCATGATGGAACAAACATTATTTGAAAATTTGTTACTGTGAGGGAGAAAAAGGTAAAAAACATTGTTCAACTCAAATATACCACTCTATACAGGCTTTGCATGTCTTCTATGATTTAAATTAAAAAAAAAAGCAAAATATTAGTAACACAATAATGAAAACAATGAAAAATATTTCCAGTGTTGTCCCTAAGAATCATCACATGCCTACAAAGCAAAGGAACATCAGAAATCAACAGCTTTTACCATGGTCTTTCCTGATCCTCGGGGTCCAATAATGAGAACAGAATTACTTTCTCCATGAATAGCAGTTCTTTTTAGCAGCTCAATTAAGTGTCTGAAATGATATAAATAGGCCAAAATTTAAAAAGGAAAGCTGAAATAATTTGCTAGGTAATACTTTTTAAAAGCTGAATTTGAACAAAAAACAGCCATTCCTTTTTTCTCTTCTTCTGGGCACTTGACTTATGCTCTAAATAGTCCTACAGAGAAGAACACAAATACTGATTCTCTGGAAACGTCAAAAAGAGAAACCAAGTAACACTGAAGTATCTTGGTCTTTATGATAGTATGGGACAAGGGACAACAGTGGCAACTCTTAGAACCTTTCACTCCACAGCTGGCTGCTGAGTATTAGGTAGGTGCAAGCTCAGAATTCTCTCCATAATACCAGATTATAGAAATGATACAAGATTGAAAGTTAAAAGGTTTTTTTCACTATGGAAATATTGATATCTGCTCTTGCTTCACAACAGTCATTTTTTTATATACAAAGCAAAATTTTTTACCTCTATAAAATGTCTGTTAGCCTTGTTTAATAAAATCTGTGTATGACAATTTTTGCAAAACCTAAAGGGCATCTGTAAGTAGTTTCATAACAGACAAGCAGATAGCTAAACTTACTTATATTGTACTTGTACTCCAAATAGGTTACTATGTGGACTCTGATGACAAAATCTTTCCCGTAAAATTCTTTGTGCCTGATAAAAATAAAGTGAATAAATATAAATGAAAATATTACATATGCAATCAAAAAAGAATAAGAATATACATTTATAGCAGTCAGAATTAGGTATTAATGAATCAATTCAACCCTCCCTAAATAACTTATCATCATGACATCTGGCATTTTCCTAAGTTGTAAAATTAACAATTCTTTTTACCTATCTCAAGGCCCAGAGAAAGGATGAGAACTTAGTTATGAAGCTTTCAACAAGAGAAAGAATTAGTTCCTTTAGATACATCAGCAATTTGAGGGCTGTTTTAATCCATGTGAGTGAATGTATACCTCACTTTGCGTAACATATCAGCCAACAAACAAAGACAGGAGAGAATCTAATAATGTAATCTAATTTAATAATGCTCATGAACCACACCTCAGTCTCTAGAGACCAACACATCTAAACTGGTTTACCTCAAGCCTTATCAATCTCTACCTGTCACAAAAGTCAGGATTCCGAGGAAATAAAAGAAATTTAGGGCTTCCCTGGTGGTGCAGTGGTTGAGAGTCTGCCTGCCGATGCAGGGGACACGGGTTCGAGCCCCGGTCCGGGAGGATCCCACGTGCCGCGGAGCGGCTGTGCCCGTGGGCCATGGCCGCTGAGCCTGCGCGTCCGGAGCCTGTTGCTCCGCAACGGGAGAGGCCACAGCAGTGAGAGGCCCGCGTACCGCAAAAAAAAAAAAAAAAAAAAAAAGAAATTTAAAAGTCCATATAGTTATTGAGGGCCTATTAGATGCAGAGCACCATACTACTAAAAGAACATGATCTATGCCTAAAAAAACACTGCAAATATATTGGAAAGAAATGAATGTATTTGGAAAAAAATGACACATTCAAGAAACAACCTGCAAAATAGCAGTAACAGCATATAAGGATTTGCTCAATTATATGGAAGAAATTATATTCACCTAGGACATAAAATACGAAATGATTGGAATTAAGAAAAAATTCTTCTAAAGACCTAAATTTTGAGTTTGCCTTAGAACAAAGGGCTTAGATTCAGTTGTGTAAAAAAAAAAAAAAAAAAAAAAAAAGCCAATCACAATCTTTAAAAATATGGATCATCAAAATCATTCCTTTTCTGCTTTGCTGCTAATACAGAGGTCCTCAGTGACAAAAACCTTAGGAGGCTGTTTCAGATTTAGCCCCATCAGCAGAAACAAGAAGCCTCCAGGATTATTTGCTTCTCCCAGACTGACAGCATGGGACTGATCCTTCACATACCAAAGAAATAGATCTGAGTTCTCTTTACATGTACCAGAGGATGATCAAAGCAAATTATTCACTGGGGATAAAATAATCCATACTTATAGTTATAGAGGAAGGGGAAAGAATAGGAAGATTGGTGCCAAAGAAACAATAACACTTTTCTGGCAGGCCTGTTTTGATGATTAAAAGAGGCAGTTATCTATAACACAATATAGGTACTATACAGGTAATAGCTGATATCTGTAAAAAAATTAAAGGGGCATATATAGATTCAACGAATCATAGTGTGTATTCCGCCCCCTAGATAAGATCACTAGAAGTCAAAAGACAACCCTCAGTCCTTTTCTTTTTTTAAACTTCATTAAAGTCTATTAGAGAGACAACTGTATAAAATAAAGTGAGAGATAAAGTGAAGTTGTAGTGAATAGTCAGAGGTTCAAAAATCCTAAAGTGATCTGAGATGAAAGTTAAACAGGTGTATACATGTGTAGAAATTAATTAAGCTGCACATGGAAGATTTGTTCACTTTACAAAGATATGTAAAAGTTAAATTAAAAAACAGAATTAAACATTTTCCTTCTAAAAGAAGGAAGGTAAGGTCTCACAAAGGAATGCCAAAAACATTTAGTTTAGTTTTTTTTTTTTTGCGGTACGTGGGCCTCTCACTGTTGTGGCCTCTACCGTTGCAGAGCACAGGCTCCGGCGCACAGGCTCAGCGGCCATGGCTCACGGGCCCAGCCATTCTGCGGCATGTGGGATGTTCCTGGACCGGGGCACGAACCCGTGTCCCCTGCATTGGCAGGCGGACTCTCAACCACTGTGCCACCAGGGAAGCCCAACATTTAGTTTTTGTTTAAAAGAAATGTAGTCTGGTCAAGCCAGATAAATAGAAATGAAAGTGTAGGGAGTTCCCTGGCAGTTCAGTGGTTAAGACTTCACCTTACAATGTAGGGGGTGTGGGTTCGATCACCGGTTGGGGAGCTAAGATCCCATATATCTCATGGCCAAAAAACCAAAACATAAAACAAAAGCAATATTGTAATAAACTCAATAAAGACTTTAAACATGGTCCACATCAAAAAAATCTTTAAAAAAGAAATGCCAGTGTAGAAATATCATGCACATTCCCTACTAGACTCCTCGAAAGAGATATATATGCACTTAAGAAAACATTAAATGTTCATGATAAAAACACTCAACATACTAGGAATATAAAGGGACTTCCTCAACCTGATAAAGAACACACACAAAAACCTACAGCTAACATCATACTCAATGGTGAAAGACTGAACGCATTTCCCCAATATCAAAAACAAAATAAGATTGTCTGCTCTTGCTAGTTTATTCAGTGTTACACTGAAGGTTCTAGTCAGGGCAATTAGACAAGAAAAAGAAATGAGATTCATCTAGATTGAGAAGAAAGAATTAAAACTACCTCTATTGCAGATGACATGATCTTATATAAAGAAAATCCTAAGGAATAAACTAAAAAAATATTAGAATAAACGAGTTCAGGAAGGTTACAGAATACAAGATTAATATAGAAAAATCAATTTCATTTAGATACACTTGCAATAAATAAAACATAAAATTAAGAAAACAATTCCGTTTACAATAGCATCAAAAGGAATAAAATACTTAGGAATAAATTTACCAAAAGTAGTACAAAACTCTAAAGATAATATTAAACTAAACTGAACTAGAGCACATTTAGGAAGACATGAGTAAAGTTAGGATTCCATCTATCCAAAGACTTAGAGGTTGAAATTAGGAAGTAGCAAAGATACTCTTCCCTTGAGAATGAAAAGAGTGGTTCTTCATACATGCTAAGGGAAGAATTCAAGTTAAGAAGATGACTAATTCTCTTATCACCTTTGCATGGTAACAGACCTTCAGAGTAATGAAAATATATACCAACCTGTGAAAGGTATTCTGCTTGTATTAAGTTGTTACTCTTTGATTTACGACTGCTCATTTCAACAAACTGAAATCCTTAAAAAAAAGAAAAATAATTTTTAGCATGAATATAAAGACTATTAACTTATAGAGATTATTTAAGAATGTACTATTAGAGAATCAAAATAAACAAGTTTTAAAACATGAAAAATGTTCAAATTTCTCAAACTTTAAAAATTCTCAGTTGAACCTAATTGTAGGAATCATTTCATAATATATGGAAATAAAACCATCCTGCTAAACATCTTAAAATTATACAGTGATGTATGTAAATTGTTTCTCAATAAAAACAGAAAAAAAAACCATCTCAACGGCTCCTCTTTGTCTAAGTACAGGTTTAATTGACACTCCATTCCACAATTTAGATGGTTCTCACACACAATTACTCCTACCTTTCTTTTCAATTTACTATTCAGCTTCCCTTCCTTGCCTTTAAAAACAAAAACAAAAACCAATCTATATGCTTCCTTTACATACAGTGTTTCTCCCCACAGGAGAGATCCATCCCACAGGATCAGCCCTTCCAGAAAGCTTTCGCTTTCTTGTTCTACTCATCAGTCATAAACACTCATTACAGGCTAGGTAAAATGTCTCTTCTGTAAACATACAGAACTGCCTGTACTTCTTTTTCATAATCAAATCACACTAAACAAAATTTGGTTAACTGTCAGTGTCCCCAAATTGAGGATATTTAAAAGTTCCAAGCATTTTAGCATAATGTCCAAAATAAAATTGGCAATGGTAACTGGAATGAAAAATACATATATACTAACGAAAAAAAAGAAGTTCTGTAAAATTCTCCTTGAGGGCAATATACTCATAGATAAACACCTTTGGCTAAAAGATCTAATTTTCTCATCAACAATTTCCTATATAATTACTTTACTCATCAGGTAATAATAGCTTAGCCAGTAACTGTTACAAGTGCTCTGATTTTATGAACTCATTTAATCCTAAGAATAACCCTATGGGATAAATATGATCATTAACACTGCTTTCAGATTAGAAGACACAGAAAGGTTAAGTAGCTTGACCAAAACCAGTGTGTAAGTCACAGAGTCAAGATTTAAACCCAGTCACGGTATACTTGATTATATATAACTATTATATATAGCTATAACTGTATATACTTGGTTAACTGCTATTTAGTCAACTGTTTTATTTTTTTGCGGTACACGGGCCTCTCACTGTTGTGGCCTCTCCCGTTGCGGAGCACAGGCTCCGGATGTGCAGGCTCAGCGGCCATGGCTCATGGGCCTAGCCACTCCGCGGTATATGGGATCTTCCCAGACCAGGGCACGAACCCATGTCCCCTGCATTGGCAGGCGGACTCTCAACCACTGCGCCACCAGGGAAGGCCTCAACTGTTTTTAAAAAGTACACATTTCAATAACTTAAAGGAAGATCAACCTCTGTGACATATTTTATATTCATATTTATTAATTTCATATACTGACAGATGCCAACCCTTGGAATGCTGTTTCTAACAGGACAGCAGTTGAGAAATGCTTTGAAAAACAGATAACAAGCAAATCTGTCCCTCCCTTCTTAAACCCCAAAGGGCTTCCGGCTCCAGGCACTCAAATTGGAAACTCAAGAACAGAGTACTCTACTGATGTCTTGGTCCCTTAAGAAGCTTCTTTCTTAAGAGAAAAGTGGTTTCCTCAGTCACCCTTAGAGCCCTTCTAGCAGCTTTTTCTCTGTATGAGGCACCTTGCTTGAGAAACTTTACATTAATTATTTGAATTTTATCCTATTTAAAATTTTCCCCTTAAATCAGAGTTGTGTGTGGGCAAAAAACCATTTTAGCAACATGAAATGATATCCTCATTCTGGTTTAAGATACTCTTGATTGTGAAGAAGGTCTACAAGCCAAAATCTGAAATCACAGGAAACAATGGAACAAATGTCCCCTAGACAATAAGGAGAAGTGAATTTTTAAAAAATGGAGGAGAGCTTTTACAATATACCTTATCTTTGTAGAGCTATATTAGCGATTTCACAGTATTAATGGAATTAAAACATATTTCTCCCCATTTCATGGGTTGAAAAAACATGCTCAGAAGAGGTAAGTAAAATGCCTGAGGTTGCAGGGTAGGTGTCTAATCTGCCTCTTTGCATCAAATATAATTCAGGTAAGCCACTAAAAACAAACATATTCGTCATTTGGTGATCATTCATGAAAGAAACATACACATACACACTACTTCAGTTCCTAACCCACATAAATTTTTACTGCAAATTGAGTCTTAATTGACATTGATTTTAATACATCTAGCCCCTCCAAATAACAGTCAAATCTCCACTCTATTACAAAGAATATTTTAAAAGACAATTCTAACTTTATAGATGAAACGACAAGTTTTGGAATGACAGATGCAAACCACATATCTGACAAAGGACTTATATACAGAGAAGCTTCAAAGCTCAACAATACAGAAATCTAGAAAAATGGACAAAGGGCATAGACACTTCAACCAAAGAGGGTATATGGATGCCAAATAAACACATGAAACACATTAGTCATTAGAAAAATGCAAATTATAACCACAATGAGGTATATGTACACACCTATTTGAACAGCAAAAATTAAAACGTGAAAACAGCAAATGCTGGTGAGGATGCAGAGAATCCACATCTCTAATACAACTACTGGTAAGAATGTGAAATGTTATAGCCATTCTGCAAAGTTTCCTTTTGGCAGTTTTTTTTCAATTTAACTTAATTTTATTTTTTTATACAGCTGGTTATTAGCTATCTATTTTATACATATTAGTGTATACATGTCAATTCCAATCTCCCAATTAATCCCACAACCACCCAACACCCCGCTTTTGCCCCTTGGTGTCCATACGTTTATTCTCTACATCCGTGTCTCCACCTCTGCACTGCAAACCAGTTCATCTGTACCATTTTTCTAGACTCCACATATATGAGTTAATGTACAATACTTGTTTTTCTCTTTGACTTACTTCACTCTGTATGACAGTATATAGGTCTATCCACATCTCTAGAAATGACACAATTTCATTCCTTTTTATGGCTGAGTAATATCCCATTGCATATATGTACAATTTCCTTAGACATTTGTCTGTCTATGGGCATTTAGGTTGCTTCCATGACCTGGCTACTGTAAATAGTGCTGTAATGAACACTGGGGTGCATGTGTATTTTTAAATTATGGTTTTCTCTGGGTATATGCCCAGTAATGGGATTGCTGGGACACATGGTAGTTCTATTTTTAGTTTAAGGAACCTCCATACTGTTCTCCATAGTGGCTGCATCAATTTACATTCCCACCAACAGTACAAGAGGGTTCCCTTTTCCCCACACCCTCTGCAGCATTTATTGTTTGTAGATTTTCTGATGATGCCCATTCTAACCAGTATCAGTTGATACCTCATTGTACTTTTGATTTGCATTTCTCTAATAATTAGTGATGTTGAGCATCTTTTCATGTGCCTTTTGGCCATCTATATCTCTTTGGAGAAATGTCATATTTAGGTCTTCTGCCCATTTTTTGAGTGGGTTGTTTTTTTTTTTTTTTTTTTAATATTGAGCTGCATAAGCTGTTTATGTATTTTGGAGATTAATCCTTTGTCTGTTGATTTGTTTGCAAATGTTTTCTCCCATTCTGAGGGTTGTACTTTCGTCTTGCTTATAGTTTCCTTTGTTATGCAAAAGCTTTTAAGTTTCATTAGATCCCATTTGTTTATTTCTGTTTTTATTTCCATTACTCTAGGAGGTGGGTCAAAAAAGATCTTGCTGTGATTTATGTCAAAGAGTGTTCTTCCTATGTTTTCCTCGAAGATTTTATAGTGTCCAGTCTTACATTTAGGTCTTTAATTCATTTTGAGTTTATTTTTGTGTATGGTGTCAGGGAGTGTGCTAATTTCATTCTTATACATGTAACTGTCCAGTTTTCCCAGCACCAGTTACTGAAGAAACTCTTTTCTCCATTGCATATCCTTGCCTCCTTTGTCATATATTAGCTGACCAAAGGTGTGTGGGTTTATCTCTGGGCTTTCTATCCTGTTCCACTGATCGATATTTCTGTTTTTGTGTCAGTACCATATTATCTTGATTGCTGTAGCTTTGTAGTATAGTCTGAAGTCAGGGAGTCTGATTCCTCCAGCTCCGCTTTTTTCCCTCAAGATTGCTTTGGCTATTTGGAGTCTTTTATATTTCCATACAAATTTTAAGATTTTTTTTGCTCTAGTTCTGTACAAAATGCCATTGGTATTTTGATAGGGATTACACTGAATCTGTAGTTTGCTTTGGGTACTAGAGTCATTTTCACAATATTGATTCTTCCAATCCAAGAACATGGTATATCTCTCAATCTGTTTGTGTCATCTTTGATTTCTTTCATCAGTGTCTTATAGTTTTCTGAGTACAGGTCTTTTACCTCCTTAGGTAGATTTATTCCTAGGTATTTTATTATTTTTGTTACAATGGTGAATAGAATTGTTTCTTTAATTTCTCTTTCTTTCATTGTTAGTGTATAGGGATGTAAAAGATTTCTGTGCATTAATTTTGTATCCTGCAACTTTACCAAATTCATTGCTTAGCTCTAGTAGTTTTCTAGTGGCATTTTTAGGATTATTTATGTATAGTATCATGTCATCTGCAAACAGTGACAATTTTACTTCTACTTTTCCAATTTGGATTCCTTTTATTTTTTTCTTCTCTGATTGCCGTGGTTAGGACTTCCAAAACTATGCTGAATACTAGTGGCAAGAGTGGACATCCTTGTTTTGTTCCTGAGCTTAGAGGAAATGCTTTCAGTTTTTCACCATAGAGAATGATGCTTGCTGTGGGTTTATCTTATATGGCCTTTATTATGTTGAGGTTGGTTCCCTCTGTGTCCATGTTCTGGAGATTTTTTAATCATAAATGGGTGTTGAATTTTGTCAAAAGCTTTGACTGCATCTATTAAGATGATCATATGGTTTCTATTCTTCAATCTGTTAATATTGTGTATCACACTGATTTGTGTATATTGAAGAATCCTTGAATCCCTGGTATAAATCCCTCTTGACCATCATGTATGATCCTTTTAGTGTGCTGCTGGATTTTGTCTGCTAGTATTTTGTTTGGAATTTTTGCATCTCTACACATCAGTAATGTTGGTCTGTAATTTTCATTTTTTGTAGTATCTTTGATTTTTGTATCAGGGTGATGGTGGCCTCGTAGAATGAGTTTGGGAGTGTTCCTTCCTCTGCAATTTTTTTGGAAGAGTTTGAGAAGGATGTGTATTAGCTCTTCTCTAAATGTTCAATACAATTCACCTGTGAAACCATCTGGTCCTGGACTTTTGTTTGCTGCAAGATTTTTAATCATAGTTTCAATTTCATTACTTCTGATTTGTCTGTTCATATTTTCTATTTTTCTTGGTTCAGTCTTGAAAGGTTGTGCTTGTCTAAGAATTTGTCCACTTCCTCCAGGTTGTCCATTTTATGGGCATATAGTTGCTTGTAGTAATCTCTCATGAGCCTTTGTATCTCTACAGTGTCAGTTGTTACTTCTTGATTTTCATTTCTAATTTTATTGATTCTTGATGAGTCTGGCTAAAGGTTTATCAATTTTGTTTATCTTCTCAAAGAAACAGCTTTTAGTTTTATTGATCTTTGCTACTGTTTTCTATGTTTCTACTTTCTTTCTCCTCTGATCTTTATGACTTCTTTCCTTCTACTCAGTTTGGGTTTTGTTTGTCTTCTTTCTCTAGTATCCTTAAGGTGTAAGGTTAGATTGTATGAGATATTTCTTGTTACTTGAGGCAGGATTGTATTGCTATAAACTGCCCTTTTAGAACTGCTTTTGCTGCATCCCACAGGTTTTTGATCATTGTGTTTTCATTGTCATTTTTCCCTAGGTATTGTTTGACTTACTCTTTGATTTCTTAAGTGATCTTTTGGTTATTTAGTAACATATTGATTAGCCTGTGTTTGTGTTTTTTGCGGTTTTTAACCTGAAACTGATTTCTAATCTCATAGCATTGTTGTCAGAAAAGATGCATGCTATGATTTCAATTTCCTTAAATTTACTGAGGTTTGATTTGTGACCCAAGATGTGGTCTATCCTGGAGAATGTTCTGTGTGCAACTGAGAAGAAAGTGTAATCTGCTGGTTTTGGATGGAATGTGCTATAAATATCAATTAAATCTATCTGCTCTACTGTGTCATTTAAATCTTGTGTTTCCTTATTAATTTTCTGTCTGGATGATCTGTCCATTGGTGTAAGTGAGCTGTTAAAATCCCTCACTATTACTGTGTTACTGTCGATTTTCTCTTTTATAGCTGTTAGCATTTGCCCTATGTACTGAGGTGCTCCTATGTTGGGTTCATAGATATTTATAATTGTTATATCTTCTTCATGGATTGATCCCTTGATCGTTATGTAGTGTCCTCCCTTGTCTCTTGTAACAATCTTTGTTTCAAAGTCTATTTTATCTGATATGAGTATTGCTACCCCAGCTTTCTTTTGATTTCCATTTGCATGGAGTATCTTTTTCCATCCCCTCACTTTCAGTCTGTATGTGTCCCTAGGTCTGAAGTGGGTCTCTTGTAGACAGCATATAGATGAGTCTTGTTTTTGTATTCATTCAGCAAGCCTGTGTCTTTTGGTTGGAGCATTTAATCCATTCACATTTAAGGTAATTATCAATATGTATGTTCCTATTACCATTTTCTTAATTGTTTTGGGTTTGTTTTCGTAGGTGCCTTTCTTCTCTTGTTTCCCACTTAGAAATGTTCCTTTAGCATTTGCTGTAGAGATGGTTTGGTGAAGCTGAATTCTCTTAGCTTTTGCTTGTCTGTAAAGCTTTTGATTTCTGTTGAATCTGAATGAGATCCTTGCCAGCTAGAGCAATCTTGGTTGTAGGTTCCTCCTTTTCATCACTTTAAATATATTGTGCCACTCCCTTCTGGCTTGTAGAGTTTTTGCTAAGAAATCAGCTGTTAACCTTATGGGAGTTCCCTTGTATTTTTCCCTTGTTGCTTTTAATAATTCTTCTTTTTATTTAATTCTTGTCAATTTGATTACTATGTGTCTTGGCATGTTTCTCCTTGGGTTTATCCTGTATGGGACTCTCTGTGCTTCCTGGACTTGACTATTTCCTTTCCCATGTTAGGGAACTTTTTGCCTGTAATCTCCTCAAATATTTTCTCAGGTCCTTTCTCTCAATCTTCTTCTTCTGGGACCCCTATAATGCCAATGTTGGTGCATTTAATATTGTTCCAGAGGTCTCTTAGGCTGTCTTCATTTCTTTTCATTCTTTTTTTTTTTTTATTCTGTTCCGCAGCAGCTAATTCCACCTTTCTGTCTTCCAGGTCACTTATCCGTTCTTCTGCCTCAGTTATTCTAGTATTGATTCCTTCTACTGTATTTTTCACTTCAGTTATTGTATTGTTCATGTCTGTTTGTTTATCCTTTAATTCTTCTAGGTGTTGGTTCTTTAATTCTTCTAGGTCTTTGTTAAACATTTCTTGCATCTTTTTGATATTTGCCTCATTCTTTTTCTGAGGTCCTGGATCATCTTCACTATCATCATTCTGAATTCTTTTTCTAGAAGGTTGCCTATCTCCACTTCATTTAGTTGTTTTTTCTGGGGTTTTATCTTGTTCCTTCATCTGGTACATAGTCCTCTGCCTTTTCATTTTGTCTTTCTGTGAATGTGGTTTTTGTTCCACAAGCTGCAGGACTGTAGTTCTTCTTGCTTCTGCTGTCTGCCCTCTGATGGATGAGGCTAAGAGGCTTGTGCAAGCTTCCTGATGGGAGGGACTAGTGGTGGGCAGAGCTCAGTAAAACTTTAATCCACTTGTTTGCTGATGGGTGGGGCTGAGTTCCCTCCCTGTTGGTTGTTTGGCCTGAGGTGACCCAGCACTGGAGCCTATCTGGCTCTTTGGTGGGGCTAATGGTAGACTCCAGGAGGGCACATGCCAAGGAGTACTTCCCAGAACTTCTGCTGCCAGTGTCCTTGTCCCTGTGGTGAGCCACAGCCAGCCCCTGCCTCTTCAGGAGACCCTCCAACACTATCACGTAGGTCTGGTTCAGTCTCCTATAGGGTCACTGCTCCTTTCCCCTGGATCCTGATATGTACACTACTTTGTGTGTGCCCTCCATGAGTGGAGTCTCTATTTCCCCCAGTTCTGTCAAAGTCCTGCAATCAAATCCCGCTAGCCTTCAAAGTCTGATTCTCTGGGAATTCCTCCTCCCATTGCCGGAACCCCAGGTTGGGAAGCCTGACGTGGCAGTGAGAACCTTCAGTCCAGTGGGTGGACTTCTGTGGTAAAACTGTTCTCCAATTTGTGAGTCACCCACCCAGTGGTTATGGGATTTGATTTTATTGTGTTTGCACCCCTCCTACCATCTCATTGCTGTTTCTTCTTTGTCTTTGGATGTGAGGTATCTTTTTTGATGAGTTCCAGTGTCTTCCTGTTCAGCAGTTAGTTGTGATTCTGAAGTTCTCGAAAAAGAGAGTGAGAGCACGTCCTTCTACTTCACCATCTTGAACCCGTTTTAAGCTCTCCTATGCTTTGGCAGTTTCTTATAAACAAACACTTATCATGTAACATGGCAATTGTACTCGGTATTTATACCAAAGAAATGAAAATTTATCCTCAAACAAAAACCTGTAAATGTGAATATTCACAACAATTTTATTTGTAATAGCCAAAAAACTGAAAACAATACAGATGTCCTTCAAAGAGCCAATGGAGTTAAAGAAACTGAAACATCCATACATACAGGGGGACTGTAACTGAGGGAAAAAAAAAGAGATTAACTACTGATATGTGAAATAACTTGGATGGCTCTCAAGGGCATCACGCTTAGTGAACAGAAAAAAGAAAAAAAAGGCTGATCTCAAAAAAATTACATATTTTACAATTCCATTTAAAAAACATTCTTGGAATGACAAAACTATTATGAAGATGAAGAACAGATTCACGATTGTGAGGAGACAGAACTTAGGGGTGAGTATGACTACAAAAAGGAGTTACATGAAGAATGTTCTCTGTAATGATGGAACAGTTCGGCATCTTTATTGCAATGGTGTTCAAACAAATCTAACCATGGGATAAAATCACAGAGAATTATACAGACACACAAAAATGAGTGCTAGTAAAAACTGTTGAGAACTGAATAAGGTTTGTAGTCTTGTTAACAGTGTTATACCAATGTCAGTTTTCTGGTTTTGACATGCAGTATCATTTTATAAGATGTCACCCTTAAGAGAATGTGGGTGAAGGGTTTATGGGACACTATGAATTATATTTGCAACTTCTGTGAGTCTATAATAATGTCAAAATAAAAAGTTAAAACAAAATTAAACTCTAATTTTATAGGTTTTTTTGAAGTGCTTAATGACAAAAATGAGAGTATAACTGGTATAACTAAATCTTCTTTATCTGCAAATAGATTGATTGAATTTCTCCTCAAATTTACCAGTGGATCATGGGACACCTCCTTCCACTTCCTACTGTGCTTTTGATACCATGATTTTACTTGCTATTCTAAATAGCAGGACTAGACATAAAGTGTAAAAGGAGCTGAACGTCTATGCATGACTAAGTCATGTTGGTATCAAATACAATAGGTGACAAAGATTATTTAGTTGTAGAAATTTTGGTAGAAACTACTATTTTATTTATACTCTTAAGATGAGCAGTGAAATGGGTAATCCCAAAGAATGGCTTACCCTCACAGTATTTCTTTAGCACCTATACTTTTTATATTATTGGTTTCCAGTAAATCCTCCTCTCAACTTATGCTTTCTAAGGTGAATAAACCTAATTTTCAGTTTCAGAGTTTCAAGTAACAATTGGTCTATTCTATAGCCTAAAAAAATTGAACCCAATCCACTCCTGTCACTAGCTGCCTCCATCCTACTTTAGATCACCATTATTTCTTGACTGGAAATCTATGCCAGCTTCTTTATTGCCTCCAACTCTTACTCCCATTTTCATGTAAAAACCCTTCAACTCCATCCTCAACCCCCAAAGTTCTAAATTCCAAATTCCCTAACATCATTTAAAAGGAAGGTTCCGAATGACTAATTTCCCAGTTTAGCTCACAGCTCCTTCTCTTAATATGCCTGGGAGAATCAACAATTCTCTATACCCTGACTCACTCCAAACTCAGGCCTTAGTTGAGATATTATTTCCTTTGGAATTCTTTCTGTGACACCGCTGAACACTCCTAGTCTGGGCAAAATCTGAGGGTTATGTATCCCTCAAGTGCTATCTTCCCCTTTCACAGAACTTAATTAGCATACAGTGATGTAACTAACTCTGTGTTTACTTATGTTTGCTCCACTGGACCACAGCTCCTTGAAAGAAAGACTCAGAAATCATGTTATCATTGTATCCAAATCAAGTAGTGCAAAAATGGCATACAGTTGGTTTTCAAGAAAATATTTGATAAGTGAATGAATGTTAGGCAATGGAGAATGTCCACAGGCAAATTAGCTGCTAAAAAGGAGCCAGATTAGTTTAAATCAACTGCTTAGCTAAATTTAAAAGTTTTGAATAATTACATGCCATGACCCTCAAAAAAACCCTGCCAAGCATGAAAGAAAAATTATGTATATACTAATATATATTTATATAAATATTTATATAAAATAAATACAGAATGATTTATACTTCAAGTAAAATACATGTAGTATAATATTATCATGGTAGTGTCACATCAATGGAAATTCAAGTTGGTTAAAATATAGTTAATTTGGTTAAGAAATTAATTTCTTTTAATAGAGAAGTCCCCAAATTAACAAAAGATAAAGTACACATGTTTTTTAACAAATAATT
Source organism: Globicephala melas (assembly GCF_963455315.2). Taxonomy (NCBI): domain Eukaryota; kingdom Metazoa; phylum Chordata; class Mammalia; order Artiodactyla; family Delphinidae; genus Globicephala; species Globicephala melas. The sequence continues at coordinate 81,755,179 of NC_083320.1, read as the reverse complement.
TTTAAATCAAATGATATACCTTATAAAGCTATAAGTCTGATGATGTAAGAGAAGGTAAAGTCAATTATCTTTAGAAAAAGATTATCAATTATTTCTGTCTTTTTATAATGGGTTGACAGTTTGCTAGTAACACATTAAAAAAAGATTAGTAATATATTCTCCTTTCTGGAATTAGGCTACCATACTTCATTCTTATTTACACTGCCTTCAATTAAGACTTGGAGGATTAAAAGGAATATCTGAAATGAATATTAAATTTACTAGTCAAAATCTACACTTTTACGTATTTTATTAATATTTACAAGTACTCCAGCCATCCTCAATTTCATTATTTTAATTTTGCTGTGATTTGGAATACTCTCCCTACTCATTTCAAACTTGCAGTTACTGAATGCCAGTTTTAGCTTGTCTAAAATATAGGCAACACAGATTTTAAATCTAATATATAGTAATACTGAACATATGAAAAAAGAGAGTTCAAGGTTTTCATTTCTGAAGTTAAACCAGAAAAGCGAAGGCAGAAGAAGTGAAGATGAAGACACTAGAATCTTTCTAGAAAGTTTTGATTTTTCTTAGAAAGTAAGTCACACGCAATGAAATAAAGAAATATTTGAGGATATTATTGAAATCAGAACTGTAAGCAAGGAGAAGTCTAAAAGAAGGCCATTTATATATCAAATTTAAGATAAATGTAAATTCAGACAAAGTCAAGGAGAAGCAGAACTTGAAAACTGAGATTGATGGTAATATCAACTGTCCCTAAGAGTTCCGTCATCAAGCATAGATTTGAATTCTTGGTTCTGTGGTGTGACCTTCGCAAATTAACCTTCCTAAGCCCCAGTGTTCTCCTCTGTAAAGTTTGAGATAAAAGCATTATTTAATTCACAGGATTACTGTGGGGATTAAATGAAATGTTTTACCTGATATGCCATGCTGTCAAATGCCAAGCATGGTGATACAGAGTACCCTTTATAAATTATTATATTACACTGGAGAGAAGAACCAAGATTAGAAACAATTAGAGTTGTGGGCTGGGGGGAATGAAGCACAGAATTAGACTCTTGTTCTAAATAATTTCTTTTTTTTTTAACATCTTTATTGGAGTATAATTGCTTTACAATGGTGTGTTAGTTTCTGCTTTATAACAAAGTGAATCAGTTATACATATACATACGTTCCCATTAAACAATTTCTTTGAGGGTACTTTGACCATGCAATGAAGTATCGAGTACAACTCCAACTAAGGTACACCAGAACTATGATGGCAACTTCAATGGTATAAATTCACTAAGTATTCCTCAATATAAAAAAACATTTTAATACTAGTAATAATAAGAAATTATGGGCAGATCAATCTATATAGAGTTATATGGACCCTAAAGACTTCAAATCCCTAGTGCCCAAAGCTATTCAACACCTAGAAGTGATTAAGATTGCTGGGCCTCATCCCCAGAGTTTCTGATTTAATAATAGGTCTAGGATAGACCTTGAGAATTTCATTTCTGATAAATTCCCAGAGGATGTTCCTGTTGCCTGTCCTGGAACCACACTTTGTGAGCTACTGAGAAAACTGACTTTATTACTGTGCATTCCACATCAAAGCGGATAAAACTGCTAAGAGGCCAAAGGAAATGAAGAAATCCACGGGTATAGACAGCATCTCTTCAAACCAAGCTAAGCCTAACATAAGTATTTGAGGATCGTGAAGGGAAAAGAGGAGAATGTGGAATAAAACAGGCATCAGGAGGCCAACGGACTTTCATCACGGTAAATAAACAAATAAGCTTTGAAGCCCTAGAAGGCTTCTTAGCAGATAGATAAAGAGATCACAAATCATACAACATAAGAGGAAACAAGGAGTTTCTCTTTCCTCCTGTTACTGAAAAGTAACAAAAGGTTTTTGTTTTACCAGCTGATAATTTAGAGAGCCTTTTGAGGATATTCCAAAAAAGTATACAGTCCTGTGATCTACTTGGGAGATTCTTCTGGTTGTCTAAATATTCATATAAACTTTTAAAATAAAAGAGTGGAAAGATAGAAAAAAACATTTGCCTGGATATTTTATATTTATGTCATCCCCTGATTTAAAAAAAAAAAAAGTCCTTTCTTTCCTGCAAAGAATTTTTAAATTGTTTTTTGATATGTATATTTTAACATCATAGAAGACAATGTTTTAATAACAGTTTTTGATTCAACAATATTTCTTGGGACAAATTAAATATGCCTAGGCTAAAATAATTAAAAGTAAAAATTAGTACCTAAAAAATAAAATACTTAAAAGTTATCAACCAGTCTAAGACTGGTATCAAACAACATGAAAGACTTTTAACACAAAAAGGCCAAAAAAGATGTGCTTGATTCAGGAGAGGAGGACAGGCATTTGCTCTATGGAGCTAACGGAAAATTACAGTCTCACTGTCCGAATTACAAGATGAATGAGGAACTGGTTAAGCACTAATGCTGTAACACTGTGGGACAGGCTGTGTCAGTTACTATGATGCAAAGTTCGTAGTATCCAGGAAGACACAAGCAAAATGGATGAATATTCATTAAAAAAAAATCCCTGGGCAACACTCTTGAATCTTCAGGGGTAGAAAACACCCCCCTCCCCCTTTTAAAGCAGTAAATGTTAAATTCTGACATACAGTCAAAGTTGGAAAAAAAAAAAAAAGGATTAACATCACAGACCATGCCTGTAGAGTTCTTGGTAAATGTTAGTGGAATCTTTTTTGTAAAACCTGAGCCAACTTCATTCTGCTTTGGTTTGCCACTTCCTCTGGACATTGATCTCTTGAGCAGTAAGTGTCACATATGAAATCCTCGCAGTTGAAGTGAAAACGGAATGGAGAAACTTACTGAGATTCACAGACGAGAGATACTTTTCTTTGCCAAAGGCTAGGTGCTTCAAATACTGCCCAGAATGAGACTACTGCATGGAAAATCCAAGTAGACCACCACAGATAGTCTATTAAGAGCAGTAAAGCAGGAAAACAAAAAACATAACTTTTCTTCCCCTTTATTGTTTCAATGTGTTGGTCATGGTTAATGCATTTAACCAAGTAAATAATCTGCTTTTATTTATTATATGTGTTTATGTGACATTTAAAGTTGACTCTTGAGTTATGTGACCTTTTCTCTATATACTACCACCAGACCAAATGGTTCAGAATACAAACATGGCAGTGACTACTCTTTTAAAAAACTAAGTTGGAAGAATTAAAAACTCTTAACCAGACAACTAAAAATAAACAATGGCATTTTAACCATGCATAAATATGCACACACAGAACTACCCAAGCCAGTATATTCATTTATACAATAGCCAAGTAAAGCAAACCATTTGCTGAATATGCACACATACACTTACAAATAGCAGATATAATTTGTTTTACATTAATGATCTTTCCCTTAGATGTTCAAAATGTCCAGATCTAAGGAACTAAACTGAAAGGCATCCTGGCTATGCTACTCAAATATTTTATCTTCATCGCGAAGCTGTCAATAGAGAAATGGCCAAAGCTACAGAGAAAACTAACAGGCATTCTTAAAATTTTTCTGAATTCTAATTATTCTTCTCACCTTTCTAATTATAACATTCTTAGGGACTATGTAGTAAAATGGTAAAGAGACAAACTGTAGAGCAGTTAGGTTATAGTCAATTCATCGATGATAGAATTCCACTATTATAAATCCCAGTGCACCTAGCAAGGTAATACCTTTAATGTGGGATGTCCAATGAAAGAATTCTTCCTCATAAAACAAGAGTACAAACTCACGAATTATTACACTTTTCATTTTTAAAAGGCAAATAAAAATCAGCAAACATTCATGAAATTTTGGACACAAGGGTAACATTAAACTCTAATTAGAAAACATACACAAAGAACCAACCGAGTATTTGTTTTATTCTATATCAGTTTCCCAAATATCATCATAATCACCTGGGAAAATGCTTTTAAAATATGATTTCTGGGTCTCAGTCAAAAATCTGTAATCTACACAATGTTCCCTGATTGACTCTTCTATACAACCAGGTCTAGGAACCAGTGTCCTACACTATGGGCTCAAGTAAGTGAGTGGCATTGTAGCTCTGACTTTTGTACTGTCTTAGATGATATTCAGTTCTGACACACACATAAAGGTGCACACCTATATATGATTGAGAAGATTCTTGCTATACCAATTCCAGAGCACTTCTATATTATAAACCAGAAAGGTACTGACCATTTAGAACTTATTCCTGCACTGACAAAGGACAAAAATGACAGTAATTATTAAAATATGCCACCTGAAGCTGCCTGCTCAGAACAGTCTATCTACATTCCCCATGACAGTAAGATCCCTGCAACTTACACCCTTACCACTGAAAGGATGATAAAGGTGAAATATTGAGATATATTCATTGACCACTACTTACCATAACTATATGTGGAATTTCAGACTTTTAAAAACATGTTAACCAAAGCAGGATGGTTAAACAAATAAGTTCAAGACTCAATCACGTGTAGATTCAGCTCCCACTTATCAACCAAGGTGGTGTATTTATCATGATAATTACCCATTCCTATGCTTTCCAAAACCTACATGTTGATAAATCCCTGAGAATTATGAAGCATGTCCTTTTCTACTCCTGGGATTTCATGAGCAGTTATAGATCTTTTTTTTCTAATGGTGACTTCCTCAGTTCAAAGCCTGTACTCTATTTCTACTTCATTGTTTCTACATCATATATTTTAGATCAACTCTATTCGGCCAACAATAAAAATAATTAGGGAAATCACTTAACTTCTAAAAACACTAGAAAATAAATGTCACTAATAACTTATTTACAAATATAGTTCAATATCCAGTCAGATGTCCAAGTGTTTTGCCACTCTACAGACGTTAAACAAAAATCTACTTGGTATACACAGTTAACTTGACCTCTTCATTTTAGGCTAGTTCGAGTCATTGTCTTTCAGACTAACAGTACTAAACGAATGAAGGAAAACATATGTGGATAGACTCCTGACACACTCCTTCAAATCAGATTTTTTTCTAATGTCTAGTCAACTGACCAAATACCTCTCAGCTTGCTGACTCACAACACAACATTTATATTATGACAAAAGTCAACCTAATTTTGAATATTACTGTCTTAACTTAGAATTATCAAATATTACAAGGGCACAGATCATGAGACTTGCTTTGGAATACCACCAGCTATATCTAAGAATAAGCTGCTCAACAAATCACTGAATTAATATGATAATGTTTTTAAGTCAAAAGCAAATTATTGCTTCGCCAAAATAATACTGTTAAGTCACAAGTCCTTTCATGCCACAGATTTTAGGCACTCAACTTGTTGCCAGTTATATAAACTAGATATAAAATTTCTGGTGATATTGTTATGTGGTGATAACATTTAATGATTAAGTTCCTTTGGCCCAAGAAGTTAATAACATGAAATAACAGGGCCACACAACATACCTTTGGCATATTGATTGTCGTCTGTATGTGTGTGTGAGTTTATGTATACATGTATAGGTGACATATATACATATATGTGAGCTTATGGCTTCATTTTCAGATACTGCTTAAAGAAACATTTTTGCTACACTGAAACACAAATTGTTGCTGAGAATGACATTTCAAATGACAGAAAATAAATGCATTTTGAAAAGGAATTAAATAAATGCTTATTCTATATAAACACCTCCTTTTATTAAACGAGACAACCAACGGGCTCCAAGTTGATTTCAAAGTTTCTCAATCAACTCAATCTAACAAGTATTTAGTGAATGTTTACTTATTACAAGGCCATGTGGCAAGCATTACAGGAAAGATGAAATGTAAAAGTTGGTCTCTATCCTCAAGAAGCTTAAAATCTCATTGGAATAATACATATGAATATAAAAAGCAGAAAAGGCAACACAAGTATAAAACAAGGGATAAACTCATGGACTTAGTGGTGAAAGAAACCATAAAGAACATATAGTCTACCTTTTATATGAGTAGAAATTGAACAGAGAGGTTTTAAATGACTTGCCCAAGATCACAACTTATAAGCAGGAGCTGTTACATCTAGTGACACCAACACAATGGTCATTTAGTCTCAAGAGGAAGGGAGGAAAAAAAACCCTGTAAACATCAGAAAAGCCATCAAAATCATCACTGGACTTTTCTTTAGGGGAATAAAAACAGTGGAAGGATGCATTCTGAAAGAAAATTGCTAGTATTCCAGAAGTTCAAGGATGATAATCCATTTCTTCAAATGTGTATCTGTACAATTTATGTTTTTTATAGGCATCTATATTTTTAAGACCATAAACTTACTTTTTTTATTCATTAGAAAGTAACACGTTTATCATAGAAACTTTGGAAAGCCAATAAGAAATCACGTAGATAAGAACTGTGGTGCAAAATGGGATAAGAGACTCTCTGCAACATCTTTTTTTTCAAATTGAAGTATAGTTGATTTACAACATTGTTTTAGTTTCTGGTGTACAGCAAAGTGATTCAGATATACATATATACACATATTCTTTTCCATTTATTACAGGATACTGAATACAGTTCCCTGTGTGATACAGTAGGACCTCATTGTTTACCTATTTTATATATAGTATTTTCTATATGCTAATCCCAAACTCCTAATTTATCCCTCGCCCACTCCCTTTCCCCTTTGGAAACCATAACTTTTTTCTATGTCTGTGAATCTGTTTCTGTTTTGTAAATAAGTTCACTTGTGTCATATTTTAGATTCTACTTATAAGTGATATCATATGGTATTTGTCTGACTTACTTTACTTAGTATGATAATCTCTAGGTCTATCCATGTTGCTGCAAATGGCACTATTTCATTATTTTTTTTATGGCTGATAGTATTCCATTGTGTATATATACCACATCTTCTTTATCCATTCACCTATCGATGGATATTTAGGTTGCTTCCATATCTTGGCTATTGTGAATAGCGATGCTGTGAACACTGGGGTGCATGTACCTTTTCGAATTAGTTTTCTCCGGATATATGACCAGGAGTGGTATTGCTAGATCACATGGCAACTCTATTTTTAGCTTTTTAAGGAACCTCCATACTGCTCTCCATAGTGACTGTACCAATTTACATTACCACCAACAAACATTGTAGGAGGGTTCTCTGTTCTCCACACCCTCTCCAGCATTTATTATTTGTAGACTTTTTGATGATGGCCATTCTGACTGTTCTGAGGTGGTACCTCATTATAGTTTTGATTTGCATTTCTCTAATAATTAGTGATGTTGACCATATTTTCGTGTGATTTTTGGCCATCTGTATGTCTTCTTTGGAGAAATGTCTATTTAGATCTTCCACCCATTTTTTGATTGGGTTTTCTTTGTTTTTGTTTTGTCATTGAGCTGCATGAGCTGCTTGTATATTTTGGAGTTTAATCCCTTGTCGGTCACTTTGTTTGCAAATATTTTCTCCCAGTTCATAGGCTGTCTTTACATTTTGTTGATGGTTTCCTTTGTTGTGTGAAAGCTTATATGTTTGATTAGGTGTCATTTGCTTATTTTTGCTTTTATTTCTATTGCCCTGGGAGAATGAGCTAAGAAAACACTGCTATGACTTATGTCAAAGAATGTTTTGCCTATGTTCTCTTCTAGGAGTTTTATGGTGTCAGATCTTATATTTAAATATTTAAGCCATTTTGAGTTTATTTTTGTGTAGGGTATGAAGGTGTGTTCAAACTTCACTGATTTACATGCAGCTGTCCCGCTTTCCCAACACCACTGGCTGAAGAGACTGTCTTTTCTCCATTGTATATTCTTGTCTCCTTTGCCAAAGATTAATTAACTGTAGGTTTATTCCTGGGCCCTCTATTCTGTTCCATTGAGCCATGTCTGTTTTTGTGCCAATACCACATTGTTTTGATTACTATAGCTTTGTAGTATTGTCTGAAGTCTGGGAGGTTTATACCTCCAGATTTGTTCTTCTTCCTCAGGATTACTTTGGCAATTCTGGGTCTTTTATGGTTCCCTATAAATTTTAGGATTATTTGTTTTAGTTCTGTGAAAAATGTCATAGGTAATCCGATAGGGATCACATTAAATCTGTACATTGCTTTGGGATGTATGGCCACTTTAACAATGTTAATTCTGCTCCAAGAACATGGGGTATTTTTCCATTTCTTTGAATCATCTTCAATTACTTTTATCATGTTTTATAGTTCTCAGCATGTAAGTCTTTCACCTCCTTGGTCAGGTTTATTCCTATTTTATTTTTTTGCTGAAATTTTAAAAGGGACTGTTTTTTTACTTTATTATATTTCACTGTTAGTGTAAAGAAATGCAACAGATTTCTTTATGTTAACCTTGTATCCTGCGACCTTGCTGAATTCGTTTATCAGTTCTAGTAGTTTTTGTGTGGAGTCTTTCTTCGTACTTGTAATATCTAATAAAACAAATAGTTAAAAAGAAATGTCCTAGGTAGATTATGAGAAGATGGTGGAGTAGAAAGCGACAGGAATCTGTCTCTATACCAAGAGAGCAATTGCACTTGCACAATCTGTCTGATGAAACTATTTTGGAACTCTAGAATATAGTATATTAAAGGTTTGAAATTTCCAAGAGAAGCCTAGGAAAGCAAGTTGCCATTAATTTTGGTCAATTTCAGCTCTTAGCACAGTAGTAGCTACCCATTCCCCATTACCCAGTTCAATGGGTGGCAGTTGTATGCACACGTTCCTGGAGCAGCTTACACATAGCTTGTCGTGAAAGGGTGGGTAAAAAGGATCCTGCTGTCCATATGTCAAGGATCTGTGATCTGATCACAGCTTCTCATCTCAGAGGAACAGAGACAGGTAGACACTGCTGTTCCATCTCCCCTGACTGTTGCAAGTCCCTCTTGTTCCTGCTGAAGTATGCTAGGGGGCCAGCGCCCTTTCACCCTCCCTTCATTTCACTCTTATTCTCTTTTGGAAAGACAGACATCAAATACTAGGACATTTAAAAGAAACTGCACATATGAGGGAAATTGGAAAGTCACCATGCATGCCCAGGGAAAAGACCAGGCTCAAAAGCACCTAAGAAGACCTTAAGTATATACCTCAGTTGATCTTTGGCAAAGAAACAGAACACACAATTTTAAGAAAGCAAAACAATAAACAAAAATAACAACAAAAACCCAGCAAACCCTGCAGAATCGGGAAATCTGATTTCCAGAGTTACCAAATGATTAAATTCAAATGTCCAGTTTTCAAATTAAAATTATCAAGAAATATAAAGAGGAAAGTATAGCCCATAAAAAGAAAAAATATAAATAAACAGAAGATGTTCTTTAAAAAGACCTGATGGCAGATCTACTAGATTCTAAAGCAACTGTCTTAGAGATTCTCAAAGAACTAAAGTAAAAGTAAACTTTACTACAAGAATTATAAGGCATATTTGATCAGGCAGAAGAAAGAATGAGTGAACATGAAGATAGGACAATGAAAATTACCAAGTCAGAGAAACAAACAGAAAAAAGATTGAAGAAAGGTGAACAGAGCCTAAGGGACCTGTGGGACACCATCAAATGGGCCGACAAATACACTGTGGGAGTCCCAGAAGGAGAAAGAAAAAAGGGATGAGAGAATATATAAAGAAATAATAGCTGAAACTCCAAATTTAATGAAAGAAGCTCAATGAACTAGAAATTTGATGAACTCACAGAGATCTACACAGACACATTATAATCAAATTTTCAAGACAGAGAAAGTCTTGAAAGGTGAAGGAAAGAAGCAACACTTCACATACAAGAGATCCTCAATAAGATTATCATCAGAGTCCTCATCAAAAACTTTAGAGACAAGAAGGGAGTGGGCCAATATTGTCAAAGTGCAAAAAGATTAAAAAAAATAAAAACCTGTCACCCAAGAAGCATATATCCCGAAAAACTATCCTTTAAGAGCAAGGGAGAACTTAAGTCATTCATAGGTAAATAAAAGACGGAATCTGTTACTACTAGACCTGCACTGCAATAAATGCATAGGGAAGTCCTGCAAGGTGTAATAAAAGGACACAAGACAGGAACACAAAACCACATAAGGAGATAAATGTCTCAATAAAAGTACATGAGTGATTTTAAAAGCTAGTATTATTCTAATTTGGTCTTTAATTCCACATTTTGTTTTCTACATAATTTAAATGACTAATGCATTTCAAATAACAGTTTATGTCTTTGGGTACACAATGTATAAAGATGTAACTGTGACATCAACAACTTAAAAGGGCGGGAATGGAGTAGTAAAGGAGCAGAGATTTTGATATGTTATTTAAATAACATAAGCAAACTAGTGTTACAATTTCAGAATTTTAAATGTAATCCCTATGGTAACTGCAAAGAAATTATTTATGAATATACACAAAAAGAAATAACAAAGGAATTTAAATGTTTCCTTACCACACCCCCAATCAACTAAGCACAAGAGTAGACAGTAATACAGAAAATGAGGTACAAAAAAGCTATAAGACATACAGAAAATAGCAAAATGAAAGAAAAAATTCCTTATCCGTAAATAGGTTTTTTTTTTGCGGTACGCAGGCCTCTCACTGTTGTGGCCTCTCCCATTGCAGAGCACAGGCTCCGGAAGCACAGGCTCATCGGCCATGGCTCATGGGCCCAGCCGCTCCACGGCATGTGGGATCTTCCCGGACTGGGGCATGAACCTGTGTCTCCTGCATCGGCAGGCGGACTCTCAACCACTGCGCCACTAGGGAACCCCCATAAGTAGTTTTTAACATAAAGAGTTAAACTCTATAATCAAAAGAGACTGGCAGAATAGATAACAAATATGATGCAACTATATGATAGCTACAAGAGGTTCAACTTTAAATCCAAAGGCACATATAGTTTGAATGTGAAAGAATGGGAAAAGATATTCCATACAAATAACCAAAAGACAGCAGAGGTGTCTATAGTAATATCAGACGAAATAGACTTTAAATCAAAAAAGTATGCAAGAGACAAATAAATACATTAATAAAAGGTTCAACACAACAAGAAAATATAACAATTATAAACATTTACACACCAAATAACAAACCTTCAAAGTACATGAAGAAAAAAATGAACAGAACTGAAGGGAGAAATACAGTTCTACAATAACAGTTGGAGATTTCAATACCCCACTCTCACTGGATAGAACCATATGGAAAATAAGTAAAGAGAGGACATGAAGAACATAATATACCAACCAGATGTAACAGACCTATTCAAAATACACTACACAATAAAATATACATTCTTCTCAAGTGCACATGGGTCATTTTCCAGGATATACCATATATTAGGACACAAATTAAGTCTCAACAGATTTTTAAAGATAGATACCATACCGAGTACCTTCTCCAACCAAATTGGGATAAAGTTAGATATACTGGAAGAAAAAGAAGACAATTCACAAATTTGTGGAAATTAAACAACACATTCTTAAACAATCAATGGATCAAAGAAGAAATCACATGGGATATTAGAAAATACCCAAAGATAAATGAAAATGAAAACACAATTTACCAAACTCCTGGCACACAGGTAAAGCAGTGCTAAAGGAGAAATTCAGAGCTATCAACTCTTTAATTGAAGAAGAAGAAAAATCTCAAATCAATAACATACTCTACAACCTTAAGAAACTAAACAAAGTGTAAACAGATTAAGCCTAAAGACAGCAGATGGAATGAAATAATAAAGATTAGAGCAGAGATTTTTCTTAAAAATAGGGAATAGAAAAACAACAGAGAAACCAAAAGTTGTATCTTTGAAAAGATCAACAAAATTGACAAATCTTTAGCTAGATGGACTATGAAAAAAAGAGAAGAGATTCAAATTAATAAAATCAGAAGTCAATGTGGGGACAGTACTACCAATTCTACAGAAATAAAGAAAAATTAGAAGAGAGTACTATAAATTGCATGCCCACAAATTGAAAAACCTAGATAAAATGGACAAATTCATAGAAACACAAAATCTACCAAGACTAAATCACAAGGAAATAGAGTATCTGACTAGACATATAACTAGTAAAGAGATTGAATCAAAAGTCAAAAATCTCTTGACAAAGAAGAGCCCTGGAATTCTACCAAACATTTAAAGAACTAGCATCAATTCTTCCCAAACTTATCCAAAAAATTGAAAACGGAACACGTTCTAATTCATTCTTTGAGGCCAACATTACACTGGTACCAAAGACACTATAAGAACACTACAGACCTCAATTCTTATGAACACTGATGTAAAAATCCTCAACAAAATATTAGCGAACTGAATTCAGCAGCATATTAAAAAGATCATACATCATGACCAAGTGGGATTTATTCTTGAAATGCAAGGATGGTTCAACATATAAAAATTGATGTATGTAACACTTCACATTAACGTAATTAAGGGAAAAAAACACATAATTATCTCAAGTGATGCACAAGCAGCATTAAAAGTTCAACTAAACAAACTAGGGACAGAAGAAAACTATGTCAGCATAATAAAAGCCATATATTAAAAACCCACAGTGAACATCATGGTGAAAGATTGAAAACTTTTCCTCCATAATCAGGAACAAGGCAAGGATGACTGCTTTCACCCCTTCTATGTTCTATTCAACATAGTACTGGAAGTTCTAGTCTGAGCAATTAGGCAAGAAAAGAATTAAAGGTATCCAAATTGGAACAGAAGAAGTAAAATTGTCTCTGTTCACAGATGACATAATCTTGTATGTAGAAAACCATAAAGATTCCATGAAGAAACTGTTAGAATAAATGAGTTCAGCAAAATAGTAGGATACAAAGTCAATGTAAAAAATTCAGCTGCATTTCTAAAACAATCTGAAAGGGAAATCAATAAAACAATTCCAATAAACACTACTACATATAATATAAACAACAAGGACCTACTGTATAGCACAGAGAACTATATTCAATATCTTATAATAACCTATAATGGAAAGGAAGCTGAAATGTATATATATTTTACATATATATATATAAACTGAATTATATATATAAACTGAATCACTTTGCTGCATATCTGAAACTAACACATTTTAAATCAACTATACTTCAATTTAAAATAAAAGTCTAGTGTCTTCCCTGGTGGCACAGTGGTTGAGAATCCGCCTGCCATTGCAGGGGACACGGGTTCAAGCACTGGTCTGGGAAGATCCCACATGACACGGAGCAACTAAGCCCGTGTGCCACAACTACTGAGCCTGCACTCTGGAGCCCGAGAGCCACAACTACTGAAGCCCATGCACCTAGAGTCTGTTGTCCGCAACAAGAGGAGACACCGCAATGAGAAGCTCTTGCACCACAATGAAGAGTAGCCCCCTGCTTGCCACAACTAGAGAAAGCCCACACGCAGCAATGAAGACCCAACACAACCAAAATTAAATAAATAAATTTATAAAAATAAAAACAATAAAATAAAAGCATAATTACCCACCCTCCACCCCCCAAAAAAAAGTAAAAGAAAAAAAGAAAACAATTCCATTTACGGTAGTATCAAATAGAATAAAATATGTACGAATTAACTTAGCCAAGGAGGTGAAAGACTTGTACAATGAAATGTACAAAGCACTACTGAAATAAACTTATAAATGGAAATACATCCCATGTTCATAGATTAGAAGACTTAAAATATTGTAAGATGTCAACATTACCTGGTTTGATCTACAGATTCAATGTAATCTCTATCAAAATCCCAATGATGTATTTGGAAAAAAAGAAAAACTCATGCTAAAGTTCATATGGAGTCTTAAAGGACACTAAATAGCCAAAACAAGGCTGATAAAGGAACAACAAAGCTGGAGGACTAACACTTTCTGATTTCAAAACTTACTACAATGCTGCAGTAATCAAAACAACATAGTACTGGCATAAAGACAGACATATAGACCAATGAAACAGAATAGACAACCTAGAAATAAAAAAATAAATACCCCCCCCCCGATTTTTGACAATGGTGCCAAGGCTATTCAATGGGGCAAAGACAGTCTTTTAAAAAATGATTCTGGGGAAACTGAATATCCACATGCAAAAGAATGAAGTTGGATCCTTATGAACACTATATAAAAAAATCAACTCATCAAAGAGCTAAATAAATGACCTAAAACTATAAATCTCTTAGAAGAAATTTAAGATAAATAAATATAGGGTAAAAGCTTCATGATATTTAATTTTGCAATAGTTTCCTGGATATGACACCAAAAACACAGGCAAAAGAAAAAAAGAGATAAATTGGACTTCATGAAAAATTTAAAATTTGTACACTAAAAGACACTATTAACAGAGTAAAACGACAACCTGCAGAATGTGAGAAAATATTTGCAAATCATTTATCCAATCAAGGATTAAAAATACATATATGACAATTAATATTAAAACTCAGCAACAAAAACAAATAACCTAATTCAAAAATGGGTGAAGGATCTGAATGGACATTTCTTCAGGAAAGATATACAAACAAGCACATGCAAAGATGCTCAACATCACTAATAATTAGGAAAATTCAAATCAAGGCTATGAGATACCACCTCACACCCATTCGGATGGTTACTATATTAAAACAAAACCAAAAACGTTAAATAACAAGTGTTGAAGACAATGTGGAGATATGAGAACCCTTAGCACTGTTAGCTGGGAATGTAAAATGGTAGAGAAGCCTGTGGAAAACAATATGGCAGTTCCTCAAAAAATTAAAAACAGTGTTGTCATATGGTGCAGTCATTCCACTTCTGGGTATAAATACTGAAAAGAACTGAAATCAGGGTCTCAGATATTTGTACACTCATGTTCACAGTAGCACAATTGATAAAATATGTAAGTGTCCAATGACAGATAAATGGATAATCAAAATACGGTATATACCTAAAATGGGATATTAAACCCTAAAAAGGAAGGAAATTCTGACACATGCCACAACATAGATGAAGCTTAAGGACATTATGCAAAGTGAATTAAGGCAGTCACTAAAAGACAAATAATGTATGATTCCACTTATATTAAATACTCAGAAGAGTCAAAATCATATAGACAAAATGTAGTGTGGTGGTAGCCAGGGGCTGGGGGCAAGGGGAGAATGAGTAGTTAGTTTTTAATGGGTATAGAGTTTCAGTTTACAAGATGAAAAAAGTTCTGGAGATGGATGGTGATGATGGTAGTGCACTTGTATGAATGTATTTAATGCCACCAAACAGTACATTTAAAAATGGTTAAGATGGTAAATTTTATGTTATATGTACTTTACCACAAAAAAACACTCTGAGAAAAAGAGAAAAGAATGTCCAAGCAGTAACTAAAGAACGAAAGAGGCAGAAGTTAATACTATAAAGAAACAAAAGCCTAGGAAATTCTAGAAGCATTGTACATAGTTCCCAACTTAAACCCCACTCTCCAAAGCCCCCAAACGTTCACAAGTGCATCAAATAAGGAGGCAAGCAAACTGTAAAAATCATGATTCATTTATTAAACCTTAAAATTAAAGAAAAAATTCATCAGGCATACAGGCTGAAAACATCTTCAAGGTAGAAAAATAAATGCTGAAAGACAGTGGATTAATATTTACAAAGTTCTGAGAGAGAGAGTGTAAAGACTCATGATCAGTAAAGATTTCATTCACATATAAAGGTATAACAGGTATAACCTTATCAAACTAGAATGGACTCAATAAACAGTGCAAATAAAGCTTTGTGGGGGAGCGGAGTGTGGGGAGCTCAACCATGAAATCCAGCCAATTAAAGCATGATTCACCCCCCCCCCCATGCACACACATGATGGTGACCTGTGAATCCACTAAAGTGAAGAATTAAAACTAAGCAACTAGGGGCTTCCCTGGTGGTGCAGTGGTTAAGAATCCACCTGCCAATGCAGGGGACGCGGGTTTGATCCCTGGTTGCCACGGAGCAACTAAGCCCATGCACCACAACTACTGAGTCACAACGCCCTAGAGCCCATGCATTGCAAATACTGAGCCCACGTGCTGCAACTACTGAAGCCCGTGCGCCCTAGGGCCCATCCTCCTCAACAGGAGAAGCCACCACAATGAGAAGCCCACACACCACAATAAAGAGTAGCCCCCACTCGCCGCAACTAGAGAAAGCCCGCGTGCAGCAACGAAGACGCAACGCAGCCAAAAAAAAAACAAAAAACAAAAAACTGAACTATAAGCATTATAGTTGCAAAATAGGTAATAAACATATAAATCTTGATAATGTGAAAATAATTATACCAAAAAAGAAGTGAATGCATAAGAATGCAAATTTCTTCATTTTTCACCGTAGGAAGACAATAGGGTCTAAAGTTGAAACATGCATTACAGAAAAAGGAACTTTTTTTAAACCTTAGATTGGAATCTTTTATAAAATCATCTCTTGGGTTTAATAAATATTCAAAGTTCAGCAATTCCAACAATTTTTACTTGGTTAAATTCAGGAAAACTGAATGCAAGCAATACCACTACTGGTATTAAGCGCGCACACACACACACACACACACACACACACACACACACACACATACTTTTTACCAAAATGGAGTCTCTAGATACTGCTTCATAATATCTGTCACTTAAAAGAACATGAACAACTTGCCACATTTATACGTATATATACATATATTTGTACACACTATGTATTTTTAACGTTTTATTAAAATCTTTTGTAGCACCATAAAATAATCTGCGTTTTGAATGAAACGCAAAAAGAGGGGCAAGTTTTGTTTGATATGTCTTTGGTTAATGCAAACTGGATTCAGTGAAGCACCTCAGGCAAGCCCTACAGGAGTATCCTTATATTTCAAGTGAGTGGAGTCAGTGAAATGACAAGGTAAAGAGAAAGGAAAATTAGATGAAAGCCATAGTAGTAATGTGAGTAAGACCTATAAAACTGTATACCAAAGAGAGCATTTACAAGAGAAAAGTGGTGAGAACATGTCCTATTAGTTTCAAAGTTTTCCAAGTAGGTCGAAGAGACAATAAATAGTTTTTCCTAGCCTGCAGATCAATGCCTTCCAAGATGGGTGGTGCAAAACAACTCTCTCAGGTAAAGTATTTTAAAACTTTTACTTATATACATATTTATCCAAAAAAAAGATTTAAGCTTATATAATATTTAATATATAAAATGACATTAATATCTTCACTTCATCCCTGTTAGCAGGTCATATCATGTCACTACCAGCAACCCAGGAGTCTTAAGGAAAGAGTGGGAGATCAGTAACAGATAGGGGTTACAAAGGGCACCATCACGTTTATTCACTTTCAGCTTATTATAAAACAATACGGGGCCCACTTGGATGGGAGAATATTATTATTTAGAGGAAATGCTCACTGAAATATTTGGGGGTGAAGGGCTTTATGCAAGTAACTTACTCTTGAATCATTCAGAAAAATGTTATGTATATATATTATTTGTGTGTGTATGTGTGAATACATGTCGAT
Organism: Globicephala melas; assembly: GCF_963455315.2. NCBI lineage: Eukaryota > Metazoa > Chordata > Mammalia > Artiodactyla > Delphinidae > Globicephala > Globicephala melas. Next base: position 81,737,751 of record NC_083320.1, on the reverse strand, counting down.
CTAGATGTATATGGAAGAGAAACAGCAAACAATAAAGCAAAGAGAAAAAAAAGAAAAATTGTTGCCTTGCTGAACTAAAGTATTGTTGATGTTTTAAATAAAAGAAAAATGATTCAGGTGTTCCAATAAATTGCTGATCTTTCCTGGAATGAAAAGTGGCTGCCTGTCAAAATCATGTTATTTAGCAAAAAACAAACAAACAAAAATTCTTGGTGTAGAACTTTCAGATGAAAGTAGAAAAGAAACTGCTTTTTGAAAGAAACTTATGCTATGGAAAGAGCACTTTGAAAATGTTTTCACTTCTGATTTTATGGCTGAAAATGGTGTATTATGTATAAAAATTCTCATACCTATGTACTTAAAAACACTTATGAAGACGACTTTCTAGTCTATTAACAGATATTCCTACAAAGAGTATGAGTGAGTTTTATAAGCATTTGTTAGAAATATAAAAACACACCACGTCCCAATCAGTTTGCAAAAACAAATAATTTACATGAGAGAAAATGAAATGTACTAATAAAATTTCTACAAAAACCTTTGTAAAATTGGAGGATGGGACTCAAAATTAAAAACATACAAATGGGGCTTCCCTGGTGGCACAGTGGTTGAGAGTCCGCCTGCCGATGCAGGGGACACGGCTTCGTGCCCCGGGTCTGGGAAGATCCCACATGCTGCGGAGCCTGCGCGTCTGGAGCCTGTGCTCCGCAACGGGAGAGGCCACAACAGTGAGAGGCCCGTGTACCGCAAAAAAAAAAAAAAAAACCATACAAACGATCATTATTTTCTTTAGTAACGTTTTTTGGTTAAAACCCTAAAGTTCCAGTAGTGGGGCATATTACTTTGTGACAAGAACTCTTGGTAAATTAAAAAAAAAAAAAAGAAAGTAATACTCTCTTTCTGATGATGACTGAAGAAAACACTGAAAATAATACCATTATCAACTTCTATCTAATTTAGGAGAAAGTTGAAAAATACAAATTCTACTACTGTTTATCTAGTGTCTAACTCTGCATGGTTGACATTTTTCAAAGAAGAATGGACAGAAGATTAGAACTTTGCCTCTCTCTTCAGTTAGAAAAATGTTGTGATAAACAGTCACATAATATAGAAAAGGCATTTTAGAAGAAATCTGTGGGTGGTTTCCACGCTTTGTTAATGTTCTTTGACATGAAACTTAGGTAAGAACATATTTAAGCTGTTTATCAGTCAGGTAGAATTAGTTTTCACATATCTCTTTCCACATAGAGCATTTGCAGCAAGGTGAAGATTAAAATAGAGTTAAGAGAAATTTTAAAGGTGGAAGAAATAAGCAATAAAATAGGTATAAATTCCAAGTTAACAGACAAGCAAACATATTTTTACTACTCCTAAAGGGATAAGGTTGAAAATGCTGTCTATGAAATTATGCACATTTAGTAAGTCAAGTTGGGGAACATTTTCTGGTAAGATGTTTCCTTGAGTTCTCCACAGAGCTGAAGCATAATTCCAAATAAAATAAAAGCCTTCTGTGATTTCTAGATAAACTTGTCCACAGTGAACTGTGGTAACTGCTGAGAATTTTATAAAATCTTTTTTTCTCCTCATTTGTTCCCAGCGAATATACAGGGGTGCAATTTACTTAGGAACTCACTCAGATCAAATGAATCCAAGGTTTAATAATCTGTAGTCTAATCATATGATGACATGCTGTTTTCTTAATTGATATTAAAGTGAAGAAAAATATTTTATAATGTCTAATACTCAAAAATGACCATATGGAAATGCTTGCAATTCTCCAGAAAAGCCATTCTGTCTCTCACCTCTGAGTTTTCAATATTGCATAGCAGTGTGCCTGGAATCACATATACACATGGAGACACACCCTCACACATATATGTGTATATTTATGCATACATATATGTGCATAGGTACGCTACATATATATCTTTTAGTAAATGTATTTATTTGTAAAGTACCTATTAGAATCCTGACATCAAATATGCCCATCAAGTTGTTTTTGAGAATATGTGCAACCATCACAAACTAAGTAAACAACTTCAGTGGGAGAATCATAGGTTTAACAACATGAAATCTTCAGGAAAAAAAGGCAATTTATAAGTTACTACAGTACTTTATGATTATTAACCATGGAACATCCCTTGTAAATGATGAGAAGTATAAACTTTGCATTAGTGTAAAAGAATACATAAAAAAGAAATAATATTGAGAGGACTTCTTTACTTTTTAATTTTTTATAAATTTTACTTATATATTTATTTTGGGCTGTGTTGGGTCTTCGTTGCTGCGCGCGGTTTTTCTCTAGTTGCGGCGAGTGGGGGCTACTCTTCATTGCGGTGCGCGGGCTTCTCATTGCGGTGGCTTCTCTTGTTGCGGAGCATGGCTCTAGGCGCACGGGCTTCAGTAGTTGTGGCTCGTGGGCTCTAGAGCACAGGCTCAGTAGTTGTGGCGCACGGGCTCAGTTGCTCTGCGGCATGTGGGATCTTCCCGGACCAGGGCGCAAACCCATGTCCCCTGCACTGGCAGGCAGATTCTTAGCCACTGCGCCACCAGGGAAGTCCCGGGAGGACTTAAGACACATATCTAAAAATAAAATATATTCACTTCTGAAGTATGAAAGAAGCTAATGAAAGAAGCAACACAAACTTGCAAAGAATCTAGAAACCCTTCCAGCCTTTGGAATGCATTATAACACTTTATTGGCACTGATTTATGTTATAACTACATCTTAAATATTACACTGGCTAACAGTATTCTACATTCTCTGAGCACACAGAATCTGACTAGAAATGTGCTGAATAGAAGGAAGAATTAAGCTTGTGAATCAGAGCTAATGTGTTTATTTGGATGGATAAATAGTATAAAGGAAACAAAGATTTGAATTCAATGAAAACATTATTTTTTTTGGAAAGAGCAAAGTGTCATACATGGGAGTCAAGATTTAAGACCTGGCACCAAAGTCAGTGAGTAAGGAAAGAGCACATATGGTCAAATTTTCTCTGAAAAGCTCTGAACTGCTTATAAAGTAGTACTGTACTTTTTCGCAAGACCATTACTCCAGGGCATATGTTCATTTGAGAAAAATGATGAATAGAATCCCCCCTACTATTAAAATAATTTTTTCCTTTGACATGCTCACACAGTTGAATTTATGTAAATATTATATGCTACAACCCCAATGAATTAATTAGCAAATGTTAATTAAACTATTTAAGTAGAGAGAAAATTGAAAACATTGCCTTAGAGAGAAACAATCTGAGAATTTCTAGAAATTACCCATGTGAATACAAACTCTAAGAATTTTTGCTAAAAACTTTAAGAACAGTATGTTTCTAATGAGACTTTCAGCTTATGCAGGAAACGTAAGGAGACCAAATTCCTACAATTTGAGCACTAGGGCCAAAGAAATTATGTTCTCCAATTGTGTTTACCACTGAATACACAGCCACCACCCCACCCCCCCAATCAGCATGTTTGGGTAACTTTGCCATGACAGATGAAAACTTGAGTTTAAGCATTTTTACTGTAATAAGATCTTAAAACAGTTGGCTTTTCTTTTTTACGGGAGAGTGTGCTAAGAAAAAGTTGCGGGTTTTTGGGGGGTTTTTTTGCTTTAAAAAGGCAGCTTAGAATTTCTTATATAGCATTATACAATACAGAAGAAAACACATCCTTTTCAGACTCCAAACTAGGAGAATGCTCAAAAAACTTGTTATTGCTTGCATTGCAAAATAACCGTTCATTGTAATTACTTTAATGCAATAGGCTATCCAAACTGTCTTAATAAAAGTTATAGACTCACTTACTTTTAAAAGATCACCAAATATAACTCTCTCATTTTCACATAGGAAAACCTGAGACGCAAATTTATTCACAGATCCAGTTGCAGGCAGATCTAGGTTAAGAATTCGGGTGCAATACATCCATCCTTTTCTGTAAATCTTTCTTTCCCCCAAGGTTAAAGGGCTGTCAGTGAGACAACTAACGGATGATTGATTTTGAGCAGATAGGTTCAAATATACTGTTTCCTATATTGATGTCATTCTATATACAGCTTTTCTCATGTACACACCATTCTCTGTCCTGAGAAAATGCTATTCCTTAACTACTGATGTAAGGAAAACAAGAAAATTCACCCTCATTGAAACAAAAAACGCCCAACAACCATAAACAAAAGGACCATTAAACTGGCTACAGGGAGAACTCAGATTATAGTTGAAAAAAACTCAAATACATCCTGACCTATGAATTTCCTAATTCTTAAATAAGACAGAACTAACTCATGATATCCAGATTACTCCCTTGAAAAGGCAGCAGCAGGTAAACAAACACGGAATCTCCGACACTGGATTTGTGGTGCAATCTACTTGCTAATAAAAAAAAAAAATGGTCTTTTCTAAGTAAACACGAGAAAGCACTCAGGGAAATAGTCTTTTCTCCCTTTGGAGGTACACCAGACTGCATAACAATGAGTCAACTCTAACAAAGGGGTAGGCTCAGAAGCAGAGGCTTCCCCTTTAAGAAGGCTGACTATTTCAGTTTACCTTGACTTCCTTCAGAAATGTCACAGAAGAAACAACAATAAAAAGGATAAATCTATGCAATCAGGAAAGCTAAAAAGCTGAGATGACCAGAATGCTGAAGAACATCTGGAAGACATAAAGCACATGGGCTAAAAATCCACTAGTATAGAGGGAGTTACAACACAATATTAGTAAAAGAAAACTTAAAACAAATAAGTTTCCTCAGGGGAACTCCAGAATAAATGTAAGATCTAAAGTAGCAGCAGAACAGGGAACTCCCTGGAGGTCCAGTGATTAGGACTCCGAGCTCTCACTGCCGAAGGGCCGGGTTTGATTCTTGGTCAGGGAACTAAAAATCCCACAAAAAAGCCGCAGGGCACAGCCAAAAGAAAAAAGTATCAGCAGGACAATGATCACAGAGAAGACAAAGAAAATGAATGGTAGAAAAGCATACCAATCTCCAACGCTGAATACTCAGTAGCTCCATTTATCCCAACTGAAAGCAACAATTATAGCTATGTATAAAATAAGAATTTCTTATACAAGAAATTCAGAAGAAACTTGGAGTAGATACTGAGGTCTGAGAAGGGGAGGTGGTGCGCCAGATAACTTTCTGGCCCTCTTAAGAGAGGAGATCTTATTCTCAAAGTGCAAGGTTTTATTTATTCCACTTTAACTACCCTCCAAAATGGCCCCCAATGGTTCTCATCTTCTAGTATTCATTTCCTTGAGTAATCCCCTATCACACTATTGAGCTGGCTAGTATAACCAACACGTTATTGTGGTAATAATGGAGTGTGACTTCTGAGGATAGAAAATTTGACTTCCTCTGGACCACCTGCTCTGGGTGAAGCCACCTGTCATGTAGGGAAGACAGTCAGGCAACACTATGAAGAGGTCCACATCATAAGGAACTGAGGACTCTTGCCAGGAGTAAGTAGTAACTTGCCAACCATATGAGTGAACCAGTTTAGATGCAGATTCTCCAGCTCCTGTCAAGCCTTCAGATGACGGCAACTCCAGCTAATATCTTGACCGTAACCCATGAGAGACCAAGAGCCACAACAGTCTATCTAAGCTGCCCCTGAATTCCTGACCCACAGAAACTGTGTGAGAAAATAAATGTTGTTTTAAGCAACTACTGGTTGCACCTGTTTTGGAGTAGTTTGCTACATAGCAACAAATAACTAATATACCCTCCTTCAGAATTTATTAAAAAAATAAAAGTACTGATAATCCAATTATTGATATTGAGAAATACTGTAAACTTCCTGTTTAAAAAAAAAAGAAAAACAAAACCGCAAAAATATCACAAAATCTAGAGAATGTGACCAAGGTAAAATTTAGAGAAAAATGTATGGTATTTGTGAGGTAATAAAAATATATATATTGGTCTCTGCCCCTGGTTTCTGGCACAGAGCTTCAGAAACTCTTGTAATTTCCTAAGTAATAAGAGCACCAGGAGCATTTTTTGTTCTAATATTTGGTTATTAAACTCAGTTCCTGACACAGGGATCCTAAAACCCTTGTGATTTCCTGGGTGATAAGAGTGCCTTTTGTTCTAATGAGGCGACTTTCAGTGGGCTCCTGGATGGGTCCTGAATGAGGGCTAGCCAGCAGAAAGAACAATACATAAGAAGCTTGGAATTTTTTAGCCTTGCCTCCCATTCTCTTGAGTAGGGAGAAAGGCTAAAAACGGAGTTAATGATTCATCATGCCTATGTAATGAAGCCTCCTCCATAAAAATCCCCCAAGTGTTGGTTTTGAAGAACTTCTGGGTTGGTGAACGTGTGGAGATTTGGGGAGAGTAGCACCCACTCTGAGACGTACGGTCTCAGAGCTCCACTTCCCCATAACCTGCCATACACATCTCTTCCAAATGACTATTCCTGAGTTATATCCTTTCATAATAAACTGCTCATCTAGTAAGTAAAATGTTTCTCTGAATTCTATGAGCCACTCAGGCAAATTAATCAAGCCTAAGGGTGTGTGTGTGGGGGGGGTTGTCACTGGAACCTCTGAACTATAGTGGGTTGATCAGAAGCACAGGTGACAACCTTGACTTGCAACTGGCATCTGAAGGGGCTGGGGGTGTCTTGTAAGACTGACTCATTAACCTGTGGAATCTGATGCTACCTCTGGGTAAAAAGTGTCAGAATTAAGTTGAATTGTAGGACACTCACCTGGTGTCTGAGAAGTGCTTGGTGGTATGGGAAAACCTGCCCTTCCCACAACCCTAGGCTGAAACTGGGTGCAGAACTGTACAGTATTAAACAAACTTATTATTAAAGACGACAATAAATATGTAATTTGCAACAAGTAACTTACATAGAAAATTAAGTAAATCGAAAGACTGCATAACAGAAAATAAGGATCAAAGCACAAAATTGAAGAAATAATTACTAATAAATAGTAAGGAAAGTAGAGGCAGAAAACCTGAACAAATTAGTTATCACAAAAGAAATGGAAAGGGTACTCAAAACTAAGCCCCCAAATGGCTATAGACCAAGGTAGTTTGGGAAGATAATTTTTAACCTAAACACTCAAAACAGAAGTTCAAAAGGATTTAAACAGTTCCAATATCTAGAAAAAAAGATATAGGCCTTCTAACTTTATTCTACATACCTGATATAATCTTTGTAAATAAAACTGGACAGAAGGTAAAAAATTTTTACAGATAAAGCTCACACAGAATTCATAAAGAGAAACAGAGACTCTGCCTCAAATATTAGCAAATATAATATGTAAATAAGAAAGTGCATCTTTTAGATTGCTAGAAACCTGGTTCTTTAATTTGAAATAGGATAGGTATCAAAAATCCATTGTAAACAGTGTTGCAAATAAAATCATGAATAATATGTTCACTACTACTAATACTTAACAGCATTCTAGAGAAAACAAGCAACAACAAAAACTCACTAACCCAATTTTAAGTGGTTCCATATATGAGTTTAAACACTACCGCTCTTCCCAATAAAAGTTGGACTGTAAGATTCCTTCAAACTGAAAAATGCTCAATTTAAGTTACCAAACTATCAATTCAACCATTGAAACAACATGTTTATATTTACTTTGTTAAAGTATTATGCTTATTGATGAAAATATACAAATTTATTAATCAGTTTATTGTATTACATAATTAAGCATCTGTAAGCAGCTTCTGTTTCAGTGATTAATGAATGCAGTATAACAATATTGAGGTAGTAAACTGGAAAGTTGCACTGTTTAACATTCCACTGCCTTATTAGCTATCACTGATGAGTGGCAAAATCATTAAGCAATATTCTGATGTTAATACAAAATAACTTAGGAAAATAAAAAATAAATCTCAACTTTAAAATGCAGTTCTTTATTAAAACTAAATGAAAAATGATTAAATGAGATATCATTTTTGGCATACGGAAGTAAAGTGTTTTGTTTCAGTTGGGACAATACTTGGGGTTGGTGAAGTTGTGGTTAATGAAACTAACACACAATAATGGTACAAACACACAGTACTAGAAGCCACAATTTTACTGCCTTCCATTCAGCAATTCCACTTTCAGAATTTTACTCAAAAGAAATAATCACAGATATGTACAAATACTTAGCTGAAAGGATGTTTAATATAGCTCTGGTTATAAAAAGAAAAAATTAAATATCCAGTACCAGGAAATTAGTTAACCAAGTCACAATACAAACACAATGAAAGCCAATTACTCTTCAACTAAAGTCCTGGTGAATTTGGTTAAAAAAAAAAATACCATTTTTTTGTTCAAAAAGGATCAAGGCTTTCTGTCTGGCATGTAAAGAGCTTAGAGGTTGATACTCTTGTCCTCACAAGAAAAAAACTGAATTAAAAAACAACTCTCCCTTAATCCCTAAAAGGAATGAAGTCATAGGGCAAACTGTTTCCTCTAAAATTAGAGACACACAGGCAGATATAGAGAATCACAGTTTATTGGAGCAGAAGCCTGGAAACAGAAATTACATTGAAGCCAGTTCCAAAGTATGAAAACTTAAAATGTAATTGACAAACTGCTAGAGACTCAATGTAGACAAGTTTAAGTTAAAAACTCCAAGAGGGCCCAGGCTTAGGGAAGCCTCCCAACTTTCCTGAATTTTACCTCCAGGAACCTCACTAGGTTCTCAGAGAAAGCCAGAGAAAAGTCTCCTCCTGCTTCAATAGGGGTAAGGGAAAAGTACCCATACTGAAATACATCCAAGACCATTCTGTCCTCCTTAACAGGGCTTGCCCTGAAAGGAAACTCTTTTACCAGAGCGTAACTGACCTGAGGAAAAGAAATATACAACTCTAGCTCCTTCTAGCCTTCCTGACTCACCTAAAAAGGGTAATGTGTGTGTGTTGGAGAATGGGGGGAGGGAGCTGACAAGCACCTGTGAAAGTCACATCCCAGGCACACAGGCTCTCTCACAAATATAAAACAAAACCAAGACCAAATCAAAGAAACATGGAATGTTTCCCCTCCCCTCACATCTTACCATATGATAGGGCTTGGGTATTTTAACTGGGGATTACAACTAAAAGAACAACTCTCAGATCTTATTTAAGAAATTGCTAAAGAAATTCAAAGAAAAGAGTGGAGACAAAAGTAAGGACACTAAAAGAAATTTTAGCTTCTGACACATACAGGTACAGTAAACAATAAACACAGTCTACCTCTCAGATAAAGGAACATAAAATATCACACTAAAGACTTACCTCAGTTCTTTATATCTAGTTCATCATGTCTGGCTCTCAACAAAAAAATTACAAGGCATAATAAAAGGAGAAAAACACACAGTTTGAAGAGAAGAGACAGAATGAGATTCAGATATGGCAGAGAATTTGGAATTAATAGACTGGGAATTTAAAACAACTATGACTAATATGCTAAGGGATCTAATGGAAAAAGCAGACAACCTGCAATTACAGATGGCCAATGTAACAAGCAAAGAATGAATCAAAAGGAAATGCCAGAAATAGAAAACAGTGGCACAGAAATAAAGAATACCATTGATATGCTTAACAATGTAGAAGTGATGAGAGAAAATGTTACAAGGGATAGGAGGAACTGGAAATACTGTTATATGATACTTGTACTACCCGATAAATGGTATAGTGTTATTTGAAAGTGGACTTGCATTGCTTATAAGTGTATACTACAAATACTACAGCAACCACTAAAAGAAGTTTTTAAAAAGTATAATTTATAGTCTGAAAGAGGAAAAGAACCCAAATATAAAATGCCTGGTTAAAACCAGAGAAAGCAGGGGAAGGAAAAAAAAAAAAAAACAAGAGTAGAGACAAAAAAGAAACAAAGAACAATGAAACAAAAGAAAACAATAATAAATGTAGTAGATATAAATCTATTATGTCAGTAATGACTTTAAATGTCAATGGTCTAAATAAATAGACCAATTAAAAACAGTGTAATTAAAAAAACAAACCATAACTTTATGTCCTCTATAAGAAACTGACTTTAAAAATGACACACATTAAAGTACAGAAATGGAAGAAGACATACACTAATCCAAAGAAAGTTTAAGTAGCTATGTTAATTTCACACAGAGCAAATTTCAGAGCAAGAAGTAGTATTGGGAATAAAGAGGGCATTATATATTGATAAAGGAATTAACTCTCCAATAAGGTAATACACATTCTTCTCAAGTTCACAAGTCACATTTACCAAGATAGACCACATTCTGGGCCATAAAACACACCTAAAATCTGGAAGACTACAAATCATATTAAAGTATGCTCTAATACCATAATGGAATTAAACTAGGAATAAATAATAAAAAGATAACTAGAAAATCCTACAATACAGAGATTAAAAGTCAAATAAGAAAAATCAAAAATCAAAAATTATGAATGACAGTGCTGGTTTTTTTTGCGGGTTTGGAGCCATTCCAGATGCTTTAGGCTGCTGGATGTCTGAACACTGGATAACTGAGGCATTTCTATACATGGAATATCTGTGTTTTAGAGCACTCTGCTGCAGGGGACTACCGCCTGCATACCCAAAGGATGACCTGTTCTGCATAGGCCTCATGAGCTCTGGCAAGATCAGTCTGCCATCCAAGCTCTGCAGTGAAAGCCCTGACAGCCTAGTGTCCACTATGGGTTTTAAAAGCAGTGCCATTCCAGAATGCCATCTTGAATGTGAAAGAACTTGGAGAAGAGAGCAGCCAAGATGGCAGAGTAGAAAGACCATGAGCTCACCTCCTCTCACGAGAACACCAAAATCACACTATCTGCAGAACAACCATGGATGAAAAAGACTGGAACCTGCCAAAAAGTATCTTCTACAGCTAAAAACATAAAGAAGGAACCACAGTAAGATGGGTAGGAAGGGCAGACTTGTGATATAATCAAATCCCATTCCCCCAAGGTCAGTGACCCACAAAATAGAGAATAATTATAATGCACAGGTTCTCCCACAGGCATGAGAGCTCTGGGCCCCATGTCAGGCTCCCCAGCCCAGGGGCTCCAGCATCAGGAAGATGAGTCCCAAGAGCATTTGGCTTTGAAGGCAAGCAGGCTTAACTGCAGGAGCCCCACAGGGCTGGGAAAAATAGAGATTTCATTCTTGAAAGGGGCACACAAATGTGCACTGGGATTCAGCACAAAAGCAGTAATTTGATAGCAGCCAGGGCCAGACCTACTTTCTGGTCTTGAAGAGTCTCCCGGAGAGGTGGCTGCAGCTCACCCCGGGACACAAACACTGGTGGCTGACATATTTGGGAACGTCTAACCATATGAACAAGCTGCCAGCAGCTGCCTTGTTCACTCATTAGTACCAACACCTGGCCTCACCCAACAGCCTGTAGTGATGGACCACCTCAGGCCAAACAACTAACTGGGCGGGGGATGCAAACCGCCCCCCCCATCAGCAGACAGGATGCCTAAAGACTTCCTGAGCCCACAGCTGCCCGTAGACAACTCTCTAGACACAGCCCTGCCCACCAGAGGGCCAAGACACAGCTCCACCCACTAATGGGCAGGCATGGCCTTTCCCTTTTCCTTTCCAGGAAGCCTGCCCTAGCCTCTGGACCAGATTTACCCAGCAGGGAGCAGACACCAGAAAACTATAATCCTGAAGCCTGTGGACACAGGCCACCCACAGCAGGCCAGACCCTACCCTGGGACCAGATGGGCCCTGGTCCTGTCTACTAGCAGGCGAATGGAAGCTTTGGGACACTCCAGACTCCATACTCAACTGTGTCAGGAACACCCCCCACCCCCCAAACAACGATCTGAAATGAGCTCTGGACCTCAGGGCCTGCAGCCAGATTCCAGGAACCAGCTCTGCCTGCCAGTAGTCTAGCACTAACCTCAGATCTGGCTCCACCTCCCAGGGGGTGGGCAACAGTCCCAGAGTCTTGGGGACCCTGATTCTACCCAGCAGAGCCAGTACTAGCCCTGGGGTTCCCTAGGGTTCTTCAACCAGCCACCTTGTGACCAGGTCCCACTAAACAGCAGCCAGCAGCATCCAAACAAGGTAGAGTGTGGCACCCAACCGGACTAGGGGGCAACCAAGCCTACCAGACCACCTACATAGTCAACCTGCCACAACAGAAGGACCCACGCAGCCCTCTTAGGGGAAAACCCTAGAGCATATAGCTTGGGTGATGAAAGGGGAGTGCACTGCTGGGAGACATAGGATGTCTCCTACAGAAGGCCACTTCTCCAAGATTAAATACATAACAACCTGACACACACATAAAAATACAAAAAGCAACTCAGAAAAATGAGGTAGCAGAAAACTATGTTCCAGATGCAGGGAATAAGCTAAAACCCCAGAAAAATAACTAAGTGAAGTGGAGACAGACAATATAACTGAGAAAGAATTCAGAGTAATGATCATAAAGATGAAAAAACTCGGGAGAAGAACAGAGGCACAGAGCGAGAAGTTAGAAGTTTTTAACAAAAAGTTAGAAAACATAAAGAACAACCAGAGATGAAAAATACAATAACTAAAATGAAAAATACATTAGAAGAAATCAACAGTAGATTAAATGATACACAGGAACGGATCAGTGAGCTGGAAGACAGAGTAGTGGAAATCACTGCTGCTTAACAAAAAAAAAAAAGAAAAGAAAAGAAACGAGGACAGTTTAAGATACCTCTGCGACAACATCAAGTGCACTAGTATTTGCAGTATAGGTGTCCCAGAATGAGAAGAAAGAGAGAAAGGGCCTGAGAAAATATTTTAAGAGATAATAGCTGAAAATTTCCCTAACCTGGGAAAGGAAACAGTCACCCAAGTCCAAGTAGCACAGACTCCCATACAGGATTAACTCTAAGAAGAACAGACCAAGATACATTGTAAACAAAATGACAAAAATTAAAGATAAAGAGAGAATAGGAAAAAAAAAAAAGAGAGAGAGAGAATAGGGACTTCCTTGGTGGTCCAGTGGCTAAGACTCCATGCTCCCAATGCAGGGGGCCCAGTGTTCGATCCTTGGTCAGGGAAATAGATCCCACATGCCACAACTAAGAGTTCTCATGCTGCAACTAAAGATCCTGCATGCCACAACTAAAGATTCCGCACACGGCAACGAAGATCCCACATGCTGCAACTAAGACGTGATGCAGCCAAACAAATAAACAAATACATACTAAAAATACATATATAGAGAGAAAATATTAAAAGCAACAAGGGAAAAGCAACAAATAATATACAAAGAAATTCCCATATGGCTATCAGCTGACTTTTCAGCAGACACTCGGCAGGCCAAAAGGCATGATAAATTCAAAGTGATGAAAAAGAAAAACCTACAACTAAGAATACTCTACCCAGCAAGTCTCTCATTCAATTTGATGGAGAAATTAAAAGCTTTACAGAAAAGCAAAAGCAAAAGCTAAAAGAATTCAGCACCACCAGTTTTACAACAAATGTTAAAGGAACTTCTCTAGGCAAAAAGAAAAGGCCACAACTAGAAACAAGAAAACTATGAAATGAAATAGCTCACTGGGAAAGGCATACATACAGTAAAGATAGAAAATCATCCACACACAAAGCTACTAGGAAGTTCAAAAGACAAAAGTAGTAGAAACATCCATATTCACAATAAACAGTTAAGGGATATATATACAGAACAATTAGATGTAAAATACAGTATCAAAAACAGTATACGTGAAGGAAAGAGAGTACAAAGACAGGGTTTTAAAATGGACTTGAGGAGGTCAACAACTTAAAACAATCATATATACATACATACACGTATATATACGCGCTGTTAGACAAAAACCTCATGGTAATCTCAAACCAAAAATCTACAATATACACACAAAAAAAGAAAAAGGAATCCACACATAACACTAAAGATAGTCATCAAGTCACGAGAGAACAAGAGAAGGGGGAACAAAAGACCTATAACAAATCCAAAACAGTTAACAAAATGGCAATAAGAGCATACATATCTATAATTACCTTAAATGTAAACGGACTAAACACTCCAAGCAAAAGACAGAGTGGCTGAATGGATACAAAAACAAGATGCATGTATATGCTGCCTACGAAAGACTCATTTCACATCTAGAGACACATAAAGAATGAAAGTGAGGGGATGAAAAAAGTATTCCATGCAAACGGAAATCAAAAGAAAGTCGGAGTAGCAATACTTATATCAGACAAAATAGACGTTAAAACTAAAATAGGGCTTCCCTGGCGGCACAGTGGTTGGGAGTCCGCCTGCCGATGCAGGGGACGCGGGTTCGTGCCCCGGTCTGGGAGGATCCCATGTGCAGCGGGGCGGCTGGGCCTGTGGGCCGTGGCCACTGGGCCTGCGCGTCCGGAGCCTGTGTTCCGCGACGGGAGAGGCCACAACAGTGAGAGGCCCGCGTACCGCAAAAAAAAAAAATAAACTAAAATAAAGACTGTTACAAGAGACAAAGAAGAACACTACATAATGATCAAGGGATCAATCCAAGACATAACAATTGTAAATACATACGCACCCAACATAGGAGAACCTCAATAAATAAGGTAAATATTAACATAAAAGGAGAAATGAACAGTAACATAGTAATAGTAGAGGATTTTAACACCTCGCTTACATCAATGGACAGATCATCCAGATAGAAAATCAATAAAGAAACACAGGCCTTGAATAACACATTCAACCAAATGGACTGAATTAATATATAGACAGCATCCCATCCAAAAGCAGAATACATGCTTTTCAAGTGCACATAGAACATTGCCCTAGACAGATCACATGCTATGCCACAGAACAAGCCTTGGTAAATTTAAGAAAACTGAAATCATATCAAGTATCTTTTCTGATCACAATGCTATGAGACTAGAAATCAACTACAAGAAAAAAAACTGCAAAAAATAAACACATGGAGGCTAAACAATATGCCACTAAACAACCAATGGATCGCTGAAGAAGACAAAGAGGACATCAAGAAATACCTAGATACAAATAAAAATGAATACACAAAGATCCAAACTTATACAATGCAGCAAAAGCAGTTCTAAGAGGGAAGTTTATAGCAATACAAGCTTACCTTGGTATACAAGAAAAATGTCAAATAAACAACATAACTTTACACCTAAAGAAACTAGATAAAGAAGAACAAACAAATTCCAAAGTTAGTACAAGGAAATCATAAAAGATCAGAGGAGAAATCAATGAAATAGAGAGTAAAAAAATAGAAAAGATCAATGAAATTAAAAGCTGGTTGTGGGCTTCCCCGGTGGCACAGTGGTTGAGAGTCTGCCTGCCGATGCAGGGGACGCGGGTTCGTGCCCCGGTCCGGGAAGATCCCACATGCCGCCGAGTGGCTGGGCCCGTGAGCCATGGCCACTGAGCCTGCACGTCCCGAGCCTGTGCTCCGCAACGGGAGAGGCCACAACAGTGAGAGGCCCGTGTACTGCAAAAAAATAAAATAAAATAAAATAAAGATGCATTCTCTAAAAAAAAAAAAAAAAAAAAAAGCTGGTTGTTTGAGAAGATAAACAAAATTGATAAACACCCAGCCTCACCAAGAAAAAGAGGGCCTAAATCAATAAATTCAGAAATAAAAAAAGTTACCACTGGCACCACAGAAATAGAAAAGACCCTAAGAGACTACTACAAGCAATTTTACGTCAATAAAATGAAAACAATCCCATTTACCATTGCATCAAAAAGAATAAAATATCTAGGAATAAACCTACCTAAGGAGGCAAAAGGCTTGTAATACCACAACTATAAAGACTGATGAAAGAAATTGAAGATGACACAAACAGATGGAAAGATATACCATGTTCTTGTATTGGAAGAATCAATATTGTTAAAATGACCATACTGCCCAAGGCAAGGTACAGATTAAGTGCAATCCCTATGGAATTATCAATGGTATTTTTCACAGAAGTAGAACAAATAATTTTAAACTTTGTACGGCGATACAAAAGCCCCCAAATAGCCAAAACAATCTTGAGAAAAAAGAACGGAGTTAGAAGAGTCATGCTCCCTGGCTTCAGACTATACTACAAAGCTACAGTAATCAAAACAGTACAGTCCTGGCACAAAAAGAGACAACAGATAAATGGAACAGGATAGAATGCCCAGAAATAAACCCATGCACCTATGGTCAATTAATCTATGACAAAGGAGGCATGAATACACAATGGAGAAAATATAGTGTATGTATGTACACACACACACACACACACACACAAAGGAATACTATTCAGCCATAAAAAGAATGAAATAATGCCATTTTCAGCAACATGAATGGACCTAGAGATTACCATACTAGGTGAAGTAAATCAGACAAGACAAATATCATATGATATCACTTATATGTGGATTCTAAAAAAATGATACAAATGAACTTATTTACAAAACAGAAATAGACTCACAGACATAGAAAACAAACTTATGGTTACCAAAAGGAAAGGGGAGGGGGGAGGGATAAATTAGTAGGAGTTTGGGATTAGCAGATATAAACTGATAAACAATATAAACAATGATATAGATAAACATAAACAATGAGGTCCTACTGTATCACACAGGGAACTGTATTCAATATCCTGTAATAAATGGAAAAGAATATGTATATATATGTATATCTGAATCATTTTGTGGTACACCAGAAACTAACACAATGTTGTAAACCAACTATACTTCAATTTGAAAATAAAAGATATTGCAAGGATAGAGTCTCTTATTCCATTCTGCACCACGATTCTTATCTGTGTGATTCCTTATTGGCTTTCCAAAGTTTCTATGATAAACACACAGAAATAAAAACACATAAAAATAATTATACACAAAGAGTAAGTGGGATTTATTCCAGGTATGCAAAGTTAATTCAACATTCCTAAAGCAATTAATGTAATTTACAACATCAACAGGATAAAGAAGAAATATCTTCTTTGCAGAAAAAGCATTTGACAAAATCCAACATCCACTCATGATAAAGAATTTCAGCAAACTAGGACTATAAGGAACCTTTTTAACTCGGTAAAAAAAAAAAAAACTAAAAAACTCTATAGCTAACATGATTTTTAATACTAAGAAACTAGATGCTTTCCTACTAAGATCAAGAAGAATGTAAGAATCACCACTGCTAGTCAACATCATACAGTAAGACAAGAAAAGAAAAGAAAAGGTACACAGGAAGGAAAGAGTAAAAATGTCTCTGTTTGCAGATGGCATGATCGTGTATGTAGAAAATCCCAAAGAATCTACACACACAATAGGTACTATTGGAATCAATAAGGTATTGAAGCAAGGGTGCAGGTTTTATATATATATATATATATATATAGAGAGAGAGAGAGAGAGAGAGAGAGAGAGAGAGAGAGAGAGGGAGGGAGAGAGGGAGAGAGGGAGAGAGGGAGGGAGGGAGGGAGGGAGGAAGGGAGGGGGAGGGGGGGGAGAGAGAGAGAGAGGTTAGTATTACCAATGTCAATTGCTTTCCTATGCCAGTAACAAACAACTGGAATTCGGAATTAAAAATATAATACCATTTACATTAGTATCAAAAAAAAAAAAGCCCCACAAAAAATGTATGCATAAATCTAACAAAATACGTATACGATCTATATGAGGTAACTATAAAACTATGGTGAAAGAAATTAAAGAGGATCTAAATAAATGGAGAGATATTCCATGTATATGGATAGGAAGACTCAATAGTGTTAAGATGTCAGTTCTTCCAATCCTGACTTACAGATTCAATGCAATCCCAATCAAAATTATAGTAAGTTATTTTAAAGTTTACATGAAAAGGCAGAAGACAGAACAGCCAATACAATACTGAACAGGAACAAAGCTGGAGGTAGAAACTACCCCACTTCAAGACTTACTATTAAGATAACAGATAATAATACAGTGTGGTAATGGGGAAAGAACAGACAAACAAATCAATGGAACAGAGTAGAGAGCTCAGATATAGACCCACATAAATATAGTCAACTAATTTGTGACAAAGAAGCAAAAGCAATTCAAAAGAGAAAGAAGTCGTTCTCCGCTTCTCAACAAATGGTGTGGGAACAACTAGACACCTGCAGGCAAAAAAAATGAGTTGACATACACCTTATACTTTTCATGCAAAATGGATCAGAGACCTATACGTAAAACACAAAACTATAAGACTTCTAAAAAGGAACACAGGAAAAATGTAGGTGCCCTTGGGTTTGGCAATGAATTTTTGGATACAACACCAAAAGTATGAACCATGAAAGGAAATGTGATAAAATGGACTTTATTTAAAGTAAAATTTTCTGTTCTGCAAAAGACACCATTAAGAGAATGAAGACAAGCCACAAACTGAGAAAAAATATTTGCAAAACACATATCTGATAAAAGATTGGTATCCAAAATATAAGAAGGACTCTTAAAACTCAACTATAAGAAAATAAGCAATCCAGCTTAAACATGTACAAAAGATCTGGACACGAAACTCAACAAATAAGACATACAGATTTCAAATGAGCCTAAGAAAAGATGTTCAGGGGCCTCCCTGGTGGAGTCCGCCTGCCGATGCAGGGGGACACGGGTTCGTGCCCCGCTCCAGGAAGATCCCACATGCTGCGGAGCGGCTGGGCCCGTGAGCCATGGTCGCTGAGCCTGCGCGTCCAGAGCCTGTGCTCCCCAACGGGAGAGGCCACAACAGTGAGAGGCCCGTGTACCACACACACACAAAAAAGTTCAATACCATGTATCACTAGGGAATTGCACATTAAAACAACAATCTATAACCATTAGAATGGCTAAATCCAAAACAATGACAAGACCAGTGCTGATGAGGACATGGAGTAATTACAACTCTGATTTATTGCTGACTGGAGTGCAAAATGGTAAGTATATGGACTTTGGTAGACAGGTGAGCAGTTTCTTACAAAACTAAATGTACTCTTACACATAATCCAGCAATCATGCACCTTGGTATTTACCCAAGTGAACTGAAGACTTACGTCCACACAAAGACCTGCATCTGAATGTTTATGACAACTTCATTCATAATTGCCAAAACTTCGAAGCAACCAAGGTGCCCTTCATTAGGTATATGGATAAACAAACTGTGATACATCCATAAGATGAAATATTCAGCGCTAAAAAGAAATGAGCTATCAGGCCATGAAGAGAAATGGAGGAAACTTACAGGCATATTGCTAAGGGAAAAAGCAAATCTGAAAGGGGCACACACTGTATGATTCTAACCATATGACAATTTGGAAAAAGCAAAACTATGGAGATAATGAAAAATCAGTGATTGCCAAGAGTTCAAGGCATGCATGGGAGCATAGAGCATAGGGGACTTTGGAGCAGTTAAACTATTCTGTATGATGCTGTCATTGTGGATATATGTCATTATACATTTGTCAAAACCCATAATGTTCAATTCAAAGAGTGAACCTTAATGTAAACTATACACTTTGATTAAAATAATGCATCAATACTGGTTCATCAATTGCAACAAATGTACCACACTAAGGCAAAATGTTAATAAGGGAAACTAGGTTAATAGTAAGAGGAACTGGGTGAGTGTGGATATATAGCAATTCATTGTACTATACATTCAATTTTTCTGGAAAACAAACAAATGGAAAAAACCTCACATCCATTAAAAAATTACAAAGAAAAAAAAAGGCACAATCAAAGGCACAATTTGTGAAAACACCAGGTAGGAATACAAGCTTATAGAAGATTTGTGAAAATGAAATGTAAGCACAAAAGATAATCAGTTCAAGTCAGTAAGACAGACAATCTATAAAATGAAGTAAAAAAATAAAATGTATGGGCAAAATCTGCTTTAGCAGATTGTGACCCTACAGAAATATTTGTAAAACAATGGACGGTAATTCAAGGGGAATGTTAGCTACTTTAAAGCTACTTTAAAATTAATTCATCTGTTTGTTGTTGTTTTTAAAGAAATCAGATGCTTTAAGAACATTTATATAGGGAATGAGAAAACTTTTTATATTTTATTTTCTCTTGTCAACACTGATCATGGCATTATTCAGGAACATAGCTCACAGAGGCTGGCAGATATCTGCAATATAAAGCAAATAAGCATCATATTATTTTATACAAGTACTTAATACATTGGAAAGATGCTAGCTACATGTTATTTCTTTTAAAAGAATACAACAAAATTTTATGATCCAGCTTTGTTAATAAATGTACAGAAACATAGGTAAAAAACACCAAAATTACATATATCAACATCTTAACAGATTTACAGGTGTAGGGATTATAGGTAATTTTCATTTTTTCTGATCATTTTTACACTGAATGTATATTACTTTTTGGTAACTTACAAAATAATTATCTTGTGTATTTAAATTAAATAATGTATCTTATAATTTGAGTGTACAGAATAATCAGTGCTAACTGTGACAATAAAAAACTTTTAAAATGTATGTCACATATATAAAACTTATTTCAACATAAAATTTTAAATACATTAGGCCCATGAGACATTGCATCAGAGTGGTGCTATAACACAACTGGACATGATACAAACCACCCAACTTTTAGAGAAAATATTTTTGGTATTTACTCATTATAAAGTAAGTTGACCCAGACATATACCAGACTAGAAATGATTGTGTTGAGAACAATATAAGTTGACATTTCTGGGTCATCTACATAAAAATATGTATATTTTTTATATTGCAGAAAGATGAAAGCCCTAAGGAAATGTGAAAATGTGCATATGTGTGCCAAAAGAAAAGCTAACACACTTAGAATTTTAATCTTGCCAAGTCTGACTTCAACCTTTCAGTCAAAATGTCATACTAAATTTCAATTCCAATATTAATCAAGGAAGCAGTATAAAATATAAAAGACTAAGATTTTGTTGTGTTTTTATGGAGGTGAGGAGGGAGAAAGAGAAGAATGTGAGATTAAGGAGAAAAAAATTAGGAAAAACTAACAACCCCAACAAATGCTTGCTTGAAGATAAGCATTTAAGGCAGATTGGGACTGAAAAGGGGGAAACAAATTGAAATAAAAGGATGGGGAACAACTGTCTGTTCCATACTTCATCTACCTCCTAGTTTATAATGGTCAACTCACATTTTATTTTCCCATTAAAGCATTAGTAAAATATACAAAGCTATCCAGACTCATCAGCCAATTCTGTTCAAATAAGATGAACACAGAACATCAAGGTCACTTAATAAGCAGTATTTTAATTTCGGCTAGAATTCATCGACAAAGCCATCTCCAAAAGACCTGCAGTGCTAAAATGGTTAAAATTAAACAGAACCTCTATGCCACTCCATCAGAACACAAAGCGGGTCTATAATGAATCCCCAATTCCCTCTGTTATATATTTGCATGCCATGGCTACAAACGAGGACGGATACAGGCGTGCCCTACCAGCAGCTCAGATATCATAAGGGCGTTGCCAAAATGATGAACAGCTCTTGGTAAAGTTCCCAACAAAACAAAGTACTACTTTCCCTCAAATTACTCAGTAATTGCATTTGTGGAAAATTTCAGTGTATGTTAAAACCCTGCAAAAATACTATGTGTTTATTTTAAAAATGGAGTACTAGGCTCAAATCATAATGTTCTTTTTTTTTTTTAACCCATGTAAACATCCTGGGAGACGTGGGAAAGGCACGTGGCGGCACAGAGCCATTCTTCCTCATGCTGGACCACCCCAAGCACTGCAGGCAGTCTATCCTGGCCCCTGCCCTCTCTGGGACTGGCTGCCGTCCTTGGGACCAGAAATGCCCCACAAACACCCCGTAGGAGGCCGTCCCACCTCCACTAGAAACCACAGACCTAAGGTGAACAAAGGATTGTTTGAGGAACATTTTAGATTTTAACAGCAGAAACACATCCCCCAAAACAGAATTAGTAGACTATTATGTGTTCATTCCTAAACCATTCAATGCAAAAATATTTTCAATTTCTTTAAACAATTCGTGGCCAACTTGTGGTTAAAAATAACACAACCCCACAAAGATATATTCAGATACACAGTCCTCTGCTGATGTTTTGTGACTATAGTTTCACTACAAAGAAAGCATTTCAAATAATAGCTAAAGACTTGTCATATGGAAATAATATTTGCTTATTCCTGCCTAGGGCAGGAATATCTATCTATATATAAATAAATATAAATAAATAAATATATATAAATATAAAAATAAACATATATATAGAGAGAGAGAGAGAGACAGACAGAGAGAGGGAGGGAGGGGGGGGAGAGAGAGAGAGGGGGGGGGGGAATGTTGAGATTCCTGAGCTCTGCTTTCACCTGGTTCTCAGAGCACTGGAAATCAGGCTTATACCCTGGAGCAGGATTTCTCATGATAGGCAGTACTGACATTTTGAACTGGATAACTGTTGTGGGTGGCTGCCCTGTGCATCGTAGGATTTTCAACAGCACCTGCAGCATCTACCCACCTGTTTTCAGTAGGAACCCATTCTTAATAATCAAATGTGTCTCTTAGGCATTGCCAAATGACCCCTGGGGAGATCTTATTGCCACAGCTGAGAACCACTGACTTATAGGCAGACGACTGGAAAATCCTTCTTGTTGGACTCTTACTGGCCCAAGAGAAAAAGCTTCCAAATACCTAAAGAAATTGATATCAGGGTTTTCCCCCCAAAATATGTCCCAGCCAAATCTTTCCACAGTGAGGACCATCAATAGCTAGCAAACCCTAGCTAAGTTAAGAGAGACATGAAATAGGTTTCCAATGCCCCTTACATAAATTTGAACACAGAATCAAGGATCACAACAGAGCTGAGGAAAGCCTCTAAAATGAGACTAAAATATACCAACAGAAAGAATAACTTAGAAAACACAGAGCACGCAGGGAGAAATAAACCTCAAAACAAAACTTTAAATCCATAAAGAGAAAAAAAATACCAGAATGCTTTGGAAAAAAATACAAAGATCAAAAAAAGGTATTCAAAATTAAAAATATGATAAGAGAAACGGAAGTTTCAAGGCTTGAAAAATCAAGTAAATTTCCCGGAAAGTGAAAAGCAAAAGACTGGAAAAAGATGAAAAATGGGAGAAAAGAAACAGGTCCAGGAGTACAATATCTAATTGCAGTTACAAAAAACATAGAGGCAAGGAAATTACAGAAAATGTATCAGAAACGTTCTCAGAGCTGAGGCATACAGGTTGTCAAATTGAAAGAATACATGAAATGCACAGCAAAGTAGATTTCTATAGACTCATAAGTCAACTCACATTACTGTGACATTTCAGAACACTGAGTAAAACAAAGAGAAGATTCTATAAGTTTCAGACAAAAAGGTTGTAGATGCTTCCATAGGGGAGAAGTAAAGTGCAGTGTTAAAAGTAAGAATGGCTTCAAACTTTATATCAAACACTACGAGTTCCTTCTCAAATCTGAAGAGAAACATTACCAATTTAGAATTCTACATCCAGTCAAACTAACAGGGTACAGTAAAGCCATTTACAGGAACATAATGCCTCACAACATTTGCCTCTAAAATACCCAATAAATTTTTGAAAAAAATGCTCACCCCCATTAATAACCAGGATCTGCAAATTAAAACAATAACCTAAAGCTACCTTCATCAGGTCGGCAAAAACAAAAAAATATCAATTGTTATGAAAACTGTAGAAAAAAGGATTTATCATACATTGTTGGTGGGAGTCTAAATTTATATATTCGCTTTGGAAAGTTTGGCATAATCCACACTCTACAGAAATGCATGCTATGTACATGAAATGCATGTGTAAGAAAATTCACAGAAGCATTATTTCTAAGCACTAAAAACTGGACACAATCCAAACGTCCACAATACTACACTAGTTAAATTAATTGTGGTTTATTCATAAAAAGACTTACTACACTTACTATACTATAAACATTACTATACAACAATGAAAATATGTGAACTAAAGCTGTTAACAGGATTAAAAATTTCAACATGGGAGAAAAACTATACATAACATAATTCAATTACATATAGGTAGAAAACAGGCAAAATTAATGTATATTGTTTAGGAATGCTGACAAAGGTGGGTAAAAAATACTTGAAATAAAAGTAGGAAATCATTACCATAAAAATCCAGACAATCCCAATTAACCTTTGGGTGTGGTGAGGAGAGAGGAATGAATAAGAATGAATGGGGGGTGGGGAGAGGGTGCCAGCAATGTTCTAATTCTTCACTTTGGTGGTGATTACAGTGTTCACTTTATAATTATTCATTATACTGTACATCTACGATTTGTGCATTTTTGCACATTTTGTTCACTTTATTTCTATTCATTATACTGCATATCTATGATCTGTACACTTTTTTGCACATTTAGTATTTTGCCATAAGAAAGATTTAAAAATTGTTATCTAAGGCACTTTTATGGCTCTGCTATAATTTTTTTCTGTTCTAAAGTGGCAAACATTTGGTTCCAATATAGACAAAACATTAAGGCACAGGAGTCTAGTTTTTATTCCATTTGACAACATTACTGCACACACTGAAAGTGGTAAAAGCACTAGTCAATGATGCATAGATATAATCCACTGTCAAAACACACAAGAGAAATAAGTAGGAACTTTAATTGAGTACCCTAAAGGAACCACTACAGAATTAAATAATATCAACACAATAAACATGAGGAATTTCAGATTCTCGGTCTTAAAAGAAACTATATATGGGTCATAATCTTTCAAAGCACCTTTACAAAGGAAGATAATTGAAAGACTAGAATGGTTTTAGTTATGATTATATGGACTGAATGTGAAAAAGAAACTGTACTTTACTAAAAAAAAACTTTATTAATGAAAATCCATGAATCCTTTCTTAAATATTCTTAATTAACATGAGGGAAACTATTTCCAGCAAAAATAGTAGCATCTAGTTGAGAAACCAAAGGCTCTAAATCCGAGGCTAATAACCAAAGACACTTAAAATACCTTTTTAAAAAATCTGTTATCTACACTACAGAAAGGGAAACTTCGATGATGTCCCTTCTCTCTCAACCATGACACACACTATCAAGGGTTACACAATCTCACATGCCCTTCTGAGAACAGCCACAGGCGTTGTGTTGCGGCACCAAGGCAAGACAAGGAGAGAAGTTCCACTGAAGAACTCCCAGCTTGCTCCCTCCCCAAAGCCTCTCCAGAATTCCAGGGAGGTCAGCCAAGTAAGGGCTGCTGGTCCTCACACCCCATATAAACACTGCGTCTAATGCCAGAAGTTGTCAAAATTCACACAGCTTGTCTCTCTCCCTGGACAGGTGCCCCGCTCTGGGCTGAAGAAGCAGTCACCAGAGTCATCTAATGAGGCTCCTGAGATCCCATTCCTCTCTTACACCTGGACCATCACATTCCTCACCATCACCGGGGTGTAGTCACCACCTGCCACAGATCTACTCTCATCAGGACGCCAGACGCTCGTCAAGCATTCGTCGCCGGCTGGCTCACAGGGAAGCCACGAGACGGAAGGAGCCCGCCTAGTTTCTGGCCTGCCAGGCCTAGACAAGCCTGCCCCCCTTCCCGCATTCCCAGTCTCCACACCCTTCCGTCCTCTCCTTTTCGATTCGCCTTTCGCCACTGGCGCCCACGGCTTTCGTTCTGAGGCCTGCCTACGCCATGTTACCTCTCACGGAAAAGCCTGCCCTTATCAGGGCAGAGCAGGATTCTGGAGACAGCAGGAATCCCTTCACTTGCTCCTCTCGCTGCGTTCTCTATTCCGCTTCACCTGCTGCTGCCAACGTTACACCAAGACTCCCGGCATGCCTTGCGCAGGCACCGCCTCTCCCATCCCGCCCCCCCTCCCTCACAAACACGTGACCTCCTTTCGCCTCCGTCCACGCCCACTTCCGTTTCTCCACTTTCCCTTAGGGGTGGGGGAGGGGACTGGGGGTGTTAAAGAGTAGCGACTTCCTCCTACTCCCCGCCCCCGCCTCTCTACCCCCCACCCCCCACCCCGCTACAATGTCTTCCGGGTCGCGATCGCCTCGGAGCCTTCTGGGAAACCATCTCATTTCCTCCCCTCCCCCTCCTCCTGCCTTCAACCAACCAGCCTCCCGT
This sequence comes from Globicephala melas, assembly GCF_963455315.2. Taxonomy (NCBI): domain Eukaryota; kingdom Metazoa; phylum Chordata; class Mammalia; order Artiodactyla; family Delphinidae; genus Globicephala; species Globicephala melas. The sequence continues at coordinate 81,711,754 of NC_083320.1, read as the reverse complement.
CAGAGAGAGACATGCGCAGTGAGTGCCTCCCGTCTCTTCTACCCGAACCCCCCCTCCCCCCCCCAAGCAGAGAGACCCCAGCAGCAGCAGCAGCTGATGATGAAGAGAGAGGCAGTGGCAGAGGGGGGGCACCTTTTATTTCTATTTTTAAAGGGACAGGACACTAATTTTACCCCACTTCAACCTTGAATTGAGGGGGGTGGGGGGAAGGCGGCTGAGTTCCTTCCCCCACCCTCCAGCCCTGAGACCTGAGAGGGGGATTGAGCCTGAGAGAGAAGGAGAAGGAGTTTCTTCTTCTTCAAAAATCCCCCATCCACGACTCCTACCCCCTCACCCCTCCACTAGCCTCCCTCCCGAGCCCCCTCCATCCTCCTCCTCTTTGGCCGTGAAAGGAGAGAAAGAGACCAAAAGCCTCTTAGCAACACAGACCCTTCTCTGCTGCTGCTGCTGCTGCTGCTACTGCTGCTGCTGCTGCTGCTGCTGCTGCTGCTACTGCTGCTGCTGCTTGGCCCTGGCTGGAGACATCTCACTACACCCGGGAGCAGCCACTTCCCCAGCTCTCCTCCTCCTTCGCCTCCTCCTCCCCCTCCACTCCCCCCCCTTTATTACCCTTTGTGTCATCCTCCACAGCTCCAGGGAAGGCACTCAAAAGTGGGGGGCAGGAAAGGTAAGTGTGTCTGTGGGGGCTTCATTGCCTTCCTCTGGCTCTGACTTTAACTCCGGGGCAACAGTAGCACCAAACCACATACGCAGTGGAGCTCCGGGGTGAGGAGGGGGTGGTGCTGGGGGGGCAGTGAAGGAGGGGCTGGAGTGGGGAGGGGTGTGTGAGGTGGGTGCCCATCCTGTCAGAGTAGGAAGGGCACTTTTTATTTTTATTTGCTGTTGTCAAAAGTGGTTTCTCTCCTCTAGCTAACATCTGATTGTGTCTTGCTCCAGTGGGGGAGAATACAAAAACAACCCCCTCCTTCCTCCAATGAGGCGCCAGGGAAAGAGACAGACAGAGGCACACTTTCTAGATGTCACTTTAAAAAAAGCATTTGGAGAGCTTTTTTCCTTTTTCCCTAGGAAAAGCTCCACTGCATTTGTTTCTGAGTGGGAAAATGTCGGGATCTGGATTGTATCGGAACTGCTTATCCATTTGTAGACCTGAGTGTTTTACCCGTTTTGGTTCTGTGTGATTTGGATATTGACTTCAGTGTTGGAACAGACTTGATTGGTTTTTGCTTTCTGGGTTTAATTTTCCTTTTTTTCGTTTTGTCTGACTTGCATAGAAAATTTCAAATTTTTGGTTGATAGAGGCCTTTGGTTAGGTTTTGACTTGTATTATTGCTTTTTTTGTTAAATGTTTCATATATCAGCATATAAAGTTCAAAGCTTAAAATGCTTAAAGTTTTAATACCACTGGTATTGTTTCTCCCTATATACGTTCCTGGTATTTATTTTACATAAGATGAAAATATTATCTGTTTCATAATTAATCTGGGTATTTTTCTAATCTTTGTAACTTGTCTGAACAAGTAATCCCCATTGAAAACTTTTATGTTGTTCTGGCTTCATGGAAGGCCAAACCTCTCCATCAATAGTTTGCTGGATTGGTACCACTTTCAGTTTTAACTGAATTATTTATTTACTGTTGTAAATTGAGATGAGTTTTTTATCTCTTGGGGGTACTGAACCAAACTGCTCACTATATGTGAAAGGAGACAAATTTCTAAAATATGTTTTCATGAGTCAAAGAAATCATGATGTTGTAGTTAGAATATGCATTGTAGTGAGATATTAATTGAAAGATAAATCTAAATTTAGTTTTATAGAGTAACAGTCTTGATAAAAGTATTCTTCATTTTTACTTGGTATGTTCTTAGTGAATGGTTTTCAAATTCAGTACTGTATTTGATTTCAGAAATGCTAGAAAGTATATTTCTGATGTAGGCCTTTTACTAGGGCTTACATTGCAAAGTGGAATTTTGTTTCATATGTACATTTCTTTATCCTTTCCTTAAAGATGGATGCACACATTCACACACACACATTCCCTCTCACTCTCTCTCTCTCTCTCTCTCACACACACACACACACACACACACACACACCCTTTTTTGAAACTGCATTGGTATCTCTGATCCCATAATTTATGTCAGCAAAAAATATTCTGCTGTAAAGTAGCAATTTTGTGATCAGACTGGCAATGTGAAAACAGCAATTTGATCAACTAGAAAGGATTGAAGAAAAATAAATCTAGAAGGATATTTGACATAAATATTTGAAAGACATGATAATACTTTTAATTTTTTGTTTTCTTGACGGTAAAGCCAAAACACCATATACTTACATTTTACTGACAGAAAAGCATTGCGTATGTAGAAACTTGTTCTGTAAAATTTTAATTACCAACTGTGTGCAAAAGTAGACATTTACACCCGGGGGAAAAAAAGCTGTGTAGCAGTAAACAACATGGTCCTATTTCCCTCCTTTCTGTTATAAATTTGAACAATTTCTTACCTTTCTCTGAGGTGTAATTGGTGCACTTAAGGAGAAATCTGTGCCAAGTTCAAGTTTGTCTCCCAATAATACTATTCCAGGTCCACCTAGGATTTCTTGTCCTCACCTTAATACCTCAGGAACCTTAACATAAAAGATGGAAAGTAGAACTTAGTGAAGAAATCACTTAAGTAAAGCGAATTGTGTAGGTAACTGGGGTGGTAATTTCCTAGTAGGCAGCTGAGTGAAAATTTACAGCTTGATTATAATACCTTTACTTCCTTTCTGTTTTCCTTTGAAAACATTTCTTATCCACCACCCCCCAGGGTAACCCTATATGGTTTGAAGATTCCAGACCTCCTCTAAGTTGGATAATGACTTACCTTTAGGAGTCTGTTTATTTTCATTATGGCTTATTTTTTAAGTATTAAGATATATTTTAGAATTGTAATTTTCAACTTGGTGATATCTTGGAGATCACTTTATCCAACTCTTCATTTTCCATATTGCTGAAGTTCAGAGAGTTTGAGGAACTTGTGCATAGTTCCAAGGCCTGTAAGTGGATGCACATGGACCAGAGAACTCTGGTTTCTTGACATTCACTGTGCTACACTACCTCATATTCTTTTGTCAGGAATGAAACTTGTGCACAGTTATGTGTATGGCACTTAAGGGTTTTATATGGGGGCGTATACTAAGAATATTAAGGCAAATAGCTCTAAAGCCATAATTTTGTCCATTTATAATTCAGTAATTTGTTGTTGATTTTTTTAGGAGATACTGATTTCCCTCATCTTGGATTATTACTATTTTGAGAATTATTTCAGCTTTCCCTGATGCTTATTTTTCCCCCGCACTTCCAATTAATCAATGAATACACTTCTTACTCTTGTATTAAGGATATATATGTATATATATATAAAGAATGCGTATTGTATTATAAATGTTTACTTGTGATTCATGCTTTATGAACTGCTTAAGTAAGACTAAAGATTTTTTTCTTGTTAATATTTATATACCTTACAGCACAGTGTCCGGTACACAGTAGGCCCTACTGCTTGTTTGTATAATTGTTATTAGAGTTAGGCATATTTGAATTTCTTGACTCTCAGATGTAGAATTTCTTCCATTTTCCTTTCCTTCCTGCTACAATTTATTCACTACCACGAATATTTTTTTTCTTTATCTTAACTGTGGTTCTCACTTTTTCTAATAGCCAATTTAAATCCTGTTAACAAATAGTACTCATAAAAAGTGAAAACATATTCTGTACAGGATGCAATTTGACAAAAGTGATTTATTTTAAATAAGAGATGATAAAAAAACTCCAATTAAGAATGTACTAGCAAATGTTCAGGATACATTTAAATTTTATTTCATTGAGTAACTGGTACAATAGGTTACTGGAATGATTAGGCTGTTTTTACTATCTCTATAAAGCAACTGATACTTAGGTGACATGTTTCCCTGACTTTGCTTTTTCGGTCCTTACCCAGACAATTATCAACTTTCCAGTTTTCTATGGATATGAACATTTATTGCTAGTCATCAGTGGGACCCCAGGAGGTCAGCCAGAAGGCCTATGTCCAGCTTATGTACTTTTGCAAACTTGTCTGTATTTTGAATGTATGTGCAGAACAGATTGTACTTAATTATTCATTAAACATTTATTGAGCATGTACTGTATGTCAGGCACTCTGCTAGGCATCTGAGAAACAATGCCTACAAGTCCTTACAATTTAATGTGAAGACATATCCTTAATTGTATTCCACAGGCAAATTGGTCATATCTTTATTTGATGTCTCTGCCTAAATAAATTTTATTAACTAAATGGATACTGTTAGGTGGAAAAATGCATGTTTAAAAAGTTTTCATCAGTAAATTTAAAAGTATACTAGAGAGAAAGAGATTTCCTGAATTTCCTTTGCTCTTATATACCTCTTAGAATAATATAGATTCACAATTTTTAAAAAGGAGGGGATCCCCTGCTGGTACATTATCTTGTGAAGGTATATAGACTTCTGAGGGTCAGTCAATTCTGATCTCTGTTACATTCATTCTTAACTTTCTATATTAGTAATAATTATACTTACCGATTATTATGAGTGCCTAGCACTGTGATAAATATTATCAATCTCAGTCAGCCCTTACAGTGATCTTGTTAACTTTGTAACATTGTCCCCATGTTATAAATGAAGAAACCTGTTACTGACAAAAAAGGAATTTTTCATGTGGCAGCAAAATATTCCATCATAGTAAATTCATGACACTTTCTAATTAAAAACAGTCACAATAAAGAGTTTTTATCAGTCAGTAAGTATGCTGGTAAACATTAGTAAAATTATGGCCCCAATAGCTTATTGACAGAGCAATGGAAAATTTCTAAAAATTTATAAGGACAGGAAAACAAACCAAAAAATCCAATCCTTTATCAGGAACATAGATGCAGACCAGCGTGCAACTTGAAATAAAATATACATAAAGTCAGTCTTCTCTTTGTATGGCAAAAATGACATTTAGGCCTTCTACATATTGAACTTCCTTTGTCTTGCATGGAGTTAAATTTAGTATCTTGTTTCATGAAGTTTGGAGGTTCCAACAATTTGTGACCCAGTGAATATTTACTATAAAAATTTTTATATAACTGTTGATAATGGAAAACCTGTAAATAAAGGGGAGTTTATATTGCCTAATGTTTTGATGTGTATATATACATACTTTCTGGACCTTCTATCTTACAATATTTTCATAATTATTACATCATGTATATATGATTAAGTTCAATGTACTCTTTTTAGTATTGCTTAAAGTCAAATTTTTTTAGTATAAGAATGGACAACTTGTTGGATTCTCTATATGCCTAAATTATTATATAGTTGTTCTTTAAAGCAGCTACTGAATTAAGATACTTTTTGATCCAGCTAATCAGAGTTGATTTTTAACATCCTTTGCTTTTAGGAGAAAAGGGTAATTTTTTAAAATTCTATTTTATTAATCGAGTAACTTCCATATCCATCCTAAGTAATGCAATTCATCCTGTATGCTTACATTGACTCTATTATCCTATAAACGTTACGCCAAAGCATTATGACCTGTAGAGTTTGGAAATATTTTTAAATGCTAAAGAACTGTTCTGTGTCATCTATTATTCTTCAGAAAGGAATGTTTATAACATGTGATTTCGTATTTTTAAACCAATCTGAATAATTGGTGGGATTGAATAAGTCTGTGATCCTAAATAATCTCCTTAGATAACCTAAAGGTAATTCAGTTAAAAGTAGAGATTCTAACTCTTAAGCATCTCTGTTTGAGGTATTTCTATATCATGTAAGATTTTAGAAGTTGGAATGACTCAGTATAACTCTTCAGAGAGACAAGGTGCAAGTCAGGCCTAACATATATTAAGGTATATCTTCTAATGTAGCTAGACATAACAGAAAAGAAAATCACTAATGATATCATACCTGGTGAAAAGCATATACTTCATTCAAAGTTGGTTGTGAGTAATTCTGATTTGAGTCCTTATTTCACTTGACCTATATAACCTTTTCTTAGAGAAGTTGTAATTAAATTCTGTGATTTTTCTATGTATTCAAAGCTATTGTTTTCTATACACCCAGTTCAGAAGTGTCTACTAATCTGTTTACCACAAATTAACTTAATCCATACATTCTTAATATTACTAGTATCTAAAAATAATAATCTAGGCTCACTGGTGTTGGGGGAGGGAAGTATTCCACTTTCAACAAAAGAAAGTATTGATTTTCAAATAGCTTCTTTACTTGGGATATACTGATCTAAAAAATAGCTGCTATGTAAAGTAAAAAGGATTTTTATTTATTTGGAAAGTAAATATAAAGTTTACCATTACTGAATGTTAAGCGACATCAGAATATTTAGGAAATCAATTACATGTTCCAGTAATGACAGAAATTTAGAGGCTGCTTTTTAGCATTATTCTAAAATCATTTTCCTTCTTCCACATTTGTCACACAGGAGTTTGTGCTGAAGGATTTCTTGGCCATTTTAGAGACTGTAATCTAGTTAAAAGGTTTGTTTATGCTTCCCATCTCTGTTTTGCTGATGGTATTAGAATGCAGGCCAGAGCCAGACATCTAACTGTTTATAACATTCAAACTTCAATTAAAGCTACAGTGTTCTGTTCACTATATATCAGAAAGCTCTTACCAGATGCAAATACCGCCAGTAATAATGGCAATGATTTTGTATAGCCATAGGCTTTCCTAAATCATGCCACTCCTTATGAATTCCTTTTTCTTATTTAGGAAGTATTAACATTTAATTACTTCATAGAAGTCTAAAAATGAAGCTTTTTTCATTCTAGAATTAGTATAGCATTTCCTTCAACAATCGTTTTTGATAATAAAACCTAGCGGCTTATATTATTGCATATCTTATTAAAATGATCCAGTTTAGCTTTTTTAACATTAGTAAATTCTTAGTTAAGTGTTAGTTTGCTGTCCAATTGATTTGACTCCTGTTTCTGGTTTGAAGACTATAACAATATTTTGTCTATTAGAAAACAAAAGCAGCAATCACATTACTACAGTATTTTTGTATGTATGAGAGGGGACTAGATCCACATAATACATATTTTAATTTAATCTTATGTTGCCTTTCTGGTCTGCTGCTCATACTGTTTGTGGTTTCTATGTTTAAGTACATTGATAAACTGTTTTTAAAATTTTTTAAGCTGTTAAGAATTATCTGAAAATATTTTTTCAGCAGCTTCTCTGTTGTACAGTTTACCTCAGTGAGTCAGAAAATGAATTGTGTATGTGTCTAATTTTTCTAATTAGTAGGCAAATTTCCTATCTTATATTGCTTTTGCTTTTTATAAAACTAAATTTTAGTTTTTATTAATTTTAGACCTTGATTTATTAAATGTATATATTCTTTATGTATATACATATATTTTTTATTAAAATATAAATTTAAAGGAGATTTAAACATTTCAGGAACGATGAAAAATTATATTAAATTGAATGAAAACTTGCTAAAATGCTTTTTAATTAAGAAACATTACAGTGGAAAAAGCTGTATTTCTCATTTTCCTTGGCACTGAAAGTAATGATCCTTTTATTTTGGGATTATTATAGGGTAGAAAGTTAGGAAAGACTACCTGTGGTATCTAAAGATAAGCGCTAACAACAACCATGCAAAATTTGACTTGTAGGCTAAAAACCTGGAAGGATCTGTAAGATAAGCTAAGTTGAAACCAAGTCACAAAATAATGTGCACAGTATGATCCCATTTGTGTGAAAAAAAATACATACAGGTTAATATACATACAACATATAAGAATATATATATTTACATACATATAATTTTGTATATCTGCATATATATTTATAAAATTAAAAATTGTGTAAAATATATGCCTTATATTTTTGTAAATACATTAAGAAATGGTCTGGAAAATACGTACCAAATTGTATCCTTAGTTTATAGAAAGTATGTATGTGGGATGCTGGAAGGTTGAAGAACTCTTCCTGTTTTGTATACTTTAGTATTACTGGGATTTTTTTTTTTTTTTTAAGAATAAGCTCATATCCATGTAGTAATTTTATAATGGAAAAATATACTTACGTATTAAAGGATTCAGAAAAAGAATGACCCAGGAAAATTGCAGTCCTAGCCCCTAATTGTCACATTAATATATCTCTTGACTACCTTGAAGAGAATCGAGTATTGGCCAACAATCATCATAGCTTGATACAGAATAAAGTCTGTTAGACTGATCTAATCTTATCTAACAGGGTGAAAAGCCTAGTCACTTGAGGCAGAAACAATGGATGTAATCTATCCTGATTTTTAAATATTTTGCTTCTTATTGCCAAATGCATTTCTCACTATCTTGGGAAAATACAGACTGGAGAACCAGTGGTGGGGACTGTCAGTCTTAAAGTGGTAGACAGTAAATTAGTTTCAGTCTGAGATAAGATACAATGTATGGGCCTAAGATAGACTTTTGTTATTTTAATCAGTGATCCAAATTATTGTATGCTCATTCTGAATACAGATGGCATAGTCACTTAACATTTTTATGATGTTTTCCATATTTAGATACTGGTTTGAATAAAGACAAAAATAAAACAGGAGGTTTTAAGATTAAGTCCTTTTTTTTTTTTTTTAAGTGACTGAAACTTGTACTTGAAAAACACTTCAGGAGCCTTTGTAAAATAACATCAAACTCAGTATGTAAACATGCAGAGTAAAGAAGCAATTAGAATTCTGTAGAGTTAATCACAGTGGCCTTCCTGAGAGGACATGAGTTAATCAGAGTTTAGGTAGAGGAGAGATGCTAGGTTGGCACAGAAGAGAGTAATTCAAGTAAAGACAAAGCTTCCAATGGGATAAGGGGATGGGGACGCTTATTTTTACTAGTTTGAAAGCTAGGATTAAAATTCAGAATAACCCGATAAGTTAGGAAAGTGATTAGAAATAATATACTTTGCATTTATGTTTCTAAAATTTTATTTCCCAGAATGCAGGTCAGAAAAGGAATAGGGGACAAAATAACTTGCATAAAAAATAAGACAATGAATAGTTGTTTGCAATTATGACTGGAAAATCCGTCAGAGTCTGAAGCAAATGTATTGGGAATATGCATTGGAAATGAAACACTATACTTAAAATAGGAAAATTTTATCCAAGGATACTGAGTTTCTTTTTCCCTTCATAATTAAAATTCATACTCAGGTTGGTCTCTAGGATCAGTAGTAAATAGTACACAATTGAAACTATAAATCTTATATATAAATAAATTCTAAAAATAACAAAAAGATGCAGCTTACTTTTTCTCCATTTACTTTATAAGGTTTATGTGCATTTAATTTGTTTCCAGCTGGCCCCATCATGTAACTTACCATCCCACCTACCCCCTACCACTATGTACTGAACTTTTTTTTTCTGAAAAATGGGCAGTTTCACAAGTTCTATAAAATATGACTCTGTATTTTGTTTCATCCAAAAAGTCATGAAATATTTTCTTTTAAATCTATGTAGGGGTCATTGACTTGGTGTTTATCTTTTTTTTTTTTTTTAATCAGTAGTTAGTCGATGTCTTCCTTCAACAAATGTAGGTTGACACCTGTTATGTGCTCACTGGAACCGTGAGGAAAAATAGACATGGATCTTGCTCTTCAAAACTGAAGTCCTAGAAATAGGGAAGGATAGTAATCAAATCACATAAATAAATGCACGTTGAAACTGTTTCATTTGCTGTAGAGAGGTACATGGTATTTAATATGAGGCCTTTTAGGAGGATAATTAATCAGTTAGTGGGGACCAAGGGAAGCTTTTGTTTTGAGAAAGTGTTTAGTTAGCTGAAATTTTGATGAATTTGAGTTAACTTGATCAAGAGACAGAAAAAAGTTTTGTGGACGGAAGGAACAGTATGTACAAAGGTCCTGATGGGGGGATGGGGAGCATAGTACCTAATATTAAATGAAGGTCAGAGTGACAGAAGCTAAGAACTAGAGAGTGTATGGTAAGAAGTGATGCTAAGGAGTTATGTAGGAGCCAAATTGCAGTATGTTGTAGGCCAAGATTTTCTTAGCCTTAGGGTTACTATTTAAACTTAGACTAATATTCTTTATACTCAACACAAAAGCTTACTACCACAGTTGACCCTTGAACAGCTTGGGGGTTAGGGATGCCAACGCTTAAAGCAGTCAAAAACCTGAGTATAATTTATAGTTGGTCTCATTATCCGCGGTTCCTCCGTATGGGAGGATTCAGCCAATCACAGATCGTGTAGTACTGTAGTATTTACTATTGAAGAAAATCTGTGTATAAGTGGACCCACGTGGTTCAAACCCCTGTTGTTCAAGAGTCAACTGTACTTATAAAAGGGTTGTTAAGGAGTTCATTTTTATTTCAGTTTAAAACTCATAACGCTTTTTCCCGTAGAATCTTGTTGTAGTGGTCAGGTCTCCTAAAACCCCTTTAACACAGATTAACAATGGAAAGTAGTGAATATTATGTTGTGCCCTAAACATACCTAGGTGGAAGTTAGAAAAGAAAAGCAAAAAAGGGGATTAAATTGATGTCTGTATGTGCTCAAGAGAATGTCCTGGGTGTGATTGACTACGTTTGAATAATGAAGAAAAAGAATATGTCTGCAAGTATATCAGGCTGCTGTAAGAGATCATAGGAAATGATTGTCACATTCAGTTGGACAACTTGAGAGGACCCTCAACTGGCACCTGGGTATGAAACAGTGTCATGTCTGGAGCGTACCAAGACAGAGAAGGTAGAAGACATCACATTCACAAATTGTTCCAATCTTGACATATTTGTGTCAACATATTGGAACACAAAATTTTTTTAACTTCTTTTAAGAAAAGCAGAATTGCAAAATGGTAACAATACAATGCCAACTTTATTTTGGTTTTTTTTAGAGTAATTCATACAGTCAGAAGTAATTATAAATTACTAAGTTATGTTAACTATTTCAGGCCTCTGTGTTAGCCTTGAAAATAGTGATGTATCTCCCTTGGAGTAGTACTTTTAAAGACAAAGTTAAAGAAATTTAACTTTTGATTTTATTTTCCATTTAACTTAGAACATTGTCAATAAGATATTTTCATTTCTTGTACATTTTAAGCCTCTTTGAACACCAGTTTCTGTCTGTATTAATAAACAATCTAATTAATAACTAAAACTTCAAGAAATGCCCCAAGTATTAAGAACATTATAAAAAGATGGATAAGTTACTTGAATTTTATTAAGACCAAAATATCACAAAATGTGTTAAATTATAAGAAAAAGGCAAAATATATGCAAGCATTTGCTGAATAGACAGGGTACATCACATTACTGTTGGTTGATGAATTCTGCCAATGCATCATCCTTCATCAGGTGATCTTGAACTTTGTGGCATTCTCAGGTATGACTTTTAAAAGATTAATATCTAAAATTAAGAACTACAGAATTGAGTTTAGTGTTTATTTATTTACTTATGTATTTGCTTTTTTACTTATTTATAAAACATTCTAAATGAGACAGTATCACTAGCATTGCTTTATTTTACTACAGTGTCTAGTAAACTACTGATGATTCATAGACCATAAGTATTTGGGAAGCTCATTAGTGTTTGAAAAGACAGTTCACTAAATGTAACTAATAACTCTAAGAGGTCATCATACCTTCTAAACAGAATTGAAGAATCATCACTTGGGAATTATTCCGTGATTGATGTGTTCCCTCTGTTATACAGCTTTCTACTTGTCTGTCTGTCAAAGTGTATTCCAGAGATCCCTAGTTCTGTGATAAGTTAATAGGCATGATCCCTCTACCTCCAGGAAGGTTTCTTCATCAAAGTTTAGAAAACATGATTGAAGAATGCTGAATAGGATTGTTTTACTGCAGTAGTAATCACTCACATTTATTGAGTGCTTACTTTGTGCCACTAACTGTGCTAAGCATTTTACATACATTATCTTATTTAATCTTAACAACCAGAAAAAACATTCCGAGGAACACACTTAAGGAAGTATTTCCTCACAGCTTGTATGCACCTGTGCAAGAACTTCTGTTAAGAATGTAAAAGTGAGACAAATGCCATTTTCTGTTGTTAAAATCCTACAACTTTGGGAAAGAAAGGTTATGAAATTTATCCTTAAAATTAAATGTTGAACTTAATAGTATGTTTCTATACTCTTCTAACCACTGTATTCACAGATGATCAATGGTAACCATTATACTCTTTTTATAAATAGGGAACAACCTTTATAGCTTCAGAGACATGCCTAGGTTTAAACACGGGTTGTATATACTGACTACTGTAGTATTCAACCTTTGGTGAGCTGTTACGGTTCTGAACTTTAGTTTATCTGTAAAATTAGTATAGTGATGCATTTCTCACAGAGTTGTGACTATTAAATGATAGAGTACTGAGTGCATATGAATTCCTAGCATGTTGTGGACATTTACTAAAACTTGGCTTCCTTTCCTTTTCCTTCTCTGCTTCTTCTATTAGTAATCATGTTTTAGAATCTTTGTGAAATTATATATACATTAAAATTTTAAATTGTTTACCTTTTTAAAAAAATAAAATAATCTGTTACTCGTAAAACTACTTTTAAGACTTTCCTGAAATTCTACAAATGAGGGCTTGATTTACTCCATCTTTTTGCTATTCTGTACTTTGCTAATAAAATGGGCACCTATAAATGTTGTTGAACTCAGATATTAGAGAAATTTGAATAAATGGTCACAATTCATTAATGTAGGTATTCTACTGGTAGCTTAAGCTGTGCTTTTGGTAATTCTTAGTAAGTGAAGTAGTATTAAATTATTTCCTTTTTTTTGGCCTTAATTACCTCACATTAAACAGGCAATATTGCAAAAAAGGTTAAGAGCCTGGACTCTAGACCACCCTGAGGTGAGCACAATTATTACACGTGTTTTACTGATGAGGAAATTGAGGCATAGAATGGCACATAGTTAAGTGGTAGAGATTTGGATATATATATATATGTATATATATATTTCACCTTTAAAAATACCTCGAATTTCCTGAGTGCCATAAAAGTGTTAACTGTTAATAGTGATTATATGCATTATTTGTATATTGTAATATAGAAAAAATTGTAACTTTTTTTAAATGTTTTATTTTATATTAGAGTATAGTTGATTAACAATGTTGTGTTAGTTTCAGGTGTACAACAAAGTTATTCAGTTATACATATACATATATCTATTCTTTTCCAAATTCTTTTTTTTTTTTTTTTTGCGGTACGCGGGCCTCTCACTGTTGTGGCCTCTCCCGTTGCGGAGCAAAGGCTCCGGACAGCCTGCCATGGCTCACAGGCCCAGCCGCTCCGCAGCATGTGGGATCTTCCCGGACCAGGGCACGAACCCGTGTGCCCTGCATGGGCAGGCGGACTCTCAACCACTGCGCCACCAGTGAGGCCCTCAAATTCTTTTCCCAATTAGGTTGTTACATAATATTGAGCAAAGTTCCCTATGCTCTTTTGTAGGTCCTTGTTGGTTATCCATTTTAAATATAGTAGTGTGTTCATGTCAATCCCAAACTCCCTATCCCTCCCCACTTCCCTTCCCTCCCACCCCCCCACCCCGTAACCTTAAGTTTGTTCTTCAAGTCTGTGAGTCTGTTTCTGTTTTGTAAATAAGTTCATTTGTATCACATATAAGCAATATCATACAATATTTTTCTTTCTCTGTCTGACTGACTTAACATGACATTCTCTAGGTCATCCATGTTGCTGCAAATGGCATTATTTCATTGTTTTTAATGGTGACTAATATGTTTTGGTAAGAGTCTAATTTGGTAATTTTTCATTTGGCAGAATAAAACAAATTCAGTTTAATTTACAGTTCCTTGAAAAGTGTATGAGACTTTTATGTAGCATTTTTATTTGACAAATTCTTTACATTATTTTTTACTTCTTAATCTTATCATTGAGAGATAGAGGGAAAAAAATCCCTACTGTTTCCCATAAAGAAACTGAGACATAAAGAAAGTTTAGGACCTTTTAAAGCATGGCAGTATTTAAAGTCAGTAGGAAGACTAAAATTAGAATTCAGAATATTCCATGTGCCAGTATGTTGAGCCACACATCTCTATTCAAACAACAAGCTTATTAGTTGGCAAACTAAATGTTAAAGGTATATTATTTTGTTCGTCAAAACTTTCACTGGCTTGTGTCTCCTTTGGATGTGTCCTCTTACTTAAGGTTGATTGAATGGAAAGATGGTATGAAAAAAAAAAATTTTGTGTTAACTGGGATTAGACTAATTAAAGCTAAGTGGTGGCCTATGTATCCCTCAGGACATGTAACAGTTGAGTATCTTTTTTTAGTTATCAACTGGCTTCCCCTCCACCCCCATCCCCCCACCCTCCCCACCCCTGTTTGATAAGCTAGGTGGAAAACTTCTCTCCTATTTCTCATAGTATCAGGAAGTACTGTAGTACTATCGCCTCAATGTGCTTTTCTGAGCCACCTAAAAAACTTAACCATCATTCTTATTTAGTTTCTGTGAAAAGTGATTCCAAGTTTCAAAGAATAAATTATTGTACAATGAACTTTTGAAAACCTTTAGGATTATAAGAACAGTTTCTGTTTTTTAGAAAGATATATTAGAAAGACATTTTAAATAGATGTTTGTTTTTTGTTTTTTTTGTTTTTTTGTGTTTTTTTTTTGCGGTATGCGGGCCTCTCACTGCTGTGGCCTCTCCCGTTGCAGAGCACAGGCTCCGGATGCACAGGCCCAGCGGCCATGGCTCACGGGCCCAGCCGCTCCGCGGCATGCGGGATCCTCCCGGACCGGGGCACGAACCCGTGTCCCCTGCATCGGCAGGCGGACCCCCAACCACTGCGCCACCAGGGAAGCCCCTAGATGTTTGTTTTTTCTCGTTGAGAATATTGCATAGGGTCTATAATTCATCAATTTAAGAAAGTGGTGAACAGTTCGGTTGGGATCCAGAAAATAATAAATGGTGATGACCAGAAATCTCAAAACCGTCTCTTTAAGAGAGAATTGTAGATGGTTGCTTAGACAAATAAGTAATAGAAGACTGTCTAATAGTTGCTTAGGAGGCCTTTTATGTAAAATAATTTATTATGAATTTTCTCTTTAAAACTAACAAAACTTAAAATTTAGTGTTTTAGTCTAATAGTTTGCAAACCTTTATGGGGACTTCCATGTAAATGCAACTTTTATTATAGAAAACTGAATAAAGATAACTCTTTATGTGTTTAAAATAGCAAAGTATTGACTCAAAGACATAGTGTCCGTACTATTTTCCGCATGGAGTAATGTTTAAATTTTTAAAAAGTTTTGCAGAATGTTTGCTCTCTCCATATCTCTCTCTCTCTTTCTGGTGTTTTCATATATTCATTCTGCCAGTTATTAGGGGCATAGACTCAGGGGGATCCTAATCACCTAATAACCCAGTTTGAAAATTTAAATTATTTTGTGAGTCCTGATGTGATTAAACCACTTTAAGTTTCTAGAAAAAATATCGTTATGTTTTAAATAATCGTTTTTAAAGTTATGGCTTATGAAAAGGATTATTCTCTTTAAATGAGAATGTTGTGGACACTTTAGAATATTATTAAGACTACCATCAGCTGCTAAGGGACATCAAATCCTGACTCAAGAAAATAGTAATATTTTCATAAGCAGGAATTTTTTTCAAAGAGAGAAAAGATGTACATTATTATCTATGTATTCATATTATGATGCAGTTAGGTAAAGAGAATCCTAGGATACAAGAAGAATCTCAGGTTTTTCATAGTGGTATAGAGAAGCATAAATATTCATTCAGTTTGTTCTACACATGTTCAACTACTTGCTGTGAGCCAGATATTCAGCAATAAATAAGACAGGTAGGGATCATGGAGCTTAAGAGTGATCAGCTATACAAAGAACAGTTCTTTCAGGTAGCTAGAGAATGGAGATATAAGTTGAGCTGTAAGGCAGGCCTTTCTAGGTAATAATAATAAATACATGTAATTTTCAACCTCTTAATTTTATTGATGAAGAAATAGAGACCCAGAAAAGGTAAATGATTTATCCAGGGTCATATAGCAAGTGGTATATTTAAGACCAAGGTCCCCTGCCTCCTAGTATACTTACATTTGCCACTTGGGTTAAAGCAGGAAGTGAAAAGAGAAGAAAATAAGACAAGTGCCTAGAAATTTGGACCAGCCACTTCGACTTGAATGTAGTTAATATACTGTGAGGAATTGTACTTTTTAAACTTATTTCTACATGTTTGTTTTCATTTTATTTTGAATTTTTAAAAATTTCTTTTTGTTCTCCTTTAACATTTACTGAATGATCTTTCATTTTTGCTAAGTCCATATTTGTACAAAATTTTTAGAAGGGAGCTCTGCCCCTGGAAGACACCTATGTTGGTGCCATGGTTCCTGAAGCTCTTGTCTATTAGAACTTTTCAGGGGTGTATGTTTCTTTTTCTCAGTGAAGAAAGTTGTTTCCTTTAATTATCTTGAATTTACTTAGCTACAGCATACTTCTTGCTGAAAAAAGAAGAGAAAAGCAGGGGATGGTGGAAGATTAAAGGCACAAGTTTTTCTGGGATGGTTTTGATCTAACACTAGTTTGAAATCCTGTTACTATAGACTAATTCTGGTTATGTCTGATAAGAAAATACTTTGTAATAAATTTAAATTAAAGGGTATTCCAATCACATACAATGTTTTGACTAAACTAATAGATATAAGGATTTGTAAGAAAGTTATATGATTTCATCTTCGTTTCCATTATAATTTTTGTATTTCACTTTCAGTGTTACTGTTTAATTCCTTTAAGTTAACAAATAGTTTGAATTTTGTTTTTTGTGGTTTTTTTTAAAGGCTATTAAATAGGAAAACTACGTACACATCCTAGTAACTTACTTTGACTTAGGGACAGCAAAGCACAATTACAGGATCACAGTTTGAGAAGTAAATAAACTGAAAGTTGAGTCTGCAAAGCTAGACATAGTAACAACAGGAAACATCTCATCTACAATGCATATGGCAAAGGAGAAAGATGGTGCAACAGACTACAGACAAAAATAATAACTGGGAGTTAAAAATGCATATTCTGCGTTACAACCTTAGATCTGTCATCTCAGAAATAATAATACTGTATCATTCTTCCAGATATAATATGATGATATGGACATACTTTATAAGAAAATTTTTTTTTCTTTGAGTATCTCACTACATATTTATACATTATTTATAGTTAGGGTGTAATGCCTTCTGTATTTTTTAACCTTTACTATTTTTCTCGTATATATCTATGGTTTTGTCTCTTAGGGACACATACTATTTTTACTTTATTGTTGTGCCAGATTTTAAGAAATTTGTTACATGAAAAATTGAACATACAAAGGCTGTAAAGTAAATGGTGAAAAGGTTTCACTGAAGAATTCCTTTAAATAGAAAG
Source organism: Globicephala melas (assembly GCF_963455315.2). Classification (NCBI taxonomy): domain Eukaryota; kingdom Metazoa; phylum Chordata; class Mammalia; order Artiodactyla; family Delphinidae; genus Globicephala; species Globicephala melas. The sequence goes on along the minus strand of NC_083320.1, from coordinate 81,694,320 downwards.
CTCTTCTAATGTACTGAAGTGTTTAAAAAATCATTTCCTACCCTTGGCTAAGAGAAACACAAGGAAACTCAGTGCTGAAATGTCAGAAGCCACTGCTGCTTGAATAGTAATCAGAAATGAGGATAAAGCATTTCTGAAATTTTAATCATAAACTAATGAAAAAGTGTTCTGCATATAGAAACTCCATTTGCATCTAACTTCTGAATATATTCATTTTATCAAGTAAGTTACTATTGTATATTGTGTAATTTTATTATCTTTGAAATTAGTTTGTAGAGTCTATATGAAAATAATATATGGAGTAAGGAGTTTTTATATGTAAAAAAGACATTATTATATGAGTATCAATTGAGCTAGAGTACTGGCCTGTCAGTTATGTTTCAAAATATTTGATACTTAGTTTGGGCACATGCTGTTGCTACTCTTTTAGTACAAGGGAACTCAATGGTCTGTAATACTGGGCTATTGTCTAATTTGATATTTAATCAGAGCACCCTACTGATAGGTAAGTTCATGTCCATCAAACCTGAGCATATAGTATATGTACAGAGTTAAATATCTTGCTTAATGATTCTCTGTTTCTCCAAGTCTGTCATCTAATTAAATAACACTAACACAGTTAAGTTGATGTATATATATATATATATATATTTTTTTTTTTTTTTTTTTTTTTTTTTTTGCGGTATGCGGGCCTCTCACTGTTGTGGCCTCTCCCATTGCGGAGCACAGGCTCCGGACACGCAGGCCCAGTGGCCATGGCTCGCAGGCCCAGCCGCTCCGCGGCATGTGGGATCTTCCCGGACTGGGGCATGAACCCGTGTCCCCTGCATTGGCAGGCGGACTCTCAACCACTGCACCACCAGGGAAGCCCAGATGTATATTTAATGGTATTGTTGAAATTCATTATAATTAGGAAAATATGATAGATTATTGGTGTAAACAACAATAATAATAGGTTTTTTTAAAAATACATTTTTTTCTATTTTATTTGTACAAACTCTAATGTCAGCTTTGGTAACACATACAATGTAATCTTTGTCATATATACATACATTAGTTTATTAATTGTTTACCCCATCCCTAACAAGTTGGCATATTAAAGCAATACTTTCATATACGCTTTCTTCTTGGTCTAAGATAGTTCTAGTGAATGCACATTGAAATCATCCAAGGCCAACCTCTAACATTTAAATAAGAATCTCTGAAGGTGGGGACCCTAGTATTGTTATTTTTAAAAGTTCCTCAGATGATGCTAAAGTGCAGCCAGTATTAAGAATTATTGTTCTAGAGCTAAGATCTGCTGTCTTCAAATTCTCATGCCTTGCTCTTGAGAGATCCTTAAACATCAGGTTCACAGGGTGCTGGAGCACTGATGGCACTGCAGAATCTGGACTCAATAACTTGTTTTGGGTGTGACACTAGAGTGATGAATTCCTGTGAGGATGGCTTCTGGATCCTCAACTCTAGTTGAGACTAGAGCTCTCTGAGACTAGAGCGAGATAACTGAGAACACTCATCCTGGCTCAACCCAGGGAAGAATTTGGATAGGGACCTTCTGACTAGTCAGGTGAAATTGAAGTGAGTTTTGAAGTTTCAGGAAAGTAATGTTTAAAAATAATCGATATATATAGGCGTTCATGCCTTGAAGTACCTTGAAATGGACCTCCAGAAGAGCCACCACCTTGCCGTCATAAAGGTCTTTCTTAGGGAGGAGGATGAGAACCAGGTATTAACAGCCCTCCCCCTTGTCCCAGCACACACGTGCACACTCATGCATATCATACATAATGCCACCCAGTTATTCTAAAGCGAGTAAGGTTACACATATTTTGTTGTAGAAATTGATTACTGCAGCAGCAGAAGTTTCTACCTTGCCTCCACTGCCTTTCTTCTGCTTTCTCTCTACCCTCCCTCTCTTCAAAAGCATAAACAAAAAACTTTTATTTAATACCTAGTGGCTTGTAACTTGACATTTCTTAAGGGGAATGGACTTCCTCCTTAAATAGTTAGAGATGAAGAACTTAACGTGGAAACATACATGTTGAAATCTTCTCACAGCATAATGTAGTTTTTTAGCAAGTTAAATGTATCTTGAGCCAGTATTTTACTCTGGGAGTGACAGGGATAGAAAAGCTCTGCAACCTAAGGGGGATTGCTCCCTTCCTGGTTTGCTGCTTACCTTTCACTGGGAACAGATAAATAAGATATATACAAAAGTACTATTTAGCTACTAAACCTCAGGTGAGCAGTTTAGTTGCCAATAAGTGATTAGCATATAGTATTCTTGCTTTAATAGAATTTCTGTTTTATAAGACTGTATGTGGATATAAATAGTAAATGCTATTATAATAAGAACTATTAAGTGGATGATACTAGGGTTCAGAAAAAGCATGCTTTTTTCTTCCTTTTCTTTTCTACATAATAGTCATTAGAGTAATTAAGCATCCTCATGAAAAAAAGTGCTGTTGCACTAAGAGTTCAGTGATTGTACATCTCTACCCTTCCTTTTCCTATCATTTATTTTTAGTGCCTATATAACAATTTAAAGTTGCATCTTCCTTTTTATGGCTGATGAGAAGCATATGCCTCTATGAAGAAGAAAGAGGTTTATAACTTACAGATAAAATGTTTCTCACAGCTGTGAGTAAGCTATAGAGACCTTCAAGTAAAAGGCCAAAGGCCCTTTTTATTTATTTTTTTTATTTTAAATAATGCCCTTGGATACCTAAAGATATTTAGATTAGCCTTAAAAAAAGTACAATTTAAAAAATTTTACATTATCAAGATCTATTACATTATTTTTTTAAAGCTGTACAGTTCCTCTAAAATCAACATTAAATTAATAGTAAAATAAAACTTATTTCAACAAATTCGGGAAAAGAAAAAGGAGTGAAAAAAAGCAGTGACAAGTAGAGTTGCAGATCTCATAATCTCTTGGAAAGAAAACAGTGATGTTGATAAAGTTTCCATACTAGCATTTGGTAATTTTATTAAAAAAAAAAAAAAATTGCAAGGTGCCTGCCTCTACAGCTGAAAAAGGCAAAGGAGACTAGACTAGTAATGCTAAATGAAGTCTTACAAGTTATAGGAATCCAGTTGCTGAAAAGGGATTTTTTTACTGAGACTTTAGGGCTTCTGAAGGCAACATGGCTTTTACCCTCTTTTGGGTCTTGGCTCCCTTTGAGAGTCTGATAAAAGCATTATTCTCTTGAGTGAGGGTGTCTATGAAAAATTCTATATTACTTTCTTTATGTATCGGAGTTTGTGACCTTCTGAAGACTAATAATTAACTCCCTTCAACCACTTGCATCAGAATCACCTGAGTTGCCTGTTTAAAACACAGACTACTGGGCTATACCCCAAAGCTACTGTAATAGAATTTCCAGTGACCTGGGTTCTGAAATTTGCATTTTAAAAAGCATTTCCACATGAGTCTTCTGTTCACTACTGAAGTTTCAGAGTCACTGCTCTAGAGCTTTATGTATTATTACCAGTTCTGGCCTTGGCCTAGAAACAAGATTTTAAGTGATATTGATACTTGACTTACCATATGTTACCTACTAATTTCTTACCTGCCTACAAAATATCAACTAGATGCCTTTAATGTTAATGAGTTAATGAGTACCAGGATTATAAAGAAATGAAGTTATTTGTGCTGGGTTGATCATTTTAATTAAAAGAAATGTTATGAAAGAAACATTTTAGATCCTAGGTCTGTGGGTACATATGATGTACAAATTTAGATAAATTTAACTTATTTCTAGTCTTTGTAAAATATACTTATTTGCTCTAAAAATGTATCTACAGTTACTCAAGAGGTTAATAGACATCATACTGAGATTTCCAATGGTAGGTACTTCAAAATACTGCTACCCCAGAATAATTGAGGTTGAATACAGTGTGAATTTTGGAAAAATGAGACGTAGAGAATTATTTTAAAATACATAAATAAATGTACTTCCAATAAATGTACATAGTATTATGAACTATCTCCAGGAGTCATCTCTATATCTGAATGAATCAGCCTTATTTGTAATGCACATATTAAGTGGTGGTATATAAATTATGCTGCTAAAACAGTTTAAAGACTGCTTGAAAATAGTATGTAAAATTTGACCAAACATTTCTGTCCAGGTGTTGTTAAGGTCTTAATTTATTTTTGCTGGTTTCCTTCATAGATAAATTCAGGGTTGAACTTTAGACTAATAGGGACATGCTGTTATTTTAAGTTACTGCATCTGGATTAATGAGCTAGTATGCCCATGTAGCTGAACTATTTAGTATTAATGCATAAACACTTTTGTACTATGATGCTGAGAGACAGGTTTTGAGTCCAGTATTCTTAGGACATTTCTTTAAACACAAGAAAAAATTCCTTGTCAACAATTACACCATATATTTTAGTCAACTTTCTCACTAAACATGTTGCTGAGAGTCAGGGAAGATCAAGTAAAATGATGTAAATTACTCACTGAAGGCTTTTTTATTGATATGAGGAAGAAAGTAACTATAAGGTGATCAGTGGGTAAGTGAGAAATACCATTTCTGTGTGGGAATAATACTTGTACTATTGTTATATTATTGGTAAAATAAAAAGTCCTATTAATGTTCATCTGTATATTGCTTTCTTAAAAGGAAATTAAAGTTAATTCAGTAAGTATTATGTAAAAATCTATTCTAAGGTTTCTGGAAAATATATGAAAATACCCTATAGATTTTTTCATGTCTCCTATGATCATCCAAACTTGCATAAAAACAGTTTAGATAGTTATTCCACAAAGATTTAAAATTTAGTTTGTGACCTTGTCACTGCATCTTTTTTATCATACAAGAATGTACTTCTTGGGGCTTCCCTGATGGCGCAGTGGTTGAGAGTCCGCCTGCCGATGCAGGGGACACGGGTTCGTGCCCCAGTCCGGAAAGATCCCACATGCCGCGGAGTGGCTGGGCCTGTGAGCCGTGGCCGCTGAGCCTGCGCGTCCGGAGCCTGTGCTCCGCAAAGGGAGAGGCCACAGCAGTGGGAGGCCCGCGTACTGCAAAAAAAAAAAAAAAGAATGTACTTCTTTTTATGGTATATTTTTCAGTGTATTGAATTCAGTTTCTTGTTCCCTTTGACTTCCTCCTCATGTGTCCCTCAAGGGCACACACACATATGTTCACACATGCAAATGGTATGCAAAATATAATATACACAAATAGTATAGTTTATCTCTGCAGTAAGAATTACATTATATTTTCATATTTGACACATGTATTGTAATAGCTAACTTTTTGATTAGCGTGCTAACTGGTACATACTAAGTATGTATTTTATTTGCATTATGTCATTTATTCCACACAGTCATTTTCAAAGTAAGTACAATTTTTATTCCCGTTTTATAGATGAGAAAACGTATTGAGGTGAACTAACTCAACCAAGGTCACGTGATTAGTAAATTTTAAACTAGGTTTAATATCAGTACTTGATTTCTTAACCACTATGGTTTACTAACTTGGAAGGTGACTTTAAAATATGGTTGACCCTCGAACAACGTGGTTGTTAGGGGCACTGACCCTCCCTGCAGTCAGAAGTCCACCTGTAACTTATAATCAGCCCTCCATATCTGTGGTTCCTCTGTATCCCCGGTTCCGCATCTGCAGATTCAACCAACAGTGGATCATGTGGTGCTGTAGTATTTACTATGGAAAAAATCCTCATGTAAGTGGATCTGTGCAGTTCAAACCATGTTGTTCAAGGCTCAGCTGTATATCCAAAGTCTTTATATTAAAAACAATATTTTTTAAAAAGCTAATGTAGATTCTTCTCTCTCATGAAGATACTTGAAGGAAAGATACTAACTTACTTGCTTATTATGTGCCAGACATAGTATAGACATTTTTATACGTAACATTTAATCCTTATTTGTAAGATAGGCTTCGTTATCCTCTTTTACAGATTTAAAGTAAGGGTCCACTTGTGTAACTTCCTAAGGTCATAGATTATTTGGCACAGGCAATATCTGATACCGTAGTGCTTGAGAATGGTGAATAAAACACTGAACTTGGATTAGGTGACTTTCTCAAGTAGCTTGGAGACTAATTATTCCAGGATAAACGGCAGATTAAGTGTTATAGGGGAAAATGTTCTCTAGCTACCAGCAAATGTAAAGAAAAGATGTCATTTCTCTTCTTTCTCTCTTGTCTTCATGCTATTAAGTATGTTAGGATTCTCTGCACATAGCAATTTAGAAGTTATGAAGACTTTTACTCCTCAGTCCTAGAATGGATAATAAAACTATGTCTTGATTTACGTATACAGTCATAGTGCATACAGATCAAATCAGTTCACCAAGGGTTTGTGGTTGTTTTAAAGAAGGCTTTCTATATACCAGTGATGTTGTGAAAGAAATAAGATACAAGATCTTTAAAGGTTTTATCATTAGTTTAGAAGTCTGCATAAACACATGTTAATTTGACAATATATGATTAAGTCCTAGAGTGAGTGGTTAACGGTACGTTCCAGAGGTCCTTCAAAATCCGCATTTATATAATTAAACTTATAAATATCTCCCACAGACCTCTCTTCTGCTCATGTTTACTCTCTTGGATGTTGTCTTCCCTGTTCACCCCAGTTTCCCAAGTTAGAAATGTCACAGTCTTCTGCCACCCCTTCCTTTTCCTCCATAGTCAAGCAGTCACCAGATCTTATAGAATTTGTCTCCTTTCTAATCCATAAGTCTTTTCAGTTCTATCTTTGTGTTAGGCCTACTGCTGCTTCCTTAGCTCATTCCTTGGCTAGGCAATGATAGTATTACATAGTCTCTTTAGTTAATTTGCCTCTAGCTTTCTCTACACTAGTCCATATTCTATCTTTTACTGACGTTAGTTCCCAAACATAAATCTAGTTATGTCATGACCCTGATTAAAAACCGTAAGAGGTACCCTTTCATTTTGGCTTATGTAAAATCTTATTTTCAGTCTGGCTCATAAGCCCTTTATCTTCACTATTTTACTTCAGCTTAGACCTCCAGCCTCATCTCCCATTACTTCTCCTCTTATTTCTTTTCTTGCAGCTCACCCAATTGCTTCCTCTCCAAGGTTATGTTGTGCTTCTTCAAGTCCCTTTGCCTTTACACAAGTGCTGTCTTCTGTACAATGCCTCTTGCCTTGCTGCTCCCCTCCCTCACAACCCAAAAGGACATAGTTTTACTACAAGTCTGAACTCAGATGTCACTTCCTATCATATCATCCTAACCCTTCTCAAGCAGAATTAATTTGCTCCCTCTAAGTTGATGGCATACACATTTATCTTTTATCTGATAAGGTAATTATCTCTACTTTTAGTGTCTATCTACCCTCAAGATTATGAGGTGTTTGCTTTGTTTTTATTTGTACTTTCAAATCTAGCCCAAGTCATAACAGACGCATGTCCTGGGTATATTTTAGTCATTAAGAACATAGGCTTTGCAGAGAGTCAGACAGACCTGGATTGAAATAAGGGCCCTGCAACCAAAAGGAATAGAATACATTTTGTGTGGAGAAAGGGGAAGTTCTGAAAAGAAAGGAACATGGGCAGTGGCAGGTCTGGATATTTTTCACATCCTGCTTGGCCAGGATTAGAGGCAGGTAATACCTCAAAACCTACAAAAGGCCCAACTGGGAAACACAAATTCAATTAGCCAATATTTTTACTAAACACCTTGATACATGCACAGCTTTTTGCTACACAAGCACTAGGAGTGTGAAGATGGGTAAGACACGGACTCTGCTTTTGAAAAAGTTCAGCATGAACAAGGAAGATAGACATGTAAGTAAATATAATATCGTCTACAAATATATATTAATAAAGTAATTGTGAGGAACAGAAACCCCTTAGGAGAATGTCTCCTTTGGCAGAAAAACCTCAAGTCCAAAGTGCTGCCCTAGCAAAGTTTTAAAATATTAATTGGAATTCTACAGATGGGTAAGATGGTAAGGGCTTGGTAGACTGAGAACAGCATGTACTAAGGCATGAGGTACAGAAGCAGCAAAAGTAGAGAAACCATTGTTTGTAAGATTTCATGCATATGGTTATCTTAGCCTTACAAAGCAGGCTCTACTAAGATACCATAGATAACACCCAATTTAAATGTTTACATATGCTCTCTTGAAACAATCCTCATATCAATTTGTTATATCCTTTCCCTTTGAAATATAAAGTGGGTAGGAGCATGAACTTTGGAGATCAGAATTTGAGTTCAAATCCTGAAATACTTAGTTTTGCGAAGCATCATTTTACCATTCGTAAAAAGGGGTTATTAACTCTACCTATCCCGCAGGGATTTTAGAAGATTCAGAGAGAATGCATGCAAAGCTGTTGGCACAGTGCCTGGTCCATAAGAAGGTCTCATCAGGACTCCGTAAATGTTAACTATGTTGTGACTCCTGATAGGCCTTTTTAAAAATCTTATTTATTTAAGAAGTGATTTATTGAGTGCTTACTGTTTATTAGGCGCTGGAATTACAAAGATGAGTAAGGCACAACCTCTGCCCTTGAAGAATTTATAATTTATGAATACATGCACTATATCCTACTACATTTTGAGAATCAATAATTAATAACCTGGAAAATGCTTTGGGGGTTGGTTATAATAAAAAAAAAACTGAGAGAAGAAGCACCCAGATGTCTTTGGGGGCATTAGGAAAGTGTTTATCAACGAAGACTGTGACTTGAAGAGTGAACCAGTTTGCTGGTTTAGAGTTGGAGGATGGAGAGGAGTGAGGCTTTTCAGGGAAAAGGAAGAGCATATTCAAAAGGAAGGAGAAGGTAACATAACTCGTTCAGAGAAAGACAAATGGTAGAAAAACCTCTAAGAGAGGAAAGGATGAGAGTAAAAAAACATGCAGGGAACTGAATCTTCTCAGGTGAAACTCTGTGCTTGAAAAGTACCCCAGAGGGCCTAAAGTTACAACTTTGCTCCTCTAGAGAAGTGATAAATTCTTTAGGTTGAGTATGAGAGAAACCTCTGAAAAATTGCCCTGTCTCAGCCTGGGGTGCTGGGGTGGTCCACTCATCAGGCATGAAGTCTTGCCTAGTCTAAGCAAACACTGCCAGTCCTCCGAACAGTGAGCACTAAACACTGGGTCAAAGGGTGGGTGGGGTAGGAGGAGCAAAGGAATGGGAGTTCATTAGTGATGTTAGTATCTGAGAGATGGTGTCAGCATCAAAAGTAAAATCGTCCATGTTGTAGGGAGACAGTAAGAAAGAAGAAATTTCCTGTGGTTGCTGAAAATTTCTGGAAACACATGAGATAGATTAACCAACTAGACTGTGGTTTGATGGACAGCACCCCAAAATTGGACAGCACCTTAGCTCTCTAGAAGCTAAAAATCATGTGAATTTTGTAGAATATCCCATGGAGTCAGCCATTCTTAACTTTTCCTTTGAGCCAAGGGAGGAATTTGGGTAGCACTAGAAATTCCTAGAAATCTTTGGTTAAGCATTAGGCATAGAATTTTCATCTATTGCAATGGTTGTATTTTTTTTCTTTGTTCTATTAATATGTTAGTTTCACATTGATTAATTTGCAAATGTTGAACCAACCATGCACTCCTAGGATAAATCCCACTTGGATGTCATATGTAATCCATTTAGATGCTGCTGGATTTGATTTTTAGTATTTGATGATAATTGTATTTATATTCATAGGAGATATCGGTCTGTAGTTTTCTTGTGATTTCTCTATTTGGCCTTGGTATCAGGGAATAGTGGTCTCATAGAATGAGTTAGGAAGTATTCTTTCCTCTTGTTTTTTGGAAACGTTTGAGAAAAATTGGTGTTAATTTTTCTATAAAGTTTGATAGAATTCACCAGTGATGCCGTCTAGTCCTGGACTTTTATATTAGAAATTTTTTGATTATTGATTTAGTCTTTTTACTTGTTCTAGGTATATTCAGATTTTCTATTTCTTAGTCAGTTTTGGTTATTTGTGTGTTTCTAGGAATTTGTCATTTTGTCTCGGTTATCTAATTTGTTTGGCATACAACTGTTCATAGTATTCTCTTACAATTCTTTTTATTTGTATAAAGTCAGTAGTAATGTCCCTGTTTTCATTCCTGATTTTAGTAATCTTAGTCTTCTCTCTTTTTTACTAGGTCAGTCTAGCTAAAATTTGTCAGTTTTGTTATCTTTTAAGAGAACCAACTTTTGGTTTTATCAGTGTTTCTCTTTTACTTTTCCTATTCTTTATGCTTTATCTCTGCTTTAATCTTTATTACTTTCTTCTTGCTTTGGGTTTCGTTTACTCTTTCTAGTCTCTTAAGGTGAAGATTATGTTATTGATTTGAGATCTTTTTTCTTTTTTGATGTGGGCATTTACAGCTATAAATTTTCCTCTTAACACTGCTTTCACTGCATACCATAAGTTTTCATATGTTGTGTTTTCATTTTCACTTATATTAAGGTATTTTCTGTTTTTTCTTGTGACTTCTTTTTTGATCTATTGATTGTTTAGAAGTATGTTGTTTAATTTCCACATATTTATGAATTTTCCAAATTTTCTTCTGCTGTTGATTATCTTATTACATTCCATTGTGATCAGAACACACTGTGATTTCAGTCTTTCAAGCTCAGATACACATTTCCATTATCACTGAAAATTATCTTGGTTAACACTGCTCTAACATAATGCTCTTTAAAATGTTCCATGGACCAGTACTGACCTGCAGACTGTCACTGGTCTGTGACACAGTAAGTCCAGAAGTTGAGAATGTTTAGAAACTTTCACAGCTGCAACATCCGAGCACATGACCAGTTACCTCATAATGCATTTTTATTGTAGTTTACATAGTATTGATCTAATCTGTGATAGATAGGAAATTTTAAAAAATACAACTGATTGTTCACAATGGATAATTTGAGAAGTACTACTCTAAGGTAGGTTTACATAAGAATTGCAGGATCACAGTCTATTCATATGTTCAACTTTTACAAGATAAATTCAGTCTGTTTTCTAAAATCATTGTATCAATTTATACTTCCACCACCAGGGAATGAGAGTTTCCATTGCTCTGCTGTTTCTCTGACCCTTGGTATTGCCCACCTCCCACTTTTTTTTCCAAAGTTTTGCCATCTGGTAGGTGTGAAATGTCATCTCATAGTTTTAATTTGCATTTCTCAAATTACTGATGATAAGTATATTTTCATATGTATATAGTACATTTGTGATTCCATTTTGTCATCTTAGGAATTATTTATATGTCTGGATACTAATCCTCTGTTGGTATGTTGCAAATATCTTCTGTTTGCAATTTATTTTTATGGTGCTTTGATAAGCAGAAGTTCTTAGTTCTTTTTGTGTCATGTTTAATAAATTCTTCTATAATTTCTTTTTATTTTAAAGTTTTGTCTTTCACATTTAGGTCTTTGTGCCCACTTGCACTTGAATTTGATTTCTGTGTAGAATTTGAGATAAGGATGTAATTTTATTTTTTTTCCTATGTGGTTAAGTGTTCCAGGATTGTCTCTTGAATAGATTTTCCTTTACCATTGATTTTCAATATCAAATTGGCCTTAAGTTATGTTTTAATATATGAATAGGTCAACTTCTGGACTCACCATTGTGTTCCATTGATCAATTAGTCCAATCCTTGCCTTAATTGCTACACCTTTAAAATAAGTCTTGATAGCAGATAGTATAAATCTTGTCATGCAGTTCTTCTGTGGAAATTTCACCATCAGTTTGTCATTTGTCTTTCATATGTTTGTTATTTATCCAGAAAGCTTACTAAACACTCTTTTTTCATTCTAATAATTTATTTGTACACTCTTGGGGTATTTTTAAAATAATCATTCTCGGCAAATAATAAAACTTTTGTTTGTTCCTCTCCAAACCTGATACCTATTATTTCTTCTCTTTGGCTTCATATGGGGGCTAGAATCTATAGTGCTGATGGCAATGGACATGCTTGTAATGTTGCTGATCTTAAAAAGAATGCTTTCCACATCACCTTTAAGCATGACTTTTTTTCTTGTGGATGCCTTTTATTAGATTTTTAAAGTCCTCTTCTGTTCCTAGTATTAAAAGTTTTTATCATGCACAAATACTAAGTTACATTAAATGCATTTATTGAGATGATTATATGATTTTTCTCCTTTAATCTGTTAATGCAAATGTTAAATTACATTTAAGCGATTTCCCAAATTAAACCAACTTGGCATTCCTGTTATAAAACCAACTTAGTCATGTTGTAATATCTTTTTTATTCAATACTGGATTAGATTTTAAAATGTTTACTTTGGGCATTTTGCATCTCTATTCATAAAGCAAGACTGTTCTGTAATTGTCTTTTTTTTGTAAAATTAGTTGATGAGTTTAACCTTTTTTTTTTTTATTCTCTGGAAGTGTTTGTATAAGATTACAATTTTGTTTCTTGAATGCATAGTGAAATTCACCTGTAACCCATCAGAACTGTTGTTTTCTTGTGAGAAAAATTTTAACTTTTGATATAATTACTTTAGCGGCTGAAATATATTTAGGATTCTAGTTTGTTCTTTAGATAATTTATTGGATTTTTGGGGGGTTCATCTGTGTCATTTATGTTTTCAAATTTATTGGCATAAAATTGTTCTTAATATTCTCTTATCTGTTTAATCATATGCATTATTTGTTATATTACATTTTTCATATTTAACTTTTTAATTTATGCTTGTCATGTTGTTCATGATTAACCCTGTAATGGCATTATCAATTTTGTTCATCTTTTTTTTTTTTTTTTTTTTTTTTTGCGGTACGTGGGCCTCCCACTGCTGTGGCCTCTCCCTTTGCGGAGCACAGGCTCCGGACGCGCAGGCTCAGCGGCCATGGCTCACGGACCCAGCCGCTCCGCGGCATGTGGGATCCTCCCAGACCGGGGCGCGAACCCGCGTCCCCTGCATCGGCAGGCGGACTCCCAACCACTACGCCACCGGGGAAGCCCAATTTTGTTCATCTTTTGAAGAACTAGCTTTTGGGTACAGTGAGTCCCCTACGTACGAAGGAGTTCTGTTCCGAGAGTGCGTTCGTGAGTCCAATTTGTTTGTAAGTCCAACAAAGTTAGCCTAGGTACCCAACTAACACAATCGGCTATATAGTACTGTACTGTAATAGGATTATAATGCTTTTCACACAAATAATACATAAAAAACAAACAAAAAATAAAGAAAACATTTTTAATCTTACAGTATAGTGCCTTGAATAGTACAGTAGTACAGTACAACAGCTGGCATATTAGTGCTGGCATCGAGTGAAAGGGCAAGAAGAGTTACTGACTGCAGGAGGGAGTGGAGGTGGGAGATGGTTGAGCTGAAGGATCCTCAGCAATAGGAGACGGAGGGCAAGCTGCAATTTCACTCACACCTGACACTGATGGAATGCATGTTCACATCTTTGAAAGTTCACAACTTGAAGGTTCATATGTAGGGGACTTACTGTATATTGATACTTACTATTGGCTGCTTATTTCCTACCTAATTTCTTTCCATAACTATCTGTATTATTTTCTTCCTTCTACTTTTTTATTTTGCTTTATTCATTATATATTATGCTGACTTTTAAAACTTTAATTTAGATGCTTTCTCATTAATTTTCAGCCATTTATCTTTCCTAATGTAAGCATTTAAGGCAATTAAATGTCCACTAAGTATTGCTTTAGCTGTATCCTACAAGTTTTGATATGTATGGTTTTTGTTAATGTTTTCTTATAAATATTTTCTGATTTCTGTTGTGATTTCTTCAGTGACTTCTGAAGTTTTTAAAAATTCTTTTATTTTTGGTTTTGTTTTTGTTTTGCCTCAAGCCTGTAAGAGTATCTTTCTTGTTACTGATTTCTGCATTTAAAGGCATTGTGGTCATGGGATGTGAGCAATATGAAGACCTTGTTACTTACTTAGTAAAAGGACTATAATTCTTAAAATCCTATACTATAATACTGGGATCAGTTTTTCCAATTTTAAATCCAACATGCTAAAAAAAACATATATATATATATATATTCAGTGTACTTTAGGGTTTGTAATTTAGTCAAGTGCATTTGCAGTACTATCATTACTTAGGTTTTTCCCTTCAGTCTTAGATATTAGCAGTAGCATGAAGAGAAGGCCCACAAAATTATTCCCATACTTAAAAAAAAAAATTAGATTCTAAAAACTTTTACTGAGTTGTTTTATTTTCTAATTTGTTTTGTTTTCTGGGCCTGAAATGAGTACTGTAAATCTGGTTCAGATTTATTGATTATAAAGAACAGACATTAAAATCTTCAGTGTGATTTATAGTTCATTTCCAAAGACTTTTTATCAACAACGATGTTCTTTACCCTGTACTTTTAAACTCCACAAAGAATAGTGTTCTTAGAGCGCTGTTTAAAGGGAGGAAGGAGTAACTCTCCCCTCCCTACCTTTTATCTCAGAGTTTGGGTCAGCATTTTTCCCTTTGTTTTTTTTTTCCTGCTTCCGTCTTACAGTATGTATTACATTTATGTAACATTGAACTTTTATGTATTATTTAACAGTGTCATGAACTGTTTTATGTGATTGCTGTATGTTAGATACTCACAGATAAACTACAGATTAGGTAGTGTCTGTATTTTCCAGGTAATGAAACCAAGACTGAAATGCTAAATACCAGTAAATGGGACAAGCCAGAGTTCAAACCCATCTCACTCCAGTGTTGCTAACATTTATATTTGTGTAAGTTTTGTTCTGTAGATCTTTTGTAGTATGTGTGATCTCATTAAGAAGCAATTTTAGACCATGGATGGCTTAACATGTCCCAATATATGAATAGTTGTTTCGATTTTTCAGATTGCTTTAATTTTATTTCCATTGCAAATGCTTAAAAAAGATTTTCAGAGGCTCTAACTTGTTTACTACTAAATATTCCCCACTGTCATTTATATTTAGTTTCATCACTTCGTTAAAAGAATGAGCAAAGTGTGGTCATAAAGGTTGATCTGTCTCCCCACATACTTTTCCATTTATCTCTAGCTTCTATATAGAATAGATACAGTGCTTGAAGTTTTCCTCGGGTAGATTTCATTATTTCTGTCTGACCTTAAAAGATTTGTTCAAAGAATGTCTGTTAGGCAAAAAGTTTGCTTGAGTTATTAGTTTAAAAACTTCCTGCTAGACTGCATTTTTTTGTGTATTCAACATGGCATTCCAGAAGAACATAGTGGCCTTATATGAGCTTGGTCAAAACTTCTCCTGGCTATTTCAGAAATTAAGTCATTGGAACACAGTGAAAGTGTTTCATGAGGTATATTGGATGGATGGTTGCATACGTGGGTGAATGAGTGAGTAAATAAATGGAAATTTTGCATATAAGTTTTTACAGTAGCTAGTCTCCTGTTGTGTGTACCTTTGTAATGTTGCTAATATTATAGATACAACAGCAGCAGAAAGACTTTCTGGATGAAGAACCCTGGCAAGAACTTCTTATTAATCCTTCATTGTGGTATTAAAAAAAAAAACAAAAAACTCATGTATCTGTTTCTGTAGTTTGCATATTTTCATCATACCATGATTTATAAATACATATTGAACCCAAGAGTTGTCAGTGACTTTTTTAATATGAAAATATTTGCACATGTGTGAAACCTGCTTCTAACAATTGAAGGAAAGTATAATTTACTATTTGCTTTCCATATATACAGTAAACTACAACATTCACACGTTTAGTAATGGAGTGCCCAGTAATCAACTTTTCAGCCCTATTGGCATCACCAGACTCTTTTTTTTTCCAGCTTGATTGAGGCATAATTGACAAAATCATAAGCTATTTAAAGGGTACTATGTGTATACATATGCAAGGTGAAAGGATTCCCTCTATCAAGTTAATTAAGGAGTCCATCACCTATGTTTACCTTTCTTCCCTTCCTTCCTCCTCTCCCCTCCCCTCTCCTTCTCTCCCCTCCCCTCTCCTTCCCTCCCCGCCCCCTCCCTCCCTTCCCCTCCCTCTTTTTTTTTCTTCCTTCCTTCCTTCCTTCGTTTCTTTCTTTCTCTTTCTTTCGTGAGAACATTTAAGTTCTATTCTCATAACAAATTTTAGTTATACAATGCAGTGCTATCAACTGCAGTCACTGTGTTTACATTAGAATTATCATATTCTTAAGTTTGGATATAGTACAGCAGTTTTACCTGAATACATTAGACTAGTAGAAATGTAATTAGTATTAAGTGAGCTGTGCCAATATACTAATATAATTAAAATATTGTTTAATAGTCTGGATTTAAACATTTAAAATTATTTTCCAATTAAGAAATAACCAAAGGAAATTCTTCCAGTTTGTTACAGTGAGGGTTAATTGTACTAATCTGCTTTTACGTTGCATACACTTGTAAACTGATTATTTTAGGGCCTAACTGAGGTATGGACTGCCATTCCAAAATTCATTGAAAACTTCAAAGTAAAAGATTTATTTTGTTAGTATCCTTCTTAATAATGCCCAGAATTTCGAGTGTTAAACAGAAAACTTCACAAAAGACATTTAAAAAAATATTACTTCCAAGTTTCTTTTTCTTATAATGACTGATTATTTGTTTTATAAATATATTTTTGTCATTTCTCCCTAAATGACCTTACCTCAGTCAAATCATGTACCATTTTACCTGGCCTTTATAGATGGGGATATGGGTCTGCTGTTTATCCTGTCACCTTGCCATTTTATTATCTGTTCATTTTCTAACTAAATAGGCTTTATACATGTTTCCACCAAGATTATGAAAAGGTTAGATAGGACTTATTTCTGATGATGATACCCTTTATCCCTCCTTAGATTCTTTGTGTGTTATGCGTTTTCTTCTCCACTGCAAAAAAGTTTCCCAATCTCTGGGTGTTGCAGTTTTTGAAATAGTTTTTGAGGTTTAATTTTGTCAAGGTGTTTAAAAATAATAAAAATAATTTTTTACTAATTTTTCATTTTTTGAACATATTCGCAATCCCATAGAATTTTTATTTAGAATGTAACTCCTTTACAAAATGTTCTTTCCTTTGTCATAAATAACCCTGCTTGCCTATTAGAGATACAAGTCAGACCGATCTGTAATTATAAGAATATTGTAATTATAAGTAGCTGGTAATAGTATTTAAGTGATCAATGGCACAGTGGTGAGGTTTTTTTCTTTTTATTTTTCTCTTTTCTGTTTTTAAGTTTACTTCCTAGTCACTTCGGTAAAGCTAGGAAGTACATAAAACTAGAAGGAACCACTGTTAAGACTTCAGCATGTTTCTTTGTTTTTTTCTCTACCCTTTCCTCCCTTTATGTTTTTTCTCTATACCTGTGCATTGTGTATCTAGTTTTTCTTAATCAAAGAAAAGGGGAAATTTATGCTATTATAAATATATTTCCATGTTATTCAAAACTTTTAAATGTAATATTTCTTTGTGTATATACACCATAACTTAGCCATTCCCTTAATGTTAGACCTTAGATTGTTTCTAATATTTATTATTCCACGGCAATAAGTATTTTTTTACATAAGACTTTATCAGCATCTCAACTTCCAAAGGCTAGAATTCTTGAAAATGAAATTCCTGAATCAAAGTTTATGAAGTTTTTTTTTTTTTTTTAATGTTTTGGCCATGCCTTGTGGCATGTGGGATCTTAGTTCCCTGACCAGAGATCGAACCCGCGCCTCCTACATTGGAAGCGTGGAGTCTTAACCACTGGACCACCAGGGAAGTCCCTATGAAGATTTTTAAAGCTATCTTTCATATTGTCAATTTACATTTCTACTCTGGCACTATATTAGATTGTCTTATTTACCATTGAATGCTTTGGGTTCTTTCTTCTTTAAAATCTTTAATTTTTATTTCTTTGTATCCTCAGGATATTAAATGTTTCTCATGTACTTTTTTACCATTGGTACTTCCTTTTTTTTTAATAGGCTATCCATTGATATTCACTTTGTTCTTTTCATCTATTGAGGGCCTAATTTTTTATTTATGAATACATAAGAGTGTATTGTATAGTATGGATATTAACATTTTGTCATGTTGGCTGAAAATATCTTCCCAGTTTGTTTGCATGTTAGATTGAAATCAGAATTATCATAAAATCGTTTTACAAATTCTCTTCCTGTTGGCAGCCTTAACCTTGAGATGAATAAATATAATAATATATACACATGTATGATATCATTTTTGTTTTGTTTTGTTTTTGGTGAGAGGAAAGTTGCAAGATGTGAAAATTTGACATTACTTCCTAGAATCTTAATTTGTAAAAAGTAAAAAACAGCATGGTTCCTGCTCTTAAAACACTTAGTTTTTATTCCAAATTTGCATATTTTCTAAACTACATTCTTTTGAGCTACCCTAATCATTGAAATTTGAGTCCCTTAACATACTTTCAAAATGCATATAATTTTATATTTTGTATTTAGTAGCTTAAATATTTAATACTTTGTCTATATTCTATAAGCTCAGAATAATATATAAACTTTTGCTGAAGTCTTTTTGTTTTAACTTCATGTAAATGATATTTTGTTTTGCAGATGTGTGATTACTGTTACAGGCAAACGAATATCTAGTTTAAACTTAGGTTTAGGAATTTTTAATAATTAATGGTACTTGAATCATAAAATTGTTCCTGAGTTTTAACTGTTAGTATGATTTTGGGGGGTGTCATTTTTCTTTCCACCACTGGCATATTCTGATAAGGATTTCTGAAATATTGTATATACTACGCTAAAAGGAAAAAATATATATATTGCAGATTCTTTTCTAGAAAATTACAAATTGTCTTGGAGAACACAAGAATTTCTGAGAAGATGTTTACAGATTCCTTGGCATCTGTGACCCAGTTTGAGAAGCAATTTGCTTAGCCTCTCTCTCAGTACTCCAATAAAATTTTTGAGAATTATCTTCATCACTAACAGGGGAAAAAAAACACAAAATGTTTTTAAAGAAATATGAGGTACACATTACTTTTAGAGTTTGTTTTAGGGATTGTGGATGGATTGAGTACCGATGTTTCTTTGGTTTCTTTAGAATTTAAGTTATTCTTCAGATGTTTTGAACTTGTGTCTTTCCTGAAATTTTAGGAGCTTTATACATTTCTTGTCTCTGTTTTAGTTTAAACCTTGCCATTGAAAAACATCCAGATTTTAATTTACCTGGGAAATAGAAGTAAAATAAATGGCAGGAACAGAAGTTGGGGATCCTTAGGATTCTTTCTAAATTGTATTGCCCTAACAAAGGGGTCAACACACTTTTTCTGTAAAGGGCCACCCGGTAAGGCCCTGAATGTTTTATGAGCTAGACTCAACTTTGCTTTTGTAGCACAAAACTAGCCACTGACAATACATAAATGAATGGCATGACTGTGTTCCAATAGAACTTTTTTTACAAAAACAGACAGACAGTGGGCTTGGTTTGCTAATTCCTGTGCTAATGCATATTTTGGATGAGACTGCCTACGTGTGAACAAGGGCTCACTTATTAAAAAAAAAAAAAAAAGTTGGTGATCTTGATGCGTCCTCTCTAATGGCCCCTTTTGCCATCACTGTACAATTTATACATCCTGTAAAACCTATGAATGTACCAATTATAATATTGCTGCTTTCTTATTTACCAGTATCTGAGACCTTTGACCTACAGACCCTGCCCAACCCAGTTCCTAGTCAGGGTATTAGTGATCTCATTCTTGGAAATTAACCTTTCTGCCTTTTAGCACATTGTCCAAATGCCTAGGTTGAGTCTGTAAGTGCTCTAATGCCAATAAGGTATACCCTTCTCCACCATTGTCACCCTGTTTGATCAGACTAGAGTCTGATAACTTGTCCAGTATTGGTAAACTTCCATTTCCTGGGATCTCATGGGACTGCAGCCTCTTATACCAGGCAGAGAATCCTTATGCTTCTGCCTTATATAGGATTGATCTCAGGAAACGTACTGCTTCTACTACTTATCTTCATGTGTCATCACTACACAAAGATCCCTTCCATATTGCTCCTTCTACCAGCTAATATCATTTAGAAGTTAGTGCTACCCTAGATCAAATCTACATTTTTCCTCATAACACCTTGGACACTCTAATTTTTGCGGCTCCTCACGTTTCTCTGCGGCCAGCTAATGCCCCCAGCCCCAACCATGTCCATTCCCAGCCATTTTTCATAGGGCCCATCAAGCCTCACAGCTGAGCTCACCCTCCTCTTACCTAGTGACAAAAGAGCACTAACTTTGAGATAACTACCTGGCAAATAATTGGAAGCTTTATGTTGGCCAATTTCCCCTCCCTTCCTTCCTTCTTGCCTCCCCTCCTTTCCTCCCTTTATTCCTTTAGTAATTGATGTATGAAAAACAATACTTAAAATATTGACAGCAATTTGTTCTTTTGTATAGTCCACTGCTTTTATATTGATGTATTTCTGATAACATACTTGAGAGGTGAAATTGTATATTGTGGTCACTTCTTGATACCTAAAATTATGGTTCCTGCTTGTCTTACCTCCTTCAAGCCCTACAACCCAGTGATTAGGTGAGATTCTTTACTGCTTTAGAGTCTGACAGAGTTGCACAGCCAGCATCTGAGAAAATAAATTTAGGCATCACCACTTTCCAAAAGGAAGATTTGGGACTAGGTAGCTCCTAACGTCATCCCCAGTTATCAAATGTATAAGCCCCAACTGCTCAGAGAAGAAACAGGGGAAGGGTGAAACATCTTTGCTTTATTCTGGAGCATGTACCAAGAAGGGCCTCGCAGGCCTCTTTCCAGCCTCATAGGCCCCCATGTTGAGGCTCTCCTCTCTTCATATATCCTGGTATTTCCCAGCGTTGTTAAGGCAGAAGTGGGAGGAAGGTCGGTGAGAATAGCTTTAAGATGGGAGGAAGCTGGACCCCAGTAGGCTGTGTGAACCTATCAGTTGAGGTTCCAGCTATCAGAAGAGCAAACCTTTGAGTTTGGGAGGTGTTTCTGTGTTTTCCTAGCCTGTGAACATTCTCTATCCCGTAGTTGAAACCAGACTGTTTTCTTTGACAGTAACAGCTCAGAAGCAGTGTTATGAACATTTCAGATCATCATTCAAAAAAGATGTAGGGGGGCTTCCCTGGTGGTGCAGTGGTTGAGAGTCCACCTGCCGATGCAGGGGACATGGGTTCGTGCCCCGGTCCAGGAAGATCCCACATGCCGCAGAGCGGCTAGGCCCGTGAGCCATGGCTGCTGAGCCTGCGCGTCCGGAGACTGTGCTCTGCAACGGGAGAGGCCACAACAGTGAGAGGCCCGTGTACCGCAAAAAAAAAAAAAAAAAAGATGTAGGACAGCCATTTTTAGGAAAGGAAATTAATATAGGGATATCACAGTATGAATTAAAATGTGAATTAAAATGTGAGTTTTTTCAAAGCTGAGTGTGTTAAATTAAATGACCGCCTGTTAGATAAATTAGAGATGACATGGAAAGTGTGGGATAGGAATGTTACAAAATAAAATGCTAAGTTTGAATATTCTATGGATTATAGGGTTTTTTTTTTTTAATAGAAAACACTGTAAACTCTGTGCCTTGTGTGATTTTTCTTAAAGGTAGGAAGATCGTCTGTTGATGCTCATTGGCTGGAATATATTCAAAGCAGAGCTGAAAAGATGAATTTAGCATTTAATTGATGTGTGATTAATACAACATATCTGTTATTTGTATGTTCCAGAATTAAGCAGATGGTATTGTTAAAGCTTTGGGGATAGGGAGGGCCAAGAGGCATTTACAACATTATTTTCACTGGGTAGATTTATAGGTATTTATTGATTTTTAAATGCTGTGTGTTAATAGGTAAATATTTTACGTATATCTGATAATGATGCCTCATCTCTCACAATCTACTCACCTTAGTATTTCCTTCAGCAGTACTAAACTGTTTTTAAATCTACCACATATACTATGTTTTTTCTCACCTCCAGGGCTTTGCTCAAGCTATACTTTCAGTGAAGAATGCACTTCATTTATCTGTGCTTGTTTCATTCTTATCATTTGAGATTTGGCTTGGACATACTGTCAGGCTTCTTTTGTTCTTCAGAGAATTTTTGGCACCATCCAGTTTTGTACTCTGTCATGTTAGAATTTTCTGGGAACGCCTAGAGAGCAAAGATGGCGTTCCCAGCACCTAGCATAGATCATGGCACATCAAGGTGCTCAATAAGTGTTTCGAACTGAATATAGATTTAAGGCTAGTTGTATCTATTCTGGTTAATACTAAGAAACACAAGTTAATGTTGTTAGAAGTTTTGACCCTATTCACAGTAACTGTGCAAAATAGAATACAAAGGGTGCATACACTCTGAATATTCATTAATTCAGTACATTTATTGAGCATTCACTCTGAACCAGACACTATGCTAGATGCTGAAATGTCTATGAGCTTTAAATGTATCTACATCAAAAAAAGTATTTTGAACCCCAATTAAGAGCCACTCAGTAATTGTTAGGCATTTTTGTTATATTTGATTTTCTTTACAAATTATCATTAGACATGGAACAAGATAAAGTCTTCAAGAATTCAGTAAACACCTTATCTCATTTGCCAAGACATAAATAAATTTTTCTTAAGTTCTGATACCTCCAAGACTCAATAAATTAATCTGTATCCTATAGATTCATTCCAGATGACTTGTTACATAAGTAAATATTGTTTAGGATCTCACTCTCAATGTTACTTAAAAAACGAAAACATTGAATTTAGATTCTATTTTTATTCAACTGTTAACTGGAATTAAAACAAGTGGAAATAGGATGCTGTTCAGGGTTACAAAATAATTTCATTCAATTCCTTTCCTCTGTCTTACACTACCCCCTACTTCCATCCCTCCCCCTATCCTCCAAAGCTGACTTTTAAAATCTCATGATAACTGAGTGGTCATTCTTACGCTCATCTCACACCGGTGCTATAGAAAGCATCTTGCCCTGTGTGGGTAAAGGTTTAATAAAACCTTTTCCCCTTCAACATGAGAGTTTGACCTTCTGTTAACTGCTTGCTCTGTTTCCTTGGTAACCTGATAAGGGTAATATATCAGCTGTGTCACTAGGCAACATTGCTTATGGTAAAGATTGATAAACTTCATCTGTACTGATAGCACTACACATACCTGGCAGGAAGCCATAACTTTGGGTTTCCCTGAATGTGGTGACTCTTATAAATGGATGTGTCCCTTGAAGGGATCCTGGAAGCTATGCCTATGGAGTTGTTACAAGAGGTACTGACACCTGGCGGGACATGAGGCCTCTAAATCAGTGCAGCTTCCTCATCTGTCTGATCTTGTACTGAAGCCATGATCTAGGAGACCATTACGTGGACTGCTACAAGGACTCCTACAGAAGAGGAACAGCTGACACTGCCCTGCTGGCAAACATCAGTACTTGTCCTGTAACATTCTGGGTAGACTGTTGCCTGCTGTAGCTTGTGGTTGGCCTGTGAATCTGCATATTCAGTTTGATCTAAGATTTTTTAGTGTGGTTTGAGCATCTGGCAACGTACACTTTGTTTCTGAGATCATGCTAAGGAGAGAATGTATTGGAAGAACAGAAGCAGATCTTAGATTAGTTATTTCACAGTAATGCTCCCTTTGAGATCATATCTGAATCCAGGAGTTTTTTCCACACTGGGTTGTAGAATACTTCCAACAAGTAACTTCTGTTGGAGAAAGTCTGATTTGGTTGTACACTGCAGTATTTATTTGTTCATTTGTCAAGTATTCCCACTGATGGTGCATCGATAGTTTCCTTTTTTGTGGCTTTTATGAATTAGGGATCATCTTAAGAATAAGGAGATGATGAGTGATAATTGTAACCAGTTAGCACTTTGTGGGTACCTCATTTCACTTTCACTGTGTCGTTGCTCTCTGTACCATGTTGATAGATTCTTCATCTAATTTTACTAACAGTTACTCAATTCTTCTATTTAAAATTTGCCCTTCTAGATCATTTATAAGAAAGGATTTCATTCTCTGGTTATAATTTTAAGTGATGTGTTGTTACCAGTAGGTAAAGGAAAATATCACAAAGGTTCTTAAGAATTGAGAAAACACTTTAGACTAAAACTCAAATTTTTAGCTAATGCAGGATTCATTCATTTAATTTTTTTTAATATTACAGGAACGAGTAGTTCTCTTTCGAAAAATTGTAATGTATGGATAAATGAGAGTAAAGTTTCCAAATGTGTAATTTCATTGTTCAGAGATACTGTTAGTATACATGTTTTTCATTACATACCTTTTGTTACTCTGTGTGAATATACAATGTAAAGGTAGAAGGAGGGAGGAAATGAGAGACAGAGCAAAAGAGACATATCTATTCTATTGTAATTTTTTTAATGGGATCAAAATGTGCATACTGTTACACAACCTTTTTTCATTTGATACATCGTAAATATATTTTCATGACAATACATGTTTATCAGCATAATTTTAAAATTCCAGATAGAATTATACTAAATGGAAGAACCATAATTTATTTGATCAATCCACTATTGTTGGCATTTATGTTTTTTCCTTATTGACAGGAGTCTTTCTTAAGAGCTCACAGTAAATGGTTATATAGCCAGTGCTTTTTTCTGGATTTAACATTTACATAAATGTCACCTTATACTATGTTACTGTGTTTAGCAGCTGTGTCACAATGCTGGATAATAAGGAGCTTGTGGGAAACTCTACAGTAGGTGGTTCCTATTTATATAAAGTATTGCTAAGCCATTTTATCCTTATTTTTTCAATATCTTCATTAATTAAATAACACAAATACTGAATAAGATCAAAGGACAAAAGCATGTGATGCTTCCGTAAAGACTTCTCTGTATATCAACATAGCACTCTATTTTAGGGGTAAGATTCAGTCACTGGTGCTTTTATGTGATGATATATGTAATACCCATTTCAGTAATTTGAAATTTGTAGTATGTTTGCTACTAGTAGGACAGAGAAGTAATCCCAGCTGCTTTATTCAAAAGTATCACCACAATTGTTAGAACATAAATCAATAAGAGAACCTCTGGAAAAACAAACCAACAAAAAAATCCTCTGACAGAATGACCATTCTGTTTTATTATGGTGGGACCAAGGTTCTTTAATGGAGAAATAAGTAGAGTACCAGGTATAAAAGTTTGAGGGCATATCTCTAGTTCACATTTCACCATCTTGTCCAAAAGTGTATTTTGGAGATTTTTTTTTCATTTTTGCATTGTTAAACTTCATGCCATTCCTCTGATACTACATAGCACATTCTAGATTGTTAGAATTATAGAAAAGTCTGGCAACTTCACTGCTGTGAAAATTGGAAATACAGAAATAACATTATAAAAGAACTTAATATTTTGTTTATATAACAGTCTTTTAAAATGTAAGTGTAAAACTTTAATATTACTATAAATTGATGATAACTCCAAGTAAAGTAATAATTTAACTTTAAATTACGTTTAAACTATGTCTATAAATGATAGACATAGTTTAAATAAAACTAAAATATCAATAAAAATTGATAGACATAGTTTAAAATATTGATAGACATAGTTTAAAATATTTAAAATATTGAGAATTATTTTTATTTAAAGTTAAAATCACTAGTATCAGTCTAGTAGATTATATTCTCTCCCTCTTTCTGACACACTCCAACTGTTTTACATATGTAAATATACATAGATATTTATGTATGATGTATTTTTCTTTATGTGTGTGTATATATAAAAATGTGGGTTTATGTATATGTACATATAAATATGTGAATAGTTAGCAGAGGGCCACAGTTATTGAGGCAGACATTGTGCTAAGTCACTTTATATTCTCATTTAATCCTCCTAATAATCCAGTGAAATAGGTACTCTTCTTATCCCCCCCCTTTTTTTTTTTTTGCGGTACGCGGGCCTCTCACTGTTGTGGCCTCGCCCTTTGCGGAGCACAGACTCTGGACGCTCAGGCTCAGCGGCCATGGCTCATGGGCCTAGCCGCTCCACGGCATGTGGGATCTTCCCGGACCGGGGCACGAACCCGTGCGTGTCCCCTGCATTGGCAGGCGGACTCTCAACCACTGCACCACCAGGGAAGCCCTATCCCCTTTTTTTGAGATGAGAAAATTGGCATGTAGAGAGGAGAAGTGACTTGTCCACAGTTACACAATCATTAAATAATAGACCTTGGGGCTCAGACTGAGGTCTTTCAATGCTTTAATGGTATTATAGCTAATATATATGCCCAGTATGTTTCTACCTGTTGGACTGTCTGTTCATTAAAGATGATCTTAGATGTTTTCTCTGTGCTAGTTCAGCATTACCCATTTCTGTCCGTGAGTCCTCTAGGTGGCCCTCTGTCTTTAAAATGCATTCTGTTGGGCTTCCCTGGTGGCGCAGTGGTTGAGAGTCCGCCTGCCGATGCAGGGGACACGGGTTCGTGCCCCGGTCCGGGAAGATCCCACATGCCGCTTAGTGGCTGGGCCCGTGAGCCATGGCTGCTGGGCCTGTGCGACCGGAGTCTGTGCTCCGCAACGGGAGAGGCCCAGCAGTGAGAGGCCCGCGTACCGCAAAAAAAAAAAAAAAAAAAAAATGCATTCTGTTTTAAACACTTTTAAAGAACAAAACTGGTTGTTTTTGTCTTACAAATTTTTCTTAGAAGATGTCATGTTGGATAACTCTCTTTTTAGTTGAAAATGGAATAAATGGTTAACATACTGTGAGTTTTGTAATCATTAAGTTTTGTTTTTAAATAATTTTCATGGTGTGATCAAATACTAAATTGGAAAGATTATATGAAGAAAAAATTTAAAGTTCTTTGGATAGTACATGTTTACAAAATGTCTTACATGATCAGATGTTATCTTCTGGAGGAAATTATAGCTAAGTGTACATATCTATTCACCTTCTTTTAATCATTATATGCATCTAGAGAATTCAGTATGCCTAATTCGAACATAGTTTCTGCCCTGATCATACTATCTAATATAATATTAGCATTTATTATAATAGATATAACATCTTGATATATACTGAAAGTCAGATACAAAACACATTTAGTTAATGGGACTATGTATACATATATTGTAGTTACCTGAAGTCTGCATAGTGAAAATGAGTCATCATTTAGTTAAAAATAAGTTTACTAAATTATACTGTCTCACACAGTGTCATCCCTTGGGATAATATATTTTTGGATGCAAAACAGATTCCCGTTTTACTAGGGATCAAACATCTAAAAAATTTATGGGCCAAAATACAGACTTTTGTCTTTGTAGGTAGTATTTCTATTTTAGAAATTATCAACATGGTTTGCTCTCTTTCTAAAAAATGCTTTTAGAAGTATCTGTGTTATACAGCATAAAGAAAAATACTGGCTCCTTTCACTGTGATTTAGTTCAGCTTATTGTTTTTTTTTTCTGGGGATACAACCTATATACCAACCAAGGGTTTGATTGAGTAGTAAGTTGAATGCTTTTAGATTTAACACATCACATAGCATATCACTTTAGTTCTTCAGGGGGCACCTGAATTAGCTGTTGTATAAAAACTGAATAAAATGGCACTTGATTACCCCCTGACAATAGAATATTACTTTCCATGACAGGCTCTTATATTATGAATGTATCAGATTTATTTATTAACTCAAAAATTTTATCATTCTAAATTTTCATATCTCCTGAAAGCTAGATAAGTTGGGTCTGACTGAGAGTAGTATTTCCTTTACCAGGGGTAAATGTTTATGTATGTTTTCTGTAAGTTTTCTAAACTACAGTGATTTGACTGAGAACTATAAATTTCTGTTTTATTTTGTTAATGTTCTGGAGTACGCATATGTAGCCCTAAAGTTTACCCTTTTAACAAAAATGGCATAGGACATGAAGTGATAGATGCAGTGAATACTCCATCTAGGTTTCTTTGGAAACCCAAGGCCTTAGACCCCTCCCATAGAACTGGCCAAGAATCCTCCCAAAGAAATATTTTAGTCCTCTACTTAGTACCTGATTTAATCTAAATAGCCTGCTCTCCTTAAAAGTGTGAGATTCTTGCTGTGATGATTTTTTGTTACTGTGTGACAAGAAGATAGATCAGGTCAAGACCCTACTGTAGTGATGAAGTCAGTTTAGAAGAGAAAAAGGTCACTGTTGCCTTAATTTTAGATTTACTGTGCTTTGTGTGTGTGTTGGGGGAGGTGGTAGTAGGTAAGTCAGACTGCGCATTAAACTCTTTCTCTTGATGTACAAATAAAACTCTTGGACTTAAGGGGAGGGCACATTGCTAAAATTGGTGGGTGTGAAGTTAATATTAAAATTCAGTGTTGTAATTGTTTTTCATGAATCAGTTTAAAACCGTGTGAATGATTTTCTTATCCCTTTTCCTTCCTTGCTCTTTCATTTAAAAACATTGCCTCGGTGGAAACAAAAAATGTAGTGCGTATAAGTGGAAAGTAATAAACCTCAAAGGAATAGAATTTTTTATATGAGGAGTGGCAGTCATGATTTGGAAATGAGTGGCTGGAGGAATGTTGACCTCCTACTTCCCCCAGCCTCTGGGCGGGGGAGGCTGTTAATCCCCAGTGTTAATACAAGGGTGCTGGGAGAGTAAAGATATCCTTCTCTAGAAAGGGCTACCAGAGAAGGGTGTCCTTTGGGTTTCTATTAAGGCAAATAGGTCTCTAGACGTAGCATTTTGTGAAGACAGTGAGGCATAGAGGATTGTCAATTGTTAATTATTAATTACAGTGGCAGTAACAGAGGTGCAGTAGAAAAAGCATTGTCGGAAGGGATTATTGAAAAGATGCCTCAGGGAAGAAGACGAGTAGAATGAGGCAACCAAGGAAGACTATAGATGACTCAGGGAGTGGCTAATGATAATGGGGCTGTAGGGCATATTGGGATAAACTGGATTTAGTCAGGTTTGTTTCTTGGGTTTTTTTGGTAGTCACAGGCAAAAGTAAAAACTGATTTACTCTGTTTGAAATCAGAATAGGAGTCTAGAATCCTGCCTGCATACCTTTTTTCCTTGTCTGATCTCTATCCCCATTACCTTTCTTTACTAAAGCTCTAGACTAGGGTAAGAGAAATGGAAATAATTGTCCTGAAAATGTTATAACATTAGCTATTAGAACTTCTTTCATTTATAAATATTTCTATATGTATATCTAAAAGCAGGAATTCATTTTTTAAAAACCCATACTATTACTATCACACGTTAAAAAGTTAGAAATAGTCCTTAATTATCATCATACATGTCAGTTTTCAGATTTTTTCCAGTTGTAAGTTTGGTTTTTTGAGGGGGTTTTTTGTTTGTTTTTTGATTTTTTAAAATTTACTTGAATCAGGATCTAAAGAAGATCCATACATTGCAATTGGTTGATGTGTCTCTTAAGTGTTTCTGAATCTATAGCTTTTCCCTCTCAGGATTAATATTATTGATTAGATATACTTTTATAGATACAATTTCTCTTACAGGGGTTTTAGCAAATAGCAATCTATACTGTAAGAAATATATGAGAAAGTACTTATCCAGTTTCTTATTGTTTCTACATCAATGTATTAATGATCAAAATAACTAGTTTTCAAGGAAACAGGAAATTTAGTAATTAGCCAACTTATTCAATTGTAAATAACATCTGTATAGTTGTTTTCTTAATTTTCCCTGCAAATGTGATCTTAGAAAGTAACTATCCTAAAACAACTATACCACAATTAAAAAAAAAAAAAAGTAAGCTGATTATCCTATCCTGGTTAGGAAAACAGGTCATAAAATTGAAGTGATTGGTGATTTGCCCTAGATCACCCTTAGAAACTATTTGAAAACTCAGAGCACTTGATTGTTTAGCAGAGTGATAAAGATGCCTTTGTCTTTCTGCTTTGTACTACAGCCAGGTGTGAATTTTAAAATAGGTTGTATGTAGTCTGAAGATGAGTATGATTGGTACTGTATCAATCAGGATAGACAATATTATGAAGTAGTGAGAAACAACCACAAAACCTCAGTGGTTTAAAACAACAAAGGTTTGTTTCTTGTTCTCCTTGTATGACCATCATGATCAGAGGTATCTCTGTTCATAATAATCACTTAGAGACCTTATGGAGCAGCCACCATTTCAATCATTGCTGATCATCAAACTGGAAAGAAAGGGGGGAGAAAAGAGCCCTGGAAGGTCTCACATCTGCCATTAAATGATCCAGACCAGAAGTAACACATCCAATCACAAGGAGGTTGTGAAGTTAGTCATCTACCTGCCTCAGAGTAAAGAACTAGTTATTGGTAGGCAGGACAAATAATATTGTAAGTAATAATTCTGTTACTGGACTGTTGACAGATCATTCATTCATTCATTCACTTGTTTATTCATTCATTAATCGAATATTTTTTGAATGGCTGCTACGTGCAACTCACTGTACTGAACAGTGGAAATATTAAAGTGGTTGAACACTTTTCATCCCTCATCTCTAGGTTCTTAGAGTCTAGTAGAGACAAGAAGCAGGTTATTCTATATTAGGGATCAGCAAAGTGTCACCCACAGGCCAAATTTGGCCTGCAGCCTGTTTTTATATGGCCTTTAAGCTAAAAATGTCTTAATATTTTTAAACAGTTGAAAAAGCAAATGAACAAAAAAGAATATTCAACAGAAACTGTAAGTGGCCCACACAGCCTAAAATACTTACTATATGACCCTTTACAGTAAAAAAAAGTTTATTGACCTCTGTTCTGTAACATCTGTATTTAAATTTGAAGCTCCTCAAACTAATTGCTATCTAGCCCATTGTCAGATAAGAGGCACACAGTTATCTTGTAAGCTCAGGATATCTCAACAGTGTGCCTTTTGTTTGACCTGTTACTGTATTTCGATGGAAATATATTTTTCTGTGTTGTTGGAATGGTGACTTTATTGGCATCTTGAGTGGTCTTGTTACTGGGCATTGGAGACATGGGATCTGTATTAGATTTGATGCGTAGTTGCATAGCCACAAGATGGTCAGACCCCTAAAGTGGGTATATGTAGATATTAAGTAATGATTTCTTTGGGAACAGGAAGTAAAGCAGCCATAAGGTTATCTGCTTCTTCAGAGAAGTAACATCTAAATTTTATGGACTTTAGAAATCAAAGGCAGTGGATGGAAGTACACATAAAAGTAGATATTTTATTTTCCATTCTATGGATTTGGCTTCTCAATTAAGGATTATAATTGTAGATATTTCTTAAACTGAACAAAAGGCTGTGGTTCAAAGTATACGGGGTTCAGAGACTCTATATGAAGTCCCTTACTATGAATGAGGCAGCACTTGATATAGAAGGACAAGTGAAAATCACTCCTGGTACTTCAAGTTCAAAATAAAAAGAGAGGGTATTCTGATTCAGGTTGAGAGGAATTGTGTGAAGCAAATATGGTTTATTCTACAGCAATTTTGGAGGAAAAGCCTCCAAAATATACAACTTTTATAGCATGAGGAGAGAAAAGATGCCTTGAGCTTACATTTTATGCAGTCTTATATTGACCATCAGAGCTCAATTCAATTATATCCCCAATTTTATTTTATTTGTTTTTGCACTTAAGATTTTAGAACTCTGACAGATTCCACACCAGTTTTAGAATCTACTTAAGGTATTCTAATATGTGGAATGTAGATTGTCCATGCCAAAAACACCTGTTTAACAACAGTTTGTAGAATTCTAGTCTTGGCCAAGGTTAGCTTCTATCCTGTTCAGTTTATAGGAGCCAGATTTTTATAGATCTGCGGAAAATCCTCTTTCAGTTCTGGAGCTTCAGAGCTTGAGCTCTTAAACGTTCCTCTCCACTATTTTACAAGCACTAGAGTTTGTTTTCTTAACAATAGGAAGCATACCTTTCCAAGTGATTCCGAAGGATCTTTCTAATTTTATGACTATGACTGGATGACAGACGAGGCTCGGGTCTATGATTCCAGTAACTCTAATCAGATTCTGAGCTTGTATACTAAATGACCTGTGTACTTAGTGGGTGCTTGTTGGCATAGTATTTTACTAGCCTTCTGTTTGTTTTGAGGACCAGCAGATTGCTCTAAATATGCCAAATGTGCCAGTATTTACTATGGATTATATGTGATCCACTTCCCATGGCTATTGACTGCTGCTATATGTAATTCTGAGATTATCATTTAAAATCACCTTTTCCTTATGTAGTCATTTTATTGTTAATTTGCATTAAGTGAACTACCCTACAATTTAGCCACTGCAAATGTACCATTACGTAAGAAGGTCATGTGACTGGCTGCCCTTTCTGCGGTAGCTAAAATAGTCCAGTGTAAGTGTATATTACCTATACTTTTTTTTTTATAAGTTTATTTATTATTTATTTTTGGCTGTGTTGAGTCTGTTGCTGCATGCTGGCTTTCTCTAGTTGCCGCCAGTGGGGGCTACTCTTCATTGCAGTGCACAGGCTTCTCATTGCGGTGGCTTCTCTTGTTGCGGAGCACAGGCTCTAGGCGCGTGGGCTTCAGTAGTTGTGGCACGTGGGCTCAATAGTTGTGGCTCGCGGGCTCTAGAGCGCAGGCTCAGTAGTTGTGTCACACGGGCTAAGTTGCTCCACAGCACGTGGGATCTTCCTGGACCAGGGCTCGAACCCATGTCCCCTGCATTGGCAGGCAGATTCATAACCACTGCACCACAAGGGAAGTCCTACCCATACTTCTTTTAACACACATCCTTTGACCCTTTCAGATCTCTAATTTCTATTAGTATTTTTGCTGGTAATCATGAACTTCTTTGGTTAATGCTAACTGCAAACATAATTTCACATAATGGGTTATCATAGCTATAATTTGGAATCAGCCAATAATCCTGTCATTATGTTGGAAAATTTAATATCACAAAAAAGGTGTGTAATTGTCAATATTTTATTAACTATCAAAATATTTTATCATCAAAATATTTTATTCATGGAGATAAATGCTACACAGACTGGAACTAATGACCTAATACCTAACCTTCTAAGACACGTTTAAAGAAAAATGTTTAACATTGTTGACCCATCTCTCTTATCTATTCTCGATGTATAGCTTTTCTGTCTTCATTTTGAGAAATCCACTGAAATATATTTCCAGGTCAGCCTCATTAAAGTTTTTAAAACAAAATTGAAATGATCAAGTATCTGAAGTTATTCATTGCCACCCAGGCCAGTTCTAATTCATAAAATGCTGACCTGGAATTTCAGCAGAATTGTGAATAGTTTGACTCTATTTGCCAATGTCAAAACCATTGGCTTTGTGTTGTCAATATCCTGAGTACTGGGTTAGGCCTAACGTACATCGGCGTTATCCTCTTATATCAGTCTTATGTCAGTGACTTTCAGATATTTTAGAGGGTGACAGTAGTGTTGGCAGGAGTAACTCCCCCTGAGGATATTGTAGTTAGAGAAGCAAAGTCAGTTTTGATAATGCAAATGAGAGAAAGTGAAGCTTCATAGAATATTTTGTTAGTGGGTGAATACAGAAAATAAACCATTTTCTATGTGCCTTTGATTCTCAAGTCAGAGAAGCAGTCCCTGTCCATCCATGGCATCCCTATCTCAATTATAGCTGTGACCACTCTCCTGCCTATTAAAACTTGCCTTTGCATATTTTCATTAGTGTCCAGATCACAGAAGCTAATTTAATTTTAATTTAATAAAGCATGTTTGCATGTTAATAAATACTACTTTATCTCTAGTGGATCTTTGGGGATTATTGAGACAAAATCAAAACAAAAGAGACAAACAAAAACCTTTGTCTTATTGTGTAAAGGAAGTTTAGAATCAACATGAAGGCGAAGTCTGAAGGTATGGATTTAGGGGCAAATGATTAATCTTTCCCTCAGTTAGAAGATACATGTATTCATATACTAAATTTATGAGTGAGTAGTCATCTAGCTGAGGCGTTTATATCTTGTGATGCAAGAGATGTCTTAAAATCATAACCCTTCAATAAAATTAGTATATATGGAAATTCTGTGTATTCTGTATTTAGTTTTAGACATGTCTTCTACAGCTAGCAAGTTTCAGCTAACATCAGAAAATGATCCAGGAATGTAGAGTCATGAGAGAAGCAGTAGTTTAATTTGTATAAATATTCTTTTATTTCAAAAGTGTGATTCTTTAGTTTTCTGAACTTTCGAGTTATATGTTTGGAACCTAGCATTTTACTAGTTGCTAAATAAATGTATATTATTGAAAAAAATGATCTCATTGATTTTCCCATTTTATCCAACAGCATATCTAAAGTAGAAATGTGTGGTAATGTAAATACAACACTTACTATATATAATAATACTTTAAAAATTATACCTAACATCACATTTTGACCTAGCATTGTTTAGGCCTAAAACCTTTAGCATTGAGCCCCACTTTAAAGACTAGTTAGGCTTAAAATAGACTTTTTACATTCATTCTTAAAGTTTTTAGATGGTCTGGGAGAAAGATAAATACATATGTGGCTTTTTCACTAATTTGTGGATCTACTAAATTTTTTTTCAACTTTTTATTTTATATTGGAGTATAGCTGATTAACAATGTTGTGATAGTTTCAGGTGCACAGCAGAGCGACTCAACCATACATATACGTGTATTCATTTTCCCCCAGACTCCCCTCTCATCCAGGCTGCCACATAACATTGAGCAGAGCTCCCTGTGCTATACAGTAGGTCCTTGTTGGTTATCCTTTTTAAATATAGCAGTGTGTACATGTCAATCCCAAACTACCTGACTATCCCTTCCCCTCATCCTACCCCCCTGGTAACCATAAGTTCATTCTCTAAGTCTGTGAGTCCGTTTCTGTTTTGT
The DNA here is from genome assembly GCF_963455315.2 of Globicephala melas. Classification (NCBI taxonomy): domain Eukaryota; kingdom Metazoa; phylum Chordata; class Mammalia; order Artiodactyla; family Delphinidae; genus Globicephala; species Globicephala melas. Next base: position 81,659,606 of record NC_083320.1, on the reverse strand, counting down.
AAATATGTTCACTTGTATCATTTCTTTTTTGGATCTACTAAATTTTAAAGTAAACAGGAATTATGAAGTAAGGAGAAAATGCTTAAAAGAAAACAAAAATATTCAAAAGTATTACATATTATAATTACAACTATGTAAACATACAGCTATTTAAACATTAAAAATGTTAGAAGGAAATGTAGTGAAATCCTGAATGATTTGTATTAAGGTGCTAAAATTAGGGCCCTTTTTTCCCTTTCTTCTAGATTCAATATTTCTGTAATATGGTTGTTACTTTTATGATGAGAAGAATAAATATGTTTTCACAAAATGCAATAAAGGAAGCTAGAATTAAATATAGAAAAGCATTTGCTGCTTCTAATTATAGCAGATGTTTCAAAGGCACTTATATTAAATGTAAGGGTAATTCAAGTACCCAAAAGGCCATACTTCCTTTAGAGTATGTATCAGTATAAGAAGCAGCTCATGGCTCATAGAGTCAGAGTTCTAGGCAATGTAAAAGTGGTTAAATAAATGTTAACTTGTTTGTTGTCTCCAAACCTTTGCATTCCCACAAACACCTGAATAAAAACTCTGAGAGGATGGGGTTCTTGTCTTTTTAAATTGTTATATCCCTAGCATTTATAATCGTTCTGGGATATAGTAGTAGCAAAATAAGTATATGTTGAATGAGCAAATAAATAACACATGAGATATGCAGTTAACTCCTAATTAATTATGTTCCAGTGTAAATTATTTATGTTCTCTGTTCCCTTACTATCTCCCCTGGTTTAAGCTGTAAAACCAGAGGAATATGAAATTTGTCACAAGGATTAAAGATACCTTGAACTACAGAGAATGTATCAACATGGAGCCAAGCAAAATCAAACTTGATAAGCAGTTACATCCGCATTACTCGTAACAAAACATCTGGCTCTGAGGAGGAATGAGTATAGTTGGCCCTCGGTATCGGCAAGTTCCACATTTGTGGAAGGGCCGACTATGGAACTTGAGCATCTGCAGATCCACATCGGGTCCTGGAACCACTCCCATGCAGATACCAAGGGACTGCAGTACAGTGAGCAGGGCAGAGAGGTGATAGGCACATCCCATAAATCCTAATCTGCTTTCCGTAAATGGACCCTGTATTGCAGCACAATCCAAGGCGGCACTCACTCAGAAGGCTTCCCAGGTGGTTCCGTGCATGCTCAGATGAGCTGATGCACCCCTCTCTGGGTCCACCCCAGAATCATAGCTTTAAATCCTTCTGTTTCTTCCACATAGTGCCTACTGCACTGTCACTCATGCTTTTGTGGGGGAATTTCAGGTATCTTAGCACACAAACCATACAAAATATCAGTAACTGCTCATTTTGAAGGTGATTACATTAATTTAGGAGGTAAATCATTTAATCTTCCTCATGGCCAGTATACTCATTTCCTTTTATTCATTAGCGTGATACTATGTAAATAATTTTTAGATTCTTCTGAATCTTTCTGCTTTCTTTTGTTCTGTAGCCTCATTCTTTTTGGTTGCTGTGTCCTTCTATGCTTCTTTCCTCTTTAAGGAAATATTTTGCCCTTCTTGTGCAAAACCAGAGGCATTTTTCATGGATCCTTTAGACTTTGTGAAAGTATAATTTCCTTTCTCTAGTCCTACACCTCTATAGTTTTAGGCTGAAACTGCTCTCTCCAGAACCACTGGAATGTTTATATGACAGGATCTCTCATTATGAAACCTGAATTTTCTGATTCTCGTCACTCATTCAGTGTTTTCTGTGGTATCTTCCCTTTCCTAGAGCACATATCCATCTCCCTGTCAAGCTTCTTTCAAGTCTCCTTGTTCCTTTAGACTCTCACAGGTTCTCTAAACTCCTCAGGTCTTTGCCATTTTCCCAGGACCACCAGCATCTCATTGTTGATTGTTCTTCATCTCACATGGTCATATTTCCCATTATTCATCTTTTGTCCTTTCTATATCTTCTCTGATTGACATTAGCTCATTCATTCACTTATTCATTCAACAGATATTTACTGAGTCACCACCATGCACCAGAGCTGTGCTAGGTATTAGGGTAAGTGGTAAAAGAAACAAACATGGTCCGAAACCTTACGGAGTTTTCTGTCCAGTTGAAGGATTAAACATTAACCTCATACTTATACAATTGTTATACTTGCATTCCTTAATCTGCATGTGATTTCAGGGGAAGTAGGTTTTTATTACAGAACCGTCTTGTGCATTTGCAACCCAAAAAGGAATAAGATAATCTTACCTTTTTGCTGGTAGCCTAGGCATAATTTCAAGACCATTTGCCATGTTTCCAACAAAATGAGTAGGTTATCCCCTATAAAAATCTTGTTAATAATTGTAACCAGTGTTCTTCTTGGCCATTTAGGCATGATTTACTATGATTCTCACAAAAATTTATGAAGAAATGGGCACAAAGAAGTCAGTGGCTGTAGTTATTCAGGCGCTATGTGAGAGAGTGGAGGTTCAAATCCAAGTCTGTTCAGTCCCAGAATCTGAACTCTGTTATTGCTCATATTTGCTGATTTCCACCACAAGTGAAATTAAAAGTCAAATGTATAAAATTTGTGTTGACCCTTTGCTGTTACTAACCATCCAGTATATCTGCTCTGTAATATGTTAAGGAATTTTGTTTCAAAAATCAAGATATAACCATATTCACAAAGCCACTTTTTGTTTGGTTGATTTTGACTATGAAAGAGATTATGACTTTTGAAACACTGGGAAATACTCTCAAGTGGAAAATATTTTTGTAAAAGGATTGATTGCATATTAGTATTATTTACGATTTTAAATCAACTTCTGCTTGATTGAGAGTCACTAAACATACTTTGTTAAAAATTTTTTAAGTGAGAAGATGAAAAGATATCATACATGCTTCCCCCCAAGTATATTTTGTATATTTTTCACTTTATAATATTCACTTAATGTATTTCACCCAAAAATTAGATATAGAGCATCCCAATCAAGGCCCTGTATTCCACCATGCCCTTATTGAAATATTTCTCTTTTTATCCATTGTTTATATCATTTATAAAAAATATTTTTTAATCCTTCACATTTTCGCTATCAGGAAACTTTTTTCTGCTAGATAAAGATTGCACAAAAAAATTGAAAACCTGGCTTAGAAATACTATATAAAGTCTTTTTTTGCCTGCTTGCAATTTAATACTTAGTTTCATTTTATAGAATACAGATTTTTTTTTTAAATTTTATTTATTTATTTATTTGGCTGTGTTGGGTCTTTGTTTCTGTGCTAGGGCTTTCTCTAGTTGCGGCGAGCGGGGACCGCTCTTCATCGCGGTGCACGGGCCTCTCACTGTCACAGCCTCTCTTGTTGTGGAGCACAGGCTCCAGATGCGCAGGCTCAGTAGTTGTGGCTCACGGGCCCAGTTGCTCCACGGCATGTGGGATCTTCCCAGATCAGGGCTCGAACCCGTGTCCCCTGCATTGGCAGGCAGACTCAACCACTGCGCCACCAGGGAAGCCCCTAGAATACAGATATATGTGGTACTTAAAAGCATTGGACTTGAAGTCAAATAACAAGATCTCTGCCTCGTTTTGCCATTAATATTGGGCAAATCACTTAACTACCTAACCTTTTCCATGCTTCTCTTCTCATATAAGATGCCACCAACTCCCTGTGACATGCCTAACTGAAGCTTCATCTTTATTTTGGGATCATAAAATTCACCCAACTAGAATTTAAAATATTCCCAAAACAAGGACATATAAAACAAAAGATACTATATTATAATAGCCATTGAATAAATAAAACAATTTTGACAGATCTTAGTTAATATTTTCCCTTATTTTTTACCTCTTAAAATATAACTTTTTAAAATATTTAAATATTTCAGTATAATGTTTGTTGATTTCCAATTCATTATTTCAGTATGTATAAATTTTTCATCATGTTACATTGATCTTTCAGTGGAAACTTGGGCCTGTTAAAGTCTTTGTCTCAGATTAAAAAACAATGTCTTAAAAAAAAAAAATGTCTTTAATAGTCCGTGTTTTTTGTTTTGTTTTTTAGAACCAAGCGATTAACCTTCACTGTGCAAATATATACTTTTAAGAGTGATTCAGGCTTACCCTATATTGGCTCATCTTCTTTAAGAAAAAATTGTCTTCATTTAAAAAAAATACATCACCATGAATTCTTTGGAAGAAAGCCATTATGTAAATACAGGTTATCTTGTTACTATTTATAGAATATTTTTGCCATTTAATGGTGGCTGATTTTTTTTCCCCCCTGAGGCCTTTTTCTCTCTTTCTCAAACAATCCACTCCCCTATCCTCCATCTCCAACTAATAGCATTTTCTTGTTGCCATCATTTTTCCTTATTTATTTGGTTGAGAATTGACACTGTTAATGACAGTGGGTTTTTAAAGAGTTGTAGTAAACATTTTTGATTGTCTTTAAGTTTGTTCTTATTTTTCTAATATAACGTTTTTGTCTTTTTTCAAAATATTTGGCTAATGGCTTCCATTGTATTTGATTATGGAAGTTGATGGGGAGATCTGTGAAGAAGAGAAAACATAGGAGTACATATTTTATAACTGTAAACCAATACTTTCAGAAGAGTAACAGCATTTCTTTTCCTACCAATGGCACAGGATGTGGCAGGCCAAGAGAAGCCTGGGACCAAAGCTGATTTAGGCTGATAAGAGGTGACAGATAATGAGGGTCTCTGCAAACACAGAGCTTTAAGCAGAAAATTAGCTACCCTGGAGAGAATATAAATTCTCAAATAATAGAAGATGGAGTCTAATTTTAAGTCAGGAAAGCCCCTGAAAGCAGAAGTGAGTAGGTTCTAGCTACTAAGAAGCTGGCAGAAAAGGGATCAGTAGGAAGGAGGGAGAAGGAAACACTAGGCAGATTGACCCAGGGATGGATCCTCTGTGTCACAAAAATGTATTTGGTCTGAGTAGCCAACACAGCAGGTCCTGACCACTGAAACAAGGGCAGGGTTGAGAAACACTGTCCAGGTTCAGGGCATTTCTGCTTGAGTGTGAGGAAACAAGGAATGGCTGGTTTTCTTGGCAGCCAGTGTAAAGCAATGTTTCCCACATCACTGTTATAATTATTATAGTAATTGTTGATTGTGGCAGAGAAGCTAATCTAAATCTCATATTTTGAATAATGGCATTTTCTAACATCCAGTCCAAGAGAAACTGTTGTTATTACCTCAGCCTTTGAAACCTTTGCAAGATTCCTTGGGCACCAGAACAATTTCTGATATCCAGGGCTTTTAAAAGCTTTTTGGCTATTATCACATAGTCTTTAGCTAGTTAGGAAGCCCCCCCAATTTTCTTTTTTAAAGGTGACCATGGATCACGTTGAGAGAGTAACATTTGCAGATACTGATACGTGTCCATAGTCCCTTATCTATAATTCTGAACTTTAAAAAGTTCAGAGGGAGGAGGGAGGGAACTCACACTTTTTAAATAAAAAATTAAGTAAAAGTGTATTTAGTTAAGGCAGCAAAATCTGACTTGCACTTAACTCAGTTGGTCGCAAATCCAGAACTGAGTTTATGTGAGGCTATTTGTAGGCTTTATGTTTCCCATGTGTGAATACTGCTATATTTTACTGCAGAAATATTTATGTGTTTGATTCTCAGGTGCTGCCCCAGTCACCTCTGGGGATATCACATCATATATACTATATGCACTATATTACCTTTCTAAAATTAAAAGCAAAATACATATATATCAGTGCTGAAATTCTGCTAGCCCCAGTGGTTTTGAGTGAGAGGTATTGTGTCTGTTAGTAGTTTTAGTCATGTGACCCTGGGGTCACATACTTAGTAACTGTTAACTGTGATGGGCCTCATCATCCTGGAGAGAGTAATACAGGCAGTCTGTAATTTGTATATCAGTTTTTTCACTCAGAATTGCTTTATCATAGAAATGCTGTTTTACCTGGTGGTTATGCTTGGTGGTATTATGTCACTTTAATCAATCCATAGTGTATTTAAGGCATAATATTAGCAGTGTTTCTATAGAAAATATTTTTAAATTGTACCTATCTCCTTTACTCCATCTTGGCCAGCCCTCAAACATAAACACACACCTACTGCAGCCTTCATGTGACTTCTGAGTCTCACTTATCCCATCATGCAACAAGAGTAGCAATTCCAACAGGCCCAGACCATTGCTAAAGGCTCCTTTAACCAACAGGATGCAGGGTGGAGATGGAGTTCTTTTTGCTTCTTCTGGCTTCCCTATCATTCTTTTCATCTTTAGACTCTAGGAACTGCCCTGCCTAATCCTTTTCCATTTATACCATCTGTAATTCTCATGTTTATTTGGAAGTAATGCAACTATTTTCCCTTCTTTCTTATGTACCACTTTACCTTTGTCTTTAATTTTGAGCTATCCACTTAACTCTTCTGTCTTTCAATTTTCCTTTCATAAAAATGTTTTTATTCAAAACTACATGATAGATGAGCTATTAAGTAACTGACACCAGGAAGAAAGAATATTAGAGCACTACTACCAAGAAGTTAGAAAAGCTAGAAGCATGGCTTCTTGTCCATCATGACCTTTTAGTTTCTTGCAGATTATTAGTTTATATGACAAGTCAGTTTGCGAAGGAATACACCCATTAGTACCTTTTCCTATAAATGGTTTCCCAATTTCACTCTGTCCTGTATGTATACACATAATGTACATATTGGTATACTGCTTTTAAACAAATATCCTAGAAACTATCCATGCAGACAAGTATCTTTTCTTAGAAAGTAATCATGTGAGAGGCTATGTACTTATTTCAGTGCTGTTGCTTTGCTTAAATACTTTTGGAACTCCTTAGGTTGTCTAAACAGTATGACATCATTTTGAATGTTATCTGTATTATCAGTCATTTTTTGAGGGCTAAGTTTGAATTAACAAGCAACTGTCTGAGTGATGTCTAATAAGCAAAGTTTTGTTTTTGTGCTTTGTTTCTTGGTCAAAAACAAGTGAAAGTTTAAAATCAGTAGAATTCTGTTAGGTTTTTAAATAGATTCTTACAGTAGTTCTAGAAGAGAAGGTTCAAAGCTATTCGGAACAATGTAGACCTGTAATCCTATACTTTGTTTTTCGGGGTTTTTTGGCCACACCCTGTGGCATGTGGGATCTTGGTTCCCCGACTAGGGATCTAGGGATCAAAACCATGCCCCCTGCAGTGGGAGCATGGAGTTTTAACCACTGGACCGTACGGGAAGTCCCTGTAATCCTGTACTTTGAATAGAGCAACATTTATTTGGTGTATAGGTTTTTGTACGTTGATTTAAAATACATGCTATTCTTAGGTTTATTATTTTGTAACATTTGAACATTCAGATACAGACACTAAATGATATGGGATTATTAGGAAGTTGAAGCTGTGGAAATTCAGATACAAAAGAAAGAGTTTTCTTGAAAACTTAGCATGTTTCAATTCTTCTTTCATTGCTTTGAGCTGATGAGTTTATCTGGAAGAGCAGAAGAGACTGATCTGGAATAACATTTTATTAAGTACCCACAAAATAATGGGTAATTACTGGGTATTATATATTAATTATCTTGTTTAATCTTCATAACAGTTTTGGAGATACTTACTCTATTCCCTTTTATAGATGAGGAAATTGAGATCCAGAGAACTGAAGATTTTACCATGTCCTTGATCACATGGGTAATAGGTAACAGAGCCTTCTGAGCCTCTGACTTTTGTTTTTAGCCCTAAATTTTTTAGACCATGCCTACTATCCTTACCAATTAGTGGTATATTCTATTATTATATAGTGAGACAGTGAGACCTTTTCTTACAAATACAATGCCATCAGATTAATTACAGTATTCATTATTTGTACTCCAATGGCAGAATTTTTCAGTATGGTGTATTGGAGGTCTTCACTTACAGAAAACTCTCCGAACTATTTACCCCATCCCAGATGATACTATGTGATTGACTTGGCCCCTGAGTATCTATCTACCCTCATTTGCAATCCAAATTAACCTATTTCTTGACACACCAAACTTGTTTCTCCTTTAGGACATTTACACAAGTTGTTCCCTCTACCTAGAATGTTCTTCTCTCAGTCTTTCCATAGGTGGCTCTTGTTAGTCAGATCTCAGCTTAAATGTTAACTCCTTAGAAAAGTCTTCTCCAACCACCACCAAATCTAAAGAAATCACTCAAGTCACATTACCTTGTTTTAATTCTGTTTATGGCATTTACTACTGTCCTGTATTTTTCTGTTTATTTATGTATTTATTGTCCCCCTAACTAATAGAATGTAAGCTCCATGAGAGCAGGAACCTTGTCTATCTTGTTCACCAGAACCTTAAACAGCCTAGCCAAGAAATAGCTGTAGGAATAAATGAATGAATTGTGTCTAGAAAATATAACAGATTATTCAGATTACAGAAAACTAGGAATAATGTAGATTTAGAGATATTTGGACCAGTGGTTCACATAGCCTGCTAAAATAACCTGGCTAGCAGCATCAGCGTCACCTGGAACTTTGATAGAAAAGCAAATTCCAAAGACCTAGCCAAGAGCTATTGAATCAGAAACTCTGGAGGTGGGACCTCGCAGTCTGTTTTTTATTAAAACAGAGACCAGCTGCTGCAAAGAGTAATTAAATTTTTAATAAGTTGCAGACAAAGCTTGATCAAAGAAGTGCATTGGCATTCTAAGGATTAGTATAATCTAGTATCTCCTATAGATCTTAGAAGGAAAATTAAGTACAGAGCCCTGTATTTGAAGCCCATTGCTCTAAACTGAAGGTTTACTCAGGGACATTAAAATATTTTCACAATCCCACTTAAATTTTATCTGTCTTGAAATATTGATTTCTACTGTCATTTTCATATGTACCCATTAAGTAGTGTTCAGCTAAGTTTAGTGGTATGAGTACATATAAAGTAGTTCAAAAAAAAGAATGAATCCAGAATGGCATCTGCATTGATATTTTGAGATATTGATTTTTTTCTATCCGGCACGGTACCAAAGCCTTATCTTTTTTGATCTAGAAGAGAATATTGTAAAAAATAATATGCTTAATTCTCTAAAAGTCTAACCATTTTTGAAGAGGAAGAAATGTATTGTAACTTATGGAATGGCAGCCACAAGCCAGGTACATACAAGTATCAGAGCTAATAGGTATAGAATCAGCTATTCAGAGAGTAAGATAAGTGACTTGACCAAAATTCCTTGGGTACTGTGCCAGTGAAAGGCTTGAAACCTAAGTGTGTCTATTTCCAAAGCCAGTGCTTTTTCTACCATTGGATGCTGCCTCATAATGCCAGTGTAAAAGACCAGGTGAATCATCTTAAAACATTACTGGAAGCTAGCAGGGTATAAATAATAAATGAAAAATAAAATTACCACAAGTTATACTCTTTCCTCACTAAATATAGTTAAAAGGTTAACATTACTCTCAGCATATGCCTAATCACTTGAAAATGTTGGATCACAATTAAGAAATCCAGATTCAGCAACTCTTTTTAACAGGTGGGAAAATGTTGTTTGTCATAGAAATGTTCATTTTCAAATTCTTGAAAGAACACAGTGAATATTAAGATAACATTATTTAAAGAAGTATTTGAGACTGAACAAATTTCCCCATATTCTGTTGCTTTAGAAATTAAAACTACTTCCTTATGTTATTTTTACATTAGATCTTGAAGGGAATACAAAATTAAATGTAATTGCTAGCAAATGATTTATAGCTGACCGCCTGTCATTTTATATTATTGGTTGCATTATTTAATCCCTTTAGTACATATACAATCTGTATTTAAGTAAAAAGTACACTTGATTTATTTAGTATTAAAGTGCTTTAGTAATATAGGGTGTATTTTAAGGAAATACCTTTATTTGAAGACTTTATTTTCAGGTGCTTAAAATTTATTCCTTTCTTATGAAAGGTGGGAACATTTAATAATTAGATTTAACATTTATAAAGTGTTTTGAGAGTGTGTAGAATAGTATAACTACAAATTACTTATTATGAGCAATATATGTCCCCATGCATAATACTCATTTTTAAATTAATTCCATTAATTTGAGTTAGATTATCTTTGAAGTATTCTTGCTACCTTCAACAGAGTTGGAAAAAAAAAAATTTCAGAGTGAAGAAGCAGTTTTTCAGTGTTTGCAAGTGTTAAATGTTAATTGGGATCCCTGAGCTATAAAGCCACCAAGTGTGGGAGAAGGGAAATTGAGTACCCTTTTCTTCTTAAAAGAGAATATAGAAAGTCATTGAAATATTGTTAAGAGTTAAAAGAGCAATATTATCAAATTTTAATTACCCCAGGACAAATTGTATAATCAGTTTAACATTTACACTTTTCCTTTTCTTTCTTTCTTTGATATGCTTTTGACTATTTAAAAGCGAATTACAAGAGAACAGAGAAGGAAAAGGAAAATGATGCAGACAGACTATGAACATTTAACCTGGTAATTTGTTAGACGTTCTGGAAAAAATGGGGGATAAATTACTGAAAAAGCTATAGAACTATAAAGTATTGTTCTTCCTTATCTTAAAGCAGTGGTTCTCAGCTCCTCATTGCACATTGCACAATGTTTGGAGATATTTTTGATTGTCCTCACCTGAGAGTAGCAAGATATTACTACTGGCATCTAGTGGGTAGAGGTCAGATATGCTGCGCTAAACATCTTACAGTGCACAAGACAGCCTCCAACAACAAAAAGTTATCCAGTCCAAAAATATCAGTAGTGTTAGGCTGAGAAACTCTGCTGCAGAAAGAGACACACCTCTCTCAAAAATAATATAAATACAGAGAGATTATGCATAAGGCCATACAACTACTAAATGAAGTGGCCAGAACTTAAACTTGGATCTGCTGATGCCAGGCATTGTGCTTTCCTTGGCTCTTAGAATCAAAATTTAATTTATCTTTGGAGAATTATGGTGGAGTGGAGGAGGAACAAGAGAATCATCAGAGTCAATGCTATGTCTCCATTTCTGTTATGTTCCTCTTAATTGTAGTATAATTGGGTTTATATATATATATTTTTAGATGTCTTATTTATGCAGTCTCTGGTAGTACCCTTTGTTTTGGAATTGATATCTTCAATTTTTCCGCATTAAAAACTTAATCGAGGGCTTCCCTGGTGGCGCAGTGGTTGAGAGTCCGCCTGCCGATGCAGGGGACACGGGTTCGTGCCCCGGTCCGGGAAGATCCCACATGCCGCGGAGCGGCTGGGCCCGTGAGCCATGGCCACTGAGCCTGCGCGTCCGGAGCCTGTGCTCCGCAACGGGAGAGGCCACAACAGTGAGAGGCCCGCGTACCGCAAAAAAAAAAATTCTTATACATTTATGGTATGCCTTTCTAGATGCCTTGAATTGAAAAAACATTGATAGTATGTATCAAGTTTTTTCTTTTTTTTTTAGTGTTTAGTTTAGTGAAAAAAATTAAAACATGTTTAGTGAAAAAAATTAAAACAGGATACAAAATATATATAGCTGCTTTTGACGAAAAATAAAAGATATAGAAAAAATACTGGCAGATAAAATATCTGGTATATAGTATTACTTACAAATTCAAACTGGTGGTACTACAGTATTCTACTAAACAAAGTAGGTTATATTGATCCATTCATTCATGTACCAAAATATTTTCTTAATGCCTTGTAAGTTTCAAGCACTATGCTACATTCTAGACATAAGGCAGGGAACAGGAGAAGCACAAAACTTTTCCTTAAAATGCTAAGAGTCTTATCTGGGCAGACAGACAGGTAAGCAATAACAAACTATGCTAGGTAGTAAAGGAGTCCTGTGGGAGTATATAGCAGAAGCCCTGTATTGTTATTAGTAAGTGTAGGCTAGGTTAATCTTGGTAGCAAATTAACCCAGATATCTCAGTAATTTATTACACAAGGAATTTGCTTTTCACACAAGTAAGATCCAGTTTATATCAGGCATTTCTCCTCCATCTTGCTTCTTCAGGTGGCTTCTTCAGTTGTCATGACAGAGGAAGTAGGAAGTAGAGAATTGGACATTTTTAAGGACAATCCTGTAAGTTGTTTACTTCTTTTTCCTCTCATCTTACTGGCCAGAAATCAACCTCATTCCCCCAACCTTACTCGAAGGCATGCTAGAAAATGCAGAGGAGGTACATTTGACTGTTTGTTGAGCACCAGCTCTGCCACTGGCCTATACCACAGACTGGACATAGGAAAGGCCTCCCTGGAAGCTGTGGCATTTAAATTGAGACCTGAAAAATAAGTAGTTACCTAGACCAGTAAAGACATGGAAAAATTATTTCAGGTAGGAATAATCTTGTTCCAGTGCCTAGAGGAGACAGAAGGATGACCCTTTAAAGAACTGGAAATTCAGTATTTGAGCTTTGAATGTAGGGGGAGGGCAGGCAGGGGCACATTCATGAAGGACTTTATAAGTTGTGTTAAGGTATTTTAAAATTATTCTGAAGGCGAGGAGAAGCCACTGGAAGGTTTAAAGCATGATAAAGTTTGAGCAATGTGAGTAGAGTAATGTAATAAAGTTTGCATTTTAGAAAAGTCATTCTGGTTGCAGTGAAGAGTATGGATTGAAGGAGAGCAAGATTGTAGGTGCGAGGCCAGTTAAGAATCTCCAGTATCAGTCCAGTTAAGCAATGATGGTGACCTGTAGGAAGAATAGGGATAGAAAGTAATAGATTGGAGAGATATTTAAGAGTTATAGTTGTTGGAATTTAGTAGTTCATTGGAAGAACAGTAATAAGTGGGTTATTTGGGGGATGGGGAGTGATTAATTCAGTTTGAGATATCTTGAGTTCAAGACATATAAACCATCAGAGTGTTTCTGTCTGAATGAAAGATTTGAATACATAGATAGGTCTAGAAATCCGAAGAGAGATCTGAGCTGAAGATACAGATTTGGGATTTATCAGCATTTAGATCATACTTAAGCCACAAGAGTAGGTGAGTTTGTACATGCATACTGTAAAGGAAAGAGGGCCTGTGGCAGAGCCCTGTGGACAACATTTAAGGCAGAGGTTCTTAATTTTCACAGTGTCTGTGAAAAAAGACGGAGAAGGAGAAAAGAAGGAGGAAAAAAGAAGGAGAAAAAAAGAGTACTACCTGGAAAGAACCTGAGACTGGAGGAGAGCTCTTTTAATAATTGGAGAGACTTAAGCATGTTTAACTGCTAAGGGTAATAGAGAGACTGAACAAATTAGCAACAGAAATGATAAACAGGTAAGAGGATTGAGACTAAAAAACCAGAGCACGAAAAGAAATACCTTTCCATACTAAGAGGAGGGAAGAAGAAATGTTGGAAATCCATGAATAGTAGTTTGTAGCATTGGTGGTAGAAAATTGAGGGAACTGAGTTCTCATCTCATCTAAGGGCAGTGATTTTTTTTTTTCCTATTAACCAGCACTTTATATGCTCTGCTGGGAGTGAGGGAAGAGCTGGTAAGGACAGAATTTTTAGAGAAGTGATGAATGTTTGAAACAATCACTAGGGAGAGGTTGAGAGAGCTAAAGAGGAAAAGCTAATAGGATTACCAGGCATCATTGAGGCCCAAATTGAGGGTGCTTACCAAGGATTTATGGTGGCCACTATCTGTAGAGTTTTATATTTTGTAATTTTTCTGTTGAAGCACTCAGGAACCCAGATACAATGGAAGGACAGTGAGGCAGGGGAATTGAATATATTGACAGGGGAGTGGCTTACGTGATGTACAACGCAATAAAAACAGAGTAGGGAAGGCAGTAATGAGAAAGAACAAAAGGTAGAAAGTAGCCAATGAAATGGTCTTCAATTTTTTAACACATACCATCGATGTATATATGTATTTATAAATTATATGTATTTACCTGTATGCTCATATACTTTATATAAAGCTTATTAAAAATATATTAAATTACATAAGTATAATAAAATCTACTTTGTATAACCTGCAACCTACTTTATATATTCTACAAAAATATAAACTATAAAAATATAAAATATAAATAATGAAAGATTAAAAAGTTCTAAGACTTTCATCTTGTGCTCTACAGGATTGTCTTACACTTGTCTTACAAGTGTATTTTAAGACACTTGTCTTACAATTGTCTTACACTTCCTACTTTGGAGATGACTTGCCTTGAGAATGTATATATATTGGATTGTAATTAGTAGAGAATGCTGGGATGTTGGGAGGTCATGGTCAGAGAGTAGAATGTCTAAATTTATTATTTTGAGGGTAGAGCAGTAATGACATCTGGGACATGTCCATGGAAAAAAATGGTAGATTGAATCACTAAGAAAAATCAAGAAATGGAAGACAAGTATGGGATTATTAATGTAGCATATTGTGGTTACTCTGGTTGATTGCAACTTTGGGGTAAAAATAAAAGCCTGTGAGCCAGGTGCAAGGGGATAAAAAATGAAAGAAGTTTTTGAAGAGGAAGTTATCTAGTAGGTGACAACGAGGAAGAGGGATAAATATACAAGTCTGCAAAAAGCATAGACTTGTACTCCTTGAGAGACTTTTTGTATACACTACCTGCAGTAGACAGTGAATGCTGAAAGATATTCCTAACTCAAAAGTTATTCTTTACTGGGTAATTTGTTTAAGGAAACAAGTCCCTCATCTCCCGTTGATAATCCCTGGGGAGGGATAAAGTGATTCATACTCTAGAGTTAATTGTTATAATTAAATTGATACTTAGTTTAAATCAGTACTAAGGAATGGAAGCAAAAACTTCCAAGAATTGGAGCATAATTTTGGAATCTTTAGTCAGATGTCCTTTTTTTCTCTCCAGAAAATTGGGATCCATCTTACACTACTATCAATTCATGAATGCGTTTATATGGTAGTTTTTATAATGATATTATTTCATGTAGATTGATGTTTAGATTAATGAAAAGAAAAAAATGTATGAAATCAGTACTGTCTTGAAAACTGCCAGCTGTATGATCCTAAGTATGGGGAATTTTTAATGGCAGACCTGGATAAATTAGGAGATTTTGAATTTCTGGAGGTTATCATGAGGGTCTACAAACCAAGGTAACATGAGGAAATGAAAGTGTGTGTCAGGAGAGAAAGGTAAGACAAACTGAGGGAGAACTGAGTCTGATTTGCAGAATTTTCTGAAACCAGAATGGAGACTGTTTTGTCTCTGAAATTCATCAGACCCTATGACTTTAGCTGCTAACTTCATTGTGTCTTTGTTCATTCCCGTCTAACCTGCAGTTTCTGAATATCTACTTTCTCCAGCTTTCCAGGGTCTTGCCTTTCAGTCCTTTATAGCAGGGTAGAGGTAGAGAGAAGCATTCATTCATTCATATACTCATTTATCAAGATGATTTTTATTGATCATCCATCACTACTTGATGCTGGGTATGCAGTAGTAAATAAGAAAGTTCATATCCTCAAGGAGCTTACAGGCTAGTAGGATGGAGGGATAAATAACTGGAACATAGTGTGATAAATTCACTAAAATCTAATAGAAGGGGCACCTAAATCCATTCCTTAGCAGTCAGATGAGTCTTCTTGGAGAATGTGACATTTCATGTAAGACCTAAGACCTTTGAGGAGATGAAGATCAGAGTGAGTGTTGGGTCACAGGGGAGGATGAATGTTCAGGCTGAGAGAATAGAATAGAATGTCCCTAATGCAAGAGAAAGCAAAAGCCATATATTGACTGGGAAAATTAGATCAGATGTTAACCCCCCCTGTCTTCCCCATCTCCATCATTAGAGATATACTCAGATTTTCATACAAGTACAAACCTCTATACATAGGCCTCAAATGCCAGAGTCTCAAACTTGCATGTATGGAAGTACCTTATTCCAGTTATCTAATGGTGCATAACAAATTACCCAAAACTAATGGGATAGAACGTACATTTATTATACTCACAGATTCTGGGTCAGGATTTCAGACAGGGCATAGTGGGGATGGTTTGTCTCAATTCCATGATGTTTGGGGTCCAGCTTGAGGATTGGAAGTCTGTGAGAGCTAAAGTCATCTGCATCATTGTTCATTCAACTTTTTAGCAATTAATTTTGGATGTTGGCTTGGGGAATTAATTCTTCTCTAAAAGGACTACTTTGTATGGTCTCCTCATGGGCTAGTTTGAGTTTCCTCATAGCATGGGGACCAGGACCCAAAAGCAAGTGTCTCAAGAAGAAGAAAATTAGGTGGAAGTTTTATATACTTTTTATGATCTAACCTCAGGTGACCTAATCATCTTTACCATATTCTACTTGTTAGAACAGTCATGGGCTCATGTTGAAGGGAAGGGAAAATACCACCTACCTCTCAGTGGGAGGAGTGTCAGTCACATTGTAAGAAGAGAATGTGGGAAAGGATTGATTTATTGATTAGCATCTTTGGAAGGTACAATCTTGCATATTCCTCACTTAAGAATGTTCACAAATAAGATCAAATCTATGTTCCACTGCACCAGTAACAGTCATTAATTTCCCTTTATAGTTCACCTGTCGGTTATTCATCCACGATGTCTTTGACATTACTTTTGAGGTATTTTATAAATGTTAGTAGCTCCATCCTGTCCAATAAGTGCAAAAGCATAAAAGAAGGCTAGACATGGTTCAAAGAAAAATCAACAAAGTTTTAAAATTAAAACAGAGATAAAACTACAATATAACTAATGCTTGTATGCTGTCACCTTAAACATATAAATAAATGAAATTAAATGCACATCCTTTCAGAACCTAAAATAAATTTAAGTAAAGGAACTTCAGTACTATTTTACCATCTTTATGCTTGCTAGCTAGGTTAGGAGAGTGTTGGGTTTGTTTTTTTAACCTCATTTTATTTCACTATACTGACTACTAGCCTCAGCTATAATATAAACTGAATACTAAACTTTTTAAAAATTGTGTTCTTTCAGTAAAAATAGATGTTAAATTTTAAACTACAACTCATTACATTTCTCTTTGTTTTTCTTTGTTTGGTCCTGATTTTCCCATGCGTAGATTTGTCTTATGTGTGTTTGTGTAAGGTATGTATGTGTACTCACACATGCGTGTATATACATACACAAATACGTTGAACACTCTCTATATACATACATAATACATACCCATAAATGCAAATCAAGCTCTTTGTTGTTTCACTTAGCCTATCTTAATCATTCACAGAATCCTCCAATTTAAAGTGATCCAGGTGGGCCTGAATTAAATTAGAAGGAAAATGTTTAAAAGTCATGTATCTAGTCTTGTTTTCAAGTTTGCTGTTCTAATCCATCCCATCCTCCTTTCTTCTGCCTCAAAAATATTGTAGGAACAAGGTTGATCTGGGCATGAAGTTAAACAGGATATTGCTTTCATCTACTTCAGCCAAATCTCAAAGTCACTGACCTAAGAAAGACCTCCCCATCTACTTTGATAAAAAGCAGAGTTGAAAATGGTAATGTCCACTATTTTTTGCTAGTTGCTGTACATTTGTTACCTCATTTAATCCTCTGAAGAGTGTATGTTATTCTGTTTATTTCAAGAGAGGAAAGCAAAAGGCTAGAAGAAATGAAGTAGCTTGTCTGTTACACAGCTATGACATAGTAGTGACAATAAGATTCTAGCCAGATCCGTCTAACTCCAAATGCTGAGTTCTTTCAATTTAGTATCAGTACCTGTAGTTTTTCTGTAATATTTCTCAGCTGAGTATTTTGATTTTGATGTAACATTTATGTGAGTGATCAGAATCGCTTGTTTTATTCAGCTAGCTGAATATATAAACCTGGATTGTTTGTAGTAGGCATTTACAAAGCAGAAGACTTATAAGAACAGAACATTGGCCCTACTAGGAGCTCACAGTCTGTTCATTGGCAAATCAAAGAAATTTTAAAGTCAGACGAAAGAAACTATGAAAAGCATGATTTATTATGTTGTATAAGACTAGAACATTCCTACTCACCAAGAGAAGATAGATGGGAAAAATTTAATCAGAATATAAGTTCCCGTAAGAAAATAGAGCATTCTGTGAGAAATCAGACTGTTGCCTTAGAATAAATTTCTCATGTATCCATGTAAGCAGCATGAAGAAAACAAAATGTACATTATCAACTTTTTCTTTACTGTACCAAAGCCAAACACAGCCCCAACTGTGTTGCTACTTACTGCTTGATCTTTCTATTATTTTGCTTTCCATCAGTGACTTTTTTCCTCTTCAGAGTAACAGCTATCCCTAATGGTAGAGTGCATTTCTTACAGAGATCAAAATTAATGCAATTGAAAACATTATGGCCTTGAAAATACTTTAATATTTAATTTAGTGGTTCATGGGTAAATGTTACTGGAGTTATAGAAAAGTTAAGATAGAAGTAGTGGTATAAGAAACAATCCCCAAAGCCAATCAGTCCTAGAAGAAGAGCCCAGGATAGTGGCCTTAGTTCAGGGAACCTTTTCAGGAAAACACACAACCTGTTGACATTCTGATACATGCTGCATACTAAGGTGGCAAGTTAGTACATGGAATAGTTTGGAAAGGTAGCCTCAGAATTCAGTGAAGTGCCCTTTCTTTGTTCTGGACCAGAGATACGCCCGACTCTCCCCCGACTTTCCCATCCCGTCATACATCCCTTGGCTTCTTATAATTTCTAGCTATGTCACTATATGGAAAACTGAAACAACATGGGCATGATTTTTTTTTTTAATTTCACTGTATTTTAGTCAAACATGGATGTCTAAAGTTTGATTTCAAAATAAATTTAAGGTATCTTGCCAGAGTTAGGAGAATAATTTAAACACATTATATAACTCACATTATTAAAGCTCATTTTTAGCATTATCCAATAGTAAATTTAAAATCCTGTTCTTTATGAAATAATTTTTGTGACAGGTGCCATGCTTGACCAGTGTAATGTAACATATTAATGCATGATGAGGTTGTAAGAGGGGGCATGAGGAGCTGTGACAGCAGTGGCCTGAGTTCCCTCCTCCTGGAATGGCCAGCCATCTCCCCCTAGCTAACTCTAATTTCTTCTCTCATACACAGCTTAGAAGTCACCCCTTCTGCGGACATTCTCCGATCTTTTCATTTTGCATTAGGTGTACCTCCTCTGTGAACATCTGTAGTATCCTGTGCATACTCAGGTACTTCTCTTTATATATCTCTCTCTCCTTCACTGGACTGTAAAATTGTTGTGAGCGTCACTGTTTTTCATCTTTGTATCCTCAACATCTAAACTTGTGCCTCATACCTGGTAGGCATTAACATCTTTGTTGAATGAAAGCATACATGAAAAGATGAATATGAATAGATTTATAGGTATTTTATGAAGCGCACATTCATAGAAGGTTATGTTTCACAAGGAAAAAGCATTAACTCATTACCCATGAAACATTGTCTTGTTATGCTTCTTCATCCCATTCTGCAATATTATTTTTTGTTTCTTTGGATCTTTAACCTATTGCACTAAACAAAAAATAGTTACTACTTAAACTACATTTGGTAACTTTGTCATTAAGTTTTTAACACACAATATTGACTATTTGTAAAGGTTACTCTAAATTTTTTCAGAATTTTTAATTTGCAGTTGTATTATTTTGTGGCCAGTTTTCCTCCCAAAGAATGTATCATTAGGTATTCAGTGGATGCAGTAGCAAAATAAGATTTGCCTTTTGGAGAAAATTTTACTTTGTGGAAGATTCTTTGGAATGCGTCTTTTTAAAGTTATGGGCTTTCTGATTTTAATCTAAAATTAGGTGAATAATATTTATAGTTTTTGTAACACCTTAGAGTTCACAGATTGCCTTATGTACTTTTTTATATAATCTTCAAATTAAATTGCTTGCGAGATAGCATAATACTTACGAGATAATATGGGATATCATAAATAAGTAAACAAAGAATCATAGAGGTTAAATAACACCTTAGATTGTACAGCTGAATCTGGAATTTTATTTGTGAGGAGATTTTTACTGTTGATTCAATTTCTTTAGTAGTTTTGTTCAGAATTTTCTATTTAATCTTGAATCAGTGGCAGTAAGCTATATTTTTCTAGTTTGTTCATTTCATCTGTCTTCAAATGTATTGGCATGAAGCTATTTTAATATGCTTTTATTATTTTAATGTCTGCAGCATCTGTAGTTATGTAGTTTCTGACACTAGCTATTTCTGCATGCCTGCCCTTCCTCCTTCTCTTCCTCGCTTCCTCCCTCCCTCCCTTTTTTTCTTCCTTTCTTCCTTACAACTTTTTAATGAATCTATCCAGAGGTTTGAAGTTCTACGCTTTTCAGAGAGTCAATTTTTAGCTTTCCCGTCACCTCTATTTTATCTTTATTTTCTGGTTCATCAGTTTCTGGGTTTTTATTTTAATTATTTCTTGTCCTTTGCTTTTTTCAACTCCTGTTTTTTTCTTTTTTTTTTTTAAAAAGTGTATTGTGTTTCTTTTATAAAGCCTGTTTTGTTGGATTCTCAGGTCACTAATTTTCATCCTTTTCCATAGTAGGCATTTAAGGTTATAAAATTCTCTTCAGTTATTGATTTTCACATATACCACAGGTTTTCATATTAGGTTGTCACTTAGTTCTGAATATTTAGTTCCAATTTCCATTTCGAGTTATTTAGAAGTATGCTGCTTATTTTCAAAACACTTGAATTATTTCTAGTTATCTTTTTGTTATTAAATTCTATCTTAATCTCATTGTTGTTAAAGAATGTGGTTTGTATAATATCAATTATTTAACTTGCTGAGCCTTATTTTTGTGGCCTAGTTTGTGATCAGCTTTTGAAATGTTCTATTTTGGAAATGTACTTGAAAATAACGTGTATTTTACAGCTCTGGGTATCATTTTATACATATGTCCATTAGATAAGGGTAATTGTTCAAATCTTTTATGTTCTTATGACGTTGTCTTCTTGACCTTTCAGTTACTAAGCTAAACTATAAAGCTCCCATTTTACATCGTTTGTTTAGTTTTTCTTGTCAAGTTTTGCTTTATATATTTTGAGATCGTTAGCTGTGTACAACTTTGTTATTGTTATATTTTCCTGAAGAAGTAAACTTTTTATCATTTAACAATGATCCTCTTTATTTCTAGTAATGCTTTTTTCCTTATATTAATATAATTTTGATATTTGTATTAATATCTTTTTTCATTTTGTACTTTTATTTATGTTATGGATGTATCTTTTGAAAAGAGAACAATATAGCTAAGTTTTTTTAAATCCAATCTGACAATTTTTATCTTTTAACTAGACTATACAGCCAGTTTACGTTTATTGTAATTACTGATGTATTTGGGTTTATTTCTGCCATTTAATTTGGTATATTTATTTTCCCATCATTTCTTTGTTTCTCTTTCTTTCTTTTATTGCCTTCTTTGTGCATTCTTCACTATTTTTTTCTCATTCATTTTTTTTCCTACTGGTTTGGAGGTTATACTTGCTTACCCTAGAAATGTTATCATGTATACTGTTTAAATTATATACATACCTTTACTCTCTACCCAAACAAAAAGACCTTAGAAGAGAATATTTTAACTCTGCTTACCTTTTTCAAATTTATATATTTTTGCTTATGTTTTTAATTCTGTAAGAAATATCCTATTTTATAATGTTAATATTGTTTATATTTACCACTTTTTTTCACCTCATCATTCTTTAGGCATTTCAGAACTTTTGATTGAAAATAAATTCAATGAGGACATGAGAGTGATAAACACTCTCAGTCTTTATCTCTAAATGACCTTATTTCACTCTCATTGTTAGAAGAATTTTATTGGGTATAAACTTCTAGGTTACTAGGTTAATTTCTTTTAGCCCATTAAAGTTATTATTTCACTGTCTTGTGGATTCTTTTTCTTTCAAAAGTTTAATTATTGGTCTGTCAGTCCTTTGAATGTAATTTGTCTTTTTTTTCTGTTTGCTTTTGATGTCTTTTCTTTTTCTTGTATTAACAGTTTCACTCTTCCAATATATCCTCTACCTCTTTCTGTCTTTGCTAGAGCTTTAATTCAGATGTACATGAGATCTGTTTGCAATATTTTCCATGCCTCTTTATGTCTCAGGATTACATCTGACATAATATATTCATTTCTCGATTACAGTTCTCTAATTCTCATTTCAACTATTTTGAAGTTACTGTTTAACCTATTGATTGACTTCTTTTGCTTTATCATACTTTGCATTTTTAAAAATTCTCTTTTTTCAGAATTCATCTTTTCTTACATTGTTAAACTTTTTACTTCTTGAAACATATTAAACATATTTATTGTATGTGCAGTAATTCTAATACCTGACAACTTCTTAGGAGGGATTCTGCCATACGTTGTTTATTTGTTTTACATATGATGCCTTGTTTTTTAATATATTTAAATGATTTTTAAAATCTTGAGCTACTCATTTTTCTTTGAATTTTACATGTGAAAGTATTTTGATACCTGTGTTTCGAGGTGTACATTTGTTTCTATCAGATGCCTGACAGTATTAGTATGATACTATTAATATAGGACCACTTAAAAATCTTGGCTTGAGATTTTGTGGAGCAAAAGAGTAGTGAGACTTCAGACTGCAGACTGCAGTGAGGGTTAGCTCGTGATTACAAATTATCAGAGAGGACTTATTTTTCCCATCCATCCAGTGTCAAAGTTCTGTATAGGCAATTTCCCTTACATTTCCTCTTAGGGAAGGAAGCAAGAGGGTGGGGGTGTTATGGCATAATGCTTAAGAGCATTGTGCCTAGACCCAGACTGTCTGAATTTGCATTTTGGCTCTACTGCTAACCTTGAACAAATTACTTAACCTTTCTGTTCTTCAGTGTCTTGATCTCTAAGATAAAGATTATAATGGTGCCCTTTTTATGGGTTTTCTGAGGATAAAATGAGTTAATATCTTTGAAGCACTTAGAACGCAGTAAGTTCTATAAGTGTTTCCTATTATTATCATGATCATCATTATTGTGTCTAACTAACTCTTATACTAAGTGAATAGTGCTTTGTGGCCCCAGCACTCTTGGGGGGTGGGGTCTGCTGTTAGACATCCTACCTTTTGAGGCCTCAAAAATTAATACTCAACTTCACCTGATTCAGCAAATATTCTTAAGACAAAAGACAACTCAAGTGCTTACCTTACTACTCTGAATACCAGTCTTCACTTAGTCT
The DNA here is from genome assembly GCF_963455315.2 of Globicephala melas. Classification (NCBI taxonomy): domain Eukaryota; kingdom Metazoa; phylum Chordata; class Mammalia; order Artiodactyla; family Delphinidae; genus Globicephala; species Globicephala melas. Next base: position 81,636,537 of record NC_083320.1, on the reverse strand, counting down.
TGTCCCCAGAATTCCTTACTTTTTTTCTTACCTCATGGGATCATTTAAGTATTTTTTATATTTCTTATTTTATTTTAGTTGTTTTCAGGTGATACTCGTGTTACAGGATATAGAAGTCCGTTATACAGCTTGTAAATGGCAAAGCCAAGACTAAAGTCCCAAACTGACTCTGAGCATGGTGCTTCAAGAAATTTGGACAGCAGACATACACAGACATGAATGTTTCAAATATTTAAAATCATTAGTGATCCAAGAAATACTGATAGAAGTAACTATACAGTACCGTTTTTCTTATCAAATTAGAAAAGTTAAGAAGAAAAGAAAGGAAGAAGGAAGGAAACAGAATTTGAAACCCCAAATTAACAAGCATTCAAAAATCCAGAAACTTTCTTATCTCTTATTGGCAAAGATGTTAATTGCTACAACTCCTGTGCAGAGCAGTTTGGCAGTGTATATCCAAGTTAAAAGATTTATATTTATGACACATAAATTTCGCTTCTACAAATTTATAAAAACAATTAAAGGTATGTATAGAGATTTAGCCATAAGAGTGGACATTACATCACTTTACAGAAAATTAAAATATTGGAAACAAACATTTACCTCACAATAAGAGAATGGGTTGAGTTGAGTGTGAAACATCCAAATAATGAAATGCTAAATGCAATTTTAAAAGATTTCTTTGAATGCCATCAAAAGAAGTTTGTGGTAATTTGTTGAGGGGAAACAGAGATGGTTGCAAGTTAAAATATACAATCTAATTTTTAAAAAACAATGGTGTGTATATATATAATCATAATCCATTGCAAAAGTCAAAATTAATAGCTCTTGGGCATGAGGTTTGGGGTGATTATTAACACATTTTCTTTTTACTTATTCGTAGTTTCTACAGTGATCTGAACACTATTAAAAATAGATAACATGCCGTTAAGTAAATTCTTAAATAAGAATCATAATTCAAGATGCCAGTACTCTAATAAAACTATTTATATTTCTGTATATTGACTTTTCAATTCTAATGCTTAGGCATATATATTTTTATGTAGTTAAAATTATTATGTACATATATTTTATAATCTGACATTTTCTTTGACAATTTCTATTTTTCCATGTTTCTACATAGCTTTGCAGTGATCAATTTGATGACCACATCATATTGATATTCTGTTTATTTAATTACTAAAATTTAACATATTTTCTACAATTGTTTAAATATTTACTTTTTTTAGCATTTATCTATTACAGCTAGCACTTCAATTAAATAATACAAATGATAGTTCTGAAAATAATGGTAACACATTATCAAATACCTTTTTGGTGTTTCATAAAAGTTATGTATAATCTTAGAACAATTCTATGAGTTAGGCATTATTATTCTCTTATGAAAATGAAGCTAAATAACCCATTGATTACAAATCTAGTGAGAAGTTGAGCTAGAGTTCAATCCAGGTTTGTCTGATTGTATGTCTGATTTATCTAAGCTTTTTCCATTAAAGTTTGTAAAATTGTGCTCCGTAATCATTAACAGGAAATATTAGCAGGGATGAAAAATAGTTCTAATTCAGTTTCCTGAATCCCATATCTATTTCAGAGTTTTTGAGACCATTATCTTTTAGTTTCTAGTATTGTTGTTAAAAGAACACCTTTCAGAGTCTCATCTTAGGCACAGGAGTTCTCCCTGCCCAGTCTCTGGAATCTTTTAGAACCTTCTCTTTTTCCTCAGTGCTTTCTACTCTCTTAATGATTCACCTTGTTGTTTGCTCAGTTTTCATCCTTTGACCTGGGTATTCCATTTGCAGATTTTTCATGTTTTATTTCTTTGATGGTTTCCTGTCTTCTAATTTGCTGTTATTGACCATGTTGTGTTGTTGTTGTTGTTGTTGTTGTTGTATCCTTGGAACTCCTTTTATTTGGATACCGGACCTCTTATACTCTTACTGTCGTATCTTTTGTTTCCTATTGTTCATTTCTCTATCATTTTGTTTCTACCTTAGGGAAGAGTTTTTAGCTTTATATTTGAATCCACTTTAAAACTCTGCCTTTTTTTTTTCATTGATCGATCTTGTTCTCTGAGAGTTTCTTTTTTTATAGCTTCTGATTCTTGCTTCCTGGATACAATATAGTTTCTTATTTCTGTGAGGTTTTTAAATACATTTTTTGAAGTTTCTTCTGTTCCCTGAATGTATGTTTCTCCACGTTCAGTTTTTCTATTTATGTGGTTTGAATTCCTATCTCTGTGTACTATGAGCAGAGCTTGTTGATTGGAGAGCTTCACTGAGCTTTGAATGCACGATGAACTGATCTCTTTGTTGGGAGGTCACCAAATGTCAGTATCTGCAGGTATTTACTCTTAGGCAGTTCAGATTACTCAGAGAGGAATTTTCCAGTATCTTGTCTCTGGAGGAAAACCCTGTATGCCAGAATTCTGGGAGGCAATCAGTGGAAACGGAGGAAAGGGAGTGGTGTAATAAACCTTTACTTAATCCCAGTTGTTAAATAAGACAAATTATTCCACTCTCAACTCTTTTTGGTGACTCATAATCTAAAGCCTCTTGGTTCAAACTTTTACGGAATAAAACTTGAGTCAACTATTTAAGTAGTCACCTGGCTCCAGAGTAGGGAAGATCAGTATGGCATCCTCTTTTAAAAAATTGTGAACGAAGCCCTACCTTATTATACCCTTCTATCCAGAAATACAATTCCTTAGCTTTTCTGAAGTTCTGCGATAAAACTGCCTTCTCTGTCTCTCTCTCTTCCCCTCCCTTCCTCCCCTGCTTCCTGCTACCTCCTTCTCTTTCTCCCTTACCTTTCTCACCCTTTGGGTTATTTTTAATCAATTCAGTTTCCAGTTTCAAAAAGTATATTGATACCTTCTATCTGTTTTGTCTCCTTTCTTTTTTTTTCTTATAGTATTATAATTTAAAATGTATATATACATTTACTATCTTTTAAATGGTGTTTCAGGAAGGAGTAGAAAGGAACATATGTTTAATCCACTATGTTTAACTAAAAAACTCATTTTATAATATTATGGCCACCCATTCAAGAACATGTCTCCATTTATTTAAGTCATAGTTTAAATATACTAATTAGGTTTAATGGTTGTCTTCATAGAGATTAAATGCAGCTCTTATTAAATTACATTCTAAATAATGCAGTTTTTCCTCGTTATTTGGAATGAAGTCTCTTCTTCCTTTCTATTTTCTACCTAGTTGTAACTTGATGATATTACTTTAGCATGTTTAACTTACATCTGGAAAAATTGCTACTCATTAATGCTATAATTTCTGCACTGATTCTTTTAGATTTCATAGTGTACATTTCATCAAAATAATATCTTACCTCTTCCTATGTTATATTAATTCCTTATGTTTCTTTTTCTGTTGTTTTACATATGTAGAATATATTCAAAACCACTTTGAATAATATTGGTAATAATTAATATCCTTATTTTTATTCCTGAGTTTGGAGGGAGTACTTCTAGTAGAGTTCTATTTGATATAATATTGACTTTTGTTTTGAAATGTCATTATTTTTAAATGTATTTTGGAACAGGCTTAAAAACTGAACAGACATGTCCAAAGAGCATAGGAGCTAGCTTTAAGGGAGCTCCCTCTGAACATATTTGAGACAATTATGTCCCAAATCAAAAAAATAATGGTAGAAATGGATTGTAACACACCGAATTAAAAACAATAATCTGTAAGTCCACACTGATACATAAAAGAAATTAGAGAGAAGAATGGATGAAGGGAAAGTGCCTTTTTACAGAATGCCATCTAACAAATGTAGAAAGGATAAAAGAAATGGAAAATCACTTTTCTTTACAACGATTGTAATAATTAAGGCCTCAGTCACCAGTTGATGCTAAAATTATTGGGTAAAAAGACTGCTTGGAAACAGGATATTCACATGGTCTCCAAGTATCACCTCACAGGTCACTTATTAATTAGAATATTACCTGTAAAATGGAGAAATCTGGCAGCTACCATCTTAACCATACGATTAAACTTCAAAACACCAATAAAGGACAGTGTGGCATCATGTGCTTCCTAATGTGTTGCACCTCAGAAGGAAAAGATGCACCTTTGTTATAGTCCTGCCAATAATGTTTAACCTAAATCTGTTCGTGAGGAATTAACCAGACAGATTCAAATCGAGAAATAGTCTGAGAAACAAGTGATCTAGACTTCCAAAATGTCAGTGATGTGAAAAACTAGACAAGATTGGAGAATTGCTCTAGATGAAAGGAGAATGAAGATTGATTGGATCATAATTTGAAAAAAAAAAACAAAACAGTAAAACCAACAAAAGGCAAATGGCTTGGGAGACAAATGGTAAAATAGAAATATGGATTATAAATTATATCATATTATCAATGTAAAGTGTCCTGCATGTGATAATTATATTATCACAATTGTGTAGAGAGTATCATTATTCTTGGGTGATACATACTGAAGAGTATACATCAATCAAGTGCTGCAGTATGTACAAGTAACTCTCAAATACTTCAGCAAAAAAAAAAGTGTATGTATAGATACAGATATGCAGACACACAAGCACATACCCATAAAGGGGGGAGGGCAAATGTGGCAAGTGGTTAAAAATATGTTAAACTAGGTGGAAATTATTAGGTGTTCTCTGGAGGTACTATTATTGGAACTTTCCTTAAGTTTGCAAGTTTTCAGAGATCTTGGAAAAGTGAAATATATTTTTGTAACTTTGATGTATAGTGTCACAGAATTTAAATTTAGCTATTCTGTATCTACAACTATATCTCTTTAGTAGTAAAAGAGAACAATTTGTTTCTCTAATAATTTGTTTTGATTCATTTTTTTTCAGCCTATATAAGAAATTTTGTGTGTGTGTGTGTGTGAGTATGTGTACACATACTCATTTGTGAGAACCTTTAATGTCTCTACTGAAATCCTGTTCTCCAAGGAATCTCCTCAGCATGTATATTTTTTATTGGAGGTTCTGCTCTGTCATAAATATCCTGAACTAAAATGCTCTTTCTTTCTTTAAAAAACTATACCATTTATTAGCTTCTCTTGAATTGTTTTTCTAAACTGGCCTAGCAAACCTTTGCACCAAATACTTTCTACTGGGTGCAAAATGAATGTCTTTATGAATTTTTCACACATTTCAAAATAAAAAAAAGCATGAGGAATTATCACATGAGCCTCTTTGTAGTTCATGGTCTTTAATACTTAATAAAAAGAGTCTAAAGTGCTATTTCTTCTCTTAAAATTTTACAATTTTTAAATGCTTATCATTGAGTCATTATCTACTTTGCCACCCAATTATACTGATTTGTATTTAAATCTAATCCCCATGATAATTCTGTTTATGGCTTGTCTATCTCATTTTGTCTATTATTATAGTGCTGAACTTGGAATTTTAAAAATTCTTTCAGTTAGACTCAGAAATCCTTGGAGGCCCAGTTCTGCCTCTGACTAGCTCTAAAATTCAGGTATCAGTTTGGTAATCTAAAAGTTTTATTAGACCAGATATGTAGAAAACAATCACCAATATTACTTCTACTCTAGCATACAATGAGTTGGACCCTCTATTGTATGGCATCTGCAGCTGTGCATTTTCAAACCATAGCTAAAAATCTTGCTGGTTTTATCACGTTCTCTCCATCTGTAATACCTCAGGTGAGCTTGGGGTTGGTTGAGAAATAGGTGGTATGACTTTAGAGCATCTTCTTAATTCTCATAATAATTCTTTCAATGATTGATGCTTCCCTTTTGCACATAAAGTTTAACTCTTAAAAAATTGGTACATTGTATTTCATCTGCTGGGAATATTACCTTGTGGAAAACTTTCTGATTTATAGTAACTACTCTCAAACTTGTACTGTTGATATTTTTGGCATTTACTGTTAACAGCTTCCAATCTCTAATTAAAATGTTGTTGACATCCCCAGTTTTGTTAGAGGATAGAGGAACTTAAAATGACATGCGTGGAGGACCCATTCACTACTTTCTGTGTTGCAGTGGAATGTGAGTAGCCTAAGTACACCTTATTCTGTTGTGACAGCCAATTTTTAGCATGGAAGAGGCTGCTAGGAAAAGTAGGACAAGATGGTGAACTGGGTTAATAAATGATCATCACTTTGCTTTTGTACCCCATTTTTCCCCTCTCTATGAATAATCTGAAGATGACTATATACCATATGGTAAATATAACACAGCACACAATTTTGATTCTTTTCAATTTTTTCAACTACTAATTTTGTTATTACAAATGTAATATTTTTTCTTTTAGAAAATATAGAAGAGGAAAATTAAAATCACATGTAATTACACCATCCAGAGATAATCACTTTGGTACTTACCCTCCCAGATCTTTCTCTTTAGGGATTTCTAGTTTTGAAATGAGTTCATGTTGTATATGCCACTTTGTTACTTGAATTTTGTCATTAACAATATACTGTGGACCTCTTTCCAGGTTATTTAATTTTTTCTGCACTATTATTTTATATGGCTGTATAATATTGTGTAGTTGTTCCATGACTTATTTAAACAGCTTCCTGTGATTGATCTAAATTTTTTATTATACTAGTGCTCTGATGATACTGATGAAATAAATCTGTGGTCACAATTTCTTTTGAATGAAAAATCTAGCTATTGCTAGATCAAAGAGGATTGAAATTTTAAAATTTTTGATACATGTTGCTCAACAACTTTTTTTTAAAGTACTCTATCCTGAAATAGCTTAATGAAATTTTTAGAGAAAACCAATAAGGAAGGTGGCTGGCTTAAATACTATGAGTACTCTAGATAATCTCTTAGCAAGCTATAAAATTGTTGGTTAATTGTTTAGAGGTGAGAATAAGTTAGTTATTACCTGCTGTCATTAGGAATAACATATCAGAAATTTCCAGTATAAATTGAAGGTAATACCTATGTAACAGCATAAGACATTTTACCAATATATAAAACCTATGAGCTTATATAGGAAATAATTTGTTAAATGTAGTTTTCCCTTCTTTTTTTTCCAAAAGGGGGATGTTTTTACTAATTATTGTAAATAATAAAAATAACATGAGATCATACTCTAATTCTGTTTTGCAAGTTGATTTTTAAAAATCTACCAACATATTACTAAAATATTCCCATATTGCTACATAGAATTACCTTACTGTTTTTAATTCCTGCATATTACATGGTATGGTGGATATGCTATATGTTAGTAAATAAATTCCTTGTTGATAATTATTTAGATTATTTACTTTTTTCTCAGTTATAAATAGTGAGTGCACTTATTGTCTTGTACAGACATCTGTGTACTTATTATTCCATTAAATACACCTGTAGCAGTGACATTGTTACTGGTAGAAAACAGTGATAAAACTCTGAGTTCTGGTATTAGAGCTTGAAACCCAGCCTCCATCATTGACATGCTGTGTAACTTTGGCAAGCTAATTGACCTTACTATAATACTGATCTGAAATTAGAAGACACTTTGTAGAATTGTTGAGAATTCTATAGCCTCTCCTTAATAACGGAATTCATGTAAGGCAGATGCTATGTACCTATTGCATCTGGTACATAATAAGTGCTAAAATATCCCTATTGTTATATAAATTTTCTTCTTTAGTGAATTTTCTAGTCATTTCTTTTGTTTGTTTTTCTCTTGGATAGTTTCTTTTTTATTAAGTTTGTGGGAGAATTTTTTATATTAAGAATATTTACTTGTCCCTTTTGTAAGTTATAAATATGTTTCCCCAATTTATCATATCTACATTTTGGTTTAGTCAAGTGTGTCAATCATTTCTTTTATGATTTCTGGTCTTTGTGTCATGCTAAGAAAGGAAATCTCTACTGTAAGATTATGAAATTATCATCCTGTATTCTATCCTAGAGATCTTTTTATTTTCTACATTTAAGTATTTACCTCTTTTGTATGTGTGTGTGGCTAGTACTGCTCCTTCTCAGCTCCCTTGTATATTCCCCCAAGGGATATATTGGAAATGCTAGGGTCCTTTTTAGGTTATCACCATGATTGAGAAAGGACTACTGGTGGTATTCAGTGGTCAGGAGCCAGGGATGTCTGCCACACTCCTTTAGTGCACAGAACTTCCCTTAACAAAGAATTCCTGAGTCCTACTTGACTTTGAAATGCCTTGCCAGACCTCTGAATCTTACCATTGCTTTCTGCCAACAGCAAACATCTGAAAACTAAACATCTAAGAATTAAAAATAAAAATAACAGTGGATTTAATCGATTGCTTCTCAGGTTGAGTTTAAAAATAACACCTGAATATGTAGAGAAAATCTGAATTTCATGGACTAGGGGGAGTATGTAGAATAGTACAACCTTTTTTGGTTTTGTTTTATTATTGATTGCTCCTTTTCCGTGGGAGTTTATTCTTGTTTTATTTCCACAATACCCCTCAAATGTAACTGAAAACAAAATTAGAAAATTTCAGTCACCTCTCTTGTTTCTTGCATTGTTTTTCTTCATTGGGTGCCATTTGCACAGCTTGTTCACATTGCTCTTCTCTTTTGAGCTGCTGATTTTTCTCTTACGTCCAGTAATTTCTATTTGTGTAGATAGATCTCCATTAATAGTATTGTTGTCTCTCTTGGGCTTCTTCAGCACATCGATAGGTCTGGCTGCAGGGTTTCCCTGGCTGGGAAATAGGAATTTTTATTACTGAATATGATCAACTTGTAGAATAGAGGTTCAGTCCTTTTCCATAAATTACAGTGGTCAAATAAGTCATTCCTTGTTATTTTATACCTTTTTGTATAATATAGATAAGAACATAGTTTGAGTTTTTAGCCTTCTGGTAGTGAAAGTTTAAGAATACTACCTAAAAGAGTTGAAAAAATATATATAGCTTACAAATAATTTTCCATAAACATCATTTCTCTTACTGTTTTTTTAAGTAATTACCCACAAGAGAAGCTGGGGGAAAAAAGGCATTTCTACAACGTGAAAACATCTTTGGAGATTATGATGAAAAGGTACATGGCTATAGCGTCTACAGAATTTCAATAACAGTTCTTAAATAGATTTCTTATGGCTATTTATTCTCTACTTTTTCAATTAAAAAATGGAGTTTCTGTGAAGGGCAACCATTATCCCCATTTTGTTGATGTAGAAATTAAGGCACAGAGAATCTAAATAACTTGTTCAAGGTCTCATAGCTAGGAAAAAAAATAGTCATACAGATTGAATTAAAAATTCATGCTTATAGCATGCTGCATCTTTAGTTAAAAGAGAATTTGGGTTCTGCTCCAGGACACAGGAAAAAACTGTTTGAGACCTGGAAAGTCTTTACCATAAAGCATAAAACACTACAAAACATCTTGTCCTGCTTATTACTAAAGTAGGCATTACCATTATTCCACCATACCCCTCAAAGAATGGTCACCACTGAATACCCAGCACTTATCACAGTGCCGCCATAATCAGTACTCAGTAAATATTCACAAAAGATGAGTGAACCTATGTAATGTCCCCAGGGACTGACTAAAACAATGGGTGACATAGTCTCATTCTACCAAATAAGTTAGTTTCAAAAATGTGCCCCCAATTACAGGAATGAATTAATTTGCTGTATTAAATTATTGTTATAAATCAATTGTATTTTGAAGAAAAACTATTAAAAGTTAATCATTTTAGCTTTACAGTCATTAATATTAAACCATTATGTCTGATAATAGTTTAATAGTAGAACTGTTCTAGCTTGGTGTTGGTCAAAATAGGCAGCACATGACAAAGAGGATTTTAACCTTTTCTCTTTCACAAAGGGGGCATCTCCCCAGGTCACCTAAGGTAGGTTTCACTCACAAGTAATTTATATAAGGTAAAAATATGATATTTAAGTTATTTTAACAGTTTTATTGAGCTGTAACTTATACCAAATATCGATAATTCACCCACTAAAAGTGTATGATTCAGTGATTTTTTAATACATTCATAGAATAGTGCAATAATCAACACAATCAATTTTTAGAGTATTTTAATTACCCCCCAAAAACCCCATGTACCCATTAGTGGTCACTCCCTATTCTCCCCACCCTCCAGCTCTAAGAAATCACTAATTTACTCGTTTTTTTCCTATGGATTTGCTTATGCTGGACACTTCATACAAACAGAATCATATAATATGTGGTCTTTTGTGACTTGCTTCTCTCGTGTAACATAATGCTTGCCTATGTTACAGTATGTATCCTAATTCCTTTTCATTTATTTCAGTATATGGTTATAACATTTTGTTTATCCATCTGTCAATTGATGGGCATTTGGGTTGTCCCCTATTAGGTACATGATTTACAGATATTTTCTCCCATTCTGTGGGTTGTCTTTTCACTTTCTTGATGGTATTCTTTATAACACAAAAGTTCCTAATATTGGTGAAGTCTAACTTTATTTTTCTTTTATTGCTTGTGTTTTTGGTGTCGTATCTAAAGAAGGCTTTGCCTGTCCCAAGGTCGCAAACACTTATTCCTATCTTTTCTTTTAAAGTTTTATAATATATCTCTTACAGCAAACTATGTGACCCATTTAGAGTTAATGTTTGTATATGATATAAGGAAGTGGTCCACTTTTTTCTTTTTCATATGGATATTTGATTACACCCAGCATTGTTTGTTGAAAAGACTATTATTTCACCATTGAATGGTCTTAGAATCCTTGTCAAAAACCAGTTGACCGTAAATGTAAGGATTTATTTCTTGACTCTTGGATCTGTTCCATTAATCTACACCTGTATTCTTGTGCCATTATCACATTGTTTTCATTTTGTGAAGTGTCGGTTCTCTACTTTGTTATTCTTTTTCAAGATTATTTTGGTTATTCTTGCATTTCCATTTGAAATCCTAATCAGCTTGTCAGTTCTGCAGAATTTGATAGATTATTTGATAGTGTTTGCATTTATTCTGTAGACAATTTCAGGAATATTACTGTTACTGTCTTAATAATGGTAAGTCTTCTGATTCAGAAGTATGCCGTATTCTTCAACTTATTTAGGTTTTCTTTAATATCTTAATATTTTGTAGTTTTAAAAATTTAAAGCTTAAGTCTTATACTTTTTAGAAGTTTATTTCTAAGTATTTTCTTTTCAGGCTCTTGTAAATAGAATTGTTTTCTTAATTTCACTTTCAGATTGTTCATTGCTAGTGTATTGATGTACAGCTGACTTTTGTATATTGGTCTTTTATCCTGGTGTCTTACTGAACTCACTTATTCTAGTAGTTTCTATGGTGGATTCCTTAGGATTTTCTACATATTAAAAAAATCATGTCCTCTGTAAATAAAGATCAGTTTACTTTTTCCTTTGAAATCTGGCTCTCCTTTCTTTTTTCTTTTTTTCTCCTTTTTCTTGCCTAATTGCCCTACCTAGAAACTCTAGTATCGTATCGTATACAAGGGGCAAAAGACTTGTTCCTGATTTGGAGAGAAAGCATGCAGTCTCTCATCATTAAGTATGATGATAGCTGTGGGTTTTTCATGATGCCCTGTATCAAGTTGAGGCAGTTCCCTTCTGTTTCTGGTTTGTTTGGGGCAGTGTTTAAATTGTTGAATTAAAAATACTCAGTACTCCATTTTTACATTGGATTTAACATTTTGTATTTTAGAATTTACATCATATAAAGACTGCAGTAACTAAAATATCCTTCAGTTATATTATCAGCTCTTCTACTTTTTATTAAACAGTGTTTCTTCTTTCCAGTTGTGTGAACTTGAGCAACTTTAACTTCTGTGCACCTGAGTTTCCTCATCTGTAAAACTGGGTTTCACTGATTTCATTACCTACCTTATAGAGCTTTTTAAAGACTAGACTATTTACAAGTAAAGCATTTCGAATAGCTGATGTCCCCATTGTAAGCAATAATATATCTCAGTTCTTATTAAAGGTATGCATAGTTAATGCCTGAATTAATCCCAATATATTTTTTCACATGTACAGCTTGTTTAGAAGAGATTTCTTTAAGAAAATAACATTTCTTTCAGAGCTTTTATTTCAATCTCTTTGTTGTTTACAATAATATGTATCTCTAACAGTAGAAGAATATTCAAGCAAGCTTGTCTAAGACTTCATATCTAGCACCTATAAAATTAGGCAATGTAAGACCCAGAAACCCTTGTTCAATATTTGGAAAGTTTTTAAGTTAGTTTGGTTTATTTTTATGTCTTACCTTTTCTGTCAGATGACCTTGGTTCTTCAGTCATGTTTCTTTTTACAAAGCCATGTACTATGTCTAAAAAAACTTGAGAGGCATCTTCCTGGTTTTGATATTTAGTTATTTACCTAAGCTACTTCCTTAGAGAACATGAATGAACAGCTGTGAAAAGCAAGACATCTTGCCATGACGGACTAGATTCATTAAGGACATCCTAAATTTTTTTTTAACATCTTTATTGGAGTATATTTGCTTTACAATGGTTTGTTAGTTTCTGCTGTATAACAGAGTGAATCAGCTATACATATACGTACATCCCCATATCTCCTCCCTCTTGCATCTCCCTCCCACCTTCCCTATCCCACCTCTCTAGGTGAACACAAAGCATCAGGCTGATCTCCCTGTGCTGTGTGGCTGCTTCCCACTACCTATCTATTTTACATTTGGTAGTGTATATCTGTCCATGCCACTCTCTCACTTCATCCCAGCTTACCCTTCCCCCTCACCGTGTCCTCAAGTCCATTCTCTATGTCTGCATCTTTATTCCTGTCCTGCCCCTAAGTTCTTCAGAACCATTTTTTTTTATTGCATATATATATGTGTTAGCATACGGTATTGTTAATCTCTTTCTGACTTACTTCACTCTGTAAGACAGTCTCTAGGTCCATCCACCTCACTACAAATAACTCAATTTCGTTTCTTTTTATGGCTGAGTAATATTCCATTGTATATATGTGCCATTCATCTGTCGATGGACACTTAGGTTGCTTCCATGTCCTGGCTATTGTAAACAGAGCTGCAGTGAACATTGTGGTACATGACTCTTTTAGAATTATGGTTTTCTCAGGGTATATGCCCAGTAGTGGGATTGCTGGGTCATATGGTAGTTCTATTTTTAGTTTTTTGAGGAACCTCCATACTGTTCTCCATAGTGGCTGTATCAATTTACATTCCCACCACCAGTGCAAGAGGTTTCCCTTTTCTCCACACCCTCTCCAGCATTTATTGTTTGTAGCTTTTTAATGATGGCCATTCTGACCGCTGTGAGGTGATACCTCATTGTAGTTTTGATTTGCATTTCTCTAATGATTAGTGATGTTGAGCATCCTTTCATGTGTTTGTTGGTAATCTGTATATCTTCTTTGGAGAAATGTCGACTTAGGTCTTCTGCCCATTTTTGGATTGGGTTCTTTGTTTTTTTGATATTGAGCTGCATGAGCTGCTTGTATATTTTGGAGATTAATCATTTGTCAGTTGCTTCATTTGCAAATATTTTCTCCCATTCTGAGGATTGTCTTTTGGTTGTGTTTATGGTTTCCTTTGCTGTGCAAAAGCTTTTAAGTTTCATTAGGTCCCATTTGTTTATTTTTGTTTTTATTTCCATTTCTCTAGGAGGTGGGTCAAAAAGGATCTTGCTGTTATGGAGTGTTCTGCCTATGTTTTCCTCAAGAGTGTTATAGTGTCTGCCCTTACATTTAGGTCTTTAATCCATTTTGAGTTTATCTTTGTGTATGGTGTTAGGTAGTGTTCTAATTTCATTCTTTTACATGTAGCTGTCCAGTTTTCCCAGCACCACTTATTGAAGAGGCTGTCTTTTCTCCATTGTATATTCTTGCCTCCTTTATCAAAGATAAGGTGACCATAGGTGTGTGGGTTTATCTCTGGTCTTTCTATCCTGTTCCACTGATCTATATTTCTGCTTTTGAGCCAGTACCATACTGTCTGATTACTGTAACTTTGTAGTATAGTCTGAAGTCAGGGAGCCTAATTCGTACAGCTCCATTTTTCTTTCTCAGGGTTGCTTTGGCTATTTGGGGTCTTTTGTGTTTCCATACAAATTGTGAAATTTTTTGTTCTAGTTCTGTGAATAATGCCACTGGTAGTTTGATAGGGATTGCATTGAATCTGTAGATTGCTTTGGGTAGTATAGTCATTTTCACAATGTTGATTCTTCCAATGCAAGAACAAGGTATATCTCTCCATCTGTATCATCTTTAATTTCTTTCATCAGTGTCTTACAATTTTCTGCATACAGGTCTTTTGTCTCCTTAGGTAGGTTTATTCCTAGATATTTTATTCTTTTTGTTGCAGTGGTAAATGGGAGTGTTTCCTTAATTTCTCTTTCAGATTTTTCATCATTAGTGTATAGGAATGCAAGAGATTTCTGTGCATTAATTTTGTATCCCACTACTTTACCAAATTCATTGATTAGCTCTAATAGTTTTCTGGTAGCATTTTTAGGATTCTCTATGTATAGGATCATGTCATCTGCAGACAGTGACAGTTTTACTTCTTCTTTGCTGACTTGGATTCCTTTTATTTCTTTTCCATCTCTGTCTGCTGTGACTAAGGCTTCCAAAACTATGTTGAATAATAGTGGTGAGAGTGGGCAACCTTGTCTTTTCCCTGATCTTAGAGCAAATGGTTTCTGTTTTTCACCATTGAGAAGGATGTTGGCTGTGGGTTTGTCATATAAGGGACATCCTAAAATTTAAAGAACAAAGTTTCTAAGCTTTTTATATCAGAGTAAAAAAAAAATCATTTTCTTTTCTGAGAAGTCCTTTGATGGAAATTGAAAGAAAGGAGACAGGTATAATGTTTTCTTATTTCCTGTTATTATGAGTTAGACATACAGATCTAAGAAGTTTCCAAATGAAATTCTTTGCATTTCTTTACAGTCAACTATGAAAGCATGTTTCAACATGTGAATTTCCTTACCTTATGAACAATCAACATATGATTTACTCTCATCTTTTAAAATTTGAATACCAACTTAAATTATTCTTTTAGCTATCTAGAGAAATTCCAAAATTAACGGACCTCCCCACTTTTGATATGAAATAAATTTTAGCACAAGCAACCATTTGAGTACAACTCCTAATACAGAGATAAAGTAATATAAAAACTCAGAGCACTGAAAAGAGTTCTCATGAAGTACTTGTATTAAAGCACTTTACTTTCTCTTTAGACCCTCAATAACATTATTATTATTATTTATTTTTGTGTGTGTGTGCTGTACGCGGGCCTCTCACCGTTGTGGCCTCTCCCATTGCGGAGCACAGGCTCCGGACACGCAGGCTCAGCAGCCATGGCTCACGGGCCCAGCCACTCCGCGGCATGTGGGATCTTCCCGGACCAGGGCACGAACCCGTGTCCCTTGCATTGGCAGGTGTACTCTCAACCACTGCGCCACCAGGGAAGCCCAACATTATTAAATCTTAACATCATTTTCTAGCTGTCCAGTACAAAAAAGATTAGAAGTAATACCTGAATGTAGAGATGTGTAAAAGTATTTGGATGAAAGAGATACAACCTTTATTTAAAGAGGAATCTGGGCTTCCCTGGTGGCACAGTGGTTGAGAGTCCGCCTGCTGATGCAGGGGACACGGGTTCGTGACCCGGTCCGGGAGGATCCCACATGCCATGGAGCGACTAGGCCCGTGAGCCATGGCCACTGAGCCTGCGCATCCGGAGCCTGTGCTCCGCAACGGGAGAGGCCACAACAGTGAGAGGCCCGTGTACCACAATAAATAAAGAGGAATCTAAAAAAATGAGAGACAGTAATATTATGACAGTGTATCATAATAGATGGACTGAAATCATCAAATAGAGTTAAAATCATTCTATATCTTTCTACTTAGCAAGGTAGGAATGTGTATATTTTCGAATGCTTCAAAAGTGGTTAAATTTTTTTAAAGTTTGACATCTAAGGAGGTAAATATCCGTTCCTTAGAAAATTATGTCAAACATTTCATTTCCTAAAAATTGCATAAATGATATATTTTATTTTCTTAACTTTTCCTTAGGATGGCTTGATGAAAATAGCATATACCTTTTCCTATTTATTAGGTTGACTCTTTTGTCTGTAATAGTAAACTATGCTATGTTAGCCTCAAAATGTCAAATAAATGGTGGGTAATTATGTTAATGCAGTGGATATGAAAGCAGCTTTTGTAAACTCTAAAGTGTTATATAGAGTTCATTCTTGGCCATTTTTATCGCCTTCAAGGCTGTCCCTTAAAGAAGAAGGATAAGTGAATATTAGAGGCCATATGTGAGCCAAATGACTTGGCCAAAGGTAGGGTAAACTAAGGGTAGACAGATGGAGGTGGGCAATGGTGAGTTGGGTAGAGAGTAGTGATTGCTAAGAATATGCAACTTTGTGGTCTCATCAAGTGCTGTTCTTCTCCTTAGCTTTTACCTCCACTCCTAATTTTTTTTAAAGTCTTTCTCCTGTTTATCACATATATAGGCACATAAAAAGTACTTATTGAAAATTTGTGGAAATATTAGAAACTGAGGAGTTTGAGCTTTATAGTGTGGGAAGCTTTTCAGATTAGCACTGTTAACTGAATAGACTTTCTACATTTTAGGAAAATGACTTTAATGTGAATTATCATGGGGAGATTAGAAACAGGGAACTCAGAAAGCTATTATGGGTTGGCCAAAGAGTTCATTTGGGTTATTCTGTGACAGCTTACAGAAAAACCAGAATGAACTTTTTAGCTAACCCAGTATAATCCAAATGAGAGATGTATGCAAGTTATGGGACTTTGAAAGGGAGAGAATGTTAGAAACAATGTTGGTATAAATTCAACATTGTTTATTCATTACTGACCGGTGACTGCCTATGTTGGGGACCTTGTAACCTTGTAAAAAGGATAGGAATCACAGGTGTTTCTGAGGTTTCTAGAATGAAAGTTTGATTCATTAACCAAGATATGGAGCAATTATCAAAGTAGGATTGAGAATGAATAAGGTGGGTTGTGTTTTGAATATGTTCATTGAGTGTTGACTGTGTGATATCCACTTAGAAAAGTCCCTCAGACAACTGGTAATAAACTATTTCCAACTTTATTTATCTATTATTCACATGTGAGAAGTGAGACCTAAGGAACCTAATAGATATGAGCTGACACCATTAAATAGGTAAATTCTCCAAAGGAGGTATCTGTACAGGAAGAAGACTGATGAGAACTAAAACGTGGGGAACAATAACAAAATTGGGCCATAGAAGGGGAACCAGTGAAGGATATTGGATAGAACACTAAAGCTGGAACTCAAAAGAGTGAAGTATCCAACAAGACAAAGGATAGATCACTTAAACTATGGAAGTTAAAACAAATGTTCATAGTGATTTTTCTAAGAAATGTTAATTTTAAGAGTAATATGTTATTTTTTTTAATTACTGAAAGAGTTTTAAAAGGTAGAAAGTGAAAAATTAGTGCCCCTCTCCCTACCATGTTCTTCCCTAGAGTATTAAGTTTTTAATTTCTCCTGCATCTTTCTAATCATTTTTCTTGCATATGCAAGCGTTACTGTATTCCTACCATCTGAAATGCAAATTTTTTCACATTTTAACATTTCTGAAATTAGGCTATATCTTACAGTAGGTATATATGTTAAATATAATGACTTTTTTCCCAGAAAGACTGATATTAAATGAATACCATCTGAAAGTCTAGGAATAGAATTAATATAAAATGTAAGTGAATAAAAAATAAAAGTACATGTATATTTATAATATATCAAATCAAGAAAATGTAGTTATCTAAGTAAAAGAAATATGTATGTATGTAAAAAATACATTAAATTATATACAATAAAATACATATAAGTATAAACATGTTTAATATACAAGTGGAACTAGGAGGATATTTATTTAGAAATGCTTTTTAACTTTGAGATGTTTTTGACATACAAAAATTCATATATATACATAATTTCATATTTCATCAATTCTAAGAGGTACTTTTTTCTTACTTTAAGGTCTCTGAATCCAGGTTATATTTTACCATTTCTAGCATCTTAGACTCAAAAATACAGTGATTAAGTCTTTCTCTTGGCTGCATATTATTCCATGGTATGAGTCTTTCATAATTTTCTAACCAGTCCCTTATTTACAAATTAGGGGTTTTTGTTATTGTTCATTATGATTTTGGGTTTTCATTTTGCTTTTAGCTTTTTATTATTACGAAAGATGACTTAATTAACATTCTTTTTCTACTTTAAATGTTGTGTTTATTTCATTTTATATAAATGCCTGTAAGCTATATTGCTAATTTATATACATTATTAAAATGGAATAGTGGTTAACTTCTTAGTTTTTGCCTTCTATCTTTTTTCTTTTTATTTATTTTTATTAATTGGTATTGGAGTATAGCTGCTTTACAATGTTGTGTTAGTTTCTACTGTACAGACAAATGAATCAGTTATATGAATACATGTATCCACTCTTTTTAAGATTTCCTTCCCATCTAGGTCACCACAGAGCACTGTGCTATACAGTAGGTTCTCATCAGTTATGTATTTTATATATAGTAGTGTATATATGTCAATCCCAATCTCCCAATTCATCCCACCCCCCACTTCCCCCCTTGGTAACCATAAGTTTGTTTTGTACATCTGTGACTCTATTTCTGCTTTGCAAATAAGTTCATCTGTACCATTTTTCTAGATTCCACACATAAGCAATATTATACGATGTTTGTCTTTCTCTTTCTGACTTAATTCAGTCTGTATGACAATCTCTGTGTCCATCCACCTCACTACAAATAACTCAGTTTTGTTTCTTTTTATGGCTGAGTAATATCCCATTGCATATATGTGCCACATCTTCTTTATCCATTCATCTGTCAGTGGACACTTAGGTTGCTTCCATGTCCTGGCTATTGTAAATAGAGCTGCAGTGAACATTGTAGTACATGACTCTTTTTGAATTATAGTTTTCTCAGGGTATATGCCCAGTAGTGGGATTGCTAGGTCATATGGTACTTCTATTTTTAGTTTTTTAAGGAATCTCCGTACTGTTCTCCATAGTGACTGTACCAATTTACATTCCCACCAACAGTGTAAGAGGGATCCCTTTTCTCCACACCCTCTCCAGCATTTATTGTTTGTAGATTTTTTGATGATGGCCATTCTGACTGATGTGAGGGATACCTCATTGTAGTTTTGATTTTTATTTCTCTAAGAATTAGCCATGTTGAGTATCTTTTCATGTGTTTTTGGCCATCTGTATGTCTTTGGAGAAATATCTATTTATGTATTTCTCCCATTTTTTGATTGGGTTTTTGGTTTTATTTGATATTGAGCTGCATGAGCTGTTTGTATATTTTGGAGATTAATCCCTTGTCAGTTGCTTCATTTGCAAATATTTTCTCCCACTCTGAGGGTTGTTTTTTCATTTTGTTTGTGGTTTTCTTTGTTGCGCAAAAGCTTTTACATTTAATTAGGTCCCATTTGTTTACTTTTGTTTTTATTTTCATTACTCTAGGCTGTGGAGGTTTTTGCCTTTTTCTGATTCATTTTCCATATTCTAATCTAGGCCTTTCTAAAAAAGTAAATGTGATTATGACAATTATGTAATATAGTATATAAATTCTTATGATATTCCCTCCGCTTGAAATACCCTACCCAAATTTTTGTTTGCCCATGAAGAATTCAGGACTTAGCCTTGCTGTCATCTCAGAAAACTATCTTCAACCTCAAGGGTGTCTCCAGCATTGCTCGATAGCCCCCTATGCTTAACTCCTTTCAACATTTATCATAATTGTACTGCAGATGCCTATTTATTTTTCTGTCTCTTGTATTCGGCTTCCTTAAGATCTGGGACTGTGTAGCTAGCATAAGGAGTAGTTGCCACTTGATAGATCAGTAAATATTGAAGGAATGAATAATGCTGTGATTGTTTTTAAAGTGTTTCCAAATGTTTTAAAAATATTGGCTATGAAAAGTTTTTGTTATGCTGAAAAGGAAAGTAAAAAGAGAAATTTACAAAGCTGTATGACTAGCTTAGAAGGAAATGAAAAATATGTTAGTATTACAAGTACATGCTTTTTTTCTGGTTTTAGCCATCTTAAGAGGAGCAGTAACTAAAATAAAAATGTGTTCAAGAGATCTGTTATCTACCAGCCAAGGCATTGAGAATTACGGGTCAAGAAGTAGGTACCTTTACAAAGGAAAAATTACTAAAGGCTTTGGATAAAGAACTATAACTTTAGTCTTTAGATGGCTAAATATTACTTTCCATATGTGTTCTTGTTATATTTCACTATATATACTGAGTGCTTACTCCTAAATGCTTCCTTCCCATACTTTACACATACACCAAAGGGAAAAAACAAAGCAATCCTTTGTGCTTACGTTTCTCAGACTGATGTATGAATTACACCTTTAAGAGGAGGGCTCTAACCTGGGCTATGTTAATAATAGGAACAATGATAATACCATTTTTTTCCCCTAACTGTTTATACTGAAATAGAAGTTGACAGTCTCTTATCCAACATAACTACATGATGGATAGTAGTCACATGTACAGCACATTCCTTACTCAGAAAAGCATATCAGAATGCACTTAACTGAAAGAGAGAATATAATTTACAGTTGAACAATAGTATTAAATATTCCTTAAAGTAAAAATAAATTTAAAATTTTTTGCAAGTTTCAGTACTTAATTATTAATAATTACTGTGACACTTTAGTTGAGAAACTGTACTTTAAAAACCACGTCTACATGTATTTCTTTACATGCATATAATACAGTACGTATATTATTGACCCTTACGATAGACCTCTATTTTGGGTAGTAAAGGTCCTGGTATCCTGAAGGCCAATTACAAACACTTGTCTGTCCAAAGTTACATGTTAATTAGAATTGGAGGAGAAACTAAGTCCCAAGTTTCTTCCTTCATGGCCCTGTCCTTTTTCCGTCATACCACATAGCCATGTATGGACTGAAAACGACAATCAGCACAAAAAAGTAGTGTATAAATTTTCATATACGGACACACTCAGATATACACATTCATGTATATGCGTGTATTGCTAGTGAGTCAGTCTTTAAATATCTGAAAACTGTTTTACCAACAGCAAATATCTGAAGCTTCACTTCCACCTCTCTCTTAGAAAAACCTTAAAGTTAATAGGTTTCATGTGTATGGAGTGTTTACACTTATCCTTATTTAGTATACCAGCACAATTCCTGTTCTTTAAGGAAAAAAAAAAAGTCTGGCATCTAATTGAATGCTCCTGTCAGCACTGTTGTAAAATTTGATGCAAAGTTTTGATCTTGTAAGAGTTGAAGCTTTAACTCTATTTTTTTAGGCTATCAATTTCAGACTACTTTTTGTCATTTTATAATGATCTCCAAAATGCATTTATCTATCCAATCCCAATTTTGAAGATATTACAGTTCAGGAGAATTAAAAGCAGCAAAGAACTGTCAGCAGTCCTGAACAAGAAAACAGAAGCTATGGCTGAGGGAAACTTAAGGAACTTCCTAACCAAAATAGTGACTCAGATCATAGTGTTATGTCTTAAAAGATAGGCTCAGTGGAAATACGGCTGACACATTGTACAAAGAAAGTTGTCACTGAATTGAAAGTATCACTGATCATTAACAAAAAGGAATATTTTGTTGGTAATAAGTTTTAAGAACTTGGCAATTGATGAAAATATGGAAATTTGGGGGAAGAACTCATTAGTTCTATATCTCCGTAGCTTTTTTGTGGCTATACGCCATAAAAATTGATAATTCAGACATTAAGTATACTTTACTAAATAATTGACAAGACAAATGTAGAATTTGGTATTAATATTTAATTTATTATTAAATAATACAGGACTTAAATTCTTTTAACTTTGTGTACTAACTTCCATCTATAGAATACTTAAACATAATTTAATAGCCTTCTGAAATTTGGACTACCTACCTCCCTGACACTTTCAAAAAGTTTTAATTTCCTGTTGTTTAAATGTATGTGATTCAAATAGTTTTCAAATTAAAGAAATTTTGTGACATCACAGAGATTTTGGTGGCTTCTGTAGGCTTTGAAATAATTGTTATGGATGGAGCACAGTCTTCGCGTTGCTTCATGGATCTACAAGCAAAGTCTCTGAACATTTAGGGAAATAATAGTTTCAAAGCCCATGCATTATTTTCTAAAAGAGAGAACTATAAGCATTCTAACTATTTAGGAAAAAAAATGTTAGTATACTATTTTAAGAAAATGTTAATATAAGTTTTAGGTAAATTGGTTAAATAAAGTTCATCTTCTGGTTTTTCTGACAGCTCTCAACTCTTCCTATATAGTAGTATGTTAGAAACACTGTAGTTCTAGAAGTTGACACAGCATAGCAAATGCCTCTAGAATATCATCTTTAGTGATAAACTAGGTCAATGAAACCATGCAAATTTATTTTCAATATATTGCTTCCTATAACCGGTATTTCTGTTTGTTACCATACAAACATCTAGAAATAAGCGTGTAGAAAATTTTCATCAAAATTCATCAAATTTGAAACGTTTGTTTGAGATTGTCTAACTTAAAATATAAGCTGTGTGATATAAACAAAATTTACTCTGGGAACTGAGGAACCTACCTCATAGACCAGTTAAATTATCATACCAAAGAAGTTCTTATGACTCCTGGTCAGGAGAGACAGGGATGTGTATTAACACACTGTACAAGGAGAAAACAGTGGTGTTAAATACAAGTGTCCAAACAAACGTCCAAAGGATGGACCTGCCAAATTGCAGACCTTGATTTGCTATCCAGCTTTTTCTCATATAGCATACTCCAGAGTGAGTAGCAGCAAGGATTTACTCACTTTAATGATCGTTAGTGATTCTCCTGGGCAAGGTTGAGGAGACCAGAAAATATGTAATAAATTTTAGAAAGCTCGCCAAAAGTGATTAGAGTCAAAATAGTTTGGGCAGTTATTAAGTGAAGCTTCACCTACCTGAAAACTGCATTCATCCATAACATCTTATTTCCTCATAGTAAGAGATGAATGAGAAATTCTTAGTCATAAAATGTGGTATAGAGGCCATTCAAAGGACTTATTTTGTTCCTATTTTTAAAGAGGATTTATGGGTCAAGTTATACTATCAACTAATTACAGTAATCACTTGTCCATGTTCAAAAATAGAAATTAATTAGAGCTTATTAAGTGAAAAGACTATTGATTTTGCTGTCTTTAAGAACATTAGACTCTAAGCTTTTATAGTTTAGGGACTATCTGTTGGTCATCTTTATACTATGAACATCTAGATACCCTGTTTGACATATAACGAGTAAATCTTTAAGGAAGGAATGAAAGAATAGCCTTCATATGTATGTAAGATAGAAAATCTACTTTTATTATTATTATTATTATTATTTTTGGCTGCATTGGGTCTTTGTTGCTGCATGCAGGCTTTCTCTAGTTGTGGCGAGCAAGGACTACTCTTTGTTGAGGTGCATGGGCTTCTCATTGTGGTGGTTTCTCTTGTTGCAGAGCACAGCCTCTAGGCGTGTGGGCTTCAGTAGTTGCAGCACGCAGGCCCTAGAGTGCGCGGGCTTCAATAGTTGTGGCACGTGGCTCAGTAGTTGTGTACACGGGCTCTAGGGCATGCGGGCTTCAGTAGTTGTGGCACGCAGGCTCAGTAGTTGTGACTCGCAGGCTCTAGAGCACAGGCTCAGTAGTTCTGGCACATGGGCTTAGCTGCTCCACAGCATATGGGATCTTCCCGGACCAGGGATCGAACCCATGACCCCTGCATTGGCAGGCAGACTCTTAACCACTGCGCCACCAGGGAAGTCCCAGAAAATCAATTTTGTCTTAGTTATAAGGGTATTTTGTTTCTAACATAGCTTCCAGGTGTAGCTGTTTATATTAGACGTGAGTTTCTTAGAAATGGAGGTTCTCGTGCTTCGGCCCCACATTTTCTAATTCAGTAGATCTGGGATAAGGCTGAGGAATCCACATTTTATTAATAAGCACTGTGGATGATTATTTTACAGGTACTAAATGAACCATGCTGAGAGATACTGCACCCAAACCCATACCCAGTTCATACCTGAACTGCCACAGCCACTCTCTTTTCTTTTTCCAATTTGTATCAAACTTTACCTTTCTTTTTTTAAGTATAATATTGATTTTTTTTTTTACCTCAGTTCCCTGTAATATTGTATTTAACAAAATGTGGATCCTGGACCACCAGCATCAACATCGGCTGGGTGATTTAATAAAGTATTCCCAGGAGAAATTGTTTATCAGTCATGTTCATAGTTGTTAGAACATAAAATCTAATTCTGACCAGCATCTAGCACAGTGCCTGGCTCCTAAAATAGCCACACAATATCTGTTGAGTGAATAGATAGAAGAGAGGAAGGATGTTGGAAGGATTAAAAGATCTGCTTGTTTTTCTATTTCCCAACCTGCAGTTGTTTAGGGGTTTTTTTTTTTTTTTTAATGGAATGAGGGGCATATCAGGCAGAGGTAGGCATGCTTGCAGTAGCCAACTAATAAGAAATAGGAAAATGTTAGAAAAGATTTAAGAAGTCAAAAAGTATGGTCACCTGGGTCCTATTACAATAAGGGCAAATAGCACTACTCTCATTGACAGCTAAGGTCACCGCTATAATTAATTACAGCATAGTCGCTGAATTTTTTTAACCAGAAGAGATTCCAATTTTAATAAGAATAAATTTTCATTATCAAGAAAAGTTACATTATTCTAAAAAGTTTATTCTGTTAAGAATATAGGAAAATGTATTATGTGTATTTAGAAAAATGCCCTTAAATATTTTAAATGATGAATAGAGTGCTGTGTTTTAATTATCTGGAAAAATCTCCTTAAAGTTTCTAAGTCTTTGATGGTTCCAGATGACTGAGATGTTATTGTATCTTTTCAGCATGATGACCTCTTCACTTATGGGATGTGTGTGTGGTGCGCGTGTGTGTGTGTGTGTGTGTGTGTGTGTGTGTGTATATGTTCCTTTTGGGGTACCGTTCACTAATGACTACTTTTCACATTGTCATCTTAGAGTTAAATGTTTTTGATAAATGACTTTTATATGATTTTAGAGGAAAGAGCTTTGAAGTCAGACTTGAGCTATGATTCTGCCCATGTTACCTCTCCAACTTTGTTTCCTCACTAG
This sequence comes from Globicephala melas, assembly GCF_963455315.2. Classification (NCBI taxonomy): domain Eukaryota; kingdom Metazoa; phylum Chordata; class Mammalia; order Artiodactyla; family Delphinidae; genus Globicephala; species Globicephala melas. Next base: position 81,611,465 of record NC_083320.1, on the reverse strand, counting down.
CAAAATGGGAATAATTTGCTTGCTGCATAGATCTAGTGTATTATGGGAATTAAGTGAGATAATTCACTGAGCACAATGCCTCGCACATTGAAAGTTCTCAATAAATAATCAAATCTATTTTTAGAAGATTGGAAAAAGAGAATTTTATATGTATTGTGGTAGTTTTTTAGATCTGCTCCTTCGTGTTTTTATTTTTCTGTAGACTAAATCTACTTAGTCTACTGTTCAAAGTCAACTGTTCAAATACTAGAATGAAAATAAAATACACATAGACAATGCATAATTTACCCTCTGTTGCTTTTACCTCTTAGTGTAAACAAAAGTTCTCTAGGCTTTCAATAGGAATGGATCTTTAGTGAAGTATATCCATATGGCAATTCTAAAATATAAAAATGAACTTTTTTAATATTGAATAAGCATAAAAATCAAATTATGTTGCTCGAAAAGGAATACATCTTTTCCCATCTTGCATAACACAAAAATAGCTAACTGCTTTTGCTCATAAAAATCATATTTAGAGGGTGACTAAGCATGAGACAGTTCCCAAACAAATCTTTGAGAAAGTTATGCAGGAGTGAAAGTGAGATTTCAGTTGTAATCAGTTTCTTCATCTAGGTTAGTTCAGTGACGGTAGACTGGTAAATTTCTTAAATCAACTGTTAGCCATACATCATATTTCAAGATATTTTGTAAATCACTGGAATATTAAAACCTAATGTGATTTGTTTTTAACCAGAACCTGGTTTTGTAGGCTCTAGCTACTATGTTCTTCTTTCTTTTACAGGCACATGCGTACATTTCCGTAAGAATATTTGTTCATTTACATAAAATGCATGAAACAGAGAACACTTATCTGAAGGATGATTTAGTAATCTGTCATCTTATGTATCCATATACTATTGTTGCTACATAAAAATAATTGGATGGTCCATTTATTAACAATAAAATTTTTATTAGAAAGTGGGGATATTGATAGCACCATACCAGAATGTTACTTTAAAAAAAAATTCACAGTTAGTGTCTCAGAATACATAATATGAAGGGATTATGCAATCACTTATAAAGGAAATATAAAAAGTTTATCTCTGCTATTCATGAGGTCCAATAATAGTTTAATTTGTTTCTTCATCTTTTAAAGAAGCATACATATCATATTTTTAGGACAATCTTTGTATAAGTTTTTCTTATGGTAATCAAATGTCATTTAGGGTAGATTGTATTTTCTTTTTTCATATTTCAAGAGATTCGGTTTTGTAGTTTACCTTAAAAACCTTATATTTACAAATTATGCCATTTAAAGTAAGTTATTCTCAGTAGAATATTGAGGTATGAATTTGCCCTTGTTTATCTCCAACTTTTAACTTTCATTTGGATAACTTTCCTACTGTGACATTTCTGCCTTTACTTCATTTTCTTCTTTGTTTTTCTTGTCATTTTAGTTGTCAAACATAGAAAATAGAATGTATAAGTAAAACTATCCTATTTTCAGAAAAAAGGCAAGTTAACATACTATTTGTAACTTATTTTGAAAAGAAAAATAATTGCCTCGAAATTCACATTACATTACGAAAATTTATTTGCAAAGCAAGGGTAATGAGGATAGATATCCAAATTGCCATGCATGTCACAAAGAAAATATTCCTCTGGAGTTATCTGGAATGTGAAGAAAATATTTTTCTGCTAAATAACTGTGTATCATCCAACCTTTGAACAAAATTTGACTTTACTTCTACTTATCATGCCTAGCTCTTGTTTATCTTAATGGTTGGATAGAGACAGACAGACATATATATATTTACATTTATATTTTTTAATTCTTAGCACTGAAACAAGAAAGATATATAGTAATTTCTTTTAAATGTGTTAAATAAACGTGTTTAAATGTGTTTTTTTACAAAATAATCATATTGCTGAGTTTTACTTTTTTTTTTTTTTTTAACATCTTTATTGGGGTATAATTGCTTTCCAATGGTGTGTTAGTTTCTGCTTTATAACAAAGTGAATCAGTCATACATAAACATATGTTCCCATATGTCTTCCTTCTTGTGTCTCCCTCCCTCCCACCCTCCCTATCCCACCCCTCCAGGCTGTCACAAAGCACCGAGCCAATATCCCTGTGCCATGCGGCTGCTGCCCACTAGCTATCTACCTTACTACGTTTGTTAGTGTGTATATGCCCATGACTCTCTCTCGCCCTGTCACAGCTCACCCTTCCCCCTCCCCATAACCTCAAGTCAGTTTTACTTTTTAACCCTGTCTGAAACTCCCTCTATTTAAGAGGAATCCTCATATCACTGTGCAGAGTGACAACTGATACACGTCATTGGACTTCTTCCATATTACTTTGTTCATTTTTGTTGTTGTTGTTTGCTCTTTTCCCTTTCCTTTCTTTTTACTGATTTGTTCAAATTACTATTAATTTCATTTTTCCGTTTGTTATTATTTCCTTTTGTGCCTTGTTAATCTGGAAATAATGTGCTTTTTTATTTTAATACTCATTATCTGACATATATTTCTCCACAGTTATATGAAAACCAGAAACCAAATAAACTCTCCACCAATCCACTCTATTCCCCTCTCCTAGATGAAAGCTTTAGAATGTTTTAATTCCCCATTCCATTCCCCTTCCCAATGACATTTAGGGTGACCTTTTACTTTCCTTTACCCCCTTCCAACTCAGTTTTGCTGACATAGTTCAGTACTTTTAATTCCAGATTTATTAGACTTTTCCCTTGCCATATGTCTCCTCTGTTTTAAGAATCCTTACTTCATAGTTACATTACAAATTCCCAGTCAATCATTTTCCATTTAGTTTTAACATATATATTGCAAGGCTATTGTACTGTTTTCTATTATTCATCATCTTCTGTTTTGGGGTTTCTATTCTGATTCATATGTTGTTTGGTTCAAGTACTTTTTTGAGTATTTTCATTAGATGGTTTAGATAAGTGGTATTATCTCTCATGGTTGTATATCCACAGTTCTTTCTTCTAACCTGCACAATGTATGATATACTTAGTTGGGCCTAGAATTGTTTGTTGGCAGTCTTTTCCTCAGTATAAGGATGTATAAAACATGTCTAACATATTGTGAAAGTCTGTGGAAATGTCTTAACTAGTTTGAACTTTATTTTTGTTTTTTGTTTTTTTTTCTTTGCGGTACGCAGGCCTCTCACTGCTGGGGCCTCTCCCGTTGCGGAGCACAGGCTCCGGACATTCAGGCCCAGCGGCCATGGCTCACCGGCCCAGCCGCTCCGCGGCATGTGGGATCCTCCCAGACCGGGGCACGAACCCGTGTCCCCTGCATGAGCAGGCGGACTCCCAACCACTGCACCACCAGGGAAGCCCTGAACTTTATTTTGCCTAAAGCATTTTAAATTGACAAATCACTTAAAATTATCATCAGAATTAATTATAAAATAATTTTTGTAATGTCAGATTATGTGAATGTATTTATGAAATATCCTTGAAATTGCTATAGGTTTTGTATAGCCTGCTCAAAGTAGTTTCAACCTGTACAGCAAAACAGAGTAAGGAAATAGCACTTTACTCTCGATGCCTCTTGAGTATCGCTTACTCTAAAGAGTAAGAGATCTTCAGATCCTAACATTTGGAGATCCTCCTACAAATAGAATATCTTATCTGATCAAGGTGATTAACTCTCAGTGAAGCCCACAGTTGAGAAGTCCTACCCAGACACTTTCTTTTGGTGTTTCATTCTTAATATGAGTGAATGTCCAGCAGTTCATTCCAGCAGTTTTCCAGTAATTTAAGGAAAGCCTCCAACATGAAAAACATGATAAATCTAAAGCAACAGAGGGAACTGACAATGAAGGTAGCCAGATAATTAAAATACAAAAGCAAAAAGAAAAGAAACATACACAAGTTAGAGAAAAACAAACTATATCCTCAAAGAGTTAAGAGAAAATATGGAGTCCATTAAATAAGAAAATACAAAATTCATTAAACAAGGTGCTATTTAAATTTTTTAAATTAGAAAAGGCAGAACTCTGAAGTTAAAAATACTATAACATAAATGAAATTTAATTATAAACTTTAATAGGCTGGAAAAGAAAGTATGGTGAGCTCCTAGAAAATAGAACAAGAAGCAAAGAATAAGAAACCAAAAAGCAGAAAATACATGAGATTCAAGGCTTAACCAGGAGCCCCATGATATTGCAAATAGGACTTCATAAAAGAAGAACAGAATAAAGTAGAGGGGAAAAGAAATTGTCAATGAAATAAGATATATTATTAAATTTCTCAGAACTGAAGGATATGAGTCTTCACACTGAAAAAGCCCACTGAATATCCAGCACAATAAATGAAAAATATGCATACCACAGAAAATTTTCACAAAATTTCAGCATACCAAGGATAAAGAAAAAATGGTAAGAGCTTCCCAAGGGCAAGGAATGGGGATAGTTCACATCCAAAGGAGTATAATGGCATTGGACTTCTCCGCAAATACACTATGGAACAATTTCTTCAAGATTGTAATGGAAACAATTTTATTACTTAGAATTTTATCCCCAGACAAATCAAGTGTGATGGTAGAATAGAAAGAGTACTCCCTCCAACCCCCCAAAAATACTTTCCATGGACTGATTCCTAGGAAATTACTGCAAAATGTGTTTTGCTAGATGATTAAGTTAATTATGACGGAAAAAGATGTAGACAACTGAAAATAAGGGATCCCACTCAGGAGAGGGATAAAGAAAAGTGTCAGCATGGCTGCTATTCAGCAAACCAAAAAGACAACCAGTTAACATTGTACTCTTAAAAGAGCACCTTCAAGAAGGAACTCACCAGGAAACAAAGGAAAATGATATGTTTGAGCATATAGAAAAAATATTGATATGCATGTTGCAGTGATGTTGGAAGAGTACATAATAATTGTATTAAGCACCTAGAAAACTAGGTTAGTGAAAAAAATGAGGAAATTATTAACTCCAGAAGAAAAAAATAGGCATGGACCTAATTCACTTCTTGCCCTATAGTGTTTATAAGTCATGATACGTAAACATTGGCTATTCGATTAACCCAAAATTATAACATTATTTTGGCATCAGAGATGTGTAGAAATGTGGGATAAGTGTACAGAAGAGTTAAGTCTTCATATATGATTGGGAATCAACCAGTAGTGTTTAAAATTGACAAGTGAAGAAATAGAAGAATAAGAATATCATTTAGAAATATATAGGTTAATCCCAAAGGAAAAAGCCAGAAGAGTTGAGCATGATTGCCTCTGGGGACATAGAATAGAAAGGTATGTGGCAGAAGAATGCTGTTTTTCACTAGAAGTCTTTTAATATTATTTTACTTTATAAACTACATACGTATGTTACCTTGATAAAAATAAAATGAATTTTAAAAATACAATATCCTACTTTTTGTGGAAGTAAGAGTTAATTTTGTGTTGTTTAGCCCTCTTCTATTCCTGATCTGACTTGAGATCTTCTTTTTTTTTTAAAAAAAAAAAAGGTATTTACAGCTATAAATTTCCTTCTGAACACTACTTTAGTTGAATCATACTGGTTTTGGTGTATTCTGTTTACATTTTTATTCATTTAAAATATTTTCTGATTTCCCTTGTGATATCTTATTTGACTCATTGATTATTTAGGAATGTGTCATTTAATTTCCACATATTTGTGAATTTCCATGTGCGTTTAAGAATAATAGTCTACTGTTGTTGGTTGGAGTGTTCTATAGATCTCTGTTAGGTCCCGTTGATTTTTAGTACTCTTTTAAGTCTTTTATTTCCTTACTAATTTTCTGCCTAGTCTGTCCATTGTTGAAAATAGAATAGTGGAGTCTCCAACTATTACTGTTCAATTGTCTATTTTTTCCCTTCAGTTATGTGAGTTTTTGCTTCAAGTATTTTGGGACTTTTTTGTTAAGTACATATATGTTTACAATAGTTATGTCTTTCTGATAAACTGACTCATTATTATAAAACGTCCTTCTTTATCTCTAGTAAAAATTTTGGCTTAAAGTCTCTTTTGTCTCATATTAGTGTATCCATTCCAGCTCTCTTTTGGTTACTGTTTGTATGACATATTTTTTTCATCCTTTAAGTTTCAACCTATTTTTGTCTTTGAATCTAAAGCGTTTCTCTTCTAGACAGTATATAACTGGATCATGATTTTAATCCATTCTGCCAATTTCTGACTTTTGTTTGGGGTGTTTGTCCCATTTATATATAATGTAATAACTGATAAGGTAAGAATTACATCTGCCATTTTGCTACTTGCTGTCTGTGTTTTTTATGTTTTTTCCCCCCTCTTTCTTCGTTATTACCACCTTTTGAGTTTGATAGATTTTTTTTATAGTATACCATCTTAATTGTCTTGTTGCTTCTTTTACTGTATTTTTCAGCTATTTTCTTAATGGTTGACCTGGTGACTATAATTAACATCTTAACCTAAAACAATCTAGTTTAGATTAACACCAACTTAATTTCATTGCAAAAACTTTGCTCCACTATAGTTTCATTCCCTTCTTTACTTTGTACTACTATTGTCATATAAATTACATTTCTTATACACTATCAGTCCATCAACAAAGTTTTAAAATTATGCAGCTGTTTTTTAAATCTTATAGAAGAAAAGAATTACAATAAAAATATATATTTATACTGTCTCTTATACTTATCTATGTCGTTACCTTTACTGGTGCTCTTTGTAATGTAGATTACAGTTATTGTCTAGTATTAGGCTGAAGGATTCTCTTTTTTATTTCCTGGGCAGAGCTGCTAGCAACATATTCCCTCAGTTTTTGTTTTTCTGGAAATATCTTGATTTCTCCTTCATTTTTAAAGAATAGTTTTGCTGGATGTGAGATTCTTTTTTGACAGTTGTTTTCTTTGAGCACTTTGAATATGTCATCCAAGTGCCATTTGACCTCCATGACTTCTGATGAGAAGTCAGCCTTTAATCTTACTGAGGGTCCCCTGTACATGATGAGTCTATTTTCTATTGCTGTTTTAAAGATTATCTCTTGTCTTTGTTTTTTGACATTTTGACTATGATGTGTTTGAGTGTGGATCTCTTTGAGTTTATTGTACTTCTGTTGAGCTTCTGGGATATTAAGATTAATGTTGCTTTTTTCAGTATATTTGGGGAGTTTTCAGTCATTATTTCTTCAGATATTCTTTCTGCTCCTTTCTCTCTCTCCTCTCCTTCTGGGACTTCTGTTTTGCATTCCCTGGGATGCTGGATGCTGTCCCACTGGTGTCTGGCTCAGTTAATTTTTTTAAATTCTTTTTGCTTTTTGCTTCTTATATTGGATAATTGCAATTGACCTGTCTTCAAGTTAACTGATACTTTTTTCTGCCAGTTTATATATACTATTCAAACTTTAGTTATTTTACTTTTCAATGCCAGAATTTGTTTTATTATTTTTTTTAATTTTCTCTCTTTATTGTGATTCAGTAGTTGGTGAAACATCATTTGCATATTTTCATTTAATTCTTGGACTTTTTTTTTTTTAGTTCTTTGAACTTATTTATTATAGGTGATTTAAAATCTTGTCTAATAAGTCTAACTTTGGGGCTTCCTCAGAGATAGTTTCTATTGATTGCTATTTTTCCTATTTATGAGCCATACTTCCTTTTTTGCATATCTCATATTTTTTTGTTAAAACTTGACATTTTGAATAATAATCAACTCTAGAAATCAGATGCCATCCTCCCTAAGGTTTGTTATTGTTGCTGTCTCTGTTGTTGTTGCTACTTGTTTTTTCAGTGATTATTCTATAAAGTCTGTATTATTTGTTATTTTGATCACTAAAGTCTCTGTTCTGTTACCTTAGTAGCTATCTAATGATTGATGGGAGGTTGAACTAATAAATCTCTTATCCTTTCCTGAGAAACCTCTGTGTATGTGTTGGGGTATGTTCTCAGTGCTCCATCAGGCAGTTTACAACTCTGCCTTAGACTTAGCCTTCACTTTCTCCTTACACAGAGCCTCAAAGTCAGCCAGAGGTGAGAGCTTAGAACCTTCTCCAATCTTTCATGGTCATGCACAAAGCCCTATGCCTGTTCATGACCCTCCAGGGTATGTTGGACCTTTTCATAGCCCTGTGTGGACATCCCATTCTCCAGTTTTCCCTTTAATTTTTTTGATCAGCCTCTTGTTAGTCCCAACTATCAAAGCCGCCTCCGATAGCTTTAGTGTTAAACAATTGCTGCTGATTGTCCTCAACAAATGCCTTGGGGGGAGGACTGTTTTTACAGAGGTAGGTCTGAGTCAAATGAAATGAAGTGCAAAATGGAACCATGTAATGACCTGCAAGATTAGTCAAATAGTGACAGTTCTCTGGGGATGGACATTTTGGGGAACTCTAAATCTGTACTAATCCCTTAAGTGGCTGATAAGCTGCAAGTTTATATAGCTACCAGAATTATGTGGCGATTGGTTTTCAAGGCTACTCCAGAACCTGAGAGGGGAATGGGATTAACAAAAATTAAAATATCATAAGATTTGCTCTTACCAAGATTCAGCCATTTATCTTGAATAAACAGTCCTTGGATTGTCTTTAAGCCTTCAGTTAATTTCCAGAGTTTTGAAAAAGGTGATTTTGACAGTTTTTTCCAGTATTATCATTGCTTTTATGCAGAAGCTATTTTTGGAGGTCTTTATTCTACCATTCCAAATATTGATCTCTGTTTTTTAAAAACAATTCAGATAGTACAAATAGAACAAAAAAGTACTGTAAATAAGATTTTTACCCTAAACACCTTTTTTCCCCAGTCCCATCTGGAATATTAACTAGTATTAGCAATTGTGTTCTTCATAAATATATGCCTAGAGAAGCATATATGTGTATAGAGATAAGATCTATGTTTCCTTTTATACATATAGAAATATACTGTATACTATAGTCTATACCATTTTCTTTGCACTTGATAATTTACCTTAGATATTGGTCCATATTGATCTGTATTGATGAAGCTATCTCAGTCTGGTTTTGCTCTTGTTGTAGTTGTTTGGTATCCCATGATGGATAGTCCATTATTTATGAATTTTCTAGTATCAGATATTTGGGTTGGTCTACTGTTTTGTTATTTCAAACAATGATGGAGTGAACATTGTTGCATTTACATCTTGACCGTGTGTGCTGATATCACTATAGGATAAATCCCTACCTATGTAATGTAAGATGTATTTGTTTTTAAATTTTGATCGATGTTGATAAATTGCTGCTTCAGTGATGTTTCATCAGTTTATACTTCTATCCCTGGTAAAAGAGAATGCTGTTTCTCCTCACCCTTGCCACATTGTATTACAAAATACATTTTGCTAATTTCAAAGATGGAAAAATATATCATTTTAATTTTCTTCTCTAATTCTTTTTACTAATACCTTTTTACATCTTTGTAAATCTTCCTCCACCACCACACACCACCCTTAAGAGTGCCTCTTTTCGTATCCTTCATTCATTTTTTTTTTAAGCGAGTTTTTGATTTGTAATAGATCTTTGTGAGTTAGGGTGATTAGACTTTAGGTCTGTTTTATGTATTACAAATATTCCTATCTCTAGTTGATTATTTATCATTTGGCATGTTTACAGTATTTTTTTTCTTAATTTTTTAAAAATAGTCAAAATTTTCAGTCTTTTTCCTGTGGTTTTTATGTCTTTTTAGAAAGGTCTTTGCTTTTTCTAAGTTTATGAAAATTCAAACAATTTCTTCCAAGAACTTATTGTTCCATTTATTCATTTATTTGGCTGTTTCATTGTTTGTGAGTGCTAAGGAGTTGTCTCTGCACCATTCCCCTTGATTTAAAATGCCACTCCTTTTGAATACTAAATTCTTTTATGTATAAAGAATATTTCTGGACTCTTCATTCTTTGCCATTGATGTCTTTGCCAATTTGTCCTTTCTCTAGTGCCAAATTTTAATGTTTATTTTTTCCATGAGACCTTTAGAATCAGCTTGTCTAATTCTGTTTCCTTCTTGAAGAAACAAATCCTGTTGTTACTTTTGTTGATAATTACATTAAAAAACAGTGATCTCACATTTTTGCATGTATCAATCAGGATCATGTAGAAAGCTTATTAAAACATAGTTTGTTGGACCCTACCTTTAGAGTTCCTGATACATTAAGTCTGGGCTGGGGCTTGGGAATTTGCATTTCTAAAAAATCCACGGGTGACATTGATGCTGCTGGTCTGAGGCACCATACTTTGAGAAACACTGCAGTAAATATATTTATACATTAATTTTGGGATAGTTGTTACCCTTCCAGTGTTAACATCATTCTAACAACAAGGTATGTTATTTCATTTTTGTCCTGTTTTCCCAGTAGAGTTTCAAAGTTTTCTTTGTATTGATCCTACCTAAGTTTTAAGTTTATTCCTACACAGTTTATTTTTTGTTACTTTTGTAATAAAGGTTAGTTTATAGTTTCACTTAATATCAGAGACATCCCTCCTTTATTTGGCAATTTGTGAATTATTGTTTATTTATGGTTAACAGTTCCTCCTTGTTCAGCTTCTTGCAGTGGAAGTGGGGGTAGTTTTAAGTTACCATCTGGGAAATTGGAGGAAACAGGGAAAGAAAGGAAGGTGAGCTATGTTAAGCAGATGATTCCAAAGCTTTCCCCACTCATGGCTTAAAATGTATTGCCCACATGTGTTTCTACTGCTGGAAAAATTAGTTGGGATAACTAACTCTTCTAAAATACAGTAAAACCTCTGAAAAGTGTTGTCCTTGCTTAACACTTAAGATGAATTACTAATATTTTTCATTCAAATAGCTTGAGCTCTAAATATATGTATATTTAGAGGGCAAAGGGAAGTCCCAGGCAGGGTGAAAGTCTTTATCAATTCCAAGGGCAAAGGATGAAGGAATGATGACTAACAAAAAGATACTCTTACTTTTACAGAAGGTAAGTACCTTTCAGGACCGTAGCAATATGCTGCTAAATATTATTGCGTAGACTGAGGATATCTGAAGATTATTTTTAAGATGTGAAAGATAGATTTTTAAAATTCAGTCTAAATTTTCCTGCCATATAGTGTAATCCAATTTAGTATTTCCCAGTCAGGCTAGTCTCTCTTTCCTTCTTTTTCTATCGGTAAGAGAAATAAAAAGAAATGGAAAACACATGTCTCCACCCTGTTCTTCAATAGTAGGATCATATCATGCTATGGTTGAGGATTTTCTTGGTTACTGTGGTAGACACACTACCAAAAATGACGCTCCCCAAAGATGTCCATGTTCTAATCTTCAGAACCTGTGAATGTGTTACCTTAAATGGCAAAGGGGAATTAAGGTTGCAGGTGAAGTTGAAGTTGCTAATCAGCTAAACCTTAAAAAAGGGAGAGTATCCTGGATTATGCAGGTGATCCCAGTGTAATCATAAGAGTCTTCAAAAGTGAAAGAGGAAAGCAGGAGAGGAGGTGAGAGTGATTTCATGTGAAAAGGAAGGACTCAACCTGCCCTTGTGGGCTTTGAGAATGGAGGAGGGAAAAACAAGCCAAGGAGTGTGTGAGGCCTCTAGAAGCTGGGAAAGGCAAGGAAACTGATTCTCCTTAAATGCCTCCAGAAAGGAATGCAGCTCTGCCAACACCTTGATATTAGCCCAGTGAGACCCATGCAAGATTACTAACCTACAGAACAAGGTAATAAATTGTGTTGTGTTAAGCCATAAGTTTGTGGTAATTTATTTTGGCATTAAATAGGAAATTAATGCAGTTATTAAACGATTAGGACAGAGCACTCACAAATATTGAAGATTTGCTGTGTTGGTAAACATTTAACGGGTGGGTAAAGTTATGCTTAATATGCTACCTGCTTCCATTTTTTTTCTCAAATTGTTAGAATTTGTCCAAAATTCTAAAAGTTTAACTTTTTTTTTTCCAGTTAACATTACATTTTCTGGAAGTTTAATAACTCAGAGTTTATTTAGGGCAATACTTCTTCTATCTGCAATTACTTATCTGGAAATCTGAACTATCTGCAAAGTGACTAAGGACCTCCTTGGAAAATTAGCCTGGAAAACGGCTGAGTCAGAATTAAGAATTTGAGCTTTGGAGTTGGAGGCTCAGACACTTAGAATGTTTGCTAGGACTGGCTATGTGACATTGAATAAGTTATTTAACCCCTCTATGCCTCTTTTTTCTTATAATAGAACTTAAATTATAAACACGTGGTGAGGACTACATAAAATGACATATGTATAGCAGTTAGCATGGTTCTGTCCCATAGGCAGAAAAATTATGAATTGAAGATACAGATACTCAAATTAAAAAAATCATTGTAGTGCCTTTCATCATAAAAGCAAAAACTCCAGACAACTCAAGAGTTCCCAAAGGCATAAACACAGCAAGTAATAGTCATAATGGTATTCTTGAGTTATCGAGTGTAAGCTTTAAACTTTTAAAGATCTTTAAATATGTGAGTATTGGTGCTTAAAGTGGCAAGCTTTTTGTACCTGGAAAATTAATTACACAGAAAATTAATTTATGTGGAATTTATATTGAATGTCAAATGAACAAAATATTTTTAAGTGTGTTTTCATTATGACTCAAACCTTAGCTCCTTCGCTTGTTATTCACCTATACAGCTATGAGCCACTTACCCTTTCTGAGCCTAAGTTTCTTCTATAAAATTTAGGTAATAGAATAGCTACCTGGCAGTGTGGTTGGGAGGATTCGAGATATGGTATATTTTAGCATGAAGCATCTTGCATAGCATATAAGTAGGTGCTCAGTAAGTGGTAATTATTCTCGTGATTATTTTGTGCTCTTCTAAGACTGCATTGCCTCAACACTGACCTAGTTATGAAATCCTATGGATCGTCCTCTTCCTTTATTTTAGTTTCTGTTATATTTGATGCTATTGAACTTCTTGAAATTGTTTCTTTTCCCCTTTTCTAGGTTTCTTCCTACTCCTGTGGGTATTCTTCAGATTTCTTTGCTTGCTCTTCTTCCTTTGCCCACTCCTTAAATACTGGTGTTTCCCAATTTCCATAGGTCTTTATAATTTCCTTTTTCCTCTACATATTGTCTCTGGGTATGAAATGCTTCATGGCACCAGCTGAAAGCGTTTCCCTGAGCACCAGTTGGGATATCCCACAGATGTCTCCTAATGAAGTGTATCTAAGAATGAACTTATAATCATCTCCTGCATACTTTTTCTTTCTTCTCTCTGCCCATATGGACAACACTGTTCATTCATTCAATGAATTAATTCAGTATTCATTGAGTGCCTACTCTGTTCTAAGCCCTGGGGATACAGTAGTGAAGTAAACAAATTACAAATCCTTACCCCTCAGGGATCCTATTTCTAGTGGGAGGCAAAGAAAATAAAATATGTTATGTGTCTGATATTGATAAATTCTGTGGAGAAAAATAAAGCAGGGAAGAGAACTAAGGAAAGCCAAGATGAGGATAAAGGTTGCAGTTCTAAGTAGGATTTGGGGGGAAGTCAATCACTAAAAAGGTGCCATTTGAGCAAAGATCTGAGGAGGTGAGGGAGCAAGCCATGTGGATATCTGGAGGAAGATTATTTCAGGATGGGGAAATAGCAGCTGCGCACTGCGAGGCAAAGGTGTGCCTGGCATTTTGAGGAAACAACAAGGTAGCCATTGTGCCTGGCCTGTGTGAGGGAGAGAGCAGTAGGAGAGAGGTCAAAGAGTTATAGGAAACATGATTGTGTTGGTCCTGTCTATACTTTTCTTAAAAATAGGCAACTAGCCTTCACTACTTAATCTATCATTCTCCTTTCATTTCCTCCTCTTACATCTAGTAAGTCACCAAGTTTTACGGATTACAACTCCCATATTACACTCCTGTCTATCCTCTTCATTCTCACTGCTTTTGCCTTAGTTCAAGCCTTTATTATTGATCAGCTAACTGACCTGCTGCTAGCCTCACACTTTATGTTCATCACTCATTCAAGAGATTGTTTTGAGCAACTTCTGTGTTCCAGGCCCTGCACTAGGTATTGTGGATATCATGGTCATCAAGCTAGACACGATCGTTGTCCTTAACAAAATTCACAGTAATTGGAGAGAAAATCATACAGGCAGTTAGTAACATGACTGTGTAATAAGTGCTTTGAGATTGGAAGTTCTAGCAGTCTTAGTACTTAGTGGTGGGTGGGCAACTCTGACTTATGAGGGTTAGTGCAAGCTTTCCAGGAGAAATTATCTTCCAGTTGAGATCTAAAAGATAAGTGGGAGTTAGACCCTCAGAATGGGAGTTAGACCTTTCCAAGCTAAGGGACCATTTGTGTGAATGCCCAGAAAATAGAACTGAATGTAGCATAATGTGACCAACTAGAGGACAGAGGAGAGTAGCTCAGACTCAAACTGGAGAAGTACAAAGAGCCAGATCATGTCTAGTATCTTCAGGTCCTTTTAAAATGTTCAGTTAATCCATTTGTTACCAAAATGATCATTTTATGACTTGAATATAGTAATTTATCTCCCAGAATTAAAACCCACCAATGACTTCCTATTGGCTTTATGTTAAATTCAAGTTCTGTAATATAGCACACATTCTGTTTTTTTAATTTTTTTTTTATTTGAGGTAACACTGGTTTATAACAGAAGTTTCATATGTACAACATATTTCCACTTCTGTATACCCTACAGAGTGCTCACCACCAAAAATTTAATTTCCATTCATCACCATCTGGTTGATCCCCTTTACCCATTTCACACACACCCACCACGCACTCCTTACCCTCGGGTAACCACTACTGTGTTCTTTGTATCTACATGTTTGTTTTTGTTTGATTTGGTTTGTTCATTTATTTTGTTTGTGTTTCAGATTCCCCATATGAGTAAAATAATACGGTATTTGTCTTTCTCCATCTGACTTATTTCACTTAGCAGAATACCCTCAAGGTCCATCCATGTTGTCACAAATGGCAGATTTCATCCATTTTTATGGCTGAGTAGTATTCCATATACTTGTATGTGTGTATATATATAAATATAAATAAAAACAAATATGTATTTTTTTTCACATCTTCTTTAGCAATTTGTTGATGGGCACTTAGGTTGTTTCCATATTTTGGCAGTTGTAAATAATGCTGTGAAGAACATAGGGATGCATATATCTCTTCAAATTACAGTTTTTGGATTCTTTGGATAAATACCCAGAAGTGGGATAGTTGGATCACGTGGTAGTTCAATTCTTAATTTTTTGTGAAATCTCCATACTGTTTCCCATAGTGGTTGCACCAATTTACATTACCAGCAACAGTGTGTGCGGGTTCCCTTTTCAGCACACAGGGTTCATTAATCTGCCTTTTGCCTCTTCAGTGTCAGCTCCCTAAGACCCCACTCTTACGTTTATGTACTAGTAGTGTGGAACTGCTTGTAATTACCCTCCAGAACACAGAAATTTTAAGTCTCCAGGCCTTAGCAAATACTTGGAATATTCTTTGGCCCTTGCCAACTTCATGAATTCATTTTTGCTTTCAAAATTAATCTCAAATGTCTTCTTCTCTGAGAATCTTTCCCTGAAAACTCAAAGCTAATCATTTCCTCTTCTTTGCTACCACCCACTTCTTTGTGATCTTTTCATTGCAATTATCTCAATCTGTAGCAGTTTGTTTATATGTTAAACTTCTCCACTAGTGTGAATTCGTTGAAGGTCTATGGGTTTTTTGTTTTTGTTTTCATCTGTGTATCCTTAGCCCCAGTATAGTGCATGGCACTTAGCCACATTTAACAAATGTTTAGTGAATTTAATATAATAAATTCTTAGAGCTATAATTCTCAGAGACTATCCCACCGAAATCAATCTCATGTATGAATCTGAGTTGCATCTTTTTAAAGAATCTAAAGGCGTTACATTCTTAATTTAGCATTATCTTTAGTTTTGACTTTCAAAACTTGCAGAAATTTCCCTATCATACTTGTGCACTCTTAATCATTTTTAGTAATTTTAGAATTCCTTTACTTTTAGCCACAGAGTGATAGGCTCACTGTTAAATATTTAAATCATTTTGTAAATTAATATTTGAATGAAAATATTTGTCATTTTTGTTTTCTTATAATAATCCTTTATATTTTTCATCTCTGCTTACTATTTTTTAAAAACCTAGTGTTTTATCATAGACAATGGAATGATTTCACCAATGTAGGTATGTAAGTATCCCAAAACACAAAACTAGCCTTCCTGGCACTTCCAGAGCCCTTGAATAATTTCAAGTTTAACCTCATCTGAGCCCATGTATCCCTTACATAGGAACCTTTAAAGCATCCATTGTAAAAACCACTGGAGATGCCTCATAGAATCTCAGAATTGTCTCATTACTATGGACAGTTCTGAAAAAGAAGAAACATAGATGACAAGTAAATATTTTAAAAATCAAAACCTTACTGTTCATCACTGAAAATGAAGAAAAATATTTTGTAAAACCTTTCTCACTGTCAAGGTTTTTTACTTTTTAATATATTTGGAAATAAGTGTGCTATGAAATGGGTTCTCTCAGATACTACTGATGAAAGTATAAATTGGCCTACTTTTTGAAGGCAGTTTAACAGTATATATTGAATTTTTTTTTAATGTTCATTCTTATTAATACCTCAAAATATTCATCCTGATGGAAATGTTTCAGAAGTAATGGTGATGGTTGCACAACATTGTGAATGTACAAAATGCCACTGAATTGTTCACTTTAAAATAGTTAATTTTATGTTATGCGAATTTTACCTCAATAAATTATGCTTTAGAATATTCATCCTAAGGAAATAATATAGAAATGTTAATGAATAAGGATATTCCGTTCAGCATTATTTATAATAGCAAAAATTTATAAACAAAATCAGGGCTTCCCTTGTGACGCAGTGGTTAAGAATCCACCTGCCAATGCAGGGGACACGGGTTTGAGCCCTGGTCTGGGAAGATCCCACATGCCGCAGAGCAACTAAGCCCATGCGTCACAACTACTGAGCCTGCTCTCTAGAGCCTGCAAGCCACAGCTTCTGAAGCCCACGCGCCTAGAGCCCGTGTTCTGCAACAAGAGAAGCCGTGACGATGAGAAGCCCGTGCACCTCAACGAAGAGTAGCCCCCTCTCGCTGGCAAGTAGAGAAAGCCCGTGCACGGCAACGAAGTCCCAACACAGCCAAATATAAAAACAAATAAATAAATAAATTTATTAAGAAAAAAAAATTTATAAACAAAATCAAAGCCTAGCAGAAAGGGAGCAATTATATATGATACATCTTTATGCTAGTCAACTATGCAGCCAGTGCAGATAATATTTGTAAAGAATTTTTAACGAAATGGGGAAATGCTCAAGAGAATATGTCATATGAAGAACATTGAATACAAAATTATACCTTTGGACAGTTTTGTAAAACAAGCATACATAGAAAAAGATGGGAAGAAAATTGTGAGTATTCCTTGAGCTCCTTTAAGCACATGAAGCCCTTGTCCCTGGGTTTAAATGGCAGGCTTTCCATTCGAGTCTCTTGTAGTTGACTCTGTTAAGATCATCAGCCATGGGGGCTCCAATTTTGTCAGTGGTCTGTTCATTATATCCAGAACCTTAACCATCATGGTACAAAGAGCCAGAATAGAGAAAATGTTATTAACATACTAAATTGGGAGATCAGATTTGGCAGTTTATATTGTCTTTTAGCTTTAAATAGGTTAAATAGGATTGGGGGGCTCACATGGGGGGAACATCAAATTTATTGAATATTTACCATGTGTCCAACTGTATACTAAATACATTCACATTCATCATCTCATGTAATCTTCACAGAAACATTGCAGAGTTAAAACTTTATATACCCACTTTACAGAGAGGAGAACAAAAAGTTGAATGTTCTGCTCTGGTTTATACAGAGCAAGTGTAAATTGAGTACAGTTGAGTACTAAATTGAGTAAATTGAGTAGTCAATTGAGGCTCAAACACTAGTACCCTACTTCTAAATCTATGCTTTTTCTACTACATAACATAGGTTTTATTTTTCTGTGCCATGCTGGACATCACTACCACAAAGCTTCAAATACAAATAGTCCTCAATTCGCAAATAAGTTGTGTTCTAAGTATATTTCTCAGTTAGAAGTGTACATATTAAATGTCTTTTCTCATAGGTATAACATTAAACTCATTAAGTTTCAGCCCCCAAGACTGTCATTTCTCAAGTCTGAATTGGCAAATACTTAGTACTTAGGATGCCACTCCCATGACAGTTGCTAGTATTTATTGAAATTTTCCACGTGCCAGGCACTGTTCTAAATTCCTTACTTAGTAAAGTTTTTATTCATCTCAGCAACCCTAGTAAACACCAGTATTATTCATGTTTTCATATAAGGAAGTTGAACACAAGGTCACACAGGTAATTAATGCCAAAGCCAAGATTTGAATCCAGGCAATCTGAGCTTGCACTGGCCCTAGTATCCTTCTTAATACAGTGTTCGTGGCAGCCACTGAGAAATCCAAATTGGTGCTCATGCTATTTAAAATGTGTCTGTGTTGTAAAAGTGTGTAATGTATATTAGCTGTCAACCCTGGCTACACATCAGAAATACCTGTGGGGTTTTCTAAGCATACAGAGGCCCAATCCAACTGTGGACAAAATGAATCAATATCTTCTAGGGTGGGTTATGGATATCTGTGTTAAGATGTTCCGCAGATGATTTGGGTGTGCAATTATCTTATGTACACAAAGCAAATGGAATTGTGGTGGTATCTCAGGCTCTCATAGGCAAGAGTTTTTTTAATATAACATTTACAACAATGTTAAGCAAGGTAGTATTGCTTATTGATTGGTAGTGTGGCCTCTGGAGCTAGACTTCCTGACTATAATTTATTAATTTTGTTAGTTTTCCGCATGTGACTTAATTTTTGTAAGCCTTAGTTTCTTGATGCATGAAATAGAGTCGGTTTTGTTAAGTAGCATGCAGGGTTGTTGTGAGGATCAACAGAATAAATACAAGTAAAGCAATTCAGCACAGTACCTGACAGTAAAGTTACCAAAGTTTAAGGTAGTTATGCAAGTGATATCAAATAGTAAGTAATGTGGGTAGGGTAGTCATTACATGTTATAGAGCACAATCACAGCGTTTGAGACCAGGTGAGAGAGCTTCCTAGAGTTGATGGCATTTTCAGAGGTCATGTGAAATATAACAAGAAGCTGTTGAGTGGGATCTTTCCAAGACATTGGATCTATTGTGGGAGATATCTTTGAGATGGATAAGCAGAGGAGTTTATGAGATTCGTGTTGAAAGTTATAATTAGGGATAGACTTGCATCTGAGTTCCTTAGTATTAGATTTTGAATCTCAGGCAACCAGAATTTGATTTACTTTATATCTTAATTCTTCAAGAGTTACAAAGGAGTTATTACTCCCTCCCACCTCTTAGTTTCCATGGTATTTTATTTGTATCTCTGCTTTTATGGTGATTTGTGCACATTGATATCTCCAACTCTTTGTACTCCTTAAAACGCTCAAGAGCACCTGAAACCGATCTCACACAGTAGGGTTTCCAAATTTTACTGTATTGAATTAAGAGAGAAGACCCAGTTATGTTCTTTAATGTTAGTTTACTAGAAGAACTATGATGTATATATAATGCTAACAACATGGAAGTCTAAAATTATGTATATGTTGAGATATCTACATTGGAATTAATAAATTATATATAGCTTCAAGAGCCAGGTCTTATTAACAATCCAGGAAATGCTTTTGGTAGGTGAGCATTTGTTATTTCTTCCAAGATCTGTTTTAGTCATAATATTTAAATTTTAGTGTCAAACCTAGTGATGCCTATTTATTCCCATAGTCTGTTTGGAGAAGTAAGTCATACCATATCTAATTTCTATCTTTGAAGCAAGAAAGAGAGGGAAGAAAGGAAAGAGAATAGGTAAGTAGGTGAGCAGAGAGGAGAATTTAAAATGTAGGTCATGTGTAGTTTTGTCCCCTCACAAGATATTATAGTGGCAGACTTGGAAGTAGAGGACCTGGAATGTCAGATTCTCAGTAAACCACAAAGGACTGCACCTACTCAGAAAACCGAAGTTGCTGCTGAGCAGGAGTATATCATGAGAATGGGACTGAGATGGGGTGGAGTTAAACTTCTTGCCCTTTGCACTTTTTCCACTTATATCAGTCATTTCAGAGGCACATGAATTTAAATACTGACAGATAAACTCGACTCTTTACCCCTTAGCCCAGTTGAGGAGTGTGTCAGCTTTCTTTACTCTAATGAGGAATTATTTATGTCACAAGATCCAAAAACATTTATAGGATAAAAGCCAGGCTTGTAAACCTTGTTATACTGTATGCTATTTTCGTGCTGTGTTAAATGGATACACTCTGTTTCTTCCCAGGAGGGAATTGTAGTTTGAATACTAATTAATAAATATTTAATTGAAAAGATGGGTTTGAAATGGATTGCATAGGTGTTTTTCTGGAAAGTGCTAATAACACTTAGGAGAAGTTAGGCTTTGATATCTTCCTTCTACTTTCCATATATAATATGTAATATACCTTCCAGTTTTCATAATATATAATGTGATCAAAACTGGGTATTATACTAATGTAATTTATTGAAATGAGTTTGATCATATTTGAATTAAAATCTCTCTGGAAATGAATATATTAGGAACTAGAAATATCTATGTAGGTGTTCTTGGTCACTGTACTAGTTCTGTAGACTTTCTGCATTATTCCATCAAATAGGGAATAACTGAAACCCCCAAGCCTCAAGTTACAGGGTGTTTTTTTTTGGTAATTTACTGTTTTGGAATTGGAAATACATTTCTACCTTTGAAAACCATGTAGTAGATGGAACTAGGTTCCTAGGGCGGAGTTCCCACAGAGATCACATCATCCTGGCCACCTGGGAAAAGGGAGACCTTTTCTGATTTTTGGATCATTGTTGACAACTACATCACTGAAAATTGAGGGACCCATAGAAAAGAGAATTCCAGAGTGATTATACCTGACAACATTGCTGAATTAATGATATTTTGAAAAAAGCGCTATATTGCTAAAGTAGGTCTTATATATTAATATGTTCCTGTACTGTCATCATAATGATATATAAAAACATTCATTTCCTACAACTCTTTCTTAATCTCAACTTTTCCCACTCATAATTTTTCTTTATCTCAATTTTCTCACTTATTTCCATTTTAATATATGGTACTGGTACTTTATAAGCTATCTCAATCACTTTGTAATAAAACAGACAAATAATTTTAAAATGTAATAAATCTGAATTTTGATACTAACAACTAAAAAAACAATGTGGAAAGATGGAGTCAGCACTAGACTTGGGCTTGGGTTCTACCACCCCAGTTTTTCAATCCAGGGCCGGAGCTTTGTCCTCTCTTAGTCTCTTGGTTTTCTCATCTGCTAAGTGAAGATGAGAACACCTATACCCTAAGGTTTTAATGATGATGAAATCACATTATATTAGGGAAAGTATATAGTATAAACTAGAAAGTTATTACTTGAATCCAGATCAGATTTTCACAGTTTGGGAAAAAATATTTTGATTTCTGTTCATTTAAAACCTATCATTCCTGTGACTGAATTGTTATAGGTTGTCCCAGTCACAAGGAACGAGTCTAGGCATTCTGGATTCTGAGCATCTGGTTTGTGAAGATCTAATTAATGCCACGTTTGTGCTGTACCTAGAGAGCTCCCTTTAGAGAAGAAGGCTTATTCTTTGATCCTCCCATGTTGTCTGTATGCCAGTAGACAGCAAGAGGAAGACATTCTCCAAGCCTCCAAAGCAGGAACCTAAAACACATCTTAGAGAAGTTGTGCTGTAAATAGGATTGATTTGTTTTGGTTTCTCCCCAAAGCTATTTTACTCTTAATATAATTAAACAACTGTGCACTTGTGAGAATATAATTTATACTCACTATATTTCTTATTGTAAATGGGTCTTTCCCTCAGGTGCATCTAGACTAGTTATCTTCATGTTGGCCTTCATTCTGAGCCAGCATTTTCTTCAGTCAGGAACTTCTTTCAACCTGTTTCATGTCCAAGCCAAAAAACTCTGTACCCAGGGCTTCCCTGGTGGTGCAGTGGTTGGGAGTCCGCCTGCCAATGCAGGGGACGTGGGTTCATGCCCCGGTCTGGGAGGATCCCAACATGCCACGGAGCAGCTGGGTCCATGAGCCATGGCCGCTGAGCCTGCACGTCCAGAGCCTGTGCTCCGCAACGGGAGAGGCCACAGCAGTGAGAGGCCCGCGTACCACAAAAAAAAAAAAAAAAACTCTGTACCCAGATGACTTGTTAATGAAGTAGTACTATATTGTTGATTTAAAACCTTTTATGGATCAATGAAGAGCTGTTAGAAGCACTTTTCTTGTTTATATGTAGTTTTGGAGCGGAGAGAAAAACAAAAAACGTGGGCAGGGGAGAAAAACTTTGGGTTAAAGTGCTGGGATAATTTTTTTTTTAATTTACATGTCCACATCCCCCTTTTCCACACTTTGCTTAATTTTAGAAGGTGTGACTTTCAGAAAATAGCTCTTTATCTTTTGAGACTGGTGACTTGCTGTAAATTTTAAAAGAATTACAGTAATTCAGATGTATTTCATGTTAATGGAATTGTTAACAGTCAAGATGTATAATATATAGGTGTATAATATAATATAAGGTGTATAATATAATATTTTATATATATATATATAATATATATAGCCGTACACAAACATCCTTTCACACTGTTAGTGAGAAAATAATTAAAAGACATACAGATTTGAAATATGCTCAAGTTCGGAGGTGGTGCAATGCTTATAATACTTCCTACAAGTACATATATGAAGAAGGTATTATGTTGTGGAGCACAGATGAAAAGCTCTGCAAATTGCGTAAAAACTATGTTAATAGTATTTTAAAATTTTTTGTGAAATGGACATTTGAGAGGAAATGAGGAGACCTGGATCCTAGCCCTTTTATCGCTGTTACGACCTTCGGCAAGTCAACCATTTAGCTCTGTTTTCTTTTCTTGAAAATGAAGCAAGGTCTGGGAGATTACTAAGGTTTCTTCTAGCTGTAAATTTCTTCTTTTTAAAATGTATTTTATTCAGGTATAGTTGACTTACAATGTTGTGTTAGTTTCTGGTGTATGGCAAAGTGACTCAGTTATACATACATATGTATTCTTTTACATACTCTTTTTCATTGTGGTTTATCACAGGTTATTGAATATAGTTCCCTGTGCTATACAGTAGGACCTTGTTTATCCATTCTATATATATAGTTTACATCTGGTAATCTCAAACTCCCAGTCCATTCCTCTTCCACCCTTCCCTCCCCCTTGGCAGCCACAATTCTGTTCTCTATGTCTGTGAGTCTGTTTCTGTTTGATAGATAAGTTCATTTGTGTCATATTTTAGATTCTACATATAAGTGATATCATATAGTATTTGTGTCTTTCTGACTTCATTTAGTATGATAATCTCTAGGCCCGTCCATGTTGCTGCCCAGCTATAAATTTCTGTTATTCTTGTTATTAAAATTGAGATGATAAGAAATTAGACATATTGTACATAAAATGATTGTTTTACTCAAGAGTTATTAATAGTATATAATTTTATATTGCAAACTGCTCTTTTAAAAATATACGAAAGTACAATTTTATTTTTTTCCCAAGTTTTTAGTGCTTTATGTGCTATATTTCTTTACCAGACTTCTTCATTTTGAGAAGGAAAATATGTTTCCAAGGTGAATCTCTTACCCTTTTCATTTCCTACTACCTCTCCCCCAACCCCACCCCCTCAAAAATACCCACCCCGTGCATTCACACTTTAAAAGTAAGTCTGACAACCACAGAACCCACAGAGTGACAGCAGAGGTGCTCTGACAAAGTCTGGGGCGCTACTTTCTGCAGTAGAGATAGACCAATGCTTGGCAACTATGTCGTAAAAATATAATTCAGAGCAAGTAAATGCATGCATAATTTTCCCAAATAGAATGATAAGTAACATGGCACAGTTTAAGGGGAAACGTCATTTCTTTACTTTCACACAGCACTTGCTTTCCACCTTTTTTTCTCTGTTCTCTGCAAAAAATCACAACTACAATTCAGTTTCATAGCTACAGTATTGATCTTGCTTGGTACAGATACATAGTTGATATACAGTTATTTTTCTCACTGGTATGTTTAGCTTTTGAAAGATCACCGCTCTTTTAATAAACCTACATCAGTGGGTAGTATGTGACCAAAGGTGCCCCTATATGGCCCACAGAGCTCAAGACAGCCATCTAGTTTGGTTTAGCTATCCAGTTGGCTGTAAGCACTAATCCAAAGTGAGACATTGAGCAGAGTGAAGATCCAGAAATAGGAATCCATCAGATTTGACATCACATTGACCACAGGAGCTCTGGCATTATGGTAACACCAGGACCTGGACCTGAGCTCTCCAGGTCAGCAACTATCAACTGACCCCAAGAAACATAAATGCTATCGAATACTCCAAAAGGAGGAGGCTCTAAGATGCAACTCGGATGAATACTAAGAGGAGCAAAGAAAGACTTTAAAGCTGAGGAAGAATTCAAATCTGAGTAACAGAAATTTTACTTAGGTCAGGGCAGTATTTTCTTTTCGGGGAAAGCGTTTGTGGATCCTCCAAATGACTTTATCCATACTTTGATTTTTTTTTTAATACCATGGGCCTTCAAGTTGCAGTAGGAATGTAGCCATTTATTAGGGACCGGCCAGACTGATTATTTGGTTTGATGCTTCACATTCTTTGTTCTGATGGGTGTTGGTCCTTGCTGGAGTTTGAGACATTATAGGAATCTGTAAGGATTATTTCTTGAAAGAGTTAAATCATAGGCTGGTATTATTCCTTGAACTTATATGTTTCCTAGTGTCTTTGTACCAGGCTCCTATTGGGTTAGCATTTTGAATTGAGAAGTTACAAACTACCTTTTTAGTAGTAATATTGGGCTGGCCAAAAAGTTTGTTAGGGTCTTTGTAACATCTTATTGAAAAACCCGAACGAACTTTTTGGACAGCCCAATACTTAGATATTGTCACCAATATCTAATTTCAGCTTCCAGTCAGAACTGGTTTGCCAAAATTTCACCAACATTTTGGGCTAAATTTACTTTGTTGGAATGATCACCGTGGCGATTGGGGGCTACCTAACAGCTTTAATAGGTAATGTGGTACTCTGTCCATATGCTCTTGTAGCCCTTCACTGTTTTGTACACATCAGCCTTCCAAAGGCCAGCACCTGCATCTAAGCCATAGGATTGCCTTTGAGCTGCTGGAAGCTACTGGGGGAAAACTTTAAGCAATGAGTGATAGGTTTCAGCTTCTTGTCCTTGGCTTAGGCAGTTCTGAGACATGTATCTTATACCATTTGCCAGGTTCCCCCATTAGATTGTTTCTATTGGCTTCTGTGATACCTAGCTTAATAATGTACCCTGTATTAGCTGCCTGCCCTTCTCTTATCACCTTGCCCCCTCCCCTACCAGTTTCGCTGAACCTCCCAAATAAGTTATGTCCACTCAGTCCTAGTCTCAGGGTCTGCTTCCTTGGAAACCCCACTAAGATAACTAATAAACCCAAAGATGAGAATCCTTCCCGTTTTGCTGGTATAATTTATTTTATACTGTTATGATAAATTGTTTAGAGTAAATGGGCAGTTGTAAAGGTTATCTATTAATTGTTTGGGACTGAAAATATTTAGTATGATAGTATTTTGTATGATACAAAACTGTTAAAATTACTAGCTACCAAATACTGGTAAAAATTAGCGAAGTTATGTAAGTAAAAGGGTCTTATATGGTCACCCTTTTATTAAAATTCTAAACATAACTTTAAAATACTAGAATCAATATAAATAGTAAAGTCTCAACACTGGAAGTAAGAAAAAATGCATTTTAACCAAAAAATTAAATATAGTTCTAACAAAAAATATATTGAAACCTACAGTCTAAATTAAAACAAACCTTAATACTCTTAAAATGCTCAAATATAAATGTTTAGGGATACCTAAAAATGCTAAGAATTGAAAACAAAATAATAAAGTAATAAGATCCTGAGAGACTAGAAACTAGCATTCAGAGCATTTAATATACCAAATAAATGAATAAAATACTTAACGGCCACCTTGATTCTAGAAGTAAAATGTAATTCATTGCTCAGAGGAAAATATTAAGAGCAATCTAAAAATACTAAGAGTGTTAGAGATAAATTATTTAGCACACCAAGAAGTGAATTTAAAAAGTAACCTTTCAAAGCCAGAAATGATCACAGAGCATTCAGAGGAGTCTCAAGGGTAAAAAGAAGGCCTAGGTCTAGTTTGAAGAAGATAGAGTCAGGCAGTGGCTGAGTTTAAGCCCCTTGGATCAAATATGCCCATTCTCTTGATCTGAGGGAAAGGTGCCAGGCAAGAGCCTGGTCACTGTTGATAATCCAGTTTGGGGAGCCCAGGCCGAAACCAGTTGCAAACTGTTTGCAGGCTGTCTTTAAAAGGACACTTACCCTGAAAGAGGAGGGAGAAATCAAGCCCATTTTAGGGACTATAGATTTCCTGCTGGATTTTCCACCCTTTAAGTGTCATTTTGTAAAACCTATGATAGATATGTAAATAAGAAAAGGAAAGATAACTCAGGAAGTTTAACTGTGATGAAGAACCAATGATAGCAGCATTTAAAGCCTTTGACAATAGACAAACTTGGTGTCTCCATAAATCTAATTTGTCTTAGCCTGCTTTTCCTCCAACCACCAGCATGCAAGATAAATTCAGTGTAGCACTCTTTTTTCTTCTTTTGCTCAGTTTGACCTGCTTTGTTTATATCACAAATTGAGAAACTACTATGTATTTCTTCTCAGTGTTTTACTTTTTATAAGTATTTATAGGTTTTATGATTTATATAACTCCAAAGACAATACAGTATAGTGATTAGGAGGAACATAGGCCCTTGGTCAAATCCTGGCTCTGCCACTCAACGAGCTAATGTGACCAAGCACATGTTACTTCACCTTGCCTTGATTTCCTCGTTTGTTAAGTGGGCATGATAAGAACATACTACTCTGTAAGAGTTTTTGAGGATTAAATAACTTAAATGTAAAATTCTTAGAATAGTGCTTATCATATATGAATGCCCAATAAATTTTTCATGTATGAGAACAGTGCATTATGGATAAAATTGGAATTTATAAAATTGTTGAGATGCATAACTGCTTTTTTTTTTGGCGGTACACAGGCCTCTCACTGTTGTGGCCTCTCCCGTTGCGGAGCACAGGCTCCGGACGTGCAGGCTCAGCGGCCATGGCTCACGGGCCCAGCCGCTTCGCGGCATGTAGGATCTTCCCAGACCGGGGCACAAACCCGCGTCCCCTGCATCGGCAGGCGGACTCTCAACCACTGCGCCACCAGGGAAGCCCATAACTACTTTTATATAATGATTACTATGGGGAACATTCATTCTAATTCTACTCATTTCAAAAATGAATATTTAAAACATGACCCATTTGTGATAAAGGATTGCAGTTTTTGCTTATTTTTCCATGTAATATTTACTATGTTCCTAGTAAGGTGAGGAGAAAGTAAATGGTATGCCTACCGTGTGCTAATAATAAGCCCATTATGTCATTTCACATAATCCACAATCAGCCCTACTAGGTAGCTAGTAATAACTTTATTTCAAAAGAAGTTGAAATTTCAAAAAGATCCAGTGATTTACTCAAATAGCAGAGCTGCTGTAATATAGTCTCTCTGACTCCAAGCTTAAAGCTTGTGCCCTGTCTTATTAACAGAGGAGAGGTTCGAATTATGTAAGGGCTGGTATGGTCCAAGCACCAACCATAGTGGATGCCAGGGTCTTGTAGGCCTTATGCTCTGCCAAGTGTTAGCTCCTTAGGGATTAGAACATGGAGAACTCTGGTGGGGGGAGAGGTCCCTCCCCCCACAAGAGAGAGAAGGGGACATATGGAGAGGTTGGAGCAGTGGCTATTTTCCAACAAGTGTGGAAGTCTTTTACTATTTAGTATTTAACAACTGGTATAGCCACACTGTTCATTCTGACCAAACATTAGATATATCAAAATACATAATCTTGATATATCTAATATTTGGATAGATATGTAAAGATTTGAATACTGTATTAATTTTTAATGTTTTTTAAGACACATTTATAGGATCAGGTATAACTGAGAATTCCTTCCTTGAGATTTCTGCTAAACTTTTATTGTATGATCCTTTTCAGTTATATTGATTGATGATTGATCGATCTCCAGATAACATACATTGCCTTTATTTGCAGTCAACAGTTTTTTTTTAATTATGAACTTGCAATAGTTTGGAAGAAACTTGCGATTTATGGTTCTCTGACCAAAAATTGTATTGTTATTGTAAAGACTTTGTCGGTTTGCTTTTCCAAATGTGAATTTGCTCTCATTTATAACCTTCTTCTTGTTACGTCTTCTTTATCCACATCCAAGAAAAATAAAACAATGATGATTTTTACCTAATAATCTATATAGTGTATGTTCAAATTTGCTAAAAACCTAATCTCTTAATTTCATAATCTGGGAGCAACAGAAAATGACTGAGAGTATTTATTCTTTCACCTTTTTGTGTGATAGAAAAATTATTTGAAATGCAGATTTCAGTGAATGAATACATTTTTTCTTGGTTTGTATCACAATATTTCGTATTTTTTAACTGCTTTTGAGATCATTTCTTTCTATTATTTTTATATGAAAGAACTGAATATTTCATTTTATTTTTTGCTTCATTTGCTCTTGTATTTTTTTAACTGCTTTGAGATCATTTCTTCCTATTATTTTTATATAAAAGAACTGAATATTTCATTTTTTGCTTCATTTGCTCTCTGTTGCAACCAGCCAATCAGTAAATATTTTAAACGTTTTATATTTAATTTTTACCGAACATGAACCCATCATACTAAGTTTTCCTTCCACATATTAATTTGCAGTTTACTGTACCTAGTTAAAGATCTACTTACTGTATATTTATATAGGGTGCATTTTATTATTTCTGTATCTACCATGGTACCTACAGCTGTATTCTCAGTGCTAAGGAATCATCAGAAGATCACAGCATTATAGATGCTGGCCATGTTTGGAACATTTAATATTCGACTAATTTTAAGTAGCATTTAAAGCTATATATGAGAGGTGGTATTAAGACTTAAATCACTCAGAGAAAAATGGCCTATAATCTGTGGTTTAAACGTTCAAGTATTTTTCTGCATAGTCATTCAGCTCATTATAAACACAGAGAAGATGGAACAAATTTCTGGAAAGACTTCACATTTTATATGTATAGCATTTGACTTGTCACCTTTGAAAGATCTAAAATGATATTCCATTAATTTTTCATACATCCCACAAAATCTTGACAGGACAATCCTCTAAACCTGAAAAATCTCTAATAAACAAGAGTGACTCAGAAGCTCTTTTTGGTTGCATTTGTGCTCATATTTGGATTTCATTTTTTTATTTCTCAATTATCTTTCACCGAGTCAATAATGACCCCATCTTTGTTTAATCCCAGAGGTAATTTGTGTAATCCAGACATCTTTTTCTGTTTATAAGGAATTTATTCCTTTGGCAGTGTGTTATTTTCTCCAACAAAACTCTTCATTATTTGACAAGTTGGGATAATATTGAGCTGTTCTTGGTAGGATTTGAAATATTGTTTTTGAAATATTGTTCTTTTGGTAAAAGATAGCTGTTTCCAGATGTCATAAAATCAGTCATTACTGCAGCTCACAGAATTTCTTACATAATATGGTTTCTTTTGCTGTTATGAGTGCCGGCACCAAAAATCTGCAGAAGGTCAGAGCCTAGGTGGCTTTGATACTTTAGTCACATTAACGTGTTTTTCAGACATCACTAAGGATGATATTCCTATTCTTCTGTGCATTTATTTGCATTTTCTCTGCTTGTCATTTTATTGTTTCAATGGGTTGACATATGGGGACTTCACCTCCTTGCACAGAGCTCTATCACCTCTCCTCTTTTTGTTTCTGTTGGAAATTGCGGTAGAATTTGATTTGGTTATGTAGGTAATTTTCATTTTGGTTTTTTCCCCTCCATTTCTTTCTTTTATAACTTTTTAATATTCTCCCAATATACAACCACTTGTTGCTTTCTTTCAGTTATATTGGCTAAAGTCTCTTTTATTAGGATATTACCTTGAATATTTATTTCCATTAATGAGGAGTGATGATTCATCATTTTGGAGGGCTGTTTTGTTTATAATTTGAAAAGTCACTTTGGCTTTACATGTGGTATATAAACTATGTGTTATATATAAAGTATATGTTATATAAAAAGATTATGCTTTCTTTACATTATCAATGTTATAAATATTGGAAGGAGGGTATTTACATATTAAAGGATGTTTAAAAAGTCTTATAGCATAAATTTGGTGTTTGCCTAGGAGCACTTTTTATGCCAGTTTTAATAATCTATAGCTGTATTGTGAAGCTGCTTATTTAAAAAATATCTACAAGAGAGCAATTTTTAGTCTGTATGCACATACTTTAAATTGTATTTATTTAAAATTTTTCTATAAGTTAATGTAAATATATCTTCCCTCTAATTAGTTTTCTCTCAAATTAGTCTTAACTAACAAGTACTAATTAATGAGTCTAGCATATCTTATTAATTTTTTAACTTACATGATTTTGTTTTTATATAGAGAACATCTTCCAAAGAGACTTTTCTGAGTTTTGATTCAATATTTTCTGCTAAAGCTCCTATAACACTGTAGTAATTTGTTCAGTTAAATACAGTGGACCTATTATTTTAGACCTATTATCTTTGTTACCACCATGTAAATAAAACATGGTTCATATTCTGGATCTGAATTTCTTTTTAGGCAGTGGGCTGGATTTATGATAGATTCATGAAATCTTTCTTCATAATAGTGTTCTTTGAGATGTCAGTGTCTTTTATGTCAAATGCCCCAAAATGTTGTTGTAGCACCATTAATATACTGGAAAATACGTGAAACTTCTTTAAGGCCTCCTAATTTTTGTGCACAAAAACAATGGTTTCTCTCTCTCTCTCTCTCTCTCTCTCTCTCTCTCTCTCTCTCTCCCCCTCGTGCATGCGCGTGCACACGAGGTCATGGACCCATTGTCTGTTTCAGCAGCAGCAGAACATCTTTTTTGTTTTGTTTTGTTTTGCGGTACGCAGGCCTCTCACCGTTGTGGCCTCTCTCGTCGCGGAGCACAGGCTCCAGACGTGCAGGCCCAGCAGCCATGGCTCACGGGCACAGCCGCTCCGCGGCATGTGGGATCCTCCCGGACCGGGGCACGGACCCGTGTCCCCTGCATCGGCAGGTGGACTCTCAACCACGGCGCCACCAGGGAAGCCCCAGAACATCTTTTTTGTTAGGCAAAATTCCAGTTCTTTCCTTTGGTGGCATGAAGTTCAGCATCATTCCCCAGGTTTTGGTTTTATTCTTCATGTTGGCTCATGATCAATTTATAATATTTAAACCCCAAGGTTTTAACCTTGGGGTTAGTTAAATATGTTAGGTAGTAAATTGCTGACTGGTAAGACTAGTGCCTGTATTTTGCCATATTGCTTTAGAATTTAAAAAATTAGTGATACTCTGTTAAATGTTCATGAATTTCTGTTGTCTTCCTCCAAAAGGAGGCAGTACAACTTTGGTGTTTGACTTGTGAATGCTTTTTTCAAAACATTCTTCTCTTGTTTGCTCATAAAATTTGTTGTGATTCCTAATCATAAATTCAAAGAATCATGGAGTTGAAAGGGGCCTTCAAGGTTTCCATGTTTCAGAAGGAATTTAAGCATACCCTCTGATGTTGAAATTCCTTCTTTGATATCCCTGTCTCTTGTCCAGTAATCTCATCTACCCTTTTAGCATAATCCTGAACAGTGAAATCAGTAGTTGTTGTCACTCTTACATTTCTTCCCTCTTTTTCCTCCTCTATAGAATTTTCCAGCATTGAAAAGTACTTCATTTCTGGCATTCTGGAAATGTAGGCAACTCCTGTTGGTGATGATAATCAGAGAAAGAGGAATATGATGTTTTAGAAAAGAAAACTGAGGTTATGTCAGTGGTAGTGACTTTTTAAGGAAGCCACACACACACTCACACACAAAAAGATAAAGGGGGGGATAAACTGCTAGAAATGTGTTGAGAGACTACTGGGAGAGGACTCAGGAGGCAAGAGGCAGAACCTGAGAAGATAAGAAGATAGCATCAACATCATCATAGCTATTTATCCTATAAATAGCTTTATACTGTTTCTATAGCACTGCCTCTGAGGAAGTCCCTGAAAATTTCTAACACATGGAAGGATAAATGAAATGATTCCTTTAAAAAATTTTTGTTTTATTGAATGTAAACCTATTAACACAGACCTTCATATTCACTTGATTTCGTTCTCCCAATCCATTTTTTTTCTCTACAACATACTCATTTTTGTCAACCTTGAGTTCTCATTCCATAGTAGTTGAGGAATGAGAACCTTATTTTTGAGGTTGAGAGAGACTATATAGAATTATAGTAATAAATGAGCTGCCAACCCATTTACTGGCTGCAACTCTATTAGCTCATTAATTGTCTATCAATAAGCCCAATAGGATAATAAGATTAAAGTTGAATTTAGTATTGCCAGAATATTCATATGTGTGTTCTTGGTACTGTATTTTGGCAAAATGTTGTACTTAGTTTTTTCTCTCCAGAAAGGTCAGTTCTCAAGGTGTTTGCATATTAGTGTAGCCAAAAAATCACTCACTAGTATTCTCCAAATAACAGATGTAATTAAGGAGGTCTGTCACAACCAAATTGATTATTTATTTTAGCTGAAGAGATACCCTGCCTAGACCAGATGGATGTTTTTAGAGAATGCTAGTAGGGAAAAAAAAAAGGATGGCTATTTTTTCTTTATTTAATGAAAATATATCATTTACTGTGAATACTTTGAATACCCTGGTTATTATCAACTTTCATACAGAGAACTTCAGTTGCTTTGGACTTTATAGTTTCCTACTGAAGCCAGATCATATGGACAAGTTGCAAGAGGGCTAAAGACAAGGCTTACTTTGGTGGACAGGATTTAGAATAACCTATGGTTGGTTGTTTTTGAAAGTGACTTGGGCATACTCAATAAGGGCCTCTTAGGCTGTTTACCACAAAAAAATAGAATAGCTACAAAAAAACATATATAAAAGTTATTCCAGATCCACTAAAAGAATGATCTGGAATAAATCTAATAATGGTCCTAACTGGCACTAAGAATGGCTTGAATATGCTCAGTCTAAGATTATTCTCTATGATAAAAACAGTTGAGAAAACACATCTTCCATGGATTGCATGATTAGAGCTCTTGTACTGAAGAAATTTGGAAACTTTAAGAAAGCAAACATAGGCTAAAAATATTTTTAATTCTTTGAATGTTTGTTTTCTGTTAAGACTTTGTGAGGTTTTTTTATTCTATAATTTCTTTCTATAATCTGTTTCTATTCAGCCATATATGAAACTTGTGAATTAAAAAAAAATTTTACATCACTGTCAGATCAGAATAAATGGGATCTTGAGGGCTATGAAATTGCATACTGCTAATGGTATGAAAGCAATAACCTGTAAAAGTTTAGTTAAATATAATTCCATAGCTCAGGGAAGTAGAAAGCATGTTTTCTTCCTATAAAAACTGCCATGTTTTAAACTTGGGAGTGCAGTGATATTTTAAGAAGGCAAATTTTTTTGTAGAAAAAATTGAGTTAAAACCATAAGTTTTATATCCCAGTATTGAACCATACTTCATTGATTTTAATGTGATTAGGCTTATAGTACATTACATTCAGAAGCAAGACTGAGGTTTTTAGGATACACCCTTTATATCACAGAGGCTTTATTATGTAAATGGTACAGAAATAATAGGAAGCATGTAGAGCTAAATGAGAACTTAGAAATCATCTTATTGTGAGGAAGAAGTGTTGGAAGTAGACCACCATGACATTTTCCTTTCTGTGGGAAACCTGATAAACTGCAAAAGGGTGGAAGGCGTAAGGCGGAAATGATATGAGGATGTATTAGATAAGGCTACCAGAGCTAATGGATGAGGGTTTCAGGAAATGCTATAGTTAATTGTAGACTGCATGAGTTGAAAACCCAGCTCTGCCAGTTATTATCTGTGAAACATTGGGCAAGTTACTCTCTCTCTTCCTCAACTTACTTATCTGTAAAATGTAGATGATAAAAGCATTTCTTACTGTTGTTGTGAGGATTAAATTAATTAATGCTACATAGAATTTAGAAATCAATAAATGTTAGTTCTTACTACTGTATTTAAAAGCAAGGAGGAAGTTTTAGCAACTTATATGACAAATGTTGGAGATACCTAATGTCCATTATCTAGAAGTCTGTATTTTTAATCATTGAAGAGTAATATATATAGGTTGTGAATTCTTTGGTGATGTAAAGTATTGTGTGATTTAGAGTTATTGGTTCTTCTTAAAACAGGTGGTTTTCCTAAGGAAACACTGAACCATGTTCCCTATGACTTCTGTGTTAAGTATATTTAAATAGATTCTAATTTACTGAAAATTGTTCATTCTTGTTAATTTAGTTGCTATTAATACCAGTGATTATTACGCTATTACTCTCAGACAAAATTACCTGGTTTATTAGACATTAAGAGAGTTAGGTGCCATAGTCTTCAGAACAGATGGGAAAGTTCATGCAGCATAGGGAGATTACAATTTTTAAAGCATTCATAGTCATAAAGTATACTAAAGAGAAAAGCTAGGTGCCTTACTTAATCACTGTAAAACACTGTACTTAATTACTAGAAAAACATGCTAACTCTTAAATAATAACAAAAGTAGAAATAAGGGACCACAAGTGAGTACCTGATTAATTAGCTAAGTAATTTGCAATAATGAGTGAAGGAAGTCAGAAGAGAAAGATAGCTTTAGTGTCAGGTTGATGGAAATTTCCGTTAAGGAGCAAGCAGTATCTGAGCTAATTTTTGGTTGACCAAGAGATGAGAGATAAACAGCAAAAGGCAGCTGAGGTCAGATAATAGAAGATCAAGAGTCTTCTATTAAAAGACACTGGGACTTCATTTCATAGCTGTGAATCACAGAGGCAGACTTACAGCCTCTGCTACTGGTTTGAGAGGTGGAATAGCTCCCTTTTTGTGAAGACATTTGGGAAGTCCATGACTGTTGCCCAGCTGTTAAGCAGCACTAAGCCGGGGAGAAAAAATCGACTTTGGTCACGAACTTAAGATTGATGTTAACTTAGTAGAAAAACCTAAAGTCTTTAGCGGCACATGCATGTAGGAAGAATACTTTATTAGGAGCTCTTCCATCTTAGGCAGATAAGAGAAAATATCTATAGTTTTCTTTCAAGGTTTAGTACTTGTTGATTACCATCTTTATTGTGTATAACAGAGACTCCGATACTTACCTCTGTTTATTAGACTTTTCTTTTTCAGAAAAAATCTAAAGAATAAGTGATGTTGAATATATTATTTTTATTGTGAAGTACTTCTGGACCTGTTTATAAGAATTTTCAAAACTAAAATGTTAACAGCCTATTTCATGTTATTTTTAGTAAGTTATGTTTGTGTGTGTGTGTATGTTCTTGAGGAAAATGAATCAAGATGTTTTCTTGGCCTTGTATTTAAACAGAGCAAATGATATTAGAGTAGCTTTTCCCCCCCACTAAGTTAAGGACAAAAAATGTTAATTTTGAGACATTGAGGGCATGTTTCTAGTTATATATGAGGTTTTAGATTAAATTTTCATTATAGAATATAACCTGATTTTCTCTTTTTTGGGCCACAAGTATTTTATCAATTACGTACACAGTTTATTTAGGAGGATAGCAAAGCTTACAAAATATATGATCCATAAACATTATTTTAGCTTAACTACATTGATTTATTGCCGAAATCCTATTTACTCTTGTTTAAAGTTACTTTTTACCAGTGGGTTTTAGAATTATCTTTAAAGATCAGAAATGTAACCGCAGAATAAACTCAAGAAGTTTTTTTATAAATGCTTACAATGAAGTTCTAGTAATAGTCACTATTTATAAATACTTGGAGCACTGTTTTTTTTGTTTTGTTTTTGGCCACGATACGCAGCTTGCGGGATCTTAGTTCCCTAACCAGGGTCAAATCTGTGCCCTCGGCAGTGAGAGCACAGAGTCCTAACCACTGGACTGTCAGGGAACTCCCTTAGAGCACTGTTTTACAGGGACTGTAGACCTTTTGTATTATGATCACCAGAGATACCTCTAAAAATAGAGACTCCTATTAGCCTAGTTCTTCTGAATCAGAATCTCTGGGCATGGCACCTGGGAATCTATATTTTATTTTAAAGTAGTACCTTTGGTTCTTAAGTGCATTATAGTTTGGGATTCACTACAACCACCATTATGCCATGCTTGGATCCATGTAATCTAACATATAGATTGTTGAGGTAGGTTTATGTGTGTCATGGAAGCTTTGAAGTCATTTTAAATATTGAGTAGTGAGATTAGCAAGTATCTTACTAGTTTTCATAGACATCTGTAGTAAGTATTTTTTTTAAGTTAATGTCTTATTAGTTATCTGTAGAAACTAAGTCAAATAGTTGCAGTGAGATTGTTTCTTAACCTGCAGAACAGATATCCTTCCTCAATAATTTCGAAAAATAGTTTCTGGCCCCCATGTGATACCAATTAAATCAGAATATTTAGGGAAGAGACTGAGTCTCCATACATTTAGTGCCCCAGGTGTTTTTAATGTGTAGCTGCAACTGAAACAAGGATCTACACTAATGACAGAAAGGAACAATGATGTTCCTAATCAAAAAGTTATTGATTGGCTTTGGAATCCATAGTGCTGAAAACCACATGCTAAAGGTATGGCACTGTAGCATCCAAATCCTGTTTCCCTAACTGCTTGTCTCAGGCTTATTTAAAAAATCAAAGGAAATCAGAATCAAATTATTTCAACAAAGAGCATTTTCTCTGAATAATCCCAATTCTCTGTTAGAGGCAATTTCTTTTAAAAGACCCCTGCTAAGCTTTACTAGGTTGATGTAAAGCACTGATTGGGCAGTTGAAGTGATAAGGGGTAAATAATACCTTTTCATGAGGACAGAATATTTAACTAATTGATTTCTATGATTTTGACTTTTATAGGCAACTCAAATGTAATTGAGAATATATTTTTGGTAATTATTCATTCTGAACAAGGGAAGTATTTTCTAGGGTAGGGCTACTTTCATGTAGGACATCAGAATCAATGTGTTTAAAATTATATTTCTTAAAAATGTTGATAGAAACTAGGTTAGCGAGATAAAATTAGTACTTATAGAAACTATTAAACTCTATGCCAGGAATCAAAATATATGTTTCACAAAACTTTCTGATCTTCTAAAGGGAAGAATTATTATTACTGTTTAGTTACATAAAATATGTCCTATGATACATACCTCCCTTTGCACACAGTTATTAAAGAAATCATAAAAAATAATTTCAAGATCTCCTTTAATAGTTAAAATAAGTAGAAAAATATTTATAACCTCAAAGTCATGATATTTTCTTATGTTTCTCTTTTAGATGCTTATTGAAGATAACAGTTTCTGCGTATGGGAAGTAGATATTGAAGGGTATATGGTTTACAGACAAGATCTTTAAAAAATAGACACTCAAGGTAAGTAATAAATATAGCCTCATAAATAAGCTAATTTAAATGGTTAGGGCTGCCAAATTATAATTTAATTTGCTAAACTTGCTTACTTTTTGTCACTGGCCCTGTCTAAGCAACCTCACAACCACATTCATTCATTTTCGGAAACAAATTTTTATGCCCTAATACCATCTTGACAGGAAGTATCAGATTTCATTTATAATGGGAAGTTGATAAAATTGATGTATTATGGAAGAGTGCAAACCAATTAAGAAGACTGGAGAAGAGATTAAGTAAGCTTCCGTCAAAACTGTGTGCATAACTCAGTAGAGTTTAACTTGAAAAAATAATTTTACAGAAACTAGTATCCACTGTATTTTTTAAATTTATTTATGTCCTTAACCATATTAAAAGCGTGTTTTTTAACCACTCCAAAAAACACTGTCATAGTTTCAAATACTAATAGTATTACCTCTGAATACCAAACCTCTTTTTCACTATTTCTTGAGCCCCCAAAGATTTGTTTTGACTTACCATATCCTTTCACTTATATTCTGTGCATGTCTCCCATGACTGTTCACATGCTTATGTTACTAAGTAAATTTCTGAATACACTTGGTAAAATTTTGAGTGAGATACAAAGAATACAAAATGCAAAAAAGGTACTTTAAATAATTTTGTGTGTCAGGTAGGTACACTGGAACCTTGGAGAATATGTGACCTGTTAATGGGACACTTTTGTTTAGCTCTAGAATCCTTTCTAAGTGGGAATATTAGACCAGTAAAATTAAATTTTGTTATTTTTTTTCAGAAGAAACCAGAAATACTTTGAAAAGTCCTAATTTTTCAATATCAGCATAAAATTTTTCCTGTGACAAACTCCACTTCTGCTACTGTGTGAATCAACTAAAACAGTATACAGCCTCGGTGCAGGAATTTTTTTTTCCTTTGCTCTCTATTTTTCTTCTTTTTGAGTGTAGATACTTAGAGTCTATTTGTTCCCCTTAATTTCTGGTTAGCAGCTTAGTGATTTTTGCTAGTTTTCTGGGATGAATATTATTGTCAAAAATGACTTCTCTTGAAAATATAAATATTACTTATTTTTAATTTGTTTCTATAGTTTTATATGGTGAGTTGGTTGCTTAGAAGAGCTATTAAATTGTTTTCTGAACTATAATAATTAGACAGTTATTTTTATAGTTCCTTTATCTCCACAGTCTAACATAGATCATTCTGATTCAAAAAAAAATAAAAAAAAGGTTTCCTTTTTTTTTTTTTTTTTTTTTTTTTGCGGTACGCGGGCCTCTCACTGTTGTGCCTCTTCCCGCACCAGGGCACGAACCCGTGTCCCCTGCATCGGCAGGCAGACTCTCAACCACTGTGCCACCAGGGAAGCCCAAGGTTTCCTTTTCACTGTACCTTTTGCATAGAAAATAGAGTTAATCACATTCCTTAGTTCACATGACACACTGTCATCACTGGTCCATGAAAAGCACTTTATTTATTTATATATTTTCTTTTATTCTCATTTCCACTCTCATGCTGCTGACCTGGACTCATAGGAAATCATTCTAATGTGATAGTCTAATATCTGTTGCACTGTTCTCTTTTGTTTATATGTATTTTCAGAACATGAGTATTGGTTTATATATATGTATTTTTTTAATATTTTAAGTGGAAATTTTTAAATAAATAAAAAAGAAAAGAGAGTATAATATCATGAACTTTCATGTGCCCGTCTCTCAGCTTCAACAGTTATCTCACGGCTGAGCTTGTCTTAACTATATCTTATGCCTTCTCCCCTACTTACGCACATTAAATTTTAATATGCATAAATGGTATTGTGCTGTGTAACTCATTCTCTTTATTGCTGTTTCATTTTACTTATCTCTACATTTTTATCATTTATTTATGTTGTTGTGTTTACATTGCTTCTAACTGCTGCATAGTATTCCAAGGTTTGTAGCTATCATGTTTTAACTATCCACATTTCCAGTGATTTCCACCCAGATTGCTTCCAATTTTCTGTTGCAACAAACAATGCCACGATGAACATCCTCATATTTCTCCTAGCATAGAACTTTGCAAGGATTTCTTTGGGATATATACCCAGGAACAGAATTGCTGGGTTTATACTTAATCTGTCTGAGTCCTGCCAGGTGCTCTGCCAAATAAATACTTGGACCACACTTTCACCAGTGGTAACCCCCTCCTTCCTGCCAACCCTTGACATTATCTAGCTTTCTAATACTCTCAATCTAATGTGTGTAATTCTGTAGCTCACTGTTTTAATCTGAATTCTTATCACTAATGAGTTTGAGTATCTCTTTCATATTCTTGTTGGCCTTTTGGCGTCCCTCTTCTGAAATTCCTTGTTCATATTCTTTATTTTTCATTTGGGCTCCTATCTGTTGGTTAATGTTCTTTAAGAGTTTATTATATATTTTAGATCTTCATTTCCTATCAGTTTTAGATATTAAAAACAATCTTCCATTTTTTCAACTTTTTAATTTTATGCATGATGTCCTTTAAGTAGATATTCATGTTTTAAATATTCAATTAAAAATATTTTCTTGAAGTCTGCTGCTGGTGTACAGAAATGCTACTGAGTTTTTGAAACTTGACCTTGGTTCTAACACTGAATTCTCATTCTTAATAACATTACTGTACTCTCTTTCATTTTTATAGGGAGATGATCATATTATCAACTATACATAATGACGGTTTTATTTCTAATTTCCTTATCCTTGCATACTTTTACTTCTTTCTTCTTTCCAATACCTTTGGTCAGTTCCTCTGGAACTATGTTAAATGGTAGTACTGACAGTAGGCATTTTCATCTTATGCCTAATCTTAAAGAGAATATATCTAATTTCTCACTTAAGCATAATGCTTGCTGAAGGTTTTTAATATAAAACCTTTACCAAATTAAGAAAGGTTCTTATTTCTAGCTTGTTATGCATTCTTACCATAAATAACTTTCAAACCCATAAAATGTTTTTTATACATCTGTTAAAATAATCATGTGATATTTATCCTGGTATATTAATGTTGTGAATTATATGGATAGAATTTCTAATGTTAAACCATGCCTGCATTACTAGTTTACACCCTACTTGACCATGGTGCATTATTTTAATACATTACTGTATTTGGTTAGCAAATATTTTATTTAGGATTTTAGAATCTACATTCTTAAGTGGAATGTGCTATACTTTTTTCTTCATTTTCCTTGTCTGGTTTTGCAATTAAGATTACACTGGCCTTATAAAATGAGATGAGCAGCTTTTACTCTTTTTCTGTTTTCTAGAATAACTTTATATAATACGAATTTACTGTTTCTTTAATGTATGTTAAAACTCATATGTAAAAGTATCTGGTTGTGAGATTTCTTTGAATGCTATTTATGTCTTTAATTCCTTTTGATCTATTCAAGTTTTCCCCTCAGCTTCTTCCAGTCCCCCTCTCATGGGTACTGCTAACACCTGATTGTCCTCCCACCTGCAGGTATAATAGCCCAGACCCACTTTCCTTTCAGTCAGGAAATACCTAGACAATCTCAGTGTCCACATCTGAGCCATGTAATAGTCACTCTGTTTTGAGCTAATGTCCTAACCCTGACCAGTGGGCTCTGATCTGCCCAATCTTGCTTGACTTAAACTGCCGCTGACACATACCTAAATTAATCCTGAACTCCAATAGTTTTCTACTATTCTATAACCAGAAACTTTGGTTAACAATGCTCTGAATTGACTTCTTTACATCTCTTAAAACCTTTGCCATACTGCTGGTTACGTGTGTTAAGGTTGTGTAAAAGGTAAGTATTTTGACAAAAGAACAAGTAAGGTTATTATGTTCAGGGAAGGTTAAGTGTTCGGAAAAAAATAGGCAACCATCCAGTCTAATGTCCTGTACAGTATATACCAAATTGTAGTTAACTTTGGAAGATTTTTACTTTATCTCCAGAGTTTGACACTTTATTGTAACCATTTATTATCAGAAGAATAATTAAAGGTATTTCCATGTACAAAAAGAAAAAAGAGTAGAGAGCACAAGCAGGAAGTTCATAGACCCACTAACAAAAAGAAATGATAAATAAACATATAATAGTTATAATTTTTGATGCATTTGAATGTGTTTCTACCATCTTATTTCAGTTTTTCTTACACACTTTCATACTATATCTTTATTTCTTTTTAATTCTTTCTTACTTAAAAAAAACTATATATAAAGTTTTATTTTTATATATATATATATATCTATATATATATATATATATAAGATATATATATATCTCCCCTAAAAAGATTCTTGCTGGGGCAAATTATGTATGAGACTTAGAGGTCTTATTAAGGAATTTAAAGTTTAGGTTTTATTTTAACTCTACAAGAAGCCATTGGTGGGTTTTGAACATAGGATTGATGTGATTTCTGAAATTTAAAACATCTTTGGAAAACATTGGATGATAACTATGACATTAGTATTTTGTTTTAAAAGCAACTCTTTAAAAGCCATAAAATAATAGATGTGTAATTTTTACTATAAAAATTTTAAATAATTAGAAAGATCTATAAATTAACTTTAAAAAGCACTTCAAAACCTAAGAATTAATAGTTAGTAGCTACAACAAGGAAGATGCTGATTTTCTTAATATACAAAGAGTGTCAACAATTCAATATGGAAAAGACAACCCATTTTTATAAGACTTGAACATGTAATTTATCAACGAAGAAATACAGATGGCTAACAAACATGAAAATGTTCCATTTTCCAACCTCTCCCTTGCATTGTAGTAACATTTTTCTAGTGATCAGTTGCTGCCTGTCATTATGTTTTGCTATTCTTTTCATTCGCTTAGAGTATCCTTGTTATCAGTGCCATGCTAGTCCTTTTTTTTATTACTCATGACCGAATGTAATGGTTTTACCTGGCATGTATGCGTGTGTGTGTGTGTGTGTGTGTGTGTGTGTGTGTGTGTGTTGGTGGAGAGGGTCCAGAGTATTGTTCCCAATTTGCTTTCCAAGGAGCAGTCTTCTCTGCTGCCACAGACACAAAATATTTCCTGTAAATATGGCTTGTTTATGTATTCTGTGTGTAACCCCTACCTTCTTTACTTCTCTAAATCTAACGGAGTCTACTGGATTCTGCTGATAACACAACTCACCTGTGTTCCCATACCTGTGATTATAAACAAGGCCTGTAACAACTTAGGGTGTGTTATGTACCTTCAGGGCATATTTTTTGCCATCAGTTTCTGAGATCCACACCATGGTGTCCTTTACCACTACATTTCTCCAAAACTGCTTCTCTTCACTTACGCTCATGTGGCTACTATCAGGTCTCAGCTGCTTTTGCCTATTTCAGAGTTTGGAGATTACAACTGAATCCTAATATTACTGAAAATATATTTAAATGTATTTCTCCATAAAGAAAGAAAAGGAAAGAGAGAGACATGGAGTGATGGATAGAAAGACACAGAGACAGAGAGAGAAGAGAGAAAATGAATAAAGAAATCAACTCTAGGAGCGGAACTGATCCAGAAAGCAAGAACTCTGGGAAACATGTTATAAAATGACAGAAGGTGAATTATGAGCTGGCCAAAACAAACTTAAGAAATACTTACTTCAAAGTTGAAGTTGGAAAGAACAGAGAAGAGACTAGACATTATGGAAATTACTTTTAAGGAATATAAAAGGTTAAAATGAGAAGAATGAACAAAAGAAGCCAAAGAAAGAATAGAATAATTATAGAAAAAATTTTGTGTGTTATGTCTATAAGTATTGATAGATAAATTGAGATAGA
This sequence comes from Globicephala melas, assembly GCF_963455315.2. Lineage (NCBI taxonomy): Eukaryota > Metazoa > Chordata > Mammalia > Artiodactyla > Delphinidae > Globicephala > Globicephala melas. Next base: position 81,568,058 of record NC_083320.1, on the reverse strand, counting down.
CACTAAAGAAAAAAAAGAACAAATATTTAAGGATAAAATTTAATATCTTTTATAAAATAGAAGGTACATATGGAAAAGGCACACCATGGGCCAGGGAAAATTAACCAAGAACTGTCAGTACTGAGACATAGCTTCATGAACTTCCAGACTTTAAACATGAAGAAAGAATGATTAAGTCACTGATTAGAGGGAAATGGGGAAAAATATTTGCCCTTGTCTCTGATGTATCCACAGTAACATTTAGGGCCAGTTGAAAGTGGAGTAACATCTACATGACCATATAAAAAACAAAGTATTTTGTATTTTAAATTCAAAGTGTCTTTAGGTATAAAGACTACAGACAGTTTTGAACTCAAAGAATATTGTTTTGAAAAAAATTCCTAGAAGATGAACTACTGCCATTCAGTTGGAAATACCTTAAATTACCACAGAAGGATAAGCAGTGAGCATTGAAAGGATTTAACTGTAAAATAAAGATGAGAACAAAATATAAACACTATGTTCTATTCTCTAAAAATAGAAATTACTCACTACCTTGACCTATTTTCTCCCCTTTTCCTCCTGGGTTTTGTAGTTATAAGTTTGTTGATTTCCACTTCTTTAATACTTGAAACTTAAAGAATGTCCATTAAAGCTGCAAATAATAAAAGTATTAGCAGAGTTTAACAGTACAGAGGAAAGTACTAAAAAGTATTAACTGAAGTATGAAGGAAAGAAAGAGCAGGACAGAGTAACAGGAAATATGCTAATATCTTAATTGCTTATAGAAGTGAACTAATAGATTTTGAATAGAGAAATAAAAGACAAAGTTGTATAAATTACCTAAGTTAATTTATAAATACAAAGTTGCATAGAGTTATAAAAACATAACTACTGGAACAAAGATATGTACAGAGAAGCTACACATGGAGAGAAACAAGATAACTAATGATAAAATATTTCTTTTAAAAAAAAATCCCTAAAGTAAGTTAAAATAAAAAGAATGAAAAGCAATTCCATTTATCAGATGCCCACTGTCACAATTATCATTTAAGATTGTACTGAAGGGAATCAGCCGAGAGAAAAATTAATGTAAATGGGCTTTTAGCTTGTGTTGGTTTTTTAGAAAGTGGATTTCCAACTAAATCACAGAGCAAAATGCTATTTTCTGATATATACAAGAAATTGCTTTCAAAATACTGAAAACTAAAGAAGGATAAAAATTAAAATTAAGACAGATAAAGGCAAGCAAATACTTAATGTCAGGCCAGACCAATCGTTCCACATAAACATCAAATGAGATGAACAAAGTCATTTTTTAATGCAAAAAGTACAATACACAATGAAGATGTAGCAGTTATGAATATCTGCAAACCAAATAACATGGTGCCAACACTTATAAAGCAAAAACAATGTAGGTACAAGGGAAAATAGTCAAAAACACACCAGACTTGGAAAGTTTATTAATTCTCTCAGTACAAAACAAATCAGCCAGGCGTGGGGGTGAGGGAAGAATGAGGAAACACTGAAAGCATTTGCACAAGTCAGGAACATTGCAAAGATGCCCACTGTCATGACTATCATTTGATGTTGTGATGAGGGCAAAAAGCCAAGAGAAAAATACTAGAACTATAAAAGAAATTTAGAAAGATGAAGTTAAAAGCTCCATGTGCAGATCATATGATTATATACTTGGAACTACCATCCAGTGGATTTTACTTAATCAACTGAGTGACTACTACAAATAATAGCATTCAATAAGCTATTGTGACACAAGATTAATGTATACGTATGGGTAATTTTCATGTGTAACAAAATAATTTTAAATTAAGCCCTAGTGCCACATTGTGCTTACGTATATTGTTTGAGTATGTGCCATAAACCTAAGAATATTATTAGTTTCCTATGGCTTCTATAACAATTACCACAAACTTGGTGGTTTAATACAACAGATTTTTTGTTCTCTCACAGTTCCAGATGCCAGAAGTCTGAAAGTAGTGTCCCTGGCCCAAAATCAAAATCAAGGGCTATTCTCCTTCTAAGGCTCCAGGGAGAATTGTTTCCTCACCTCTTCAAGCTTGTGGTGGCTGCCAGCATTCCTTGGCTTATGGCCACATCCCCACTTCAGTCTTGGGCTCCATGGCCACATTGCCTCCTCCATTTCTGTGTGTGTCTGATTTTCTCTTATAAGGGCCCTTGTGATTGCGTTTAGGACTCACCTGAATAATCCAGGACAATGTCCTCATTTCAGAATCCTTGATTTAATCACATCTGGAAAGACCCTTCTTCCTTATAAGGTGACATTTACAGTTTACAGGGATTAGGATGTGATAACTTTGGGTAGCCATTATTTAGCCAATGTATGTAGTGAATTAACTTCCTATGCATCTAGAATGATACTATGTACCATTCTTGGGAAAATCAGGAAAATACTACCCTTGGGATAGTTAAGAAAATTTTATTCACATATTTTTGTAGAATTTAATTCTCTCACAGAAACCTATTTGGAAACGGCTATATTGGTGTATGAAATGACAGAATGAACAGGATTATAAACTTAGCAATAGACTTAATAAATGCAGGAATATTGAAAATAATAAAGATGGCATCTCATATCAGTGGGCAATTGTTTAATACATGTTGGGACAACTGGTTAGCCATCTGGAAAGAAAAGTTGAATCCATACCTCACACCATACACCAAGATATATTATAAATGTACCAAATATTTAAATGTAAAATATGAAGCTACAGAGGGTCTCAGTAAACACGGGAGTGGTTTCATTTTTTCTTATTTTGACTTTAGAGTAGAAAAACGTCTTCAAAACAAGATCTATAAGCTGCAAAATGACATGACTAATAAATCTGACCTCATTTTGCAACACAAACACACACACATAGAAGCAAAACTCAAAAGACAAACTTGTACATAGAAAAAAAAAGTTTGCAATTCTTACTGAAGTGACTAAATTTTTTTTTTTTTTTTTTTTTGCGGGGAGTACGCAGGCCTCTCACTGCTGTGGCCTCTCCCGCCGCGGAGCACAGGCTCCGGACGCGCAGGCCCAGGGGCCATGGCTCACGGACCCAGCCGCTCCGCGGCACGTGGGATCCTCCCAGACCGGGGCACGAACCCACGTCCCCCGCATCGGCAGGCAGACTCCCCACCACTGTGCCACCAGGGAAGCCCGAAGTGACTAAATTTAAAAAAAAAAATTTATTGTAGTATAGTTTGATTTACAATATTGTGTTTCAGGTATATAGCAAAGTGATTCAGTTATATATATATTCTTTTTCAGATTCTTTTCCATTATAGGTGATTACAAGATACTGAATATAGCTCCCAGTGCTGTACATTAGGTCCTTGTCATTTATCTGTTTTATGTATAGTAGGTGTGTGTCTTTTAATCCCAAATGCCTAACTTATCCTCCCTCCTTTCACCTTTGGTAACCATTAGGTTGTTTTCTATGTCTGTGAGTCTGTTTCTGTTTTGTAAATAAGTTCCTTTGTATCATTTTTTTAGGTTCCACAAATAAGTGATATCATGATATTTGTCTTTATCTGACTTCGCTTAAATTTGATAATCTCTAGGTCCATCCATGTCACTGCAAATGGCATTATTTTTGTTCTTTTTTATGGCTGAGTAATATTCCATTGTATATATTTACCACATCTTCTTTATCCATCCTGTGCTGATTGACACTTGGGTTGCTTCCATATCTTGGCTATTGTAAATAGTGCTGCTGTGAACATTGGGTTGCATGTGTCTTTTTGAATTAGAGTTTTCGTCTTTTCTAGATATATGCCCAGGAGTGGGATCGCTGGATCATATGGTAACTCTATTTTTAGTTTCTTAAGGAACCTACATACTGTTCTCCATAGTGGCTGCACCAATTTATATTCCCACCAACAGTGTAGGAAGTTTCCTTTTTCTCCATACCCTCTCGCACATTTATCATTTGCAGGCTTTTTGATGATGGCCATTCTGAACAGTGTGAGGTGATACCTCATTGTAGTTTTGATTTGCATTACTCTAATAATTAGTGATTTTGAGCATTGTCTCATGTACCTGTTAGCCATCTGTATGTCTTCTTTGGAGAAATGTCTCTTTAGGTCTTCTGCCCATTTTTTGATTAGGTTGTTTGTTTTTTTAATATTGAGTTGTATGAGCTGTTTGTATGTTTTGAAAATTAAGCCCTTGTGGGTCACATCATTTGAGATATTTTCTTCCACTCCTTAGGTTGTCTTTTTGTTGTTTATGGTTTCCTTTTCTGTGCAAAAGCTTATAAGTTTCATTAGGCCCCATTTGTTTCTTTTTGCTTTTATTTCTTTTTCCTAGGGAGATTGACCTAAGAAAACATTGCTACAATTTATGTCAGAGACTGTTTTGCCTATGTTCTGTTCTAGGAGTTTTATGGGGTCATATCTTTTAAGTCTTTAAGCCATTTTGAGTTTATTTTTCTGTATGGTGTGAGGGAGTGTTCTAACTTCATTGATTTACATGTGGCTGTCCAGCTTTCCCAACACCAAAGTGGCTAAATTTTTTAAAATATACCTAAAAAATACAAAATAATTTAAAAGACTAATGTTGCAGTCAGAAAAATGACAAAGTATATGAACAGGCTGTTTACAGAAAAAGAAATACAAATGCCTCATAAGCATATGAAAATTTCAACTTCACTCTTAATAAAAGAAAAGCCACCGTGAATTACTACCTGTCACCTATTGGAATTTCTGAAATTCTCAAAATTGGATATAATAGTTTTGGTGAGAATGGAGGCATTCTTTATGTTCCTGGTGGACTGTATTGACACAAATCATATGGAGGGTAATTGGCAGTATCTGTCAAAATTAGAAAAGCATGTTTTCCAATGACCTAGTTAATTACTTCTAGGAGTTTATCCACTGATATATTACTTTATGAGATAGGTACAAAGTTATTCTTAGCAATATTTAATAGCAAATGTTGGAGAGACCTAATGTGCATCTATATGGGACAAATTTAACTATGGGCTATCCAGATGAAATACTATGCATCTGTTAAAAGCAAACCAGGAACTTGCTATCTCTAATAAAGAAAAATCTTCATGGTCTAGTTTTTCAAGTTACAATTAAAATATTACACATACAGAACAGTATGTATAGGATGCTACCTTTGTGGTTCAAAGATAATGGGGAAGAGAATGTTCATTTTTATATGCTTACTTATGCAGAAAAATCACTGCAAGGATACACAAGGAATTAATAACAGTGATGATATTATCTCATGGAGCGAGAATAGGAATTAGATAGATGGAGAACAGGAGTGGGAGGTAAATTTTACTATAAAATATTTTAAGCTTTTAAAAATTATTAAAATAAATATATATCTTAAATGAATAAACTTTTGTTCATTTTTTTCCTCAAATATTTATTGAGGGCCTACTTTGTGCCAGGCAGTGTTTTAGGTGCTTGGGATCAGTGAACAAAACAAAGATCCAAACCCTCATGGAGCTTACCTTCAAGTGGTGGGAGAGGAACATTTAAAAATAATCATAATACATACATAGTGTTGTACCTCAGAAGATAATATGTGCTATGAAAAAAAACATAAAACAGAGTAAGTTGTATTGGCAGTGTCAGTGGAATTGGGAGAAGGTGTTGCAATGTTAAATATGATTAGCAGGGTAAGTCTTATCAAGAAAGAGCAAATTTAAGCAAAGACTTAAAAGAAGCAAGGGGGTTAGTCATGTGGATATCTGAGGAAAGAATGTTCCCAGGTAGCGAGAACAACCAGTGTAGACTCCTTGGGAGAGGGACATGTCAGATGTTTTAAATAAAAGGGTTAGAGGCCAGTGTGTCTTTAGCAGAGCAAGAGGGATAGTGGTAGGATATGGGGCCAAAAAGATAATGATATCCATTGGACTTTGTCTTAGCAGAGAAGTAACATGATCTGACAAATTTCTGAAAAGCTTACTCTGGTTTTACCAATGATAATTATTACAAATAGGCTGATGGGGAGCAAGTGTAAAACCTGGGACGTAATTTGGAAATAATGGTGCCTTAGACCAGAGGAATAGCAGTGGAAGTGGTGAGAAGTCATTGGAGCTTGGATGTAATTTGAAATTAAATCAACTGGATTCCTGATAGACTAGATGTGGAGTGCGAGAGAGAGAGGACTCAAGGAACAGGAGGTGTGAAGACATTATCTAGGAAAATGAGAGATTGAATGGCCTAAGAAATTATACTATGATTGGCTGAGAGTGTTAAGAGCCAACTTGAGTTCTTCATGAATTTAAAAGTGAGACCAGTCAGTATATTTATTGGTTTTTCTCCAGCTGCATTCAGCTGCATGACTTAGGTCTCATCCAGTCTAAACAAGCAGATCTCTGTGGTATAATGGAAGGATACCCTTGTTAAATTTATTTTTAAACTGAGTTATAGGACATTATACATAGAATGTTCTCATCTTAATAATTTTTAAAGGAATACATGTATGCTTATTTATATTTATACAAAACTTAGATATGTTTCCCCAAGGTTTAGCTGAACGTTTTTTACATGCTCATTCAAGACATAAATGTACAAGCATCAAATGATCCTTAATAAACCATGCTTCTTATTCTTACTATATTAGCAGGTGGCAAATATAAGATAGATCTCAATTAAAAAATTGAGGGGGGTGGGGATGGACTGGGAGTTTGGGATTGAGAAGTACACACTGCTGTGCTTAAGAGGGATAACCAACAAGGACCTACTGTATAGCAAAAATAAATAAATAAATTTTTAAAAATTGAGGTGACAGGCAGGTAGTGACCATTTAAGGCAGCAATGCATTTCAGAGTGCTTACTTATTTAATCTTTTTACAATTAAGCTTATATTATGCAGTTTTAAAAATGAACGTCATACTTATTTTGAGCTTAATATAGTATATAAAATTGTTTATATGGATTTTATGTGTTTCTGATCATTTGTTAACTCAAAATGCTTAAAAGTTTTAGTGTGTAAAAACTTTATGAGACTATGAAACAAATGCTTACAAAATATCAAAAGAGTTGGAACGATTATTAGCCAGATTGAACATCTAGTGAAAACAGCTTGTAAGGGAACATACAGAGGGGGAAAAAAAGAAGTTGGAAATGAAAGGAGGCAAATATCAAAGGCTGAACCAAACATATATAAAAGATATAAATAATTATAACCCACAATCAATAGCAAAGAGGGAATGTGGATGGGATACATCCAGAAGCAATGCAAGGCATGATGTTGCAGTGTTGGAGACAATAGTTAGACATTGAATGAATACACCACATGCCATGTGATAGAGCATTTTCACTTGACCCAACTGAGTTCTCTTTTCTGAATTCTCTGTATAAGCTGCTTCTAGGAAATATACACAAATCCAGAAATAACTCAACAATGAGACCCTTTACTAGTGGGTACTAAGTTACTACCTGTATTTAGTGAGAGTCAAATATGTAGTGTTAGATTTCAGTCATTGAATACCATGACTAAGAACAAGATTGCGTTTCATGTATAGTGAAGTATGTGAATGAATAAAAGGACACAATTTATCATTTAGGTATATGGTAATATATTGTGTTTCCATGGGTAGAGTTAATACAGGTCTATAATTGCAATTCTAAAAGGTAAAAGGCTCTGCAATACAAAAGGTTCTTTTTCCCTCAGTACATTTTGGCGGTAAAACCTGACTGACCAGGGAACATTAAGAACCCACCTGAGTTCATTGAGAATTTAAAAGCTATTTATGACCACACACCAGATAAGAGGTTAATATCCAAAATATATGAAGAACTCATACAACTCAATAGCCAAAAAGTGGACAATCTGGTTTAAAAATGGGCATAGGACCTGAATAGAAATTTTTCAAAAAAAGACGTACAGGTGGCCAACAGGTACCGGGAAAGGAGTTCAGCCTCACTAATCATCAGGGAAATGCAAATCAAAACCACAATGAGATATCACCTCACACCTGTAAGAATGGCTGTTATCAAAAAATAAATAAACAACATGTGTTGGCAATGGTGTGGAGAAAAGGGAACCCTAAGGGTGAATGTAAATTGGTACATCCATTATGGAAAACATTATGGAAAAAATTAAAAGTAGATCTGCCACATGGCCCCACATCTGCATATATATATCCCACTTCTGGGAATATATTGGAAGGAAATGAAATCATTATCTCAAAGTGATACCTGCACCCTCATGCTTATTGCAACATTATTCACTATAGCCACAACATAGAAACAACCTAAGTGTCCATTGATGATGAATGCATAATGAAAATGGGATATATATGTGAAAATGTGATATATACATACCATATATATTTACATATGACTGTATATCTATATGTATGTATATATGAATATTATTCAGCCATAAAAAGAGAAGGAAATCCTCCCATTTGTGACAACATGAATGTACCTTGAGGGCATTATGCTTAGTGAAATATGTCACACAGAGAAAGACAAATACTGCATGATCTCAAATATATGTGAAGTCTTTAAAAAAAAAAAATCAAACTCATAGAAACAGAGATTAGAAGGGTGATTGCCAAGGGCTGGGAAGTAGGGGAAATGGGGAGATTTTGGTCAAAGTGTACAAACTCCCAGTTATAAGAGGAGTAAGTTCTTGGGATCTAATATTTAGCATGGTGCCTATAGTTAACAATACTTATACTATATACTTGAAAGTTGTAAAGAGAGTAGATCTTCAATGTTCTCACCACAAACACACACACACACACAAAACTGTAATTAAGTGAGGTGATAGATGGGTTAACTAACCTTACTGAGGTAATCATTTTGCACTATGTGTATCAAATTATCACGTTGTACAGAAATATACCAATTATATCTCAACAAAGCTGGAGGAATAAAATATCCTCTGAGGAAAAAAATAAAAGCTACTTGTTAATATGTGAAATTATTTATGTTCTATGTTTATATCAAAGAGTGAATATTCACTACAGATAACATGAATGTCTTTGATTGTGAGCTGCTGGCTAGACACCATTGACTGGTGTTAGTGGTAAAATTCAATAAATGCATCAAATTATCTTTCTAAATCTGAAAAACTCCAGATTCCTAAATACATTTGTCCCCAAGAGTTTCTAAGACAGGTGTATAAAATCTATAGAATGAGATATGAAGGAAATTATAATGGTGTTCATCTGTGGAGAGAGAGACGGGACTTTTATTTTTCACTTTACAACCTGCAGTGCTCTTTGAATTTTACCAGCATTATGAATTACTTTAATAAATTTTTTTTAATGACCTTAGAAATAAACATACGATGGATTATCTCTGTGCTATGGGAAAAAAATCAGTTGGCTTTTTGCTCTATCTCATGACTTTTAAGTGGGTAGTACTCTCAACCAAGAGTCCAGAGAAAGGGGAGCATACTATGAGCTAGAGTGGGTAGGATGGACTGTATAATTCTGGGTCTTGGTGCTAAGTTTTAAAATGTGAGGGGTTAGAGAACAAGAAAGGCAATGAAGAGCAAACCAGAAGGAAGGGTTATATTATATGAAAATACATATAGTGTATAATTTGGGGCTTCTTGCTAATTGTACAAATCTGTTTATTTTTACTTTATATTATGCAGTTATACTTTAATCTCTATGTATGGGACTTGAAAATATTCAACAATGTGTAATTAGTAGAACTTTCCTTGCTGTATTCCACATTAGTTAATTAATGGATTTTACATAGCTTGCATGTCATACAGTTGTGAAGACATGAAATAATGACATTGTACTCTGTTTTTGCTTCACCCAGATAACTACTCTAATAGGCTTAAATTATAAGATTTCATTTCTTCTAAGTGAAATGTGTGACTAGAAGCAATTTTGTGATCTTGCTATATACCTACTTCTTGTTTTACATTTTTAGCAGTCAATTTTTTTTAAGTTGCCTATAAGCATCACTTGGCTATTAGTTATTTTTATAGATTCTTTTGTCTGTCACTTATATGGACTCTTCATTCCCCAACTTTTCTGTTTAATTACTTATTTTTCTTAGAAACTTTAAACCAAAACTTTTCATAACAAAGCAAATGCTTTCATGAAGTATAAAGTTAATACAAAGTGTCACCAAGTGCCTCTCTTCTATAAGTTATAGTAAAAGAATTTATTTAAAGCAAATTAAATTTTAATTAAATGTCTCCAGTAATGTTTCTGCATAGGATTTCTTTTTGTATTTAATGTAAAAAGTTTCCAAATCCAAATGTGATTTTTAACCCTTATTATTACTTCTCTTTTTCATTAATATTGGTATTAATATATTGTAACTTCTTCATTTGATTTCTCCAAGAATACAGAAGGATTTTTTCTTCCAGGTCTGTTGAGATATAATTAACATATAGCACTGTATAAGTTTAAAGTGTACATCATAATGATTTGACTTAAGTACATCATGAAATGATTACCACAATAAGTTTAATGAACCTCCGTCGTCTCATATAGGTATAAAATAAAAGAATGTATTTTACTTGTGATGAGAAAGAACTCTTAGGATTCACTTTCCTAACCACTTTCATATATAACATACAGCAGTTTAATCATATTAATCATGTTGTATATTACATCCCTAGTATTTATTTACTTTATAACTGGAAGTTTGTACATTTGACCACCTTCATCCAGTTTCCTCTGTCCCTTCCCTTTCCTCTGTTAGCCAGAAATCTGTTCTCTTTTTCTTTGAGTGTATTTGGTTGTTTGTTTTTTGAAGTATAATTGACCTATATCACTAGATTAGTACCTGGTGACAACATAGTGATTCCATATTTCTTTTCATTACAAAATGATCACAGTAAATCTAGTTACTATGTCACCATACAAATACATTATTACGACTGTATTTCCCATACTGTCTATTTCATTCCCATGTTTCATTTATTTTGTAACTGGAAGTTTGTACCTCTTAATTTCCCTCACCTATTTCACTTATCCTCCTCCCCTCCTCCCCTCTGGCAACCACCTGTTTGTTCTCTGTATCTGTGACTCTGTTTTGTTTTGTTATGTTTGTTCACTTATTTTTTTAGATTCCACATATCAGTGAAATCATATAGTATTCATCTTTCTCTGTCTAATTCATTTCACTTAGCATGATATCCTATGGGTCCATGCATGTTGTGGCAAATGGAAAGATTTCATCCTTCTTTACGGATGAGTAATATTCCACTGTGCATGTGTGTATATATATACCACGTCTTCCTTAGCCATTCATCTGTCAGAGGGCACTTAGGCTACTTCCATATCTTTGCTATTGTGAATAATGCTTCTGTGAACACTATATAATGTGCATATATCTTTTTGAATTAGTGTTTTTGTTTTCTTTGGAAAAATACCCAGAAGTGGAATTGCTGGATCATATGGTAGTTCTAATTTTTTGAGATAATTCTATACTGTACTCCACAGTGACTACAGCAATTTACATTCTCACCAACAGTGCTTAAGTGTTCCCTTTCCTCCACATTCTAACACTTGTTATTTATTGTCCTTCTGATAATAGCCATTTTGACAGGTGTGAGGTGATATCTCATGTGGTTTACTCATGATTAGTGATGGTGAGCATCTTTTTATGTGCCTGTTGGCCATCTGTATGTCTTCTTTGGAAAAATTTCTATTCAGATTCCCTGCACATTTTTTAATAGGCTTTTTTTTTTTTTTTTTTGGCTATTGAGTTGTATGATTTCTTTGTATATTTTAGATATTAACCCCATATCATATATTGCTTGCAAATGTTTTTCTCCCATTCAATATGAAGCTTTTTCATTTTGTTGATAATTTCCATTGTGGTGCAAAAGCTTTTTGGTTTGATATAGTCCCATTTGTTTATTTTTGGTTTGTTTCCCTTGCCTGAGGAGACATGTCCAAAAAAATATTGCTAAGACTGATGTCAAAGAACATACTGTCTTTGTTTTCTTCGAGAATCTTTATGGTTTAAACTCTTATATTTAAGTCTTTAATCCATTTTGAGCTTATTTTTGTATATGGTGTGAGAAAGCAGTCCAGTTTGATTTCTTTGCATATAGATGTCCAGTTGTCCCAGCACCACTTATTGAAGAGGCTGTCTTTCTCCATTGTGTATTCTTGCCTCCTTCATCAAATATAGGGTGACCATATGTGCATGGGTTTATCCCTGGGCTTTCTATCCTGTTCCATTGATCTATACTTCTGCTTTTGTGCCAGTACCATACTGCCTTGATTACTGTGGCTTTGTAATATACTCTGAAGTCCAGGAGCCTGATTCCTCCAGCTCCATTTTCCTTTCTCAAGAATGCTTTGGCTATTCAGGGACTTTTGTGTTTCCATATAGATTGTGAAATTTTTTGTTCTAGTTTTGTGAAAAATGCCATTGGTAATTTCATAGGGATTGCATTGAATCTGTACATTGCTTTGGGTAGTATAGTCATTTTCACAATGTTGATTCTTCCAATTCAAGAACATGGTATATCTCTCCATCTCTTTGTATCGTCTTTAATTTCTTTCATCACTGTCTTACAGTTTTCTACATACAGGTCTTTTGTCTCCTTAGGTAGGTTTATTCCTAGGTATGTTTTTGTTGTCATTGCAATGGTAAATGGGAGTGTTTCCTTAATTTCTCTTTCAGATTTTTCGTCTTTAGTGTATAGGAATGCAAAATATTTCTGTGCATTAATTTTGGATCCTGCTACTTTACCAGATTCATTGATTAGCTCTAGTAGTTTTCTGGTAGCATCTTTAGGATTCTCTTTGTATAGTATCATGTCATCTGCAAAGAGTGACAGTTTTACTTCTTCTTTTCTGATTTGGATTCCTTTTATTTCTTTTTCTTCTCTGATTGCTGTGGCTAAAACTTCCAAAACTATGTTGAATAATAGTGGTAACAGTGGACAACCTTATCTTGTTCCTGATCTTAGAGGAAATAGTTTCAGTTTTCACCATTGAGAACGATGTTGGCCGTGGGTTTCTCCTATATGACCTTTCTTATGTTGAGGTAAGTTCCCTTTATGCCTACTTTCTGGAGGGTTTTTATCTTAAATGGGTGTTGAATTTTGTCGAAAGCTTTTCTGCATCTATTGAGATAATCATATGGTTTTTATCCTCCAATTTCTTAATATGGTGTATCACATTGATTGATTCACATATATTGAAGAATCCTTGCATTCCTAGGATAAACCCCACTTGATTATAGTGTATGATCCTTTTAATGTGCTGTTGGATTCCGTTTGCCAGTATTTTGTTGAGGATTTTTGCATCTATGTTCAGCAGTGATATTGGCCTGTAGTTTTCTTTCTTTGTGACATCTTTCTCTGGTTTTGGTATCAGGGTGATGGTGGCCTTGTAGAATGAGTTTGGGAGTGTTCCTCCCTCTGCTATATTTTGGAAGAGTTTGAGAAGGATAGGTGTTAGCTCTTCTCTAAATGTTAGATAGAATTCGCCTGTGAAGGCCTCTGGTCCTGGGCTTTTGTTTATTGGAAGATTTTTAATCACAGTTTCAATTTCAGTGCTTGTGATTGGTCTGTTTATATTTTCTATTTCTTCCTGGTTCAAGTCTTGGAAGGTTGTGCTTTTCCAAGAATTTGTCTGTTTCTTCCAGGTTGTCCATTTTATTGGCATATAGTTGCTGGTAGTAGTCTCTTTTGATCCTTTGTATTTCTACAGTGTCACTTGTTACTTCTCCTTTTTCATTTATAGTTTTATTGATTTGAGTCTTCTCCCTTTTTTTCTTGATGAGTCTGGCTAATGGTTTATCAATTTTGTTTATCTTCTCAAAGAACCAGCTTTTAGTTTTATTGATCTTTGCTATTGTTTTCTTCATTTCTTTTTCATTTATTTCGGATCTGATCTTTATGATTTCTTTCCTTCTGCTATCTTTGAGGTTTTTTTGTTCTTCTTTCGCTAATTGCTTTAGGTGTAAGGTTAGATTGTTTATTTGAGATGCTTCATGTTTCTTGAGGTAGGATTGTATTGCTATAAACTTCCCTCTTAGAACTGCTTTTGCTGCATCCCATAGGTTTTGGGTCTTTGTGTTTTCATTGTCATTTGTTTCCAGGTAGTTTTTGATTTCCTCTTTGATTTCTTCAGTGATCTCTTGGTTATTTAGTAGTGTATTATTTAGCCTCCATGTGTTTATATTTTTTACAGATTTTTTTCCTGTAATTGATATCTAGGCTCATAGCGTTGTGGTCGGAAAAGATACTTGATATGATTTCAGTTTTCTTAAATTTACCAAGGCTTGATTTGTGACCCAAGGTATGATGTATCCTGGAGAATGTTCCATGAGCACTTGAGAAGAAAGTGTATTCTATTGTTTCTGGATGGAATGTCCTGTAGATATCAGTTAAGTTCATCTTGTTTAATGTGTCATTTAAAGCTTGTGTTTCCTTATTTATTTTCATTTTGGATGATCTGTCCATTGGTGAAAGTGGGGTGTTAAATTCCCCTACTATGATTGTGTTACTGTCGACTTCCCCCTTATGGCTGTTAGCATTTTCCTTATATATTGAGGTGCCCCTGTGTTAGGTGCATAAATATTTACAGTTGTTATATCTTCTTGGATTGCTCCCTTGATCATTATGTAGTGTCCTTCTTTGTCTCTTATAATACTCTTTATTTTAAAGTCTATTTTGTCATATGAAAATTGCTACTCCAGCTTTCTTTTTATTTCCTTTTGCATGGAATATCTTTTTCCATCCCCTCACTTTCAGTCTGTATGTGTCCCTCGGTCTGAAGTGGTCTCTTGTAGTCAGCATATATATGGGTCTTGTTTATTTATCCATTCAGCCAGTCTATGTCTTTTGGTTGGAGCTTTAATCCATTTACATTTAAGGTAGTTATCATTATGTATGTTCCTATTACCATTTTCCTACTTGTTTTGGGTTTGTTTTTGTAGGTCTTTTCCTTCTCTTGTGTTTCCTGCCTAGAGAAGTTCCTTTGGCATTTGTTGTAAAGCTGGTTTGGTGGTGCTGAATTCTCTTAGCTTTTGCTTGTCTATAAAGGTTTTAATTTCTCTGTCAAATCAAATGAGATCCTTGCCAGCTAGAGTAATCTTGGTTGTAGGTTTTTCCCTTTCATCACTTTAAATATGTCCTGCCACTCCCTTCTGGCTTGCAGAGTTTCTGCTGAAAGATCAGCTGTTAACCTTATGGGGATTCCCTTGTATGTTATTTGTTGTTTTTCCCTTGCTGCTTTTAATATTTTTTCTTCATATTTATTTTTTGATAGTTTGATTAATATGTGTCTTGGCGTGTTTCTCCTTCAATTTATCCTGTATGGGACTCTCTGTGCTTCCTGGACTTGATTGACTATTTCCTTTCCCATACTAGGGAAGTTTTCAACTATAATCTCTTCAAATATTTTCTCAGTCCGTTTCTTTTTCTCTTCTTCTTCTGGAACCCCTATAATTCGAATGTTGGTGCATTTAATGTTGTCCCAGAGGTCTCTGAGACTGTCCTCCGTTCTTTTCATTCTTTTTTCTTTATTCTGCTCTGCAGTAGTTATTTCCATTATTTTATCTTCCAGGTCACTTATCCTTCCTTCTGCCTCAGTTATTCTGCTATTGATTCCTTCTAGAGAATTTTTAATTTCATTTATTGTGTTGTTCATCATTGTTTGTTTGCTCTTTAGTTCTTCTAGGTGCTTGTTAAACGTTTCTTGTATTTTCTCCATTCTATTTCCAAGATTTTGGCTCATCTTTACTATCATTACTCTGAATTTTTTTTCAGGTAGACTGCCTAGTTTCTCTTCATTTGTTTGGTCTGGTTGGTTTTTACCTTGCTCCTTCATATGCTGTGTGTTTCTCTGCCTTCTCATTTTGCTTAACTTACTGTGTTTGGGATCTCCTTTTCACCTGCTGCAGGTTCATAGTTTCTGTCATTTTTGGTGTCTTCCCCTAATGGCTAAAAGTCGGTTCAGTGGCTTGTGTAGGCTTTCTCGTGGAGGGGACTGGTACCTTTTGTTCTGGTGGCTGAGGCTGGATCTTGTCTTTCTGGTGGGCAGGACTATGCCCGGAGGTGTGTTTTGGGGTGTCTGTGACCGTATTATGTTTTTAGGCAGCCTCTCTGCTAACGGGTCGGGTTGTATTCCTGTCTTGCTAGTTGTATGGCATAGGGTGTCCAACACTGTAGCTTTCTGGTCATTAAGTGGAACTCAGTCTTACCATTGAGATGCAGATTTCTGGGAGAGATTTCGCTGTTTCATATTACGTGGAGCCAGGATATCTCTGGTGGACCAGTGTCCTCAAGTTGGCTCTCCCACCTCAGAGGCACAGGCTGGACACCCAGCCGGAGCCCCAAGACCCTGTCAGCCACATGGCTCAGAGGAAAAGAAAGAAAGTAAAAATAAAATAAAGTTATTAAAATTAAAAATTTAAAAATTATTAATAATAAAAAAAATTTGAAAAGTAATTTTTAAAAAAAAGAAAGAAAAAAGAGAGCAGCGAAACCAAAAAACAAATCCGCCAATGATAAGCAGCACTAAAAACTATACAGAAAAATAAAGAAAAAAACGACAGACAGAACCCTGGGACAAATGGTAAAAGCAAAGCTATATAGACAAAATCACACAAAGAAGCATATACATACACACTTGTAAAAAGAGAAAAAGGGAAAATGTATTTATATCTTTATATTAAAAGGAAGAGAGCAACCAAATCAATAAACAAATCCACCAATGATAATAAACTCTAAGTACTAAACTAAGATAAACATAAAACCAGAAACAAATTAGATGCAGAAAGCAAACCCCAAGTCTACAGTTGCTCCCAAAGTCCACCTCCTCAATTTGGGATTTCGTTGTCTATTCAGGTATTCCACAGATGCAGCGTACATCAAGTTGATGGTGGAGATTTAATCCACTGCTCCTGAAGCTGCTGGGAGAGATTTCCCTTTCTTTTCTTTGTTCGCACAGCTCCTGGTGTTCAGCTTTGGATTTGGCCCCACCTCTGCATGTAGGTCGCCTGAGTGTGTCTGTTCTTTGCTCATATAGGAGGGACTTAAAGGAGCAGCTGATTCTGGGGCTCTGGCTCACTCAGGCCAGGGGGAGGGAGGGGTACGGAATGCGGGACAAGCCTGCGGTGGCAGAGGCTGGCGTGATGTTCCACCAGCCTGAGGCGCGCCGTGTGTTCTCCTGGGGAAGTTGTCCCTAGATCACGGGACCCTCGCAGTGGCAGGCTGCACAGGCTCCAAGGAGAGGAGATATGGATAGTGACCTGTGCTTGCACACAGGCTTCTTGGTGGCTGCAGCAGCAGCCTTAGTGTTTCATGCCCGTCTCTTGTGTCCACGCTGATAGCCGCGGCTCACACCCATCTCTGGAGCTCGTTTAGATGATGCTCTGAATCTCCTTGCGCACCCCAAAACAATAGTCTCTTGCCTCTTAGGCCTTTCCAGACTCCCTCCCGGCTAGCTGTGGTGCACTTGCCCCCTTCAGGCTGCATTCACACAGCCAACCCCAGTCCTCTCCCTGGCATCTGACTTCCGAAGCTGGAGCCTCAGCTCCCAGCCCCCACCCACCCTGGCAGGTGAGCAGACAAGCCTCTCGGGCTGATGAGTGCTGGATGAGTGCCCTGTGCTAGAATCTCTCCACTTTGCCCTCTGCACCCCTATTGCTGTGCTCTCCTCCGTGGCTCTGAAGATTCCCCCTTGCCAGCCCCCATCTCTGCCCATAAAGGGGCTTCCTAGTGTGTGGAAACTTTTCCTCCTTCACAGCTCCCTCCCAGAGGGGCAGGTCCTGCCCTATTCTTTTGTCTCTGTTTTTTCTTTTGCCCTAGCCAGGTACGTGGGGAGTTTCTTGCCTTTTGGGAAGTCTGAGGTCTACCAGCGTTCAGTAGGTGTTCTGTAGGAGTTGTTGCACAGGTAGATGTATTTCTGATGTATTTGTGGGGAGGAAGGTGATCTCCAAGTCTCACTCCTCCTCCATCTTGAAGGTCTCCTGATCACAGTATCTTTACATGTTTTTTTTTTGTAAAGATTTTTTTGCTGTACACCATTTTTAAAGTCTTTATTGAATTTGTTACTGTATTGCTTCTGTTTTATGTTTTGGTTTTTTGGCCACGAGGCATGTGCGATCTTAGCTCCCCGACCAGGTATCAAACACTCACCTCCTGCATTAGAAGGCAAAGTCTTAACCACTGCACCACCAGGGAATTCCCTCTTTACATGTTATTTTAATATTTTCATTTCAAAAAGAAAAGTAAAGCCATAAAACTACTTACTTCTAGATGCAAGCATTAGCCAATTTCTTCATCCTAAACAGGACCTATAGACTGATTTTCATACGAATCAGTTGCTGTTGCTATGTTATTGTCACATATATGTACCTACCAATCATCCCTTTCTATCTCCAATGTTGAGTGTACTACTTATGAAAGAATTCTGAATTCTTTTTTTTCTCATACTTCAAACATACCACATGATTTTATACAAACTGTTCAAGAGATAGCAGCTTCTATAAAATGATTGGGAAGCTCATATTTTGCTAAATTACCTAGATCCAATTATATTTTATACTTTATATTATTAAGCTTTCTAGTAGTAAACTTATATTATGATCTTAGAAAACCAAAACAAATAAAAGAATTTCTAATAGTGTTGTTGTGATTTACCACATATTAAAGTAAATATTGGGAGCTGCTTGAATTTATCTCATGGTCATTTCCTAGAATCTAGTAATCATATTGTGATGTTATATTTATAAATTGAAATTTATTTATTTTACTTACGTTGCCCAATAGGAATAAGACACAAAGTATAAAAAATATATAACTAAATAAATATTGGTAATTTGGTAAGAATTTTATCCTGTTACAATTTATTTTCGATGAATATTAAAGAAAGTGTTTCTTGCTACATATATAAAGCTTTTTGACTCATAAATTTTCAGTATATGTATAAATTTTCATATATATATATGAAGATTATGCAGTTGTAATTTCACTGTAGACTTTCCCAAACCACTGGAGTAAATTTCTCTCTTTACCCATTTGCTGACTAGTTGTGATCTACCAATGGAAGCAATCATTCAGTTGATCTTAACACCTGAATCATCAAGCCAATTTAAGTATTCTAGATAGTAATATCTGCAGCTTAAGCCTAACTGGAACATCAGTATGGGACTCAAGTAAATGAACATAGATTTTGGTGGACTTTGCTGTCTCTTTTCTTGTTTGTTTTTTGCTCTATAATTCACCTTTTGCATGTTAAAACTTCAGGTTCAAATTCAGACAGATTCTAATTTCTTTATTCTTCTGATTGAATCTTCAATTTTAAATTTATTCCAGTTCCCAAATACCATTGTTCACAGTAATCCTATTGTAGTTGTTGTAGATTGGTTTATAAATATTTCCTAACTTAATTTGGAATAAAAAGAATTTGGACTTTGAATTTAGAGGGGGAAAAAATACCAGATTAACGCTTTAGGACTATTTTCAGCCTCTGATTGGAATTTTTAATTTTTGTTATGTGTTTGAAGTAAGGACACACTATAGTCTAAACCAGGTTTAGTCTATCGTTTGATTCTTTTCTTATTCTTTACTTATCCATACTAATTATATGTGTTCCCATGTTTTAGATTTTTGTGTATGTGCTTAGAGTTTTAAACGTGAAGTGTCTGAAGAACTTTATTACTACTTTCTTTTAGCTATCTTACAAGATCAATGTGGTTATTCAGTCACAAACAGAAATAGTTCCCTAGGATAGTTCATCTTAGCAGTTTATTTTTAATACTTTACAGATTGAACATTCTCTGATAAAATAAGTTCATTCTTCTTCATAGAAAAAATTTTGATGACAGCTTTATTAAAATACAATTTGTTATAAATTTCACAATTTTAAATTGTACAGTTCAGTGCTTTTTGGTGTATTCAGAATGTTGTACATCAATTACCACTTATTCCAGAACATTTTCATCACCCCAAAAAGAAACCCTGTACCCCTTAGCAGTCACTCTTCATTCCCCTCTACTCCAAGCCCCTGGCAGTCATTAATCTTCTTTTTGCCTCTATGTATTTGCCTATTCTGTACATTTTATATGCATAGAATCATACATTATTCTGCTCTTTGTGTCTTGATCCTTTCACTTAGCATAATGTTTTCAAGTTTCATCCATGTTGTAGCATGTGTCAGAATTTCATTCCTTTTTATGACCAAATAATATTCCATTGTATGGATGGTACTACATTTTATGTATCTGTTCATCAACTCATGATAGTTCATTCTTTTTGAATAAGTTATTATCAGCGACAAGAAGCCTAAAATTATCTTTTGGTACAGAGCAGTCTTTGATGTATGTTTTAGGCATTAAAAACTTGTGGTTTTTTGTTGTTTTTTTTTTAGTTTTGGTATGTTTTTTAACAGTTATAATGGATTTAAACTTACCTTTCAAAACTAAAAAGTTGTTAATTACAAAACACATCTGACTCCCAAAAGTTTTGAATGAAGGTATTGTGTAAACTCTCTGGAAATTAAGAGAAAAGGAGAATTTGGTCATCTGTTGAGAATATTTAATTTATCCTTTTTTCTAGATAAACATTCACTAGACCCTGCCTTCCTTATATCTGTAACTAAAGTGCATCCTTTTTGAAAAGAGAGTCTCTCTTCTGTTTTCACCACCAGGAACTGAGTTCATTTTTGTCTAGATTATAAAGTAGCAGCTTCTTTACATCTGTGAGCACCTTACTTTACATCTATTAAAGAAGTTAACAAACTGAATTTTAACAATCGGTATACTTGTCACTTTTCTAGCTACCGGCCTGTAAGCTCCTTGAAAACAAAAACTGTCATTTATCTCTTGGCTTTTTTCTACAAGGCTGGCAAAGAGTTTCTACTCATTTGTTTGCTGGAAGAATAATGAATGAATATGTAGAGTCAATAAGTATTATCACTTATTTTCCCTATTCTTTGGTACAGTGTTTCTCAACATTTTTTAATAGGTAAGTGTTAAAACTTTCAAGAAGAATGTAATTGTTTTTCAGTTACAAAAATGTTGGGAACCTATATTGTTAAAAATTAGATCATAACCCAAAGCTTTATGAAGGAACATTACAAATCAAGGGGAAATGGACCTCTATAGTGAACATTCAGAGAAGTAACATTTCTAAATACAACAAGTTTCAAAAACATAAATATTTAGAAAACTGTTTATTGCATAAAACTCCTATGAAGCCTGTAAATCTGCTTGCAAAATCAGCTGATTTTAATTTCTAAATAAGAGAAAATTTTACTCAAGAAAATTTTGAAAATGATCATCACCATATTCTTTTTAATACTGACTTTTAGAATATTTGAGTCTTTTAGGGGTTCCTTTTGATTAGATAAATGCAACTTACAGATTCGATGACAGTCATCTTAAGGCAGATTTACAGGCTTCATAGAATTTTTATTCTCCTCATTAATTATATGTCACCAAAAGTTTCTTTGTGTTTGCTGTCTTTAACCAGCAATCTGTGTGACAGTAAATTTGAAAATGTAGGACTGGTAGTTAAACAATTTAAACCTCTGTAATAATCACAAACACCATGGTGTCAAGGAGGTCATCCGAGTGATCAGCTGCCTGAGTGGCTGAGATGCAAGCATGCTTCTCAGGCTCCTAGGATAGTCATTGACTCATATGCCTCGGGTGCTCTCAAATCATTCCATTAAATAACTATGCAGTTATTAATTTCTTAAATTAAAATTTTAAACAGATGTTTTTACCACCTTTAACATGAACTCCTTGGAAAACTCTGTGACCTTCTAGATCAGCGATCAGCTAACTTTTTCTGTTAAAGGCCAGATAGATAGTAAATATTTTAGGCTTGACTGACCAGCAGGTCCTCAACTACTGTTGAGGCATGAAAGAAGTCACAGGTGATACATGAACGAATGAGCATGGCTGTGTTTCAGCTTTATTTATGGACACTTAAATTTGAATTTCATATAATTTTCAGGTGTCATGATTTTTTTTTCTTGTGGTGCTTTCTGAACCACTTAAAATGTAAATACCATTCTTGGCTTGGGGGGACGCGGGGGGCATACAAAAAACAGGTGGCAAACTGGGTTTGTTCGCTGGCTGAAGTTGGCCAACCCCTACTCTAGGTGGTTAAATCTTCTGGTTGGGAAAAGTCTGCTGTAATGCATTCTTAAACTCCTCCACTACCAATTCTATCATGACATCCCAAAGTGATTTGAGCTTATGCCTGAAGACAAAAGATGTTCAATTTGTTACCAGCAGCTTCTGTGTGACCCCAATAATGTTGCTTCTTTCTCCCACTTCACAAGTAGCTCACAGAAGTAAATAAAAGGAAATTTCAACGCTGCCTGCTGTGAAACTAATCGTCTTTTGTTAAGATGATGTAGTGTGGTATAATGAAAAGAAAAGCTGGGAAACTTAGAAACCAGGGTGTAGTTGGTTTTACCACTACTCAAAGTGGTCAAATTTCTCAAACTTCTGAGGCTTCATTTTCTCTCCTGCTCATCTGGAAGAAGTATTGAGGTTATATTGTAGTAGTAGATATGAAATCACTGGTAAAGTAAAAAGCATAAAAATCATTGCCATTGTGGTGGTGGTAGTATTGAATGCTTTATTATTTACTCTTACATAGGATTTCTTGCAGGGTTCCCTATATATGCTGATATATTCCTCTTGAAGATTAGGTATAGATTAAGGATTGCTCATAAACTTTCCACAGGCATTTTACCACCACATACTCTCACACTTTCAAGCTGCCCTCATCTCCTTACTGTATAGATGTACCAAGTTCATTACTAACAGTACTATGAAATTTTTAAATTATATTCCTCATATTCTTTCTTATTCCTTTATGAGGGCAGAGACTTTGTCTCATCCCTGTTGTATCTTCAGTACCTAAAACAACGTCTGGAATATATTTGAGTCTCATAAATAGTTTCTGAGTGAATCAATGACAAAAATAATCCCATATGTTTACTTGTCTTTCATTATCAAAAGGCATATAGAAAGCTCCTTACAAACAAAATGTATTTAAATACCTAAAATACATAGGATTACAAAGGAAATCTACTTTTTGCAACTTTACTAAAATATAGTTCTATCCACAGATCCTTTAGGGTCCATGAACCCTGGTTTTTAAAATATGGAAGAATTTTTAACTAGTATCAGGAGACACACAATCCATAACTCTAAACTGCAAAATTACTTTGACAGGATCAAAAAGCAAATGCAAGCTTCATTAGGTCTTTTTAAGAAATCCTTCCTCTGCACTTTTAAATTATAACAAAAAGAACAATGGATTTTTTAAAAGAAAACAATGGATTTTCTTTTGGTTGCAGTAAGAAGAAACAGAGTTTAGCAAGCCTATTTTAAAAGGGCATTTGCCTGGGAAGATACTAGAGTATCATGAAATTCACAGGTGGGAAGAAAATGAACAAGGATAGCTCTGGGGATTTCACCTTTCTCTAGAGTAGAGCCATTCATGGGGACTCCCACTCACATGTCAAAATTTCAAGCTACTAAAAGAGAAACCTGGATGATTCAGCTTAGATCACAGATGCAGTCCTGAATTGGTCAGCCAAAGTCAGAGGGTAGAATTATGCAGTAGAGCTATGAGCACTGAGGGCCACTGTTCGGTGTCAGGGTGAGCTGGGAAGCTACTTCAAGAGATGTGTAGTCTTATTAGTTTGACTCCAGAAAACAGTACATTTATTTTATATTTATTAATGTCTCAAGCTGAAACTTTACACTCAAAGCTACAGGACATCTTTGTCCACTGACAATTAGACTACATTTACAATTACGAATTTCAATATGTGCCAGATCACCCACTGCCGTATTAATAAATGGCTTAATATCTTATAATACAGTATGCCAGTATAATGTAATGGCAATATAGCATAGGGGCTTAGAGTGTAGGCCCTTGAGCTAGACTTGCATGGCTTCATATCCACCTCCACCGCTTTATTAGCTGTGAAAGTTTGGACAAATTACTCAATCTCTGACCCTCATTTTTGCTGTCTATAAAAAGGAAGTTTATCAGTGAGCTTTTGCTGCAGTACAGACCACCACAAAAATCTCACTGGCATGTCACAAATGCATTTAGTTCTTGCTCAGAAGTCTGGGGGTAAGCAGGAGGAGGTCTGATCCAGGTTGAGCTCAACTGGACGTGGTTCCAAGTGGAGGATGGGCCTAAGTCTGTGCCACATGTCTCATCTTCCTTGGACCTATAGCTACCTGAAACATTTTTTTCTCAGAATAAAAAGCAAGAGTGCAAGGAGGAAGCCCACTTACTAAAGCTACGTATTTCAAGGCTCTGCTTGTGTGTTGCCTGCTGTTATCCTCTTTGGTCAAAGCAAGTCACCTGGCCAAGCCCAAACTCAAAGAGCAGAGAGGTACACATGCACCTCCCGTGAATGTGTGGTGGGGAAAGGGAGGAATAATCTAGTATACCACAGAGATTTAATATTAGTATCTAGCTAATAGAATTGTTGTAAGTTTAATACTATACGTACGGAGCTTAGAATAGCACTTGGCACATAGTAAATGCCCAATAAATATTTGTTATTATTAGGCATACTCTTATGCAGAAACTCACACAGAAGTTCAGTATTGTTTACCTGTGATATAAGGTAGATATTTTACAAATGTGTCACTTCAAAACATGCATGCTTAAATTTAATTAAAAACTTATCTCTAATTTTTAAATTGTAGATTAGATGAACAAGATTATATGTCTTTCAGACTGGCCAGCCAGCTTCTGGGATAGTCAGAGTGGTTACTGCCTCAATTACTTAATTCAGTAAAGTCATAGAACTACTAAAGATTGAGTTCTGCCTTCTCATTTTAGAGATAATATGTTGGGCCAAGAATGGTAAGGTATCTAAATCAAAGATAAAGAGATAGATGGATGGAAGGTGGATAGATAAATGATAAATAGGTAAGTAATTAAATAGAAAATGGGAATGCAAGGAATCACCTAGATCTCTAGAATTCCAGTTGAAAACTCTTCCCGCTATATTACACAGCCCAGGTGTTGTTTCCTGTAGTTTTGTTTTGGGTTTTTTTTGAATTTTATTTTTTTATACAACAGGTTCTTATTATCTATTTTATACATATTAGTGTATACACGTCAACCCCAATCTCCCAATTCATCCCACCCCCCACCACTTTACCCCCTTGGTGTCCATACGTTTGTTCTCTACTTCTGTGTTTCTATTTCTGCCCTGCAAACCGGTTCATCTATACCATTTTTCTAGGTTCTACATATATGCGTTAATATACGATACTTGTTTTTCTCTCTCTGACTTACATCACTCTCTATGACAGTATCTAGGTCCATCCACGTCTCTACAAATGACCCAATTTTGTTCCTTTTTATGGTAGAGTAATATTATCTAAGTGCTGTTTATCATATTTTTTTTCAGCAACCCATATAAGAAGAAATAATTTTAAGAAGCTTTTAAAATAATTTTTTCAACTTCCTTCAACTGAGAAGAATATTATTATAGGATAGGGTTTACTTATAATGTTAAAAAAAAAAAAACTAATCCTTACAGAAACCTTCACTTACCTACTTAACTAATATTTATTGAGTACTTATCTGTTAGGTACTTGGGCATACAGCAGAAAAAGAAAAAAAAAGCTGGTCTTGTGAGCATACATTACATAGAGGAGACAGGCAATAAACAAACTAATGCATAGTATATTCCACAATCCTTTATCTGCAATTCCAAAATCCAAAAGCTCTAAAACTGAAAGTTTTTGCAATTCATATAATAGTAAAACCTGACCTAATCTTAACTTGTTTAGTGGTAAAACTGATATGAGCTATTTATTGTCTTTTTACAAATACCACTGAGAATGGATATATGTTTTGCTGTAGAGATATTAACATTTTATTTCAGAGTGCTGTCCCAGACCTCTCAGACTAGGGGGAGAGGCTGCATAATTATAGTCCATTTACCATATTACCTTTAAAAACTCAAATAATACTTAATCCCAAAACACATCTGGCCCCCTGGGGATTATATTGGGTTGTTTAATATCTAGAAATTATAAATACTGTGACTGGAAATGAAGTACGTATGGGTATAGAAAAATGAGGGTCAGTAGGGAGAGGGATGAATGCTGGAGGGTGGGAAAGTCGTTTAGCTAGTAGTAAGAGAAAACCTCTCTGGGAGGTGACATTTGAGCAGATTCTTGAAACATGCAGTGGAGCTCTCAGGGAAAAGAATGTTTCAGTCATTGGGAACAGACATGCGCCTAGATGGAGAAATGTTCCAGTCTGAGGAGGAACCAAGGTCAAAGACCTTACCCAAAAGTGTGCTTAGTATATTTAAGCAAGAACAAGAAGACCACTAGGCTGTAGATTACACAGCAAGGGGAAAAATGATAGGATAGACTCTCATAGGTAGCCAGGGCCCAATCATCTAAGGCAAGATAAGGCCTTTGGATTTTGTCATAGATGTTCTGGGATATCTTTGAAGTGTTTTGATCAAGAGTGTCTAAAATCCAATTTTCTTATTAAAAATATTGCTCTGTGGATAATAAAAATATCCTTTTTTTGCTTTATGGATAATAGATTGTTGCAGTACCAAAGATTAGAAAAAATAAATGATCATAATTGTTTGAAATTCAGAAATTTAAGTGATTGGTCATTTTTAATAAAATACTCTTAATCGTACTTTAATAAAATAGTATCGTAGGTGTTCATTGAGCAAGTGCTGTGCTTTGAATTAATAATCTAAATATTACTTAACTATCATGTTTGTTCCTTCTTTCTAGATTTTTCTCTAAGCATTAGGGCTGAGAAACTAGCTTGGTCATGATAATGCTATTCCCAGTCTCCCTTCCTCTTCCAAAGAGTCTTCTCTTCTACCTGCTGGGAGATAACTACCTGCCCTGGATTTGAAATGATAAGAACTGGTTTGTCACACTGGCTCTGCTACCAGTTGATTGTAACAATGGTTGAGTTGTTTAACCTGTCTGGATTTCAGTTTCCTATCCTGTAAGATATGGGGATTGAATCATCTGATTTATATAGCTCTTTCTTACCTGGAGTCATAAATTTAGCAAGTCCTGTGTGTAAGACTAAAATTCTATGATTCTTAACGAGACCTCGTTAAGAATCTCAAAATGTCTTTAAATATGAATCTAAAGAAATATAGAATAACTGTCTGTTCAGAATTCACCCTTATTTCCTTTTTAACAGGACCAAGGAAATATATACCAGAAGCCAAGAGCACAGAATATTTTTCTTCATCAATCTGTAGACCTGTGATACTCCTCTAATTCCATCAAACACAAAGGAATGATCACCTTGACAGATGGCCACAGAGGATGTCAACAATTTTTTGGAGGCAAGCAATGAAATATTTGTGCTGAGTTTTCTATTATTAAGTATGTACAAACAAGTAGAATTATCTTACGTTTTAATGAAAAAATAAAAAGTAGTCTTTAGTATAGCAATTTATATAAGCATAGCTATTTCTTTTTCTTTTTCTTTTTTTCCTGAGTACTGCTGCATGTCAAAAATTATAGTAAGCTGCTTTTGCCCTTACCTGGAGTACTATATAGTATAGGACTACATTATATCCCTAAATACAAAAAATCTAAATAATAAAAATTAAGTACCCATGTTTGAAAATAGGGCTCTTTGCATCTATCTTGGACACACATATCATATAACTACAAATACTAAATAGTTTGGGAAGTTAGAATTATTTTCTACTTATTTTAAAATTATCTGTACCATGTATGAATTTTTTTTGTTTAATTTCTACATTTTTTTCCCTCACTTATTTTAAACAACTATTCTGAAGTGCTCCAAAATCTTGGGGTGTGATCCCTTTACATCCCTAATAGCTTTATATTTTATGAGAATCATACACCACAAGATCCCATTGAACATTTCGTTACTTTCACAGCAGCTCTTATTGCTCCCGGAAAAATAGCTGGCCAAGGATTATGAACCACAGTGCCATCTTCAAAATTGAAATTAATTACATTACCCTTTAAAGGGGGTTTGCTTGGAAAGAAATTGACTGGATTATAAAGAAAAAAATAATAAATGTATGGAATCTGCTTTCTCTACTTTCATGAAAAATAAAGACTTAAGTAGATGAATATAAAATGAAGTAAAAGTAAACTCAACAATTTGAGTAGAATGCACTAAAGTTGAATTTCTCCAAGCATTTTATACAAACAAAGAAACTGTAGGTATGTTCAGAATTTTTAATTTAGTGTTAATTCAACTCATAGGCCTAAAGTCATCCAGCAAATGAGTCTGCTTTTTAAGCTGTACATAAAGGGATGCTTTCTAGGTAAAGGAGACCATAAATGTTTAAAAAACCCAGTGTAGCTTCTGAGTTTTCTTTCAGTAACTAGAGTCAAAATTAGTTCTTGCTTTTCTGTTGGGGAAAATTTCATCTAATTACATTCAAATTATTCTGCAACTTTTTGGACAGCAAATCCTGATCACAAAAGAAAAGAAAAAGCAGCTGTGTTGCCCTTTCCTCGTAGTTATAAGAATAGCATTATTATGCAGTCACTAGGCTTTATAGAACCATAAGTGATTATCCACTGGCGGCTTTCTGGCAGAGAGACACCTAAACCTTTCTGAACTGATGATAATGTATGCCTTCTCTTTTTAAGGATCTTCAGAAAAATAGATTTCATTGCTTCCTTCAGTAAACCAATCTAGTATAACAGCTCTCAGGAGTAGGGAGATCTTTCTTAACCCTTTTATTAAGTGACTGTTTCTAAAACTTCTTTTCTCAGAATTACACTCTAATCATGATTTAAATCTTCTCTTAGTTCGATATACATAATTCACCTAACTATTTAAGAAAATAGTTAAAATTGACCATTGCTAAATTAATGGAACTAGTTCCTATAAACAGTGCTTCTCTGTAAGCAACCTGTAGTCAAATTTCTTCTTTCTCTAATATTTCCTTTTTTAACTCATCCACATGTCATATATTATTTTGATCTTCAGTTATTCTTTAACCACAGCAACGTATCTTGTGTCAGATAACTGTAATTTATATTTCTTCCACATTGTATTAAGAACCAGCCCTTTGTTCTCTTTGAATTGCATTCTATTTATGACCATGTCATTAATAAGCCACAGATATTTATAATTCTAATCAAAAGTGCTATTTCATTTATTTCCCATATTTTAACATTTATTTGAAAATTATGATTTAAAAAATTTTCAGTAGTTAGAAAAGCAATTAGAGCATAGCGGGTATGACTTACAAGCTTACTATTCAAGAACACAAATTCATAGAACAGATTAAGACTGACTGATTAACCACAACTGTGCCACACCCACCAGCTGTGTGACCTTGAACAAATTGATTCTCTCTGACCCCCAGTTTGTACATCTTTAAATTTGATAATAATAATATAATTGTAAGGATTAAATGGGATGCATAATATAAGTAAAAAGCTTAGCTACCTAGCACTTGTGTAGTACATAATTCAATAAATAGGTGATGCAATTATTCTACTTTTTGCAAAATGAGTAAAAACAGGTTTCCTCATAGTAGCAAGCTGAACTCTTGCAAAAGCAATAATGAATTTGTCCATTATACTCATGCCAAATTTCTTTTATCATGTTTGTTGTACAGCTAGTAAATTTTATGCCCATTGAAGTTTCCCAATCAGCAGTTGAAAGTTGATTTTTAAACATGTAAAAATAGTTTATCCAGAAATAACCATTAAAAAACATAATTCTTAAAAAATGGTTGTTAACCTTTTAGTCTCATGAAAACTATGTATATTCCAAATTTTGCAAGAAATTTTACTTGGGTGTTCATGGACTCACTGCCTACTATAAAATTTAACTTCATATCAACCACTATTATTTGGAGAAATATTCCATGTGCAAGGCAGAATGATTTGAAGAATTTTCTTATTTGGATTAAATATCTTTTATGTACACATTGATCAGATATTTATTTAGTCTGAGAAACTGATTTGACATTTCACTAGAAAAATAAAAGTAAACAGGCAGTTTGGTTCTCTGTTAAAGTTTCCTAGGTTTCTGTAACAGATTACCACAAACTGGATGGTTTAAATTAACAAAAATTTATTCTCCAAAGTTCTTGAGACTAGAATTCTGAAATCAAATTGTCCATAGGGCCATGTTATTTTGAAGGCATTGGGGAGAATCTGCTCTATGCCGTTTTCTTAACGTATTGGCGACATTCCTTGGCATGTGTTGGTTTATAGACTCATCACTCCAATCTCTGCCTCCCTCATCACATGGTTTTCTCCCTGTGTGTCTGTGTCTGTTCTCTTATTACAAGGACACAGTCATGTTGGATTCATCATGACTTCATCTTAACTTGATTACAACTGCTAAGGTCCTGTTTCCAAATAAGGTCACATTCATAGGTGTTGAGGGTTAAGATTTGAACAATGTCTTTTGGGGGAACACAATTCAACAATAACACTGTCTTTTATATATATCTATATATTTTTTTTAACTGAAAATAAAGTTAGGGAAGAAAAATTGATTTTAAAAACAAAGAGTTTTTTCTCCTAAGAAAGAAGTTTTTACAGTTGTGAAAAGATACCTTTTGCTTATAATGATTTGGCAGTATCTTTTCTTCAACATTGTTTCTTGATACTTTTTCCCATCTCCTCTATAGCTCTATTTCTTAAAATTATATAACAATAGCTATCATTTTATTTGTTTACTTGAGGTCAAAGTTCAAATAATAGCATTATTGTTTTATTGTCAAAGGCTTGAGTCCATATTATACATATCAACAAATGAAACACCCTGAAGACTGTAAAGATGGTATAGCGTTTGCATTTATAATTGAACTGGTAGTTGTACTTTGTAAATGAACTGAGTCAGTTTTTCCTTTCCTTTACTTGATTCAAACCAAGGTTACTTTTTATTTCCATGAGTAAGAAATTCGCTTTAAATAAAGTTAAGAAAAATTGATGACCTTTCAAAATGAACATAGCCACTATATATTTTTAACATTAATTCTACGCTTTATTCTAGTCAAGTCTTTCTAACTTATACTTGGTATGTGGTATATAGATCATCAGTACATTTTTATCTTATCTTTTTTTGCATTCATTTCCCATATATTTAGACAATTGTCACAGATTTTTCATGTAATAAAACTTATACAGGGTGTACACTCTTATTTCAGCACTTCAATATAAAGATTTTATGTTTATTTTCTTCTCTTTGAGCTTCCGAAAGGAAGGGAGGTAAAGCATTATAAAATCCTATTGTAGGGTCCTTGTGTTTTTCCATGAAGCACGTGAAGTTTCCAAAACATACTTTTCTTGTGGGTAAAACCTGCTTCAAATTATTTTTTGCATGCAATAGACACTCAATAAATGTTTTTGAAGTTAATGAAGAAAATTGTAATTAGGCCCTCTGCTGTAGACAGCATCCAGAAGAATTGCTATTGCAAGATAAGTTAATTCTGAAGCCAACTCAGTTATACACCATTCATGTTAAATATTTTCCTTGAGTTTGGTATAAATGATAAACAGAAGTAGGAACTAGAGAATTTACAGTGCTGAAAAGTGGAGTTATGTTCTTTATTTCCCAGAACTTAAGCCTAAAGGATTCCAGGCTTTGGTTTATATTTTTATCTATTTTTCCAAAAGAATGTTTAGACTTTGGGGGAAAAAACAAAATGCATGGTTAAATGAATAGTTGACTGTGTATTTACGGAGTGAGATTTTCTAAACTATGGATCAAATTAGTAGAGTGGTGGTTCTCCACCCTGACTGTGCTTCAGCATAACCTGGAAAGCTTTTTAAAAACACAGATGTTTTGGTCCTGTCTCTACAGGTTAATCTTGATTCTGCCAATTACTAGCTGCATGACTTTGAGCTTTATTTAGTCCACAGAATCAGATTCTCTAAAAGTGGATATGATACAAGAGTAGTAGACTTAACAGACAGAGGAAGGCAAGTATCATATGATATCACTTATATGTGAAATCTAAAAAAATTATACAAAGGGATTTATTTACAAAACAAAAATAGACTCACAGACATAGAAAACAAACCAAAGGGGAAAGAAAGGGGAGGGATAAATTAGGGATTTAGGATTAACATATACACACTACTATATATAAAATAGATAAACAACAAGGACCTATCATATAGCACAGGAAACTATATTCAATACCTTATAATAACCTATAATGGAAAAGAATCTGAAAAAGAATATATATGTGTATATGTGTGTGTGTGTATAACTGAATCACTTTGCTGCACACCTGAAACACTGTAAATCAACTATACTTCAATCAATCAAGCAAGCAATAAGAATAGTAGACTTTTGGGGACTTCCCTGGTGGTCCAGTGGTAAAGAATCCACCTTGAAATGCAGGGGACACCGGTTCAATCCCTGGTCGGGGAACTAAGATCCCACGTGTCACGGGGCAGCCAAGCCATGCACTGCAACTACTGAGTTCACGCTTCAACCAGAGAGCCCGCATGCTGCAAACTACAGAGCCCATGCTCCTTGGTGCCTGCAGGCCACACGCCACAACTAGAGAGAGAAAACCCGCCCACCACCACTAAAGAGAAGTCTGCATGCCACAACAAAGAGCCCGCGCGCCGCAAGGAAAAGACCCCACGTGCCGCAACTAAGATCTGATGCAGCCAAACAAAATAGTAGACTTTTGGATGAGAATGTACCTCACAAAATTGGGAATAAAATATTTACTTAGAGATGTGCTGATCTAATTAGGAAAACTTTGAAGCTTTATAATATGAAGAGGATCAGTAACAGTGAAGTAAATACCCTGTACCTCTGGTAAAAAATACCTGATGGAAATGTAAGGAAATTGTACTTTTGCCCTCAAATGTCTATATTCAGAGGCCCAGGGTACATCTGAAACTGGAATGGACTGATTTCTTAGGTGGAGGATTTAACATCAATGGAGTGTTCCCAGTGAGATTGAATAACCATTTGGAGTATGACAGTGGAAGCTATGGTGGTGATTAGGGATAGGCTAAGGGTGGCTTAGGGAATTCTTATAGATTAGAAACCTCTAAGGTCCTTTCCAACTCTAACATACTATATTTGTAAATAACAGTCCTTTCTTTGCACTTACTTATTCTTCTATATATTTAGGACACTTTTATTTGCCAGACACCATACTGGAAGATAAAATTTATGGATATGAAGAAAAATAGAATATACTAGATTTGATAATCACTACAATATAGTATAATGGAGGCAATTAAATGACATAATTGTATTTCATTTGTATATGTGTTAATTCTTTTACCATTTAGGAGCTAACTGAAATGTATGAAATAGGAGTTCCAATGTAATTAAATGTTCAGAAAGAAATTACATTGTGATTATTAGAAAAAGTGTCATTTTTTAAAAAATTGAAGTATTGTTGATTTATAATATTATATTAGCTTCAGATGTATAGCACAGTGATTCAGTATTTTACATTTATACTCTATTGAAAGTTACTACAAGATAATGACTGTGATTCCCTGTGCCACATACTATATCCTTGTTCCTTATCTATTTTATGCATAGTGGTTTGTATCTCTTAATCTCATACCCCTATCTTCCCTCCCCCTTCCCTCTCCCCACTGGTAACCACTAGTTTATTTTCTATATCTGTGAGTCTGTTTCTGTTTTGCTATATACACTCATTTGTTTTAATTGTTAGATTGCACATATGATATCATACAGTATTTGTCTTTCTCTGTCTGACTTATTTCACTAAGCATACTATTCTCTAGGTCCATCCACGTTGCTGCAAATGGCAGAATTTTATTCTTTTTTATGGCTGAGTAATATATTCCATTGTATAGATGACCACGTCTTCTTTATTCATTTGTCTGTTGATGGACATTTGGGTTGCTTCCATATCTTGGCTGTTGTAAATAGAGCTGCTATGAACATTGAGGTGCATGTATCTTTTCGAATAAGTGGAGTTTTTTCCAGATATATACCCAGGAGTAGAATTGCTGGATCATACGGTAGTTCTATTTTTAGTTTTTTAGGGAACTGCATACTGTTTTCCATAGTGGCTGCAGCAATTTATATTGCCACCAACAGTGTACAAGGGTTCCATTTTCTCCACATGCTTGCCAATAGTTGTTATTTGTAGATTTTTGATGGTAGCCATTCTGACAGTTGTGAGGTGATATCTCTTTGTTTAGATTTGCATTTCTCTAATAATTAGCCATATTAAACATCTTTTCATGTGCCTGTTAACCATCTGAATGTCTTCTTTAGACAAATGTCTATTCTGGTCTTCATCCCATTTTTTGATTGGGTGGCTTTTTTGATACTGAGTTCTATGAGCTGTTTATATATTTTAGATATTAACCCCTTGTCAGTCATATGATTTGCAAGTATTTTCTCCCATTCTGTAGGTTATCTTTTCATTTCATCAGTGGTTTCCTTTGTTGTACAAAAGCTTTTAAATTTAATAAGGTCCCATTTGTTTATTTTTGCTTTTATTTCTTTTGCCTTAGGAAACAGATCCAAAAAAATATTGTTACGATTTATGTCAGTGTATCCTGCCTATGTTCTTCTAGGAGTTTTATGGCTTCAGGTCTTACATTTAGGTCTTTAATCCAACTTGAGTTTCTTTTTGTATATGGTATAAAGAATTGTTCTAATCTCATTCTTTTACATGTAACTGTCCGTTTTTCCCAGCACCACTTATTGAAGAGACTGTCTTTTCTGCATTGCATATTCTTGCCTCTTTTGTCATAGATTAATTGACCATAGGTCTGTGAGTTTATTTCTGGAGTCTCAATTCTGTTCCATTGATCTATGTCTGTTTTTGTGTCATTATCATGCTGTTTTGATTACTGTAGCTTAAGTATAGTTGAAGCCTGAGAGGATGATAACTCCAGCTTTGTTCTCCTTTCTCAAGATTGCTTTGGCAATTTGGAGTCTTTTATGTTTCCATATGAATTTTAGGATTATTTGATCTGGTTCTGTGAAAAATGTCATGGGTATTTTGATAGGGATTGAATTAAATCTGTACATTGCTTTGGGTAGTTATGGACATTTTAACAATATTAATTCCTACAATCCAAGAGTATGGGATATCTTTCCATTGCTTTGTATCATCTTCAGTTTCCTTCATCAGTGTTTCATAGTTTTCAGAGTATAGGTCTTTCACTTCCTTGGTTAAGTTTATTCCAAGGTGTTCTTTTTGATGAAATTTTAAACAGGAATATTTTTTTACTTTCTCTTTCTGATGGTCCATTATTAGTGTATAGAAAGCAACAGATTTCTGTTTGTTAATCTTGTATCCTGAAACTTCGCTGAATTCATTTACTAGTTCTAGTAGTTTTTTAGTGGAGACTTTAGGGGTTTTTATATATAGATAGTGTCATGACATCTGCAAATAGTGATGGTTTTACTTCTTCCCTTCCAATTTGGATGCCTTTTTTTTTTTTTTTTCTCATCTGCCTCCTGTGGCTAGGACTTCCAGTACTATGTTAAATATAAGTGGCGAGAGTGGGTATCCTTTTGTTGTCCCTGAATTTAGAGGAAAGGCTTTCTGGTTTTCATCACTGAGCATGATGTTAGCTGTGGGTGTGTCATAAATGGCCTTTATTATGTGGAGATATGTTCCCTCTGTACCCACTTTGATGTGAGTTTTTATCATGAATGGATGTTGAATTTCGTCAAATGCTTTTTCTGTGTCCATTGAGATGATCACATGATTTTTAACCTTTTATTAATGTGGTGTATCACATTGACTGATTTGTGAATACTGAACAATCCTTATATCCCTAGAATAAATCCCACTTGATCATGCTGTGTGATCCTTTTTATGTATTGTTGGATTCAGTTTGCTAATATTTTGGTGGAGATTTTTACATCTATATTCATCAAAGATATTGGCCTGTAATCTTTTTTTTGTAGTGTCTTTGTCTGGTTTTGGTATCAGGGTAATGGTGGCCTTGTAGAATGAATTTGGGAGTAGTCCATCTTCTTCAATCTTTTGGGGTAGTTTGAGAAGGGTAGTTATTAACTCTTCTTTATATGTTTGGTAGAATTCCATTTGAAGCCATCCAGTCCTGGACTTTTGTTTGCTGGGAGTTTTTTTAATTAAAAATTCAGTTTCACTACTACTGATCAGTCTGTTCAAATTGTCTGTTCTTCATTCAGTCTTGGCAGATTGTATGTTTCTAGAAATTTTTCAATTTCTTCTATGTTGTCCAATTTATTGGAGAAAAAGTGTCACCTTGATCCAGCATCTTTGAGGAGAAACTTCTTAAAACTCTCTACAATATGCAATATACTGTATCTCAAATTACTAATGGGTCAGACTCACATCATTACATTAATTACTGTCATTGCTCCTTGTCTGCATGCTTCTCTATTGAGCATGCAACTGGTCAAGTTGCTTTTCATGCAACTGATCAAGTTGCTTTTCATGCAGCTATTGCTTGTTAATAGCTAGAATCTTGGGCAGAGAGACCAGTTTCCTGGGAAAAAAAACTGCTGAGGTTAGAGAAGACACATCCATAAGAGAGAAGTCTGAGTGTGATGGGCCTTGAAAGGCGAGACTTGATTGATTTTAGAATCCCAGAGGGAATGAAGAGAAAGGGAGTTCTAGACAAAACTCTCTAGTTCTGACTTTAAAGAACCAAAATGAAAACGGCAATAATCATTTTCTTTTTTCTGCTGTATATTTCAAAAATAGTACAAGGATAAAAAAAGTTCGTAAGTAAAATTGTGCTACCTTTATTTAGTAAACTTCCCTTAGTCTAGAGTTGTACTGCTTTCTGTTTTACCGGATTTTACTAAGTCACTCCCTTTTTTTGAAATGTTTCTAATGCCATAATAGAATACAGCATGTAATGTTGTCAGTGAGTGAGGAGACGGACTACAGAAATGAATATATTGGTTCAAACAGTCAGCATATTACTGGTGGGGTTCTACAGAAGTAATGTGTTTCTATCAGGTTTTGCTTTTGAATTATAAAAACAATACATACTCATGGTTTTTAAAATAAGAAACAAATAATATGGAAAAGTGTAAAATAAAAAGTAAAATTTGAAGCCATCCTGTTTCTACGTCCCACAAGTAACTTCTATTAACTTTTTTAATGTATCATTTCAGAATTCTATCATATACAAGTACATGTATGCACATACATGTGCCGCACACATATGCATACACATTTATGCACTGCATATACTTTTATATGCCTTTTTTTGTACATAAACACAGCATATCTATTGTTGTTTGCTAGTGGCCTTTCTGCTATTTGTCTCTGTATTATTGATTTCTAAGAGTTCTTTGTATACAAATAAAATATGCCTTTTTCATGCATTTCAAATGTTTAATTTGAACATTAATTCGTTGTTTAATTTTGTCCTTCAACTTGATTTATGGTAGTCTCTTTTTCTCACACTGAAATTTTTAATTTTAGTTTAGTCAAATTATCATTATTTTCTACTATGGCTTCTGGAATTTGTCCAAGATTATAAGATATATAACACCGTTTTTTCTTCCCTACCCATATGGCTTAATTTTTGTTAAGATAACTTTGTTTTACAGCAGTTTTAATTTCACAACAAAACTATGAGGAAAGTGCATAGATTTCCCATAGACTCCTGCCCCCAAATATGCATAACCTCCCATTATCAATATGCCCAACACAGCAGTACATTTGTTACAATTGATACACCTACATTGACACATCATTGTTACCTGGAGTCTATACTTTACATAGGGTTCACTATTGATATTGTATATTCTATAGATTTGGACAAATGTATAATGGCATGTATTCACCATCATAGTATCATACGTAATATTTCACTGCCTTAAAAATCTTCTATGTTCTGCCTATTCATCTACCACCACCCCCAATTATTTTATAAAATTTTTTGTGTTTAAGTGTTTAAGTCACCTAGAATTTTGTTCATGTCCCAGTGGCTTTTACTGAAATAACCTTTTCTTAAAATGTCACCTTTATCATATATTAAAATCGTATATATATTGTAGTGTATTTCAGGATTCTCATTATACATTTTTCCATTTGTCTATTTCTTCTCTAGAACTAAACTCTTTAATTACTGCACTTTTACAATGTTTTTAACATCTGGGAGGACTGGTCCTTTCTTTACTCCTCCTTTTTTTCAAAATATGCCTAGATAATGACATGTTTTAGCCATATAAACTTTAGTGTCATCTTTCAGGTTCTCAAAATAAAAAAAAATTCTATTGGTATTTTAATAAGAATCTTAGTAAAATAATATATTAATTTAGGAGAATCAGCAGTCTTAGAATATTGATATATCTATTCTGAAAACAAATTATATGTCTTGCAGGTATCTGGATTTATTTTGAGTTATTTATTTTTCTAGTGTTTTTCATATTAAGTGGGTTTATTTCTAGTTTTTATTTTTTTAACTTGGCTTGTAAGGAGAGTCCTAGATTTCCATATACTAATTATATAACTAGTTACCTTTCTAAATTCTTTTTTGTCTTAGTTTTTCCATTGATTTTCTTGGGGTTTTCAAGTATACGTGCATGTCATCACGAAAACTAGGATATAATTGCCTCCTCTTTTTATTTTCTTGGGTTTATTGAGATATAATTGACAGAAAACATTGTGTAAGTTAAAGGTGTACAATGTAATGATTTGATATGTATATATACTGCAAATAATTACCACAATGTTAGTTAACACATCCATCTCCTCAAATAGCTACTGTGTGTGTGTATGGTGAGAGCTTTTAAGATCTTTTCTCTTAGTAACTTTCAGGTATACAATACAGTATTGTTAACTATAGTCACCATGCTGTACATTAGATCCCCAGAACTTATTCATCTTATAACCAGAAGTTTGTACCCATTTCCCCAACCTCATCCTCCCCACACCTCTAGCAACCACCAGTCTACTCTCTGTTTCTGAGTTCAGTTGTTTGTTTGTTTTTTAAGATTCCATGTATAAGTGAAATCATTCTATGATGCCCTCAGGGTTAATCCATGATGTCTGATGTCAAAAATGGCAGAATTTCCTTCTTCTTTACAGATGAGTACTATTCCATTTATTTTTATCAATATATACATCATCATATTTTCTTTATCCATTCATTCACTGGCGGACACAGGTTGTTTACATGTCTTGGCTATTGTAAATGATGCTTCAATGAACATGGAAATGTAGATACCTCTTTGAGATACTGATTTCATTTTCTCCAGCTATGTACCCAGAAGTGAGGAACCTCTATACTGTTTTCTATAGTGGCTATACCAATCTACATTTCCACCAACAATCCACAACAGTTCCCTCTTCTTCACATCTTTGCCAGCACTTGTTATCTCTTGGTCTTTTTGATAATAGCCATTCTACCAGGTGTAGAGTGGTATCTCACTGTGGTTTTTATCTGTATTTCCCCAATGATTAATGATGTTGAGCACCTTTTTATGGAACTGTTAGCCATTTGTATATCTTCTTCGGAAAAAATGTCTGTTCAATTCTTTTACCCAGTTTTTAAACATCAGGTTTAGTTTTTTGCTATTGAGTAGTATGAGTTTCTTATATGTTTTGGATATTAACCCCTTAATCAAAAAATCGTGGCCAATACCAATGTCAAGGAGTTTTTTCACTATGTTTTCTTCTAAGAGTTTTATGGTTTCAGGTCTTACATTTAAGTGTTTAATCCAGTTAAGGTTAATTATTGTGAGTGGTGTAAGATAGAGGTCCATTTTCATTCTTTAGCATGTGGATATTCAGTGTTCTCAACACTGTTGAAGACACTGTCTTTTCCCTACTGAATTTTCTTGCTTCCCTTGTCAGCTTGGTCCCTTGCTGACCGTATGTGTGGGTTTATTTCTGGGATCTCGATTCTGTTCCATTGGTCTCTGTGTCTGTTTTATTCCAGTACCATACTATATTGATTACTATAGTTTTTTAATATAGTTTGAAATCAGGAAGCGTGATGCCTCCATCTTTGTTCTTCTTTGTCAAGATTGCTTTGGTTGTTTGGGACATTTTATATTCTATACAAATTTTTGCATTTTTTTTCTCTGTAAAAAATGCCATTGAAATTTTGATAGGAATTGCATTGAATCTAAAGATGACTTTCGGTAGTATGGACATTTTATTTAATATTAATTCTTTCAATCCATTAACATGAGATATCTTCCCACTTATTTGTGTCTTCTTCAGTTTCTTTCATCAGTGTCTTCTGGTTTTCAATGTACATCTTTCAGCCCCTTGGTTAAATTTATTCCTAAGTATTTTATTTGATACTATTGTGAATGGGATTGTTTTCTTTATTTCTTTTTCAGATTATTCATTGTTAGCATATAGAAATGCAACTTATTTTTGCATATTGATTTTTCTCCTGCAACTTTACTGAATTCACTTATTAGTTTTAACAGTTTTTTGGTGGAGTCAAGGTTTTCCTATATGTAAGATCATATCCTGTGCAAACAGGGAAAGTTTTACCCCTTCTTTTCCATGTGGATGGCTTTTATTCCTTTTTCTTGCCTGATTGCTCTGGTTAGGAATTCGAGTACTGTGTTGAATAAAAGTGGTGAGAGTGGGCATCCTTGTTTTGTTCCTGATCTTAGAGGAAAGGTTTCAAACTTTCACCATAGGTATGATGTTAGCTGTAGGCTTGTCATATATGGCCTTTATTATGTTGAGGTTTTTGTTGAGAGTTTTTAATCATGAAAGGATGTTGGATTTTGTCAAATGCCTTTTTGGGCATCTGTTGAGATCATTTGATTTTGATCTTCATTCTATTAATGTGATGTATCACACTTATTGGTTTGCATATACTGAATCATCGTTGCATCCCATGAATGAATCCCACTTGAACGTGGTGTATGATCCTTTTAGTGTGCTGTTGAATTCACTTTGCTAATATTTTGTTGAGAATTTCTGCATGTATTTTCATTAGGGATATTGGCCTGTATTTTTCTTTTCTTGTGGTATCCTTATCTGGCTTTGGTATTAGGGTAGGCTGGCCTTGTAAAATGAGTTTAGGAGTGTTCTCTCCTCTTGAGCTTTTTGGAAGAGTTTGTGAAGGACTGGTATTAATTCTTCTGTAAATGTTTGGTAGAATTCACCAGTGAAACCATCTAAACCTACCTAGCCTTTTGTTTGTTGGGAGGTTTTTGATTGCTGACTCTGTCTCCTTATTCATTATTGGTTTGTTCATGTTTTCTATTTCTTCATGATTCAATTGTGGTAGGTTGCATATTTCTAGAAGTGTAACCATTTTTTTAGGTTGTCCAGCTTATTGGCGTGTTATTGTTCATAGTAGTCTCTTATTATCCTTTATATTTCTGTGGTGTCTGTTGTAATGTCTCCCCCTTCATTTATAATTTTATTTATTAGAATCCTCTCTCTTTTTTACTTAGTGTACCAAAAGTTTTGTCCATTTTGTTTATCTTTTTAAAGAACCAACTCTTAAGTTTTGTTAATCTTTTCTATTCTTTTCCTATTCTCTATTTCATTTATTTCTGCTCTGATCTTTATTTTCTTCCTAATGCTAACTTTGGGCTTAGTTTGTTCTTTTTCAAGTTCCTTGAGGTATAATGTTCAGTTGTTTATTAGAGATCTTTCTATTATGTATGCATTTATATCTATAAACCTTCCTGCTAGAACTGCTTTTGCTGTATCACACTAGTTTTGGTGTGTTGTGTTTCCATTTTCATTTGTTTCAATGTTTTTTATTCCCCTTCTGAGTTCTTCATTGATCCATTGGTTATTTAGGAGTGTACGCTTTAATTTCAATGTATTTGTGTATTTTCCAGCTTTCCTCCTGTTATGATTTCTAATTTCATACCATTATGGTTGGAATACATCCTTGATATAATTTCTCTCTTCTTGAATTTGTTGACATTTGTTTTGTGGCCTAATATATGATCTATTCTAGAAAATTTTCCATATATACTTGAAAAGAATGTATGTTCCACTGCTGTTAGATGGAATGTTCTGTACATGTCTCTTAGGTCCATTTGGTCTGTAGTGTTGTTCAAATCCACTATTTCCTTATTTGGTCTCTGTATGGATTGATCTATCCATTGTTGAGAGTGGTACCTTTTCATTCCTAATATTTATCTTTTATTCTTTTTCTCCTTTCTAATTAGCTAGTATATTCAGAACAATATTAATATAATTGCTTTTAATAGAATTACTGTCTCTTTTTTCCTATGACTACTTTAAGATTTACTCTTTATCTTTGATCTTCAGCAATCTGACATGATGTCCCTAGAGTATGTTTCTTTGTATATTTCCTTCTTGAGTTTTGCTGAGCTTTTTGGATCTGTAGGTTGATTTTTTTCACCAAACATGGGGAATTTTGAAATCTTTTTACTTATTCACATATTTTTTCCTGCCCCATTTTCTCTCTCTTCTCCTTGAGGGGCTCCAAATACATGTACACTAGATTACTTGATGTTGTTCAATGGATAGGTACGTGGGTCACTGAGATTGTGGATTTTTTTCCTAATATTTTTCTATCTATCCTTGAGAAATTTCTATTCATCTGGCTTCCAGTTCTCCAGCTGGTTTATCTGTGATATCCAATATGCTATTAAGCCTGAACAGTGAATTTTTCATTTTGATGCTGAGCTTTTTATTGCTACAATTTCAATTTGATTCTTTTAAAAAAATGTATTCTGGTAAAATATACATAACAAAATGTATTATTTTAATCATTTTTAAGTATGCTCAATTCTTTCTTATTGTTTCTGTTTCCCTGATGTCTATTTGTGCATTCATTGTGATGATATTTTCCTTTATGTTCTTGATAATGTTTATAATAGCTTCCTTAAAATACTTGTGTGAGTCTTCTCAGAGTCTTTTCTATGGGAAGCTTTTTCTATGGACTTTGGGTCACATTTTACTGTTTGTTCATGTTTATTGTATACTGGATAGATATACACATTAGAGATTCTGGATTCTGTCATCTTCCTCTGAAGAGTATTGACTTTCACTAGCTGCTGTCTTTATCTAGTAAAGGCTTGGTTTTATGTTTTGTTAGAGTAGGTCTCTTTGGGCTTTGCCCTTAATCCTAGGGTGACTCTTTTAGTACAGGGATATAATCTTTACTCCTAAAATGTTGCCCTTGAGGGATTTCTGTGGAAACCCTGAGTTGTTCACCAAGCTGCTTTAATTTGGTGGGATTCAAACTCCAAACTCTGTCTCACACAGTGAGCAGCAATAGAAATCTCTGTTTCAGCCTTCCATCTGTTACTTTCTGCTGGGTTCTTTAGAGTCTTCCCCAAAAATGTACAGTTCAGGGATCAACCCTGGTGGGAGTATACATGCAAATTTTTTTTTTTTTTTTCCCAGTATGCGGGCCTCTTACTGTTGTGGCCTCTCCCGTTGCGGAGCACAGGCTCCGGACGCACAGGCCCAGCGGCCATGGCTCACGGGCCCAGCCACTCCGCGGCATGTGGGATCTTCCCAGACCGGGGCACGAACCCGTGTCCCCTGCATCGGCAGGTGGACTCTCAACCGCTGCGCCACCAGGGAAGCCCTACATGCAAATTTTTAAACTCCTTCTCTGTTTTCCTTTTTTCTGAAATCCACCTCTCCGAACACTCAATTGTCAACCATTCTCTCAACTTTGAACTCTGGCCTCTGATACCTCAATCAATAAAAGTGTGGCCTTCTGCATTAATTCTAGCTGCTCCGCCATCTTTTTACCTCAAGGGAAACCCATATAAATGTAGATCTTGCCCAGTGATGTTCTCCTCTTTCAAGCATAAAATTCTCTCTTTCTGTTTCTGCCTGCTTTTGGTCACTCTCCATTGTGTCTTCAGATAGTTCTTTTAAATTTGTTTGTTTTAGTATTTTTCCACAGTTTATAATTGTTATCAGTGGGATAACAAGTCTGATTCAAATTACTCCTCAATTACCTAATTGGAATTCCAAAGGATTTTTATTTTCATATTTATCTATCTACTTCATTATTTCACATTCATGTTTATTATTTTACTTCATGATCAGTTTAGTCACTTAGACCTAGATTTGACTCCTGGCTCTGACATTTATTATGTCGTTACTTCAAGTTTCTGATCTTTAGTGAGTTTATATGGCCCTTATGTGTAAAATGGAAATGAGCCTATGTACCTTAAAAGGTTGATTACTTTTGAATATTAAATGTGAAGACATATGTAAAACATGGGCACAGGGCCTAGAACCTCATTGACACTCATAAATGCTGCTACTCTTCTTAACATAATTCTATAAGATTGGAAGGTCAGATATTACTATATGGTATGACTTACCTAAGATCTTACTGCTAGATAATA
Source organism: Globicephala melas (assembly GCF_963455315.2). Taxonomy (NCBI): domain Eukaryota; kingdom Metazoa; phylum Chordata; class Mammalia; order Artiodactyla; family Delphinidae; genus Globicephala; species Globicephala melas. The sequence goes on along the minus strand of NC_083320.1, from coordinate 81,523,858 downwards.
GGAATACAAATCAATTAAATCAATTCTGCAAGATAAGTTTATGCTTCCCAGAGGTTCCTGTGTCAGTATTATCCCTATACAAAGGAGAAACTGCCAGATTATGATTCGAAGGAGGAATAGCAAAATGAGGATTACTAACAGTAAGGCTGCATGATCAACATTCTGTGCAATGTCCTTTTCTCTTCTTTGAGCATTTAAGAGCCAGCCAACTGACTAGTGGCCAGAAGATACTACTGTAGCATTTTTTTTTTCGTAACAGAGAAGAAAGAGGCTAACTTTCCAATTTTAGAACCAGCCAGAATATTCAATGAGAATACTTAGGCCCAGTAAAATAAGTGGTCCTCATATATATGGTCAGTAAATAGTATATACCACTATGCAATGAACTCTTCTCTCCTCCTGGTTTACTTGTGACTCACAAATGATTAATTTGTACCCTGGGCAAACGTGGAACTTCAGAAATTGGTTATAGAATGAGCTTTTCTATGAATAGTTAACATCAATATTTGTTCTGTATACTGGAATCATGTTATAGATGTGCGTATGTATTGTTTGGGGTTATATCTAGGCAATGCATAGGATTTTGTGTGTGCTTTGTTAAAGTATTTTGCTATAGTGGAGCAATTTAATGCTATAGATAAAAGGGGAAACTGGTTGATGTTGCATCAACTCTCTCTCTGGTAAGCATTATTACAGCTACTATTCACATTTATGCCCGTTCAAATAGAAACTCATCAGGCATGTAAACTTAGGGCTAGATTCTGATCTCTAATGCATAGCATGAATTGCCACATATTTTTTTCTACCAAAAAAAAAAATCCTTAGTAGCATCTGAGATTAAAATCTGTCCTTTCAAATTGATTTTATTTTTATCTAGACTAAAAAGCAAAATGCAGTGTCAGAAGAGGAAATAAAATAATTCCTGTCAAGCTGTGGGTTCTTTTTTTATATATGATTCTTGTGAAATCAAGTGTTCATATATTTCTATAATCATAATAGCTGTGAGAAAAAATAGAAAAATTATTATTTATTCCTTTTAAAATAGAATCTTTTTATCCTTTTGAAATCATATGCACAAAATTAGATTGTAGGGAAAGGCCATATTATAAAAAGAACATTACCTAAGATTATAATACATGAAAAGCAAGCAAAGCCTGTTTACATAGAACATGAGATTTATAAGAATAGATTTTATATTTATTTCTATGAAAATTTAACAATTTTATTAAAACTCACCAATAAAATATTTAAAAAATAAAACTGTCTCATTTGGGGCATTTATATTTTTTTTAAGTATAGGATAATTGCATGGAAGATTTGAAGATAAAATCTTCATTTACATTTTTTCTCAGCCCAGGAAATTTAGTTCAAACTATGTTTATTGAGAACTTTTTATAACATCACACTGTGCCTAGGCATTTTTAGGGAACACAAGAAAATGAATCTGGTGCCACCCTGCCTCAAAGAAGTATGTAGCTAGTAGGACAAACAAAAGCCCACATGTTACACCTGGATATGAAAAGAGTGGGGAAACCTTCGGAGTATAGTTTTCAACAGTAAGGTCTCAGAGAGTAATGTTGTTGTATGCCACTTATTTCAGAATTACAAGTGATCTTAAAATTGCCCAGCATAGTGCCTGGAGCATAATAGGTGTTCAGTAAATGTTGAAAGAGTAGATGAACATTGTCTCATGCTTGCGGTTGGGTAGCAGGCTCGATGTATTGTGAGTCTGTGTGTGTGTGTGTATGTCGACTGTCTCTGTGATTAAACTGTTTACTTTAGAATTAGAGTAACTTTATATGGATTTTACCATCTTTGTGACCTTGGACACCTCCATTTTAAACTGTTTTCTTCATCTGTCAAATGTGGTGATAATATCTGTCTCATAAATTTGTTGTAAAGAGTGAATGAGCTAATGTATGTCAGGCCTATTTATAGTGGCTATAATAGTTTAAGTTAGAAAAAATTGCTACAGTTACTCTTACTGTTCTCATTATTTTTACAAATAAAGGATGGGTGAAAGTACCTCATTATGAAACAGAAGTAGTTAAACCATAACATTGACATTGCATTGTATAAGTAGCAGAATTTTAACTCCAAATTGATAGCACTTCGTTTTATCTATATTATTTGATTTTTAATTAAGGAAAAATATGTCATGAGTTATAAATAAAATAAGTTTATTATATGATTTTGTACTTAGTAATTTTGTCTTTGCAGAGTGAAAACTCAATCACTTAGGAATGATTATTTACTCTTTCATCCATTCCACAAATGTCAGCTGAGCATCTAGTGTTCACCAGGCATTAATAAGGAAGGCACTGTTGATAGAGCAGTGAACAAGACTAACTCCCTGCTTTCAAGAAGTTTACATTTAGTTGGAATTCTAGTTCATTGTTCACAGACCTGGATTTACAAGTCCAGCCCTTCAGAGGTGGTGGTTCACAGGTGGTGAGCAGTGTCCTAGGCATAGATGGCATATGAATGAGGGTTTCTTTTTTTGACTCCATGAATTATAACAAGGTCAGACACCATCAGGCTTGAAAAGTTACATTATAGCCCACATTCCTGAAAGTTATATTTAATTGTTCTCCTCTGTCATTTTAAGGGAAAGATCAATCTTTGAGCATACTTTAAGAAATTATGAGGGCTTAGGTACAAATGAATAACAAAGTTAGGTCAGGAAGTACATGATCCCAGTTGACTCTAACTCTACTATTAGAGTTCTATTAATTCTGTTATCTAGGCTACATTAAGTAAAACTAATTAAATTTCTCTCTCTGTCTTTTGAATATTAGAAAACTTTGGGCCTTGGACTGGTACCTAGATTCATAGCTATTTTCTGTTTAGAACTTTTCTTCTATTTTCCCCACCATTAATCACCTTATTGCTAACTATGGTGAAAGAACTTATTTATGATTAATGATTTCATCATTATGTATGATGAAAACAGTGTACTAACCCTCAGAAAAGGCTATATGTCCTTGCCTTCTCTGCTTTTCTGTTTATTGTTTGAACGGGACAGAACTATTTTTGAGACAGACTGAGCAAACTAAGCATTTGTAATTTTGTTTCAAGTTTAATTTCTTACCAGTAGGAGGATTTGGGCAAATAGCCTTGTCCTTTTTGCTCAGCTGTAAAGTGCAGATGATAAAGCTTGCCAGATAGTTATGTGATTCAGATTTCAAAATAAGAATGAGGCTTTAGAAAGTATGCATAGACTTTGATATAGCTAGCTATTGTTTTTATTGGCAAGAAATAATGAATAATTATAGCAGCAACTATTAATTAAGCATTTTCTAGGCGCCATATGCTTCATATAGATTGTTGGTAGTCCTCACAGTAACTCTGCATTATAGGAATAATTATTGCCTAATTATATATAAAAAAATATGGTCTTCAAAAACATTAACTGGCTTTCCCGCAGGTATTTGAAATACTCAATTGCACAGCCAGAATTCAAATGCATGTTTGTGCCGATCTGAATCCAACGCTTGTTGCACCATATTGCCTCTCTATTGGATGCTAAAACGCCGAAGTGGAGTGAGAAAGCTTATGCCTTCAATTCCCTGTTATGGCCTTACTCTTTTTACTTCTTTTTCAAAAAATTTACTCGTTATAGGCACATGTTAAATCAAATAGTATTGAGTGCCCCCTCAATAGGAATCCACCTGAAGATAACTGCTTTTAGTTTTTAATTGCTTCAAATTTTCTCAAGTATTTAGCCACCTAATTGTAAATAATGCTATGTCTAGGTTTACCAATATTAGACATTATTTATAGATAGAAATTATAGATAATTTATCATAGGTGATGACTTAGCTCACTTATACCACCTAGTAGCTCTATGTCTCCCTATCTTACCAATATAGTTTTAAAAATTAATGTTTACCTTATTGATGTTATATAAATATTGTTCACTGCAAAACCAAGTAATATATTATAATTATATTTCCTTTCTTGTACAACGATTTTTATTGCCTAGGGTTTTTCTCTCATTCTCTGTTACAAGCTTTTTACGATCAGAAAGAAACTTTCTTTTCACCTGTTCCTTTTCCTATCTCTATCACTATTCTTTGAAACCATGATTGATATAAATGTTAACTTTTATCCAGTTAGTTTCTTTATTAAACTTGCAGCAGGTTTTCTTGTAGACTCTGCAACCCATCCCTGCCAGAAATTCATTTTAATTCTCAAAGAGCCAATGCATTTGATTCCAGAAGTTTGCCAAAATCCACATTTAAAACATCTTTTGATAGACAAAATTTAAGCAGAGATCTTTGCTCTTTTTCTCACAATAAATAGATTCTATGGTAGGAGCAGTATTTTATTTTAATCAGTAAGTACTTTAAGTAAATTAGCATGGGTTTTCATCACAGCTTAAAAATATGTGTATTGGGGCTTCCCTGGTGGTGCAGTGGTTGACAGCCCACCTGCCGATGTAGGGGACACGGGTTCGTGCCCTGGTCCGGGAAGATCCCACATGCCGCGGAGCGGCCGGGTCCGTGAGCCGTGGCCGCTGAACCTGCGTGTCCAGAGCCTGTGCTCCTCAACGGGAGAGGCCACAACAGTGAGAGGCCCACGTACCGCAAAAAATATATATATATGTGTGTATTGATACCCTCTTGGCTAGTGGACCTCCAAAATATTGAAATGGTAGATGTCATTAATTGTTCATTTGATCTCTCAAAGGAGGTATGCTTTTGCAGCATATCGGAGCAACCAAAGAAGATGGTAGCTCAAAGCCAGTGAGAGTATTGAGTCCCTTTAAGGAATATAACAGCTACTTTAAATCTACTTAGTATCATTTGAAATAAAATTTATGTAGTATATTGAGCATATTGAAAATATTTTGTAATCCCACTATACCTAATGACTTACAAAATCCTAATCCAGGGATGGAATTTTATAAAAAGAAATGAGAATGTCAAGCCTTGAAAATATGTCATGTTGAGTCTATTTAAATTATTTACTAATAAATAGCATAAAGTGAATTGGTGAGTGTGGGTCTCCAAGCAAACATTGCATATTCAATAAAGTATGTTAAAATATACTTTCAGAGTGTCTTTCAGAAAGTAGGATTCTAAATTGAACAAAAGAGAAATAAATTCAAGATTTGCAGGACAGTGTTTTCTTTTGAAAAGGTTCATGAAGAAGACCTGTAATTAATGTGTTAAATTCTACCTGATACAGTGTTTCTTTTTTTAAAACCATGTTAAAGAACAATAGGGAAATATGAGTAGGTATACTGTTTTGTATAACAAAATATATAAAATAAAAATATATATCATATGAGAGCAAAGTATTAACACTGTCTTTGCAATAGGGTTATGTGGAGGTGGGGTGGGGGACTGTAACTTTTATACTTCCATATCATTTGAGGTTCTTAAAGATGAGTATCTGACTTGTTGAAAGCAGAAAAATAAAAAAATAGAGACATCTTAAAGAAATAAGTAAAGGGTAGATAAATCTGAAGGAAAAAAATAAAATGTAGCCTTTATGTCTTGTTAGTATCGTGAACTACATACCCGAACGTCTCAGAGTAAACAACCAAAAATGATGTGATAGATATAAAAATAGTGTTTGCATGCAACTGTGAACTGGAAAGGCAGTGTGGAAGATGGTGATGGTTTGTTTAGCCAAAGAGGTTAAAACAAACAACAAGAAACCTAGGTAAAAATGTGATCCAGAGAGGTATGCCTTAGAGTATTTGTTGAACCTGGTAAACCCTGGGCTAGGGTTTTCATGTGCTCATTCCTTTTTGTTTTTTCTTTTGCAGTATGCAGGCCTCTCACCGTTGTGGCCTCCCCCGTTGTGGAGCACAGGCTCCGGACGCGCAGGCTCAGCGGCCATGACTCATGGGCCCAGTCACGCCGCGGCATGTGGGATCTTCCCGGACCGGGTCACGAACCTGTGACCCTTGCATCGGCAGGCGGACTCTCAACCACTGCGCCACCAGGAAAGCCCACTCATTCCTTATTGAAAGAGGAACAGGAAGCAGTCAAACTCCAGGTTCTTCTTTGGTGGAGAGTTTAAACTTCAGGTCCCCTCAACATAGACTTCAAATCTCTGCACCTTCATTGTAAGAGTGCATAATAAAATCAGGCTGTCACCACCCACAGCACTGCAAGAAAAACTGATTGGCTCAAACCTTAGCACTGAATATAGTGAAAAGAATATCTCCCTGATCACTTGTAACCACAAGCTGGTCTTGTGGGTTTGCTACTGAAATTCACACTACATGGTGTTATAAAAAAGAAAATTAATGCAAGAATTTACAGTGGTCCTAAGTTTAAAATCCCCCCAAGTACCTGGCAGAAGCAAACATAAATCCCCTCTGAAGGACTCTACCTTCAATGAAGGACTCAAAAAAATCCCCACAGGTAAAATTTTTTTTAAAAAATGAGTTTGCAGGCTTTCCTGGTGGCACAGTGGTTGAGAGTCCATCTGCTGATGCAGGGGACACGGGTTCGTGCCCCGGTCCAGGAAGATCCCACATGCCGCGGAGTGGCTAGGCCTGTGAGCCATGGCCGCTGAGCCTGCGCGTCCGGAGCCTGTGCTTCGCAATGGGAGAGGCCACAACAGTGAGAGGCCCATGTACTGCAAAAAAATGAATAAATAAATAAATGAGTTTGCAATCAAAAATTACAAAACAAGTTGTCATAAATGAGTATCAGAAACAGTATTCAGGAGAATAAGATTAGTAAACATTTCAGATATTAAAATTATCAAACAATATAAAACAAATGTGTTTAATTAAGAAATAATAGAAGGGATTAAGTTCACGAAAGAATAATAATAAGGTGGGGAGACTTGACCTACCACATATAAAGATTTGGTTTAAAGCTTTAGTAATTAATACAGCAATATACTGGTGCAAAGGTAACTGGATTGGCCAGTGAAACAAAATAACCCAGGAATATCTATGTGGGTGGAAACTTACTATATAACACAGCTCGTGTTATGATAGGGATTGACTTTTCAATAAATGATATTGGGCTCATTGATTATTATGGGAAAACAAACAGATAAATGGGCCAAAGAGTTACTATATTTTAATCTGATTTTGCTTTCAGATGATCTTTTATTTCTGATCCTCTTACTTGTCTGTCCACCTGCCCACTGATCTAAAGGGGCAAAATCTGCTATTGTGTGTTCCTCAGTTACTGTTTTGGCAAAAAAATTAAGGAGAAAATTTAAATTGTTACACTGGAAAAGTTACCTCTGAGCTGACTCACTCCCACATCTTTGTCTACCCCCACCCAATTCATTGGTCCCTTCTCTCAGCTTCTGACCTTTGACACAGTCATTACATTACATTCATTCTTCTTCTGTAGTATCAAGTAGATACTACATTATCTACTTGAGAGTTACTGCTGATAGTTTTCCCCAGACATGATTCATATAAACATATATCATTTTTGTGTTCATAAATCTTTTTAAATTGTGCCTTTTTTCAACTGTGAATCTTTTGGACAGTATTATTAGTTATCTCACTCTTTTTGTCCCTACCACTGTTACCATCTAAATCAGTGTTTCTCACCAACGGTGCAAGAGGGTTCCCTTTTCTCCACACACTCTCCAGCATTTATTGTTTGTAGATTTTTTGATGCTGGCCATTCTGACCAGTGTGAGGTGATATCTCATTGTAGTTTTGATTTGCATTTCTCTAATGATTAATGATGTTGAGCATTCTTTCATGTGTTTGTTGGCAATCTGTATATCTTCTTTGGAGAAATGTCTGTTTAGGTCTTCTCCCCATTTTTGGTTTGGGTTGTTTGTTTTTTTGATATTGAGCTGCATGAGCTTTTTGTAAATTTTGGAGATTAATCCTTTGTCAGCTGCTTCATTTGCAAATATTTTCTCCCATTCTGAGGGTTGTCTCTTCATCTTGTTCATGGTTTCCTTAGCTGTGCAAAAGCTTTTAAGTTTCATTAGGTCCCATTTGTTTATTTTTGTTTTTATTTCCATTTCTCTAGGAGGTGGGTCAAAAAGGATCTTGCTGTGATTTATGTCATAGAGCGTTCTGCCTATGTTTTCCTCTAAGAGTTTGATGTAAATTGATACAGCCACTATGGAGAACAGTATGAGGTTCCTTAAAAAACTAAAAATAGAACTACCATACGACCCAGCAGTCCCACTACTGGGCATATACCCTGAGAAAACCATAATTCAAAAAGGTATTACCACAATGTTCATTGCAGCTCTGTTTACAATAGTCAGGACATGGAAGCAACCTAAGTGTCCATCGACAGATGAATGGATACAGAAGATGTGGCACATATATACAATGGAGTATTACTCAGCCATAACAAGAAACGAAATTGAGTTATTTGTAGTGAGGTGAATGGACCTAGAGTCTGTCATACAGAGTGAAGTAAGTCAGAAAGAGAAAAACAAATACCTTATGCTAACACATATATATGGAATCTAAAAAAAAAAAAAAATTGTCATGAAGAACCTAGGGGCAAGACAGGAATAAAGACACAGACCTACTAGAGGATGGACTTGAGGACATGCGGCGGGGGAAGGGTAACCTGAGACAAAATGAGAGAGTGACATGGACATATATACACTACCAAATGTAAAACCGATAGCTAGTGGGTAGCAGCCACACAGCACAGGGAGATCAGCTCGGTACTTTGTGACCAACTAGAAGGATGGGATAGGGAGGGTGGAAGGGAGGGAGATGCAAGAGGGAAGAGATATGGGGATATATACATACGTATAACTGATTCACTTTGTTATAAAGCAGAAACTAACACACCATTGTAAAGCAATTATAGTCCAATAAAGATGTTAAAATAAATAAATAAAAAATAAATCAGTGGTTCTCAACCAAGGGTAGTTTTTCCCCCTAAAGAAACATTTGGCAATGTCTGGTGACATTTTGGGTTGTTATGGGTGCAGTGTAATATGAGGCCAGGGATGATGCTATGACAGCCTCCCATAACAAAGAATTACCTCACCCAAAATCTACATAGTGCCAATTTGAGAAGCCCTGCCCCATATAACTGCCTTTTGAGCTAATTTCTTATCATGCTTCTTTCTAATTTTGACTCTTCTGGATGTACCTGCTCTCCTAGGCCACCTTCCTAATGTAAGAAAACACTGTGTTCTGAATTCTGTTACTGCAACTAATATCTAGCCATAAGATAGCCTTTTTCTTCAGTGGGTCCCACAAAATAGTACACAAAGTGGAGAATGGATTGGCAGAAATAGGTTTGAATCAAGATAGCTAGGGCTTTCCTTCTCTCCTATATCAGTGTTTTCCCTGCTCTCCTGTATCAGTGTTTTTCCCCCTATAGATTATGAACTTTAGGCAAATTAATAAAACACAGATAGTGGTCCTGCCTTGGTTTTCATTCCCAGACTATATGGAAAAGAAGCATTTACTGGGTGGCTAGTTATGTGTGCCAATCATTATACTAAGCCAGTGCTTTCAGAGATTTAGCTCAGTGATTCTCAAAACAACTCTAAGAGAAATCTTATTATTCTTAATTTACAGAAGAGAAAACTAGGACTTCGAAAAAGTAAACATAAATGCCTTTCCCAGTTTCACACAGAAATTGGAATTTGATCCCAAGTTTTCTAATTCAGGGTTAATGTTCTTTCTACTATCCCACTCAACCACTTTAGACTTTATTACTTGCAGCATGCCTGTTTTATCTAGTCCTTTTTTAAGACTTTATTCTGTTATCCAGAAAAATACTGGATAACAGAATACTATATGAAAAATACTGTGACTTTTTAAAAAATAGGTCCTCTTTTTTTTCTTCATGTTTTTAAAAGACTATTTTTTAGATCAGTTTTACATTCACAACAAAATTAAGAGGAAGGTATAGAGATTTCTCATATACTCCTTGACCCCGCACATGTGTAACCTCCTCGATGATCAATATCACTAATCTGAATGGTACATTTTTTACCAAGGCTGAACCTACAATGACACAGCATAATCACTCAAGAGTCCTTAGGCTTTACTCTTGGTGCTATACATTCTGTAGGTTTGACAAAAGTATAATGACATATATCCATCATTAGAATATCATACTGTTTTCACTGCCCTAAAAATTCTATGTTCTCTGTTTATTCATCCCTACACCCACCTCCCCCCTGGCAACCACTGATCTTTCTACTGTCTCCATAATTTTGCCTTTTCCCGATATCATGTAGTTAGAATCATACAGTATGTAGCCTTTCTGATTGGCTACTTTTACTTAATACGCATCTAAGATTCCTCTATGTCATTTCATGACTTAATAGCTCAATTTTTTTTTAGCACTGGTTAATATTCTATTGTCCGGATATACCATACTTTATCTGTTCATCTACTAAGGGACATCTTGGTTGCCCCCAAATTTTGACAATTACAAATAAAGGTGCTATAAACGTCTATGTCCAGATTTTTCTGTGAATGTAAGTTTTCAATTCCTTGCGTAAATACCAAGGATTTGCTGGGTCATGTGATAAGAGTATGTTTAGTTTTGTAAGAAACCACCAAACTGTCTTCCAAAGTGGCTGTACCATTTTCGATGCCCAGCAGCAATGTATGAGAGTTCCCTTTGCTCTACATCCTCCCCAGCATTTGATGTCAGTGTTCAGATTTTGGGCATTCTAATAGTGTAGTGGTATCTCGTTGTTGTTTTAATTTGCATTTCCCCTTTTCTTCATTTTTCACCCTGCCATAATTCAGAGTGCCTTGTATAGTGCTATGGGTACAAAAATGCTCAATAAATATTCTTTAAAAAGAAAAAAGATACAGGTGGGGGGCAGATGGGTGTAAAGAAGAAAGGTAGGAATGCCTGACTTCTTCAAAACAATGTAAGAACCCTGCCAGAGCAGTTATTTCAAAACAGAAAAGGCTAGGTTTGCATTATAAATTAGGACTTTGTTTATATTTCCTTTTGACTCAAGAAATACTGTACTTCAGAAGCCCTTATTGCTTGATGTATTTGAATCATTTATCTTACTGATTTGTATTTTCTTGTTGCAGTGAGGTTAAGTGTCATGATGAGTAAAGAAAGGCGAGACCTCCCATGCATTATGGACTTCCTTGTGACTCAGCATTCTTGTTATCATCAAAATAAAAAATGGGTTTCACTTTCATACCATTTTTTGTTTGTATGACCATTTTGATGAAAATGACAACAGTCATTTGAAAATATTCAATACCTATGCATAATATTTTTAAAAGTTTTCAGTAGCTTACTATAGCTAATAAGATAGAGGTGTAATTGTCTATATTAATTGATTTAAAGCATACATTTTACATAATTTCTATTCAATTTAAAGTACCTGTTAGTCATGGTTTTTTAAGAGTTGTGGTCATTTTTCAGCAGAATTATTTCCTAATTTTAACAGGGAGTGCCACGTTCTGTATGTTTAGCTTAAAACTGAGTAAATGTAAAAACATTTCAAAGGTAATATTTTTTAAATGTATACATATTCAACAATTAATACAAATGTTGATTTCTCTTAACGTTTTACTTGTATATGTCAAGAGTACAGGTCATTTTGAGAGGGGAAATGCATAATTATAACCTTCACAACTCCTGCCTTGCTTTCATCAATAGGAAATCAGGGACAAAGTATGTATTAAGTATATTAGAGAAATGAATATATTTTAGAGGTTATGTGTATGATCTTACTGAAAATGATTCTCGACTAAGTGTGATCATTTTCATTCCCCCTCACCCATGCCAGAAAGAGTTTGGATAGGTCTGGAGGCACTGTTGACTCTCACAGTGGTTGGAGGGAGCTGAGTACTACTGGAAGGGTCCAATAGTGTTAAATTACTTGCAGAGCGTGGAACAGTCCCCGCTAACAAAGATTTTTCTTATCCAACGTATCAGATGTCTGCATTAAGAAACACTGAAAGATATTGATTCATATTCTACTTTTATCACCAAGTATAAGACACTAGGTACCTTTATGAGAAATCTCTGAGAGTTAAGGCATCTCCAAGGCAAAATCTTTAAACTGAACAAACCTCTTCCACTCATGAAGATGTTTGTTGTAAAAATAAAGTTTATCCGTGTCACATGGCATTAGGTGTTTGAAGGATGTATCCTGAACTGTTCTTAGAAGCATTTTTCTCCAGTGTTAGCCCTTCAGAAAAAGGCCCAGAAATGAAAATAGAGACTTAATCTCTTATTATGAGGAGATTATTAAGGTTGGGATACTGAAACTCAGCAATGACAATTGGTTTAGATTCAGGTAAAAGGGCTCACTAAATGGCCTGGTACTTTATCTGGTAAAGGTCAAGACTCAAAGCAGAGAGAACTCTAGTAGGAGACTGTCATACTACCATCCCCACCATAGATTGAGAAAATTGATAAAGGGAATTAACATATATTGACCACTTACTATTTGCTAGACATTGGGAAAGGCGCTATGTATATATTCATTCATTTGTACAATAAAATTTTGCTGTGATATACAGTAGGAAAACTGCTGGGGGATATATAGCTCCTGCAATTCAAGAACATCCAGTATGATGAGGGAGACACAGAAGCAGTCAACTGTAACTACATATGATAAGTGCTATGATATGGAGTACATACTGGTACAGTGGGGGCATATACATTTATTCCTGACTTGGAGAATTGGGAGGTCTGAAAATGCTTTAACAGAGGATGTGACATCTAGTATGAGTCTCTTTATATCATCTAATATCAAAAAAACTATGTTGTACATATTTTTTCTATTTATAGATGAGACTGAAGTTACAAAAAGGCAATCTAATCTCTATAAGGCCATATAATAATAATAACAATTCTTCATATGGCTTGTAATCTGCAAGAGTGTTATATTAATTATTGTAATCCTCACAACCACTCTATAACATAGATGCTTTTGTTATTTCAATGTTACAATTAAGAAAACTAAGCCCAACAAGGCTAAGTAATTGTTCCAAGATCACGTATTCATAAATGTTGGGATTTGAACCAAAGCAGACAAACCGTAGTGTCTGTGTGCTTAACCACTGTAGCATACACTCTCTCTCCTACTTGATCATTAAACCAGAGTTCAGAACTCAGCAGTCAGACTCCAGAACCCAGGCTGTTAAGTGACAGAATGAGATTGGCATTTTAGAAAGGTTGTTTTGACAATGGTATAAACAGTGAACTGAAATTAGACAGACTTGGAGACAGGAAGGCGAAATAGAAGAAAGAATGGCTGCTGGTCTGATCTTGGGTAGTGGCAGCTAATGTGTACAGTAGTGTACAGATTCAAGAGATTTTAACAGTTGGAAAGATCAGGACTTGGTGATTAATTAACATGGAATATGAAGGAAATAGGAAAGTCAGGGATCACACGAGGGCTTTTTGTTTGACTGAGTGAGAAGTTGATAGTTGGGATGGAGAATACAGGAGGGAGAAGAAGATTTGGAGAGAAAGTTGTTAAGTTTTTCCATTCTCTTTAAATTTTATGTTTGGAATGCTCTAAGACACCCAAATGAAGATATCCAAAAAGCAGAGGCATTTTTAAATCTGGAATTCAGGAGAAAGGCCTGGGCTGTAAATAGAGAAAAGGACCAAGCAGGGAAATGTAGGATTGCCAAGCATTTTTAAAGACACAGTTGAGGTTTTTAGGTCGAAATGTATCATGGCCCAAATCTATAAAATTGTGGTGGGTGTGTATGTGAGAGAGAGAGAGAGGGGAGAATGGGGAGGGAGAGAGAGAGAAATGGTGGTGGGGGAAGATAGAGGGAGAGGAGAAGAAAAAGGAGAAATCTTGGAAGGCGTTGGGGAGGATAAAAGATTGTAAATACTTAAAAGTTAATAAATCTTTTCCTGTTTGCCTGCTCAGCTTCGGGGTCAATTCTTGGGCTGTTTTATAATGTTGGAAGGGAGGAGAATTGAAAGAAGCTGAGAAAGCTTGATTGATTTACACTAGGAAGTTAGAAAGAGAAGATAATCAATCCAGAAGACTGGAGGAGGGTATATATTGGAGGAAAATGTCATATTGGGTGGAGCTTGGAGATACAGTTTGAGGAATATTTGCGGGTATGAGATGAGATTCTGGGGCAGCCGTGCTGCTCTGGACAAAAGAGAATTTTAAGATCTTTTACTATGCATTAGCAATGAAATCCTACATTAGTGCTTGTTCATGAGAGTTCAGTAAAGATTTAAAATCTCTTTCCGCTTTTCAGTGCTTTTTGGATATAGGCTGCTGTTTTGTTTGTTTTTATCTGAACATGGCATTATGAGTCTGGCCAAAAGGTAACTTGGCTTTATATAGGTTACTTCTAATTTCTCTCCCAGAACTGCAGCAACTTCACAATTTCTACTGAACATCTTACATGACAGTTTTAGAAGTACATACTGTTCCATTGTATAGATGTATCATAATTTATTCAAAAATCAATATCTTTGAACACTTAGGTTGTTTATAGTTTTTTAATCATAAACAACGCTTTAATAAAAAATGTTTTTCATTAGATTCGATTACTTTAGAAAAAATGCTAGAAATACACTTACTTGGTCAAAAGGTATCACATTTTAAAGACTTCCGGTTGTTATCTTCAAATTACTTTTCAGAAAAATTATCTCAATGTATGCATATAAATGTGTGTTCATTTTTCCCCAAAGTCCCAATATGTATATTTCAAGCTTTTTGTCTTTGCTAATTTGAATGATGAAAAGTAGGATTTTTTTTTTCAATTTAGCATATTTTTGAGCCCCTGCTGTATAGATTTGACACAGGCCTAATTTCTGGGAAGAGACAAGTTCCTTATTCTTGTGGAGGTTACATTTTAGAGCATGTGTGAGGTGGTAGGCTGAGGGTAAGAAAAATGGTTTAGGAAAGAGAAAAAATAAATACTTAAATATATTTGAAAAAAAGGGAGGATTAGAGCATAATCCAGTTGGTGGCTTGGACTAGGGTGGAGGAGGAAAGAAGGGTTTCAAGAAAAGTGGGAAAGCTTTTCTCTTTGATTTTAATATCAGAATCAGGCAAAGACAAATCGGAAAAGTTATAAACCAGTCTCACATGAATACTATGATGCAAAAATCCTAAATAAAATATTGGTAAACTGAGGTGAGTAATGTGTTATGTGAGCGTTAGTATCTCTGGACCATTAGGCTTTATGGAAGAAATTCAAGAATGGCTCAGTTTTTTTAAAAAAAAATCTATCAGTGTAATCTATTACATCGAACAAATTAAAGCAGAAAATTATATGGTCATCGCAACAGATGTGTAAAAAGCATTCAATAAAATTCAACAATAATTATAAGAAAAACTTAGCAAATTAGGAATAGAAGGAAAATTCCTTAACCTGATAAATGTTATCTACAGAAATTAAATAAGTAAAACCAAAAACAGCAAGCATGCCATTTGAAAGTCTGAATAAAAGAAAAGGTTGCCTATTATTTCAACTTCTCAACGTATTAGAAGTTCTACCCAATAAAAAAAAGAAAGAGGGCTTCCCTGGTGGCGCAGTGGTTGAGAGTCCGCCTGCCGATGCAGGGGACACGGGTTCGTGCCCCGGTCCGGGAAGATCCCACATGCCGCGGAGCAGCTGCGCCCGTGAGCTATGGCCGCTGAGCCTGCGCGTCCGGAACCTGTTGCCCCGCAACGGGAGAGGCCACAACAGTGAGAGGCCCGAGTGCTGCAAAAAAAAAAAAAAAAAGGAAAGAGAGATATACAGATTAGCTAGCAAAACACAATGTCATTACTTGCAGATGGTACTGTTATCTGTGTTGAATTAAAAGAACATAGCAGCAAGTTTGCTGGATAAAAAATAAACTCACAAAAATCAGTAACTCTCTTATCTACTAATAATCAGTCTTTTAAAAGAATCCTGATGTCACTTAGCTGTCTTTAGAGCTTGTTATATATTATGTGTGATTAGTAAATAACCTTAATATTGAAACAAAAAAAGATAAAAAGGGTATCAGTAATAACAAAAATTATACCAAGAATAAACATAAAAGGAATGTCCTGAACAGTTTATCTGAAGAAAGTTATAAAATTATAAAGCTTTGTTGAGACATTTAAAAACATTTTAACAAATAGATATATGTTGGTTTGACTAAATACAAAAAAGGTGCAAATTTTCCTCCACATTAGTCTGTAAATATAATGTGAATCTAGTTTGTCAGGGTTTTTCATGTTTTGGGTTTGTTTGTTTGTTTGTTTGTTTAGGGAAAATGAATGAATTTACTGAACAGATGCTTATTCAGGGACTACCCTGTATCAAAATCTGTAGACGCTATTAGGGATACAGCAAAAAACAAAACAGGGAAATCCCTGTATTCGTGGAGCTGACATAAATAGTTCCAAGCTTCACAGCTCTTCTAACATTTACTTTGAATGCTATGAGGAACAGTAAAGGAAGTACAAGGCTAATGCTGATTTGAGAGAGGAGGAAGAGTTGTGAAGAGAGGGAGGAGTAATGCAGGCTAGGCTGTCTGTATATTTTCAACTTGATTATAAAGATTCTTTTTTAATTGAGATGTAATTGATATAACACATTATATTAGTTTCAGGTATACAACATAATGATTTGATATTTGTATGTATTACAGAATGATCACCACAGAAGTCTAGTTAACATCTGTCACCATACACAGTTACAGAATTTTTTTCTTCTTGTGATGAGAACTTTTAAGATTTACTCTCTTAGCAACTTTGAAATATGCAATACAGTATTAACTTTAGTCACCGTGCTTTACATTACATCCCCATGACATTTATTTTATAACTGGAAGTTTCTACCTTTTGACTCCTTTACCAGTTTTGCCCATCTCCACACCCCCTGCCTCTGGCAAACACCTATCCATTCTCTGTATCTATAAGCTTGGGGATATTTTGTTTGTTGTTTTTTCTTTTGTTTTTTAGATTCCGTATATAAGTGAGACCATATGGTATTTGTCTTTGTCTAACTTATTTTACTTAGCATTATGCCCTTGAGGTCCATCATGTTGTCACAAATGGCAAGATCTCATTCTTTTTTATGGCTGAATAATAGTCCATTATATATTCTTTATCCATTCATTTGTCAGTGGACACTTAGGTTGTTTCAATATCTTGGCTTTTTAAAATAATGCTGAAATGAACATAAAGGTTTTAATAACTAAAATGCAATTCTACTGAATAGCAGAATAGACAAATAAAAAAGAAAGACAGAAATAAGCCCAAGTGTAAAAAATTTACAACATGATACAGGTGGCATTTCAAATTAAAATGGGAAAATTATGGATTATTCAATAAATAGTGTTGTGGCAATTTGGAATGAAATTAATACACTAGCCTCATAACTTACACCAAAATAAAGATCAGATGGGTTAAAAATGTTGCAATTTTTCTCACCTTATTTTTTGCTATGAAATATTTCAAATATACTGAAAACTACAGGATAATTAAGTAACTCAATCAAATCAAATTACATTTAATTCTGATTTCTCTCTCACTTAAAAAAAATAATAATAGTATGTTACTGACAAAGCTAAAGCCCACTTTCCATCCCTTCTCCAGTCCTCCCTTTACAGAGGTAACCACTATTCTGAAATTAATATATTCAAATACATGGATGTTTTTATGTACTTTTTAAATATATGTTGATAAACAATAGTATTCATTAATTTTTTAAAATCTTATGTTTAAGTCTGCAGTTCATGTGTAGGGCTTAAATCCACCTGGAATTTGCCTTACATATGATTTAAGGTAGGGATCTAATTTTTTTTTTTTTTTTTTTGTGGTACGCGTGCCTCTCACTGTTGTGGCCTCTCCCATTACGGAGCACAGGCTCCGGACACGAGGGCTCAGCGGCCATGGCTCACGGGCCCAGCCGCTCTGTGGCATGTGGGATCTTCCCGGACCGGGGCACGAACCCATGTCCCCTGCATCAGCAGGCGGGCTCTCAACCACTGCACCACCAGGGAAGCCCGGGATCTAATTTTTCAATATAAATAACCTATTGTCCAGAAGAGCCCATCCTATTCCTACTGATTTTAATAGTATAGTTTCTATGAGGTTTATTACCATTACCAAGTGTGTATGCTTTTTTGTTTCTATTGTATTCTTCCTTGATACTCATCTTCCCTTCAGTCTCTCCATTTTTTTCCATTTGCTAGAGTATATTTTAGTCTGACACTTAAACATCTGAGTGTCTAATCAACTCTTCTGAGTGGGATCTGCCATTTCTTACACTCCTTAGTTTTCCTCTTTCTTGATTCCCTCCCTATTGCTAGATGCTCAAGCTCAAATAATCATCCAAGAAACGATAATAGGAAATTCTTCTATGCCTGAAAGTCTTTTTATTCGACTTTTCATATTTGAAAACTGCGTTTGTGGTCCAGTGGTTGGGAATTCTCACTTCCAATGCTGGGAGCCTGGGTTCAGTCCCCAGTCGGGGAACTAATATCCTATAAGCTATGTGGCACAGACAAAAAGAAAAAAAGAAAAGATCGAAAACTGCATTTGTTAGATATCTGATTTCAAAATCATCTTCTCACAAATTTAAGATATTGCTCCATTTCTTTCAGTGTTGCTGATCAGATGATTGATCTGTGACTTGTTTCTTCCTTCTGGAAGCCTGTAAGAGCTCTTTATCTGGTGGTCCAAATTTTCATAAAGATATGTCTAATTATAGGTACTTTTTAAATCTATTGTACTTGGCATACAGGTCTCCTTAAATCTGAGGTCTTATATCCTTTTTGTCTGTGGCATTCTACCTTCTGTTATTTCTATGATTATTTTTTTCATTTCTATGTCTTTATTTTTTCTCATTCTGAGACTTAGTTGAATGTTAACCCTTTAGAATCAGTCCTCTATAACTCTTAACTTACTATATCCTTCCTTGTGCTTGTAATTCTACTTTTTAAAGATTTTTCTCAACTTTACTTTCTAAGCTCTGCTTTATCACTTACCACTCCTTCTACTTTCATTCTTTCCAAAGTTATTAAACTCCCTTTTCTACAGATAGATGGCCCTTCATTTTTTTTCCTTATTGTATGCTTTTCCCTTTAAAAAAGTATTTCATTGCTAGTATATTAATGAGATCTCAAGAGAGAGGAAATGGAAATATGTGTTCAACGTATAATCTCACAGCAGAAACACATCTTAAGAGCTTTTGACTGCCTTTACTGTCCTTTTTAAAGCATAGAATATGGAATTTATGTTTTTATTTCCTCTTTGGAGAATGATTTTTAGTCTCTAGATAGTATTATTTATACTCTTTATCTTTAGTCAGTAGTTTCTAGTTTTATTGCCCTGTGATTAGTGGCTGCCCTATAGATTTCTTTTTCTATTTTTTTTTTTACATCTTTATTGGAGTATAATTGCTTTACAATGGTGTGTTAGTTTCTGCTTTATAACAAAGTGAATCAGTTATACATATACATATGTTCCCATATCTCTTCCCTCTTGCATCTCCCTCCCTCCCACCCTCCCTATCCCACCCCTCCAGGCGGTCACAAAGCACCAAGCTGATCTCCCTGTGCTATGCGGCTGCTTCCCACTAGCTATCTACCTTACGTTTGGTAGTGTATATATGTCCTTGCCACTCTCTTGCTTTGTCACAGCTTACCCTTCCCCCTCCCCATATCCTCAAGTCCATTCTCTAGTAGGTCTGTGTCTTTATTCCTGTCTTACCCCTAGGTTCTTCATGACATTTTTTTTTCTTAAATTCCATATATATGTGTTAGCATATGGTATTTGTCTTTCTCTTTCTGACTTCACTCTGTATGACAGACTCTAGGTCTATCCACCTCATTACAAGTAGCTCAATTTCTTTCTTTTTATGGCTGAGTAATATTCCATTGTATATATGTGCCACATCTTCTTTATCCATTCATCCGATGATGGACACTTAGGTTGTTTCCATCTCCGGGCTATTGTAAATAGAGCTGCAATGAACATTTTGGTACATGACTCTTTTTGAATTATGGTTTTCTCAGGGTATATGCCCAGTAGTGGGATTGCTGGGTCATATGGTAGTTCTATTTGTAGTTTTTTAAGGAACCTCCATACTGTTCTCCACAGTGGCTGTATCAATTTACATTCCCACCAACAGTGCAAGAGGGTTCCCTATTTTTGGAGTTCAGTGAAGTTTTCTGTGTAGTACAGAATATAATCAGTTTTGATAAACATTACATGGATGTTTGAAGAAAATGTGTTTCTATTATATACAAAGTTATGTGCATCCATTCTGTTGGTTAATCCTTTAATTTACTTCTAAATGCTTGATTTGTAAATGACTGTTAGAGAAGCTGTTATCCCAAAACAATTATTTCCATCTTTTCATGTTTTCCTTGAATTTCAAATAGCTTTCTTTTGTTTCCTTTTTAAGTGCTATGTTATTTGTAGTATAAAACTTCATAAAATATATATATATATCCTTATTGTAGATCTACACTTCTGATCAGTTTTTTTAAATTCACTTTGTCGGTAAATGTGCATTTGCTTTGATTTCCCCAAATGTGCTGTTAACGTTGCCACTCTTCCTTTTTTTGTTTGTATTTGCTTGATATATCTTTATCTTTTCCATTAATTTTAACCTTTGCTTAGAAATTTTTAACATGTGAATCTTACAGCATATAATTTCTTATATAGCATAGAATTGCTTTCTTATAGCATAGAAAGGAGCATAGAAATCAATTTTGTTGTTTAGACTAGCCTAAGAGTCTTATTTTTCTAGACAAAGAACTGAATGATCTCACTGTTACTATGAGAAGAAATATGTTTGTTTCCATGTTCTCTATTTTTTACACTTATTTTTAGAAAACATTTCTCTTTTTTTCTTTTGTTATATCTCTCATGTGTGCCCTGGGAAGTGACAGTGCTTGAATTCGCCTGTGTCCCTTACGAATATAAGCAGTTCACTGTCATCACATATACTTATCAGTGTTGGACTGTTTTTTTCTTCCACTTTTATTTAGATATAATTGACATACAACCCTGAATAAGTTTAAGCTGTATAGCATAATGGTTTGACTTACCTACATCATGAAATGATTATCACACTAAGTTAAGTGAACATCTATCATCTCATATAGATACAAAATAAAAGAAATAGAAGAAAAAAATATTTTTCTTTGTGATGAGAACTCTTAGGATTTACTCTCTTAACAACTTTCATATATAACATATAGCAGTGTTAATTATATGTTTATCATGTTGTACATTACAGCCCTGGTACTTAACAGGGAGGTTGTACCTTTTGACTGCCTTCATCCAATTCACCCTACCCCTACCCTCGCCTCTAGTAAACACAAATCTGATTTCTTTTTCTATGAGTTTTTTTTTATTTGATTTTTGAAGTGTCATTGACCTACAACACTGTTAGTTCCAGTTATGCAACATAGTGATTTGATACTCCTATACATTACAAAATGATCACAATAAGTGTAATTTACCATACGTCACCATACAAAGATATTTCATAGTTGTTGATTACATTTCCCACACTGTACACTTCATGTCTGATTTATTTTGCAACTGGACGTTTGCTTAATCTCCCTCACCTATTTCTTCTGCACCACCCCCACCTCCCCTCTGGCAACCACCTGATTGTTCTCTGTATCTATAACTGTTTCTTTTTTGTTATGTTTGCTCATTTGTTTTTCAGATTTCACATATAAGTGTGCCCATCCATGTGGTTGCAAATGGCAAGATTTCATTCCTTTTATGGCTAAATAGTAGTCTATTATATATTCTTTATCCATTCATCTGTCAGTGGACACTTAGGTTGTTCCCATATCTTGGCTTTTGTAAATAATGCTGCAGTGAACATTGGGATGCATGTACTTTTTGGATTAGTGTTTTTGTTTTCTTTGCATATATAACCAAAAGTGGAATTGCTGGATCAATATGGTAGTTCCATTTTTAGTTTTTTTTGAGGAAGCTCCATACTGTTTTTCATAGTGGCTGCACCAATTTACATTCCCACCAACAGAACATGAGAGTTCCCTTTTCTCCACATTCTTGACAATTCTTATTTGCTGTCTTTTTGAAAATAGCCATTCTAACAGGTGTGAGATGATGTCTCATTGTGCTTTTGATTTTCATTTCCCTAATGATTAGTGATGGTGAGCATCTTTTCCTGTGCCTGTTGGCCATCTGTGTGTCTTCTTTGGAAAGATGTCTATTCAGGTCCTCTGCCCATTTTATAATTGGGTGGTTTGTTTTTCTGATGTTGACTGGTATGAGTTTTTTGTATATTTTGGATATTAACTCTTCATCAGATATATTGTTTGCAAATATATTCTTCTGTTTACTAGGTGGCCTTTTCATTTTGTAGATAGTTTCCTTCACTGTGCAAAAGCTTTTTAGTTTGATGTATTCCTGCTTGTTTATTTTTGCTTTTATTTCCCTTGCCTGAGAAGACATATCCAAAAAAATACTACTAAGACTGATGTCAAAGAGCTTACTGCCTATAATTTTTTGGAGAGGCTGTCTTTTCCCTAATGTATATTCTTGCTCCCTCTGGCATAGATTCATTGACCATAAGTGTGTGGGTTTATTTCTGGGCTCTCTATTCTGTTCCATTTATCTCTGTGTCGGGTTTTGTGACAGTACCATACTGTTTTGATGTCTGTAGCTTTGTAGTGTAGTTGAAATCAGGGAGCATGATACATCCAGCTTTGTTCTTCTTTCTCAAGATTCTTTTGGCTATTCGGGGTCTTTTGTGTTTTCATACAAAGTTTAAAATTATTTCTTCTGTGAAAAATGCCATTGGTATTTTTAAAGAAATTGCATTGAATCTGTAGATTGCCTTGGGTAGTTATGGACACTTTAACAATATTAATTCTTCCAATCTATGAACACAGTATATCTTCCCATCTGTTTTTGTCATCTTCAATTTCTTTCATCAGTGTCTTACAGTTTTCCAAGTACAGGTCTTTTACCTCTTTAGTCAGATTTATTCCTAGGTATTTTATTCTTTTTGATGCAATTGTAAATGGAATTTTTTCCTTAATTTCTCTTTCCAATAGTTCATTGTTAGTGTATAGAAATGCAACAGGTTTCTGCATATTAATTTTGTATTCTGCAACTTTACCAAATCCATTGATTAGCTCTAGTAGATTTTTGGTAATATCTTTAGGATTTTCTATGTATAGTATCATGTCATCTGCAAACAGTGACAGTTTTACTTCTTCCTTTCCATTTTGGATTATTTCTATTTCTTATCTGATTGCTGTGACTAGGACTTCCAATACTATTGGGATGTTGAATAACGTGTCTAGGGTGAGTATCCTTGTCTTGTTCCTGCTCTTGTAGGAAATACTTTCAGCTTTTGACCATTGAGTATGGAGTTAGCTGTGGGCTGTCATATATGACCTTTACTATGCTGAGGTTGATTTCCCTCAACACCCACTTAGTTGAGAGTTTTTATCATAAATGGATATTGAACTTTGTCAGAAGTTTTTTCTACATCTATTGAGATGATCATATGATTTTTATTCTTCAGCTTGTTATTGTGGTGTATCACATTGATTGACTTGGGGATATTGAACCATCCTTGCATTCCTAGGATAAATTCCACTTGATCATGGTATATTACCCTTTTAATGTATTATTGAATTTGGTTTGCTGATATTTTGTTGAGGATTTTTGCATCTCTTTTTGGATTTTTTTTTTTAGTTTGCTCTTTTCTTTTTCTCTTCCTATATTTTGCTATATCTGCTGAGTTTTTCTTGATCTTTCTTTATTCTAGTTCCCACTTGGAAGTTTTACATTATATTTTTACTCTACTAGTGCTTTATTCTTCTTTCAAGGTCATGAATAAAATTATGTAATAGTTCCCCTCATGTACAATGAGAGATTTAACATTTTACTTCCTCCCATTCTTACCCTTGCCACAAACACACACACAAGTGCGTGTGCGCATGCACGCATACCCCTTTTTTGTCATGATAATCTTGACTTTTAGCTTTAGATCAACGTTATCTTTTTTACATTACTTAAATTTTGTTAAATGATTATTTTAACATGTTCTTTGGCTTAGACCCATGTTAACTTGGGCATATAATCCAAAGCTTTAATAGTTTTTTGGTGATACTTCTTCATTATTAAGTATTTTGCATTTCTTAAATTCATTTGTTTTTTGTTTTTGTTTTTTTGTTTGTTTGGTTTTTTTTGCGATACGCGGGCCTCTCACTGTTGTGGCCTCTCCTGCTGTGGAGCACAGGCTCCAGACGCGCAGGCTCAGCGGCCATGGCCCACGGGCCCAGCTGCTCCGTGGCGTGTGGGATCCTCCTGGACCAGGGTACGAGCCCATGTCCCCTGCGTCGGCAGGCAGACTCTCAACCACTGCACCACCAGGGAAGCCCCAAATTCATTTGTTTTTATGATGGATGGTAAGTTTCTGAGTTCTTGCATGACTGTGAAATACTTTTGTGTCTTTGAAAGTGAACAATAGAGCTAGGCTAGTTTTAGATTCTTGGGCAGAAATCTTTTACTTTTAAAAATTAATTGATTATGGTCCACTGCCTTCTATTACATATGGTATGAGAGAAGTCTAGTGTCAATCTGATGTATTTCATTTTAGATGACATGTTTTTTCTGCTTGAAACCCATATAGGGTTTTGTCTTTCCTTTATTATTTAAATTCTTTAGATTTAAATGTATCACCAGGGTTTTTTATGAGTAAGACTTCTTTGTGTAAGTTTGAGTAAGCCCTTTTATTGTGAAAATTCATATTTCCTTTATCTCAGGAAAATTTCCAGTATTATTTATTTGATTGCTCCCCTCCCATCTACTACCTTTTCTCCCACTCAAATTCTTACTATATTGGACCTCCTGGATTTGTCCTCTGTATGCGGGTTCTCCAGAGAACCAATGGGATATATGTATGTGTATGCATACCATATGTATGAATGTATACATATTTGTATATATAAAGAGATTATTTTATGTATATAAAGAGATTTATTTTAAGGAATTGGTTTGTGCAGTTGTGGCAGCTGGCAGGCAAGTCTGAGATCTGTAGGCAGATTTCAGTCTGAAAATTCCAGCAGGAGGTTGATGTTGCAGTCTTGCATCCCAAGGCAGTCTGTAGACAGAATTCATTTCTACTTGGAGGACCTCAGTCTTTCCTCTAAATGCCTTCAAGTGATTCGATGAGACCCACCCACATTACCAGTTAACTGCTTTACTCAACATCTATTGATTTTTTTCATTAATTAGTTAATTAATTTGGCTATGTCGGGTCTTAGTTGTGGCACATGGGATCCTTCATTGTGGCACACGGGCTTCTCTTTAGTTGTGGCGCATGGGGTCCAGAGTGTGCAGGCTCAGTAGTTGCAGCACAGGGGTCTCTAGTTGTGGCATGCAGGCTCTAGAGTGCGTGAGCCCTGTAGTTGTGATGCATGGGTTAGTTGCCCCATGGCATGTGGGATCTTAGTTCCCCCACCAGAGACCGAACGCACGTCCCCAGCATTAGAAGGCAGATTCTTAACCACTGGACCACCAGGGAAGTCCAGCATCTATTGATTTTACATATTGATTACATCCAAAAATTACCTTCACAGGAATATCTAGACTGGTGTTTGATCAGACCACTGTGCACTAGAGTGCAACCAAGTTGACATAAAATTAACCATCATATCCTCAGAATCACTTTCTCTTTGCTTTTTATTTCTTTTGTTTTTTAGTTTGAATTCTAGGAGAATAGTCTTCTAAAACAGTCTTCTAAATTCACCTATTTGCTGCTTGCAGCATTTATTGCTTTTTATAAATTTGGTGTTCATGTTTTTATTTAAAAGCAATATTTACTGATTTCATATTTTTCATAGTTATAAACTTTCTATTTTAATTTGAAATATTTTTTGGATAGTTATATATTTTTTTTAAACAAATTTAAATTTTTTTTTAATTTTTAAAAACTTGTTATTTTTTAACTATTATTTGAGTATTTTTTAAATTTTTATTTTGAAAAATCTCAAAGCTACAGAAAATTTGGAAGAATAGTTTAATTAATATCATTATACTCTTCACCTAGATCAATGTTTTTCACATTTGCCATATTTGGTTTATGTCTTGTCATATCCATGAATCACTTATCATTATTTGGCTAAACCATTTGAGATTAAATTACAGACCTTGACTTCTGTCTAAATAGTTACTTCAGTAATATCTCCTAAAGTAGGGACATTCTTTTACATGACTTAAAATAGTTATTGAAATCAGAAAATTTAAATTTAACGTTGATGCAGTACTGTTATCTAAATATACAGTCTATATTCAAATTTTGCCAGTTATTTCAATACTGTCCTATTATAGTAATTTTTTTCTCCAGTCCAGTTTCCAGTCGAGAATTATGCGTTGACTTTAGTTACCGTCTAGGAGATTTTTTTTGAAATGATATGCTCTTTCTTGACATAAATCTGTTTTATAGGGAAATATTTAGTGTGCCTCTTCAGAACAAACACCTTCTTTTCATATATATGATGTTTTTTTGTTTGTTTTCTTATCATAAAGAGCAGTTGTATATGTATCCAGTTTCAGGAGTTCAGAATTTGATAAAGCTTATATTAGTCCTTTCAAAAACTTCAAACCCAGGGAAGAGGAAAGGGAAAGTTTGTCTTTTTCTAGTTTTAATATACTCAGTTGATTTACTCTTGACTCTATAACTTCAGAAAACAATTGTGTCTTCCTTTCTTCAATATCATTCTTCAGGAACAATTTTCAGTTGTTATTCACAGTATTTAGAGGGCATTTTGTTAAGCCCATCTGAGAATACAAAGTAAGTGTAAAGTCTGGTTGAATGGGCAATAATCATGTAGAGAAGGCAATTAGAGAGCAGCTATGAGAAATGGGAAGAACTTATGGAAAGTTCAGAGCCTTGGGACTGAAAAGATGCATAAGATTTGCATAATAGGGAAAAGATTCCTAGTGAGACCTCAGGAGGAATATAGATCGTTAAAGTTTGATTTTAGTATGCCACTATGAAGCATTTTGTAAAACCTACCCCTTTACTTGAATTCTATCAGATTAAATAAACAGGCAAACAGGCATAAATTGTTCAATTCCTCCACACTAGCAAATATGTCCTAAAGTTTTTAATATTTTGTTATTTTTCATACCTTATCTGTGATAGTGTCCCCTTCTCATTCATAATGTCTTTTGTTTGCTCTGTTCATCAGTCTGGCTAGAGATTGGTTTACATTGTTATCTTTATCATTTCCCTCCTTCTTCTTTCCTTTTATTTTAAGGCCGCGCCATGCGGCATGCAGAACCTTAGTTCCCTGACCATGGATCAAACCCGTGCCCCCTACATTGGAAGCGCAGAGTCTTAACCACTGGACCTCCACGGAAGTCCCCTTATTACTTATATTTACTCTTTTTTTCATACTTCTTTGATTGAAACATTTTATTGATTTTTAAGCTTTTTCTAATTTAATAAATGCATCTGAAGTGATACCTTTATTACTGTTTTAATTAATTAAGCAGGGTTTCAAAATCAGGTTAATTAGGGTATAAGTTGTACAAAGTAAAATTACCTTTTTACTGTACAGTTCTGAGCTTTGGTAAATGTACATATTCATTTACCCACCACCGTAGTGAGGTTATAGAACCTCCATCACCCACAAGAATTTCTTTGTGCCCTTTTGTAGTCTGTGCCTCTCCTCAACTCCAGTCCTTGGAAACCAATGGTTTGTTTTATGTCCCTATAGTTGTGTCTCTTCCAGATTGTCATATAAATATAATCATACCATGTGTAGCCTTTTGATTTTGTCTTCTTTCACTTAATGTAATACACTTGAAATTTATCTGTATTTTTACATGGCTCAGTAGTTCATTATGATCAGACTACTAGCCTGTATTATTCTGAATCTTTTATACTTATTGAGGCTTATTTTGAAGTTTCTTATGTCCTCATTTTTCATCAATGGTCTCATATATACTGGAAAGGAATTCTCTATTTTTTGGTGCTATGTTCTATATACAGCTGCTAGAAAAACTTATTAATTCTGTTGTTCAAATCTTCTACATTCTTACCTCTTAGCCAAAAGAAGTACTAGTACTGCCTGGAATATCTTTTCCATTTTTCTTTGTTTTTATACCACTGAATCATTTGGTTCTAGGTGTGTCTTATCTGAGCATCATAAAGCTGGTTTCATTTCCCTAATTCCATTCTCATATTTTTTAAGAAGTTAGTTTAACACATTTGTATTTATTGTAGACATAGGCACATTTGATTCATTTTTACCATTTTATTTTGGTTTTGTTTAATTTTTCTTTCCTTTTTTCCTCCTTTCATGCTATCTGTTGAACTTATATTCTTTTCTGCTTTTTTATTTCTCCTCTGCTAGTTTGGAAACTGTAACTTTATAGTCTGATCATTTTAATCATTACCCATAAATTTTAATATACATAAGTACTATCGTATTTTCTCATAAATTTTAAAATCATTTATCCTATCCTCTACCTAAGCAATCTTTGCAGGTTTATCTCCCACCTTTCTTAATAATTTTTTCCAGAATTGTAATAACATCTTTGAGTTTTGTTGGTTTTATTTTTAAAAAGATTAATTTGATTTCTGTGCTCAGAGTTACGTCTTATGTCCCATGCTTTCCCTCAATGTTCAGTTTTTTCCTTGCTTTAAGAAGTAGCTATTTCAACAAACATGTTTAGCAGGTAAACTAGATCTTATAGGCCTAGAAATACCTTTATTTTGGCCTTACTACTTAATGGTACGTAGTTTTAAATGTTTAGGTTGCAGTTGTTTTTCCCTCAGTACTTTGAAGATATTCCTCTATATCTTCTAGCATCTTTGGATACAATAAGAAGTCTGCTATTTAATTATTATTTCTTTACAGCGAATCTTTTTTTCTCTCTAACAGTATTAAGATTTTCTTATCCACCTTGATTTTTACATTTGCTCTATGTGGGGGTTGAGGTGTGGATTTATTTTCATGTATCTTTCTGTAGATTTAATGGTGATGATGCTTTCAATCTTAGATATCACATTGATCTTTAGTACCAGAAATATCTCAGGCACATGTCTAAACATTGCTTATCTGCCGTGCCTTTTATATTCTATTTCTGAAATATCTGTTTTGATAGATGTTAGAGCCTGTTTCCTCCATGACTGTTAGTAGCTGTTTCACAATTTTCACCTCTCTGTAGCTCACTCTTTGTGAATTCCTTAATCCTGTTTTCTAGTTTACTGTCTTTTCTACTATATCCAGTCTAGAATTTCTACTGTATGCTACGATTTTCTTTTTCAACTAACATATTTTCATCTCCAAGAATTTTTGTTGTATTTTTACATATACATCTACTCTTGTCTTTTCTTTTGACTCTGTTTTGTATTTTCTTTTTATTTTTATAGGTGTGGTTTATTCAGTATTTCTTTGTGAATTTTAAACTCTTATTTTTAAGATGTTTTCTGATTCCTCCAAGTATGTATTTGTTCTTGCATACTTTTTTTAACTTTACATACTCTTTTTAAATTTTTATTTTGTAGTGGACCATAGTTGATTTACAATGTTGTGTTAGTTTCAGGTGTACAGCAAAGTGATTCAGTTATACATATACATGTATTATTCTTTTTCCCATTTAGGTTATTCCAGAATATTAAATAGAGTTCCCTGTGCTATACAGTAGGTCCTTGTTGGTTATCTATTTTACATATAGTAGTGTGTATATGTCAATCCCAAACTCCCAGTTTATCCCTCCCCACCCCACCTTTCCCCTTTTGTAACCATAAGTTTGTCTTCGAAGTCTCTGAGTCTGTTTCTGTTTTCTAACTAAGTTCATTTGTATCATTTTTTTAGACTCCACATATAAACGATATCATATGATATTTGTCTTTCTCTGTCTGACTTACTTCACTTAGTATGATAATCTCCAGGTCCATCCATATTGCTGCAAATGGCATTATTTCATTCTTTTTAATGGGTGAGTAATATTCCATTGTGTATATGTAACATCTTCTTTATCCATTCATCTGTCAATGGACATTTTGGTTGCTTCTGTGACTGGGCTGTTGTAAACAGCTCTGCAGTGAACGCTGAGGTGCATGTGTTTTGTCCAGATATATGCCCAGGAGTGAGATTGCTGGATCATATGGTAGCTCTATTTTGTTATTTAAGGAATCTCCATACTGTTCTCCATAGTGGCTGTACCAATTTACATTCCCACCAACAGTGTAGGACGGTTCCCTTTTCTACACACCCTCTCCAGCATTTATTGTTTGTAGACTTTTTGATGATGGCCATTCTGACTGGTGTGAGGTGATATCTCATTGTAGTTTTGATTTGCATTTCTCTAATAATTAGCAGTGTTGAGCATCTTTTCATGTGCCTGTCAGCCATCTGTGTGTCTTCTTTGGAGAAATATCTACGGAGCTGGAGGAATTGGGCTCCCTGACTTAAGACTGTACTACAAAACTACAGTAATCAAAACAGTGTGATACTGGCACAAAAACAGAAATATAGAACAATGGAACAGAATAGAAAGCCCAGAAATAAACCCACACACCTGTGGTCAATTAATGTATGACAAAGGAAGCAAGACATACAATGGAGAAAAGGCGGTCTCTTGAGTAAGTGGTGCTGGGAAAACTGGACAGCTACATGTAAAAGAATGAAATTAGGTGGTCCAGTGGTAAGGAATCTGCCTTCCAAGGCAGGGGACACGGGTTCAATCCCTGGTTGGGGAACTAAGATCCCACATGCTGCAGGGTAACTAAGCCCATGCACCACAACCATTGAGCTCACACACCTCAACAAGAGAGCCCGCATGCTGCAAACTATAGAACCCACACACTCTAGAGCCTGCACGCCACAACTACAGAGCCCACACACCCTGGAGCCCTGCACGCCACAACTCGAGAGAGAAAACACACACACCACAACTTGAGAGAAGCCCAAGCACTACACCTAGAGAGAAACCCAAGCAGACCACACGCCGTAATGAAAAGATCTCACATGCCTCAGCAAAGATCCTGTGTGCCACAACTAAGACCCAGTGTAGCCAAAATAAAAATTAAATTAAAAAAATAAGGAAAATAAAGGAATAAAATAAATAAATTTTTTAAAAAGAGAATGAAATTAGAACACGCCCTAACACCATACACAAAAATAAACTCAAAATGGGTTAAAGACCTAAATGTAAGGCCAGACACTATAAAACTCTTAGAGGAAAACATAGGCAGAACACTCTTTGACATAAATCACAGCAAGATCTTTTTTGATCCACCTTCTAGAGTAATGAAAATAAAAACAAAAATAAACAAATGGGACCTAATTAAACTCAAAAGCTTTTGCACAGCAAAGGAAACCATAAACAAAGCAAAAAGACAATCCACAGAATGGGAGAAAATATTTGCAAACGATGCGACCGACAAGGGATTAATCTCCAAACTTTACAAACAGCTCATGCAGCTCAATATGAAAAAAACAAGCAACCCAATCAAAAAATGGGCAGAAGACCTAAATAGACATTTCTCCAAAGAAGACATACATACTCTCCTAATTGTTGCGGTTGTTGACTTTTTTTCTTGGCTTTAATTTGCCTCATGTACTTTGGAAATTATTTTGCAGGTTCATATTGAAGGGAAACTTTTTTCTCTATCTCTGTCTTTTTCTGCTTTATCACTGAGTCAGTATGTGACTTGGCCTGTGTTTTAGGAGGTAGACCTAGTGTCCTCTGGACTCCTGCGTTTTTATAACCTTTAGTTCTAAGAACTTTTTTCAGCCTCTTTTCATAGTTTGGGAAGTCATTCCTCAGTATAGGTATCATGCACTGAGACTGACTCAAGTCTTTTGCTGGGTAGTTATTTTTATCCCCACCCCCATGCAGTATCCAACCCCTGGTGCCTCTGACTGCTACCAAACCTGGAACCAAACAAGTCTATGCTGTCATCCTTGCTTACTACTTTGTGTTCTGTTACATGTCAATTTTTACTTTTATACAATTGTATTTTTTACTGTTTTCTCTTATCTGTTATTACTAAGTATCTGAAACAGAGAAGTCTCTAAAATGTGTACTCCCACTGCCATCTTGACCAGAAGAAGTCCTATCAATATAGTTTTTATGTAAGAATTTGGAAGTTAGGATATGAATCTTTGTCAAACCCTTCATCTTTGATATATATATAAGATTCATTCTGCCACCTTATTTAATGCCATAGATTTGGTGCACCAGAACAAGAAAATGAACACCAATTCATATTCTACGGGCATAATTTCTAGACTCAAAGTGAATAGGTTCAAATCATGGCAATTGGTATTCACTCCCTGTGTGACTCAACCTTTCGAAGACATTTGTTTCTGCATCTGTATTTATGAGTTTGTATCTACCTCATAGACATGTAAAGGATTAAATATGGTAATATATAAAACATTAGTATAATATATGACTTGTAGTAAGCCCTCAATGAATGTTAGCTATTATTTTTACAGTGAAGTTCATGATATGCACATTAAATTGTATAAATTCACCTAGAGCCATTCTCTTTTGTGAACTATATGTAAATAACACATGTATAAAATTATATTTAGGTATATACCCTAGTAAATGTGATATATTGATTTGTACTTTGAAATTAAGTATTACCAAGATTGTTAACCCCGCATATTATGTTTATACCTTATGGGTGATTTAAATTATCTTCAAAGGCAATTTTGACTACTGGATAGTTTTTCCTTACAGACCAACTTTAAGACTTAATCGTCTCATCAGGTATAACTATCACTAGTTATATCTAAACTAATCAGGTGTGTATTTATGACAGGCATTGATAATCATATATAACTGTGCGATAATAGAAAATCATTTGAGCTCAGAATCAGAAGATCTGGGTACACATCTGGACTCTGCCAGTCCCTGGAGGTGGGATTTTATCCAACAACATCACCTCTCTGAACCTCAGTTTCTTAATTTCTTAAACAGAGATAATAATACCCACATACCAGTGTGTTTGTAAAGGTTAAATAAATTATGAGAATGCAATCTGTAAACTGTAAATCACTGTAGAAATATAAGCTGTGATTGGTTGCCTTCATTACAGTGGCTTTACGGAGCTCATATGGAAAGCAGGTTACCCTGAGCCTGTAAAGTTTGTTTCATTTGCAGTCCATCCTGTACTTTTGTAATAAGGATAAACTCGCAGAGAGTAGTCTATGAAGAATGATTGTTAGGGAATGGCAGTGATATACATTATCTAGTGTTTATATTTGGCAGTTTAACTGCTGAGACCAAAGTTTTAGAATCCTTTGCTCTTTCAAACACAGCATACAATATTTAGTTCTTAGCAATTTGGAAAAGCAATAAAGGAATCCTAATTTTAGTTCTGGAGTCAGCTGAGCAGGCATTTCCTTCCCTATTCAAATAAAATTACTGCATACCTTTAGTGGACTATGCCGAACTCTAAGATGTTTATCCGTAGTTGATGTCTCTCTTTTTTTTTTTTTTTTTTGGCTGCATTGGGTCTTCGTTGTTGTGTGTGGGCTTCCTCTAGTTGAGGTGAGCAGGGGCTACTCTTCGTTGCAGTGTGTGGGCTTCTCATTGCGGTGGCTTCTCTTGTTGCAGAACACGGGCTCTAGGCGCGCGGGCTTCAGTAGTTGTGGCACACGGGCTCAGTAGTTGTGACTCATGGGCTCTAGAGTACAGGCTAGTAGCTGTGGTGCACGGGCTTAGTTGCTCTGCAGCACACGGGATCTTCCCGGACCAGGGCTCGAACCCATGTCCCCTGCATTGGCAGGCAGATTCTTAACCACTGCACCACCAGGGATGTCCCAGTGGCTCTATTTTAAGTCACAAGAAATGTGTTCCCCACCTAAGTCTCCAATACAGTTTTTCCCTTCTTTCTCCAGACTCAAATGTAGCAGAAACTACTCTAAGTGGAATGCTTTGTCGTTACGAGAGCAGGATAAGCATTAAACTAAAATTTTAGTTCCTGGAAGCCCAGTAAAAGGTTAGCACGTAAACTTGTAGTTCCACTCAGCTCCTTTTAACCCCTTCCTTAACTGTCTTCTTAACTTTCCACGTATGGTTCCAAAAACAAAGCAGTATGAAAAAGTATTCACTGAGAATCTTACTTTCAATCCTGTTCCCATCTGCTCCCACCATCACCCCCTTCTGGTCAAAGCTATTACTGGTTTCTTATGTATCCTTCTGGTATCTGTTTATACACACAAACACAAGATAGACAGAAAGATTCAATCCAAAGTAGGATTTACGGGGTGAAAGAATAAGTGCATTCTTTTAAAAATAAGTTTATTGTTTCAACCACCGCAAAACAACAGAGAGTAGAGGCATCGGGGATGGAGCCTGTTGGAATTGTGCAGACAGCCTGGATTTGGTCCAGGCTTCTTTATTCCCTGGCCACGTGGGTTTGGGCAAGTCATTTCCCCTCTCACGGAGCCTTGGTGTACTCCTCTGCAAAAATTGGAGACCAGGCTCTGTCTTAATTGGTTGATTATGAAATTAGATGAGATAATGGATGAGAATTGTCAGCATTGCCCACCTTTAAGGTACTATGATCATCAACCTGAAAATGTCTACAACCCTGTGCCCACGTGCTACGCTCACTTGCTTTGTTTTCTTATTATCATACAGTGAAACTGACTTTTTTCTTTTTGATGTCCCGTACTATAAATTTTAACACATATGTAGATTTGTGTCACAACCACCATAATCAGGATACAAAATAGTAAGTACATTTTTATTTTAATAAATAAAATAAAATGGCTAGTTGCTCTCCACGATGAAGCTTTTACACCTTCACTGGACTCCCCCCAACAATATATGAATGAGTTTTTCTTATAGCTTTGACAAAAGATAGAGTTGATTGTTTGCTGTGATTGTTTGTTGTTATAGCATTCTCCGGGCAGAGACATAAGCAGTGGACTAAGGCTGCAGCAGCTGTCTGGTCCTTCTTCTCTTGATTAAAGTTGCTTAAGCCTAAAATCTGAAGCTTAAACAGAAAAATAAATACTAGATGGAGGCCTCACATTTTAATCACATTTGAGAGTAGCTACTTTTCCCATCTGCTCTTGAAACAAATAGACAGCTCAGTTTTCACCACTCTGTCTTTCTGAATAACTAAGAGAAACCTAAAGGAAAGCAGAAAAAGTAGTCTCGATTGCAGTTGTGTATCTTTGACATGATAACGGTTCTTCACTAAATATTGCCAAGTTCAGATGCACATATATTTTCTCTTCTGCCTCCTACCCAGCGTCAAAACATTTAGAAATGGATAAAACAATATTACAATTTTATATTTTCATTTGTAAATTTACTTTAAAAAAAGAATGGTATTAATAAGATTGACATGAGAAAATTGGACTGAAGTGTTTGAAACATTTTCTTTCTGCACTAAAAATGTAAATCAGCCATAAATAACCAAAATAGCATTCCTTTGTACTTGGTTTGCAAACGACTGTCCTACAGGCCAGATTCAGCGAGCAGGCTTGTATCATCTGTATCACATAATCTTTCAAAATGGGGAGATTTTGCATTGAAATCCAAATCTCTGGTTTGTCTTGAATAATCAGACTATCTGGCCACAGTTACACATATTATTGCACTGCCACTGTTGATTGGGGCATGCACTCTAATTCACTACATTTCTGTATATGACTACTTTCCTTATTTTTTTCCTACATCCTCTTCAGAATACTATATAATTTAGTTAAAGTTTTAACAAGTTTTAACATCAGCAAACACTTGTTTTTACTACCAGTATTTTTAGGTTTCCATAGAGTATTTAGCAGTAATATTTCAGAAAAAAAATATAGTTATCATTATTAAACTATTTGTTTTTACAAACATGAAATCTGACATTTGATTTAATGGTTGGACTACTTACCATAGAAATTTCTTTCCTTCCTAATAAATGAACATATTTTCTTAGAATCTTGGAAAACTTTCATTGATTTTTATCACTTTCCAAATGCATCTTGCCTTTTTTCCACCTGATAGATTATTCTATATCCATGTCATTTGACTTCTAAAGATACATATTTTATCTTTAAAATACTTTAGTTGCTGAGAAATGATACAGCAAAGTTATGATCAGAATTACAATCGTATTTCTTCTGCATTTTGATCCCTGAGCTGATGAGCTGACTTACTGTATAACTTCTCATTGATTTTAATCTTCCAGACTTTGCACACTTCTTTTCTATTTAGTTGAGCTTTAATCACTTGCCCACCTAACACCCTACACTCTTATTTTATCTTTTATTTTTTTTACATCTTTATTGGAGTGTAATTGCTTTACAATAGTGTGTTAGTTTCTGCTTCATAAGAAAGTGAATCAGTTATACATATACATATATCCCCATATCACTTCCCTCT
Organism: Globicephala melas; assembly: GCF_963455315.2. Taxonomy (NCBI): domain Eukaryota; kingdom Metazoa; phylum Chordata; class Mammalia; order Artiodactyla; family Delphinidae; genus Globicephala; species Globicephala melas. Next base: position 81,487,594 of record NC_083320.1, on the reverse strand, counting down.
TGTGTCTCCCTCCCTCCTACCCTCCATATCCCACCCATCTAGGTGGTCACAAAGCACCGAACTGATCTCCCTGTGCTATGCGGCTGCTTCCCACTAGCTATCAGTTTTACATTTGGTAGTGTATATATGTCGATGCCACTCTCTCAGTTTGTCCCAGCTTACCCTTACCCCTTCCTGTGTCCTCAAGTGCATTCGCTAGTAGGTCTGCATCTTTGTTCGCATCTTGCCCCTAGGTTCTTCATGACCATTTTTTTTTTTAATTTTAGAATCCATATATATATGTTAGCGTACGGTATTTGTTTTTCTCTTTCTGACTTACTTCACTCTGTATGACGACTCTAGTTCCATCCACCTCACTACAAATAGTTCAATTTTGTTTCTTTCTACGGCTGGGTAATATTCCATTGTATATATATGCCACATCTTCTTTATCCATTCCTCTGTCAATGGACACTTAGGCTGCTTCCATGTCCTGGCTATTGTAAAAAGAGCTGCAGTGAACATTGTGGTACATAACTCTTTTTGAATTATGGTTTTCTCAGGGTATATGCCCAGTAGTGGGATTGCTGGGTCGTATGGCAGTTCTGTTTTTAGCTTTTTCAGGAACCTCCATACTGTTCTCCATAGTGGCTGTATCAATTTACATTCCCACCAACAGTGCAAGAGGGTTCCCTTTTCTCCACACCCTCTCCAGCATTGATTGTAGATTTTTTGATGCTGGCCATTCTGACTGGTGTGAGATGATATCTCATTGTAGTTTTGATTTGCATTTCTCTAATAATTAGTGGTGTTGAGCCTTTTCATGTGCCTTTAGGCCATCTGTATGTCTTCTTTGGAGAAATGTCTATTTAGGTCTTTTGTCCATTTTTGCATTGGGGTTGTTTGTTTTTTTGATATTGAGCTGCATGAGCTGTTTGTAAATTTTGGAGATTAATCCTTTGTCAGTTGCTTCATTTGCAAATATTTTCTCCCATTCTAAGGGTTGTCTTTTCGTCTTGTTTATGGTTTCCTTTGCTGTGCAGAAGCTTTTAAGTTCCATTAGGTCCCATTTGTTTATTTTTGTTTTTATTTCCAATTCTCTAGGAGGTGGGTCAAAAAGGATCTTGCTGGGATTTATGTCATAGAGTGTTCTGCCTATATTTTCCTAACCGTTTTATAGTGTCTGGCCTTACATTTAGGTCTTTAACCCATTTTGAGTTTGTTTTGTTGTATGGTGTTAGGGATTGTTCTAATTTCATTCTTTTACATGTAGCTGTCCAGTTTTCCCAGCACCACTTATTGAAGAGGCTGTCTTTTCTCCACTGTATATTCTTGCCTCCTTTATCAAAGGTAAGGTGACCATATGTGCGTGGGTTTATCTCTGGGCTTTCTATCCTGTTCCATTGATCTATACTCCTGTTTTTGTGCCAGTACCATACTGTCTTGATTACTGTAGCTTTGTTGTATAGTCTGAAGTCCAGGAGCCTGATTCCTCAAGCTCCGTTTTTCTTTCTCAAGATTGCTTTGGCTATTTGGAGTCTTATGTGTTTCCATACAAATTGTGAAATTTTTTGTTCTAGTTCTGTGAAAACTACCATTGGTAATTTGATAGGGATTGCGTTGAATCTGTAGATTGCTTTGGGTAGTATAGTCATTTTCACAGTGTTGATTCTTCCAATCCAAGAACATGGTATATCTCTCCATCTATTTGTATCATTTTTAATTTCTTTCATCAGTATCTTATAATTTACTGCATACAGGTCTTTTGTCTCCTTAGTTAAGTTTATTCCTAGGTATTTTATTCTTTTTGTTGCAACGGTAAATGGGTGTGTTTTCTTAATTACACTTTCAGATTTTTCATCATTAGTATATAGGAATGCAAGGGATTTTTGTGCATTAATTTTGTATCCTGCTACTTTAACATATTCATTGTTTAGCTCTAGTTGTTTTCTGATAGCATCTTTAGGATTCTCTATGTATAGTATCATGTCATCTATAAACAGTGACAGCTTTACTTCTTCTTTTCTGATTTGGATTCCTTTTATTTCTTTTTCTTCTCTGATTGCTGTGGCTAAGCCTTCCAAAACTATGTTGAATAATAGTGGTGAGAGTGGGCAACCTTGTCTTTTTCCTGCTCTTACTGGAAATGGTTTCAGTTTTTCACCGTTGAGGACGATGTTGACCGTGTGTTTATCATATATGGCCTTTATTATGTTGGGGTAAGTTCCCTCTATGCCTACTTTCTGGAGGGTTTTTATCATAAATGGTGTTGAATTTTGTTGAAAGCTTTCTCTGCATCTATTGAGATGATCATATGTTTTTTCTCCTTCAATTTGTTAATATGGTGTATCACATTGACTGATTTGCTTATATTGAAGAATCCTTGCATTCCTGGGATAAATCTCACTTGATCATGGTGTATGATCCTTTTAATGTGCTGTTGGATTCTGTTTGCTACTATTTTGTTGAGGATTTTTGCATCTGTGTTCATCATTGTTATTGGCCAGTAGTTTTCTTTCTTTGGGACACCTTTGTCTGGTTTTAGTATCAGGGTGATGGTGGCCTCGTAGAATGAGTTTGGGAGTGTTCCTCCGCTGCTATATTTTGGAAGAGTTTTAGAAGGAGAGGTGTTAGCTCTTCACTAAATGTTTGATAGAATTCACCTGTGAAGCCATCTGGTCCTGGGCTTTTGTTTAGTGGAAGATTTTTAATCTCAGTTTCAATTTCAGTGCTTGTGATTGGTCTGTTCATATTTTCTGTTTCTTCCTGGTTCAGTCTCAGAATGTTATGCATTTCTAAGAATTTGTCCATTTCTTCCAGGTTTTCCATTTTATTGGCATATAGTTGCTTATATTAGTCTCTTTCGATGCTTTGTATTTCTGAGGTGTCAGTTGTAACTTCTCATTTTTCGTTTCTAATTTTATTGATTTGAGTCCTCTCCCTTTTTTGCTGATGAGTCTACCGTAAGGTTTATCAATTTTGTTTATCTTCTCAAAGAACCAACTTTTAGTTTTATTGATCTTTGCTATTGTTTTCTTCATTTCTTTTTCATTTATTTCTGATCTGATATTTATAATTTCTTTCCTTCTGCTAATTTTGGGTTTTGTTTGTTCTTCTTTCTCTAATTGCTTTAGGTGTAAGGTTAGGTTGTTTATTTGAGATGTTTCTTGTTTCTTAAGGTAGGATTGTATTGTTATAAACTTCCCTTTTAGAACTGCTTTTGCTGTATCCCATAGGTTTTGGGTCGTTGTGTTTTCATTGTCATTTATTTCTGGGTAGTTTTTGGTTTCCTCTTTGATTTCTTCAGTGATCTCTTGGTTATTAAGTAGTGTATTGTTTTTTTGTTTTTTTTTATTTGCGGTACACAAGCCTCTCACTGTTGTGGCCTCTCCCATTGCAGAGCACAGGCTCCAGATGCGCAGGGTCAGCGGCTATGGCTCACAGGCCCAGCCGCTCCATGGCATGTGGGATCTTCCCAGACCAGGGCACGAACCCGTATCCCATGCTTCGGCAGGCAGATTCTCAACCACTGCACCACCAGGGAAACCCAGTAGTGTATTGTTTAGCCTCCATGTGTTTGTATTTTTTTCACAGATGTTTTTCCTGTAGTTGATATCTAGTCTCATCGCGTTCTGGTCAGAAAAGATACTTAATACGATTTCAATATTCTTAAATTTACCAAGGCTTGATTTGTGACCCAAGATATGCTGTATCCTGGAGAATATTCCATGAGCACTTGAGAAGAAAATGTATTCTGTTGTTTTTGAATGGAATGTCCTATAAATATCAATTAAGCCCATCTTGTTTAATGTGTAATTTAAAGCTTGTGTTTCCTTATTTATTTTCATTTTGGATATCTGTCCATTGGTGAAAGTGGGGTGGTAAAGTCCCCTACTATGATTGTGTTACTGTCGATTTCCCCTTTTATGGCTGTTAGCATTTGCTTTATGTATTGAGGTGCTCCTGTGTTGGGTGCATAAATATTTACAATTGTTATATCTTCTTCTTGGATTGATTCCTTGATCATTATGTAGTGTCCTTTGTCTCTTGTAATAGTCTTTGTTTTAAAGTCTATTTTGTCTGATATGAGAATTGCTACTTCAGCTTTCTTTTGATTTCCATTTGCATGGAATATCTTTTTCCATCCCTTCACTTTCAGTCTGTATGTTTCCCTAGGTCTGAAGTGGGTCTCTTGTAGACAGCATATATATGGATCTTGTTTTTGTATCTATTCAGCCCCCCTATGTCTTTTGTTTGGAGCATTTAATCCATTTACATTTAAGGTAATTATCGGTATGTATGTTCCTATTACCATTTTCTTAATGGTTTTGGGTTTTTTTATTGTAGGTTTTTTGTTCCCTTGTGTTTCCTGCCTAGAGAAGTTCCTTTAGCATTTGTTGTAAAGCTTGTTTGGTGGTGCTGAATTCTCTTAGCTTTTGCTTGTCTGTACAGCTTTTGATTTCTCCATTGAATCTAAATGAGACCCTTGCCAGCTAGAGTAATCTTGGTTGTGGGTTCTTCCCTTTCATCACTTTAAGTATAGTAATCTTGGTTGTAGATTCTTCCCTTTCATCACTTTAAGTATATCATGCCATTCCCTTCTGGCTTGCAGAGTTTCTGCTGAAAGATCAGCTGTTAACTTCATGAGGATTCCCTTGTATGTTATTTGTTGTTTTTCCTTTGCTGCTTTTAATATGTTTTCTTTGTATTTAATTTTTGATAGTTTGATTAATATGTGTCATGGCTTGTTTCTCCTTGGATTTATCCTGTGTGGGACTCTCTGTGCTTCCTGGACTTGATTAACTATTTCCTTTCCCATATTAGGGAAGTTTTCAACTATAATCTCTTCAAATATTTTCTCAGTCCCTTTCTTTATCTCTTCTTCTGGGACCCCTATAATTCGAATGCTGGTGTGTTTAATGTCCCAGAGGTCTCTGAGACTGTCCTCAATTCTTTTCATTCTTTTTTCTTTATTCTACTCTGTGGTAGTTATTTCCACTATTTTATCTCCCAGGTCACTTTTCCGTTCTGCCTCAGTTATTCTTTTATTGATCCCTTCTAGAGTATTTTTTTCTTTTTTTTTTTCTTGCGGTACGCTCTGGACGCACAGGCTCAGCGGCCATGGCTCACGGGCCTAGCCGCTCTGCGGCATGTGGGATCTTCCTGGACCGAGGCACTAACCTGTGTCCCCTGCATCGGCAGGTGGATGCTCAACCACTGCACCACCAGGGAAGCCCTAGAGTATTTTTAATTTCATTTATTGTGTTGTTCATCACTGTTTGCTTGCTCTTTAGTTCTTCTAGGTCCTTGTTAAACATTTCTTGCATTTTCTCCATTCTATTTCCAAGATTTCGGATCATCTTTACTATCATTATTCTGAATTCTTTTTCAGGTAGACTGCCTATTTCCTCTTCATTTTGTAGGTCTGGTGGGTTTTAACCTTGCTCCTTCATCTGCTGTGTGTTTCTCTGTCTTCTCATTTTGCTTAACTTACTGTTTTGGAGGGGTCTCCTTTTCACAGGCTGCAGGTTCATGGTTCCTGTTGTTTTTGGTGTCTGCCCCCTGTGGCTAAGGTTGGTTCAGTGGGTTGTGTAGGCTTCCTTATGGAGGGGACTAGTGCCTGTGTTCTGGTGGATGGGGCTGGATCTTGTCTTTCTGGTGGGCAGGTCCACGTCTGGTCGTGTGTTTTGGGGTGTCTGTGACCTTATTATGATTTTAGGCAGCCTCTCTGCTAATGGGTGTGTCTGTGTTCCTGTCTTTCTATTTGTTTGGCATAAGGTGCCCAGCACTGTAGCTTGCTGGTCGTTGAGTGGAGCTGGGTCTTGGCGTTGAGATGGAGATCTCTGGGAGGTTTTTGCCGTTTGATATTACATGGAGTTGGGAGGTCTCTTACGGACCAGTGTCCTGAACTTGGCTCTCCCACCTCAGAGGCACAGCCCTTACACCTGGCTGGAGCACCAAGAGCCTGTCATCCCCACAGCTCAGAATACAAGGGAGAAAAAAAGAAAGAAAGAAAGAAGATAAAAGAAAAGAAAAGAAGATAACATAGTTATTAAAGTAAAAAATAATTGTTAAAAAACATTTTAAAGTAATAAAAAGTAAAAACATAGAAAGAAAGAAGAGATCAACCAAACCGAAATACAAATCCACCAATGATAACAAGCGCTAAAAACTATACTAACAAAAACCAAAAAAACCAAAAACGGACAGACTGTAGGACAAATGGTAAAAGCAAAGCTATACAGACAAAATCACACACAGAAGCATATGCATACACACTCACAAAAAGAGAAAAAGGTAAAAATATATGTATATCGTTGCTCCCAAAGTCCACCTCCTCAATTTGGGATGATTCGTTGTCTATTCAGGTATTCCACAGATGCAGGGTACATCAAGTTGATTGTGGAGACTTAATCCACTGCTCCTGATGCTGCTGGGAGAGATTTCCCTTTCTCTTCTTTGTTCACACAGCTCCCGGGGTTCAGCTTTGGATTTGATCCTATCTCTGTGTGTAAGTCACCTGAGGGTGTCTGTTCCCCACTCAGACAGGACGGGGTTAAAGGAGCTGCTGATTCGGGGGCTCTGGCTCACTCAGGCCGCGGGGAGGGAGAGGGGTATGGATGTGGGGCGAGCCTGCGGCAGCAGAGGCCAGCATGACGTTGCACCAGCGTGAGGCGCACCATGCGTTCTCCCAGGGAAGTTGTCCCTGGATCTCGGGAGTCTGGCAGTGGCGGGCTGCACAGGCTTCCAGGAGGGGAGGTGTGGATAGTGACCTTTGCTTGCACACAGACTTGGTGGGGGCAGCAGCAGCCTTAGCTTCTCATACCTGTTTCTAGGGTCCACGCTGATAACCCGCGGCTCACGCCCGTCTCTGGAGCTCCTTTAAGCAGCGCTCTTAATCCCCTCTCCTCACGTACCGGGAAACAAAGAGGCAATAAAAAGTGTCTTGCCTCTTCAGCAGCTCCAGACTTTTTCCTAGACTCCCTCCCAGCTAGCTGCAGTCCACTAGCCCCCTTCAGGCTGTGTTCACACAGCCAACCCCAGTCCTCTCCCTGGGATGTGACCTTCGAAGCCTGAGCCTCAGCTCCCAGCCCACACCCGCCCCGGCGGGTGAGCAGACAAGCCTCTTGGACTGGTGAGTGCTGGTCGGCACCGATTCTCTGTGCGGGAATCTCTCCGCTTTGCCCTCCGCACCCGTGTTGCTGTGCTCTCCTCCGCGGCTCCAAAGCTTTCCCCCTCCGCCACCCGCAGTCTCCGCCCGCAAAGGGGCTTCCTAGTGTGTGGGAACCTTTCCTCCTTCACAGCTCCCTCCCACTGGTGGAGGTCCCGTCCCTATTCTTTTGTCTCTGTTTATTCTTTTTTCTTTTGCTCTACCCAGGTACGTGGGGGAGTTTCTTGCCTCTTGGAAGGTCTGAGGTCTTCTGCCAGCGTTCAGTAGGTGTTCTGTAGGAGTTGTTCCACATGTAGATGTATTTCTGATGTATTTGTGGGGAGGAAGGTGATCTCCATGCCCTACTCTTCTGCCATCTTAAGCTCCTCCTCCCTGCACTCTTAAGATGGCTCATTTTTAAATGGTATAAGCAAAGATTGAAGATGATGGACATTGTTTTCTTTGCACTTTACCAGAACTGTGGAATGCTTTGTTTATGAGCACACTTAATTAAGGTTCACATCTCTGTTAAAAAGAAATTCATTTAAATCTGGTTTTATTCATTTTTAAAAATCAAAATTCTTTTCATGACTTGTCCTGTATTATTGTTGTTATCTAAGAATAATTGGTACCAGGATGAGAAATTTAAATGAAATAGGAACTAAAGATTTATGGTAAATAGCAGGGACATAGGAGTGAAGAGGGAAAGTTTAGTAAGACTTTATTATGAAAAGTATTAAACCAAAGGCTATTTAAAGACAGATTATAATTTTTATAATTTTAACTGTGGGAATAACAAAAATCAACAGAGTGAATAACTTTTTTTTCTTTTTTCTGATGTCTAACACAGTTGATAACACAATATGACATTCTGTCCTTAATGTTTAACTTCCTAGCATGCTTTTTAAAAGATTCCTTTCTTACAAAAATATTCAGAGCATTTTTTCAATTTTCCCAATGCCCTCTCCAATCCTTTGATATTCAAATTATTCTCCTTTGTAGCACCCATTGAATCATCATCCATTTTCTCTATTTCATTTTAACTGGTATAACTGGCTTTATGTATGATTTGAGTAGTATTCAAATATCACTTTCATTAACCTCATGATATTCTGCATTTTTCCCAGTATTGACTTTGAGTTAATTTCCATTACATTATTTATAGCCATAAATAGCATCCCAAAAAACATATACATTTACATCATCCAGTGATTAAGGGAAGATTGACCAGCAGAACTTTCGTCATGATGGGTAAGGACAGGCTCTTTAGTGTTGAGCTGGGAAGAATATTTGAGTAGGGAACAGTTAGTGAGTGATGCATGCATTAGTCAGTATTTTATGGTGTGAGAACTTTTGCTTGGGTGATGAATATCCAGATAATGGGAACTCTTTTGGGTCTTTAGTCTTCTGGATATGGAACTGTGCCTTTCTGGGTGGCAGATTCTGAAGTTTTTTGAGTTTAATGTAAAAGCTTCCTATCTGACATATACTCATCAACTATATATTTCTTTAAGTACCATAAAAATGTGTGTGTGTGTGTGTGTGTGTGTGTGTGTGTGTGTGTGTAACCTTTAGACTTTGAAAAAAGTGAATTGATTTCTTCAAAGTAATAAGATGGAAATTCATTTGTAGCATTGGTTAAACTAGGCTGCCAGTGTTGATACTGATATTCATTTAGCATGAATAATATTCTACCAGCCAAGAAAGATATTTTTCTATGTAATAGATATTAGACAAAAGAGCATAACACCAGGTGACGCACTACTACCTTACAGTAGATGCTCCAAGGACAAATCCATACCAAGGAAAAGAAAGCCCTGATGACAGAACTAGATGAACCACACGTGCAGTTAACCACTCACTGCAAGGATGAATTTAGTTAATCTGTCACAACCTAATTTGTTAGAAGTGAATCTTAAAGTAGAAATTTAAAAAATGAAAGAACAGTAATCTAGAAATGGGGGATATAATGGCCAAATGTTATAAAACACTAATTAAACAGAACTTAAAAATTCTGACATTTATTGTTCAAAGACTTTTGAATAATGTTACGACAAAGACTTTTCTAGGTTTCCTATATATGTAGTAAGTTCTTTGATTAGCAAATCTCATTCTAACCTTAAGTGATTTCTCTTTCCTGTGAACTTCTAGAAGTTTCGTTCTCCATATTGCTCCTTTGACAGATAATTTTATACCAACCATGAACAACTCTTCTGCTATTTTCTGAAACTTACTTAAATCTTACATTGTTACTGAACTACTTTTGTGCTTATACCTTTCCAGCCAAACTCTAAGCTTCTTATAATCGATCATACTCTCCAATTTCTATTATTACACCTTATTAATGGTAGACACGACCAAAATATTTATTTGATTTGGTTGATGCAAACCCATTCTTTTCCAGAATAAGAAAAATTAACTTGATTCCTATTTAATGTATGGGTACAATACTTTCGTGAAACTACAAAAAGCCTTTGTAGCAAATTTTAACCAATACCCCATTACTAAACTTATAATGAATTCTTCTAATATGCATTGTGAGTACAATTGCAGATTCATGCTCTAAAGACTTTCTGAGAGGATAGCATTTACGAGGGTGAGATGATGTATTTGTGAAGGTGTTCAGAAACAAGTATTTTCTGACACTGCTGGTGGATGTAAATTGGTACAACTCTTGGAAAGCAATTAAGATATATATGTATACCAGAAGCCTAAAGATTTTATTATCCTTTGACCCAATTTCTAAAAATCTATTCTAAAGAAGTATAGAAAAAGCATTATTCTAAGGAAACTGCAATATTATTTATAATAATTAACTTTGGAAAAAACCTAAATAATTAATAAGAGTGAATGGTAATAGGCACATTACAGTACAATATTATGATGTTATTATAAATAATGTTTGCAAGGAATTTGAAACATTGACTTTTTTGTTAAAAAATGTGTAAAATTTAGGTATAGTATTATCACTGCTTTACAAAAGAAATGCATAGGGGAAAATGTCTGGAAGAAGCTATGCAAAAAAAACCTAACAATTTAACAGTGATTTGTCTTTCAGTGGTAGAACTGTTTCTTTCTTACACTTAGTTGTGTTCTCTAATAATCCTATAAAAATCATGTATTATTTTTAGAATGCAAAAACAAGCTGCCTTATATTTTTTAATCTATGAAGCAAAACTTAAATCATATCTCTTTGGGGAAAGACATACTTCTAAAAAATGAGAACCCAGGCTTCGCTGGTGGCGCAGTGGTTGAGAGTCCGCCTGCTGATGCAGGGGACATGGGTTCATGCCCCGGTCTGGGAAGATCCTACATGCCGCAGAGCGGCTAGGCGTGTGAGCCATGGCCGCTGAGCCTGCGCGTCCGGAGCCTGTGCTCTGCAACGGGAGAGGCCACAACAGTGAGAGGCCCAAGTACCGCAAAAAAAAAAAAAAAAAAAAAAAAAATGAGAACCTTGCCTTTTAATAGTTTTTAGGACCTTCAAAATAAAAAAGGAAAACTAGAACTACTTTAAAACACTGAGGACCTGATCAAATTCACAGTCATTCTGCCATGACTCTTCCTCCTTCCAAATGAAAGAGGCCTCAATGCAAATCATCAGACTCCTTTTCTCATCTGGCCTTCTCTCTCATATATATATATACACACATACATTCATTTATATATATATTATATGTATATATATAAATTTTTATTGGAGTATAGTTGATTTACAATGTTGTGTTAGTTTCTGCTGTACAGCAAAGTGAATCATTTATACATATAGATCATTACAGAGTATTGAGTAGAGTTCCCTGTGCTATACAGTGGGTACTTACAGGCCTTCTTTTGACTTACCAGAGACTAAGCCAAATGCCTGCCCATTTCAGTGTGGCAGCTTCCAGACTCCTGCCTTTACTACCCATTATTTACTCTTCATTTCCTTCTTATGAAACCAGATAGAATTGCCCCTTGTAGCTTTCACCTAATTATGTGTGCTGAGTCCAACCTCATGTTTTAAGAAACAGACTAGTGAACTATCGAAGGAAAGCTTTACCTCTATTTGAGATGGACTACTCTTAATCTTTCTCATGTATTGTTTAATGTCACTGACATGGGTGGTTCAAATTGCAGACACAAAACTTCATTTTCTGAAACTCAACTCACAGTTCTAGTTCAGGCATTGTTGTTTATAATTTGCACATACTAGTATAGTTGGGCCATTAACTTTTTAAAATATATGTAACAGCTTTATTGACCTGTAATTCATATATCATACAATCCACCCAATTAAATTATGTAGTTCAGTGTTTTAGTATGTTATAGCTTTATTGACATATAATTTATATCTAATACAATCAACCCAATTAAATTATATAATTCAATGTTTTTTAGTATATTCACATAGTTGTGCAACCTTCACTACAATGAATTTTAAAACATTTTCCTCACTCCAAGAAGAAATCTATACCCATTAGCAATAACTCCTCATTTCCCCCAAGTTGTGTTCCCCGCTTTGGCCCTCCCTAGGCAACCAGTAATCTGCTTTTTGTCTCCATAGATTTTCCTATTCTGGAATTTCTTAAAAATGGAATCATAAAATGTGGTCTTTTGTGACTCGTTTCTTTCACTAGGCACAATATTTTTAATGTTCATTTTGTAGCATATATCATTAACTTGTTCCTTTTCATTACCGAGTAATATTCCATTTATGGATATACCCATTTTTATTTATCCAGTCATCAGTTGATGAATATTTAGGTAGTTTCTACTTTTTAGCTATTATGAATAATGCTGCTTTGAGCCTTTATGTACAAGTGTTTGTGTGACCATATGTTCTTATTGCTCTTCAGTATATAACTAGGTGTAGAATTACTGAGTCATATGGTATCTCTATTTTTAACATTTGAGGAACTATGAGGCTGTTTTCCAAAGTTGCTGCACCATTTTTTAGCCTACCAAGGGTGTATGAGGCTTTCACTTTCTTCATATCTTTGTCAGTGCTTGCTAGTATCTTTTTTATTTTGTTATTACCATCCTAATGGATGTAAATTGGTACCTGATTGTGGTATTGTGTATTTCCCTAATGTCAGATGATGTTGAGAATCTTTTCTTGTGCTTATTGACCATTTGTATATTTCTTAAAGAAATGACTATTCAGATGCTTTACCTGCTTTCAAGTTGTCTTATTATTGTTTTAAGGGTTCTTTATATATTCTAAATATAAATTCATTCTTGTGAAGCACAGAAGTTTTAATTTTGATCATATACAACTTATTCTTTCTTTATCACTTGTGATTTTGGTATCATATCTAAGAAGACTGCCTAACCAAAAATCACAAAAATTTATTCCTATATTTATTTCTAAGAGTTTTAGCTTGTACATTTAGTTCTAAGATCTATTTTGAGTTAATTTTTTTGTGTATGGTATAAGAAACATACCCAACTACATTTATTTTTTTAATGTGAGTATCCAGTTGTCATAGCACCATTTCTTTTTTTAAATACTATAGTTTTGTGATGTTTGAAATAAGAAAGTAAGAGTCCTCCAACTTTGTTCTTGTTTTTCTTTACTCTAGCTATTCTGGTTCCCTTGAATTTCCATATGAATTTTAAGTTCAGCTTGTGAATTTCTTTAAAGAAGCCAGCTGTAATTTTGATAGAGATTAATCTAGAGATCAATTTGGGGAATATTGGCATCCTAAAAATATTAAGGCTCATGTTCATCCATGAACATGAGATGTCTTTCCATTTATTTGTCTTCTTTAATTTTTTCCAACAATGTTTTATACTTTTGAGAATGTAGGTTTACACTTCTTTTAATAAATATATTTCTAAATATTTTATTCTTTTGATATGTAAATGGAAATTTTTCTTCCTTTCATTTCATATTATTCATAGCTACTATAGGGAAATATGGCTGATTTTTGTATATTGATCTTGCATCCTGTAACCTTGCTGAACTTGTTTATTAATTTCTGTAGTTTCTTGGGGGATTTATTTTGATTTTCTTCATGTGAGATCATATCATCTGAAACACAAATAGTTTTACTTTTTACCAATCCAGATGTCTTTTATTACATTTACTTGCCTAGTTTCCTTGGCTAGAACCCCTAGTACAATGTTGAGTAAAAGTAGTGAGAGTGGACATCCTTTGTCTTCTTCCTGATCTAAGGGGAAAGCATTCATTCTTACTTCATTAGGTATGACGTAAGCTGTGGGTTTTTCATAGATGCCTTTTATTAGTTAAAGAAGTTCTCTTCTTATTCTAATTTATTGGATACTGTTATTATGAAGAGGTGTTAGATTTTGTCAAATTCTTATTCTGCATCTATTGAGATGATCACTTGATTTTTGTCTTTATTCTGTTGATATGATGGATTACATTAATTAATTTTTGGATGTTAAACAAGCCCTACATTCCTGAGATAACTTCCACATAGTCATGGTGTATGATCCTTTTCATATGTTGCTGAATTTGGTTTAGTACTATTTAGTTGAGGATGTCTGTGTCTGTATTCATAAGAGATATTGTTCTATAGTTTTCTTGTGATGTCTTTGTCTAATTTTTGTATCAGGGTAATAATGACTTCAGAATGAAAGGAGAAGTGTTCTCTTCTCCTGTTGTTTTGGAACAATTTGTGAAGAGTTGGTATTGATTGTTCTTTAAATGTTTGAAAGAATTCAGCGAATCCATCTGGGCCTAGGCTTTTATATATGGGAAGGTTTTTTTTTTAAGACTTTTTTAGAGCAGTTTTAGTTTCACAGAAAAATTGAGGGGAAGATACAGTGATTTCCCGTAAAACCTCCTGTCCCTATACGTGTGTGAATCTTTCATTATCAACATCCCCCACCAGAGTGGTACACTTGTTATATTGATGAATCTACATTAACACATTGTGGGAAATTTTTATATTACTGATTCAATCACTTTACTTGTTACAGGTCTATTCAGATTTTATATTTCTTCTTGAGTCAGTTGTAGTAGTTTATATCTCAGGAATTTGCCTATTTCACCTAAGTTATCTAATTTTTTGATTTTGTATTCCCTATATTCTTTTTTTTCTACAAGTCAGTAATATCCTCTCTTTCATTTCTGATATTAGCAATTTGTGCCTTCTCTGTCTTTTTTTTTTTTCTTGATTAATCTAGCTAAAGGTTTGTCAATTTGGTTGATCTTTCCAAAGAACCAGATTTTGGTTTTATTTGTTCTTCTCTACTTTTTCTAGTCTCCATTTTATTTATTTCCACTATAATTTTTATTATTTCCTTCCTTCTACTTTCTTTCAGTTTAATTTCTCTTATTGGTGTCTTAAGGTGGAAAGTTAGGTTACTGATTTGAGATCTTTCTTCTTTTTTTTTTTGTGGTACGCGGGCCCCTCACTGCTGTGGCCTCTCCCATTGCGGAGCACAGGCTCCAGATGCGCAGGCTCAGTGGCCATGGCTCACGGGCCCAGCCGCTCCGCGGCATGTGGGATATTCCCAGACTGGGGCACGAACTTATGTACCCTGCATTGGCAGGCGGACTCTGAACCACTACGCCACCAGGGAAGCCCTCTTTCTTCTTTTTTAATATAGGTGCTTATAATTTTCCTCTAAGTACTGCTCTAGCTTCATCCCATATGTTTTGGTACGTTATATCTTGTTTTCATTCATCTTAAAATATTTTCTAATATATCTTTTATTTCTTTCTTGATCCACTGATTATTGAAGAATGTGGTGTTTAATATCTACATATTTTTTAATTTCCCAAATTTCTTTCTGGTACTGATTTTTTATTTCATTCTGTTGTGATTGGAGAACATACTTTGTATGATTCAATCCTTTTAAATTTATTGAGGCTTTTTTTTTTTATTCACAAGATATGGTCTAGCCAGGAGAATGTTCTGTGTCCAATTAGAAGAATGTGTATTCAGATATTCTTGAGTAGAATATTTTATGAATGTCTGCTGAATCTAACTGGTTGGTTTATAGTGTTATTCAAGTCTTTTGTTTCCTTGCTGACCTTCTGCCTAGTTGTTCCTTCCATTAATGAAAGTGGGATATTGAAGACTCCAACTATTGTTGAATTGTATATTTCTCCCTTCAGTTCTGTCAGTTTTGCCTCATGTAATTTGAGGCTCTGTTGTTAGATACATATGTGTTTATAATTATTATATCTTCCAATGGTTCTACTTTTTATCATTATAAAATGTCCTTTATCTTTCATAATAATTTTGTTTTAAAACCTATTTTATCCAGCTTCCTTTGGTTGCCATTTGCATGAGCTGTGTTTTTCCATTTTAAAAATTTCAACCTATTTGTGTCTTTGAATCTAAACTGTCTCACCTATAGCATATAGTTACATTTTGTTTTTTTAAGCCAATTTGACAGTCTCTGCTTTTTGATAGATTGTTTAATCCATTTGCATTTAATGTTATTAATACATTTAGATTTATGTCTGAAATTTCATTCTTTGTTTTCAGTATGTCTCATATCTTTTTTTGTTCCTCTATTCCTCCTTTACTGCTTTCTTTTCAATTAAGTGAATATTTTCTCATGTAATATTTTAGTTCCCTTAATGATTTTTCATTATATTTTAAAGTTATTTTCTGACTGATTTCTCCTGGACTTACCATGTACACCTTAACTTATCAGATTCTACTTCAGATTTTACTAACTTAATTCCAGCGAGATAATTTTATTTCTATATAGCCCTATTTCCTCTTCTGCCTTTTTGTGCTGTATAAGTGTTATGCACTTACATGTATATGTGTTACAAACATAACAACACTTTGTATAATTTTATGTCTTTTAAGAAGCTAAGAGAAGAAAGGAAAGCAAGTGTGTATTTATAGTTTGTTACATTAACCTTCTTATTTACCATTTCTGGTTCCCTTTGTTTGTTCTTGTGGATTTGCGTTACAATCTGGTGTCATTTCCTTACTGCAGTACAGCTTTGCTCCCTCCCTCCTCCTTACTGAGCTGGTGGGCACAGATGAGGGAGTGAGTGGGTCATGATTCAAGTGCCAATGACTCTCACTGTTCTTACCAAGAGTTAGTAAATTGTCTTGCTTAATGTTTCTTCATTTACTTTGTACCCTTAGGACAATTTCCAGAAATTTTCAGTGACTTTGTTTTTATAATTTTTACCAGTTATGATTGTTTTATTGGTGAGCTCCTCATCCATTTCACAAGTGGATCTTGGTCATTAACTTTTGGATGGTATCCTATCAACCTCTCTGTTCTTCACAGAGGACCTTTATTACTGTGTGATTTATAATTTATTAATATGTTGGTATAGCTCTAGAAATCAACATCATCATGCCATAAATCACTTTATACATTACATGTCAATGAATTACAGCATCTCCAAATATCAATAATACATGTGTAGACTTATGGCCAACAGTGTGAATATATATTCAACCTAACTTAAGATCACCTGTTTATATAGATGACACTTTGTAAGTCATATACAAGGAAAGGAAATAAGCAATTCTGGGTCACAGCCAATCTTAGTTTTTGTCATGTTATTGCCTTCATCCATATGCAATGTAACAAAGCCAAAGGGGAAACTTTCCGCTTTCTCTGAGAGATGATTCCCTAGTTAACCCAGGCTATGCCAGCCAGGATGGGACAGGCCCTCCTTCCTTCTCCAGCAGCCATTCTCTTCCCAGAGCCTCCCTGGCAAAAGGTGATCTTTGCTCTGTACTCTGTTTAAAGAACTTTGTCTCAAGTTCTTTAGAATTTTAAGAGTTCTGAAGTTAAATTTTAAGAGTTTGACTCTAAGGAGTTAAAGAATTTGAAGAGTTCTCACTTCTCCCCACCCAGTCTGCATTGGCTACTAATCCTCCACTCTAATTCACCCAAGAAAACCAGAGTAAAAGATCTTCTGGATCTATTGTTTGATTAAGCCTTCAGGCACCTGCATACAATATGTTAAAAAGGCTCAGTTTTATTCCATTTTCTTGGTAATAATTTTTCTGTTTTGTTTAATAATTGATATCTAGTTGTTTCCTATTGTTCACTGAAGTGTTAATATTTCACCCACATGCAGGTTAACAGGTTTCTCTGTTGTGTTATTCCAATTTTCAAAAATGTCTGGTGGCCTGTAGAATAAACTTAAAACTGCTCAGGAAGTCTTTTATAACGTTTCCTATTTGGCCATAGTTTACTGGTCTTGCCTCATCTCTGATCTTCTGCCTGTGCTTTACTTATACTGGGCCAGCAACTTACTACTTTCTCCGAACGTATCATTTACTTCACATGTTCATGCCTTTCCTTTCAGAGATGCTAAACCAAGTGATTGCAAAAATATCCTGAAAATAATGTGAGGTGGTAGGGCCCCAGTCCACATCTACTGAATCAGATTCTTCACAGATGATGAGTTTTTTAAAAGCTCCTTAGTTGATCATAAAGCTACTTAGGAACCATTGCTGCTCTCCTTTCTCTCTTTGCAGCATCTTCCCTTTCACTTGCTTTCACATTTCCTGACAAAATTCTTGTTCAACAGAAACAAGAGACAGAGACCCAACTAAAATATTACCTTCTCTGAAAAATTTTTGTCAATTCTGTCTCCATTCTTAGTCTAATGGATATATGTTGTTGCTCTTGGCTAATTAGTAGTAGGATCCTCTTTCTGTGCTCAGAGAGTTCCCTACATTCTGAATTAGAGATAGTTCCTACCTAAAAGACTTAAAATGCCAACTCTTGACTTTCTCAGCCTTCCTTACGTATTGAGTGTGACTCCACAAACAAGACTCTTAATCAAGCATACACACAACATCTTTGAAGCAAAACCTAGAGACATTTAAAAACAGACCACAGACTCCATTTACAGAGAAGGTAGTACTGGCAGTGGCAGCTACTTCCAGTGTCCAATATAGCAGAAAAGTCGTTCTAGTGGCAGCATCCAGCTTGCAGCTCCCAAGCAGGAGCACTGTACACTGCTGCCTCTTTTCTGGCTGGGTCGCCTCCAAAGCTGATTCTACGACTCCCTGGAGAATTCTGTGAGATGCTTCCTACCTTTTAATAATTTTTTTTGCTGAAATTACACTGAGTTGGTTTCTATTGCTAGTAACTAAGATACAGGGACACCTAATAGAATAACCACCCCATTACACTTCATTCACAGGCCAATATAATAATGAATTATATTGTCTTATAGTTAATTGCCAGTAGAATATGGGTTAACTATGTCAAGAGGGAAGGAAAGAACATTTTAGGCAGAAGGCATAGCAGGAAGCCATATATGGCTGGAAGGAACATAGAGAATACCAGCCACTGAAGGGACAATGTGTCCAGAAGATAAAGTGAACTAATTGGTGAAAGATGTCAATGGATAGAAAGTTGTTAGAGGAATTAAGTAACTGGATCATAGTAGCTCTACAAGACCATCTGAAGACACTTTTATTTTAAATTCATGAACAATGTAAAGCTGTTGAAGGTTTTTAACTGGCAGATGTTATGCTCAGATTTATATTTTGAAAAAAAATTACTCTATCACATAAAGAATAAATTGGAGGTGGGGAAATGCTGGTTGGAATTCGCTTGGATTTGAGCTTTGCTCATAGTATTATGAGTTTCTACATTGTTCCAAGTTAATCACTGCTTTCTAGCTATGTCTTGCTACTAATTCTAAAATTTTCCTTTTGGAGTAATCCAGGGTGAAGTCCTCCCTCTCCCATCAGAGAGCCCTTTAACCTTTAAAGCTAACTAAACATGCAGAGCAGTCTGGGGCAATATTTTCTCCAAGTTTCTTGCTGTTTATAAATAGCTATTGCTAATAAAGACACTTAAATTTTTATCAAGTCCATTTAACTTCATATAGATGTATAACTTAGATTGGATTCTTTTGATATCCAGGAATTAAAGCAGTTCTAGTTTGTTTTTTGTTTGTCTGGTTTTTAAGAGCTGGGGTACATTTCATCTTACTCTTTTAAAACTAAAAATGAAAGTATCACACTAAAACATATGCTAATAATGTGTCTTTATATTATTTTATGTATTGTTATGAATACTATGGCTGTATTACAAGAGCTATTCAAAACTAAAATTAAGTCTGAAGATACTATTTATACTTTTAGTTGGTCTTAGAGAATGAAACAATGATTGCACATGGCCAGATTGCAGATGGCCAGCCAAATAATTAGAGCTGCTACTGATTTTAATAAGTATGACCTTCTGAATTTTAGCATATCCCCCAAAACATTACAAAAGGCATTCAATGGAAAGTCAACAATTTGGTTTTTCATTCATTAGTATAGTCAAAAACCTTTCAGTTTCTGAAGAATAATGTTACCATTCTAGAAAATCTTTCCAAGCAATATCCCATGAGTTTGTTTCTAAGTCTATGAGTCTGTTCTGTTTTGTATATAGATTCATTTGTATTTTTTTTAGATTCCACATATAAGTGATATCATACCAAAGGGGAAAGGGGGGGATAAATTAGGAGCATGGAACTAACAGATACACACTACTCTATGTAAAATAGATAAGCAATAGTGATTTACTGTATAACACAGGGAACTATATTCAATATCTTGTAATAATCTATAATGGAAAATAATCTGAAAAATATGTGTGTGTGTGTGTATTTTATATATATATATATATATATATAACTGAATCACTTTGCTGTACACCTAAAACTAACACAATATTGTAAATCAACTATACTTCAATAATAATTTTTTAAAAAGCAATATTAAGAACAAAGGCAAGGCATTTGGTGACTAATACATGCAAAGTTGGTAGGGAGATATCTCTAAGGCCAGCCTGCTCACAACAGCACTGCAGAAACTAGGGGAGGAATCAGAGGTTAAAGGTCAAGACAGAGGAGTTTTGCAAGTTCCAGACTGGTATCTTACATAAGAGTGATTTTGTTCAAATTATTCTGTGGTTTTTTGTTTTGTTTTGTTTTGTTTTTGGCTGTGTTGGGTCTTCATTGCTGCATGTGGGCTTTCTGTAGTTGCTTCAAGGGGGAGCTACTCCTGTTGTGGTGCATGGGCTTCTCATTGCGGTGGCTTCTCTTGTTGCAGAGCACAGGCTCTAGGCGCCTGGACTTCAGTAGTTGTGGCACGCAGGCTTAGTAGTTGTGGTTCGTGGGCTCTAGAGCGCAGGCTTAGTAGCTGTGGCACACAGGCTTAGTTGCTCCGTGGCATGTGGGATCTTCCCAGAGCAGGGCTCGAACCCATGGCCCTGCACTGGCAGGCGGATTCTTAACCACTGCACCACCAGGGAAGTCCCATTTCATGCTTATTTTAACAAACAAAGAAAAGTGTAGAATTTGCTTAAGAAAAATAAAAGTGTATATTATTTGTCCAAAGTACATTTAAGGTAATATGAAGCTGAACCATATGAAAATGTCATTTTTGTAAGTCAAAAATGATTAAATATGACAATTTTATGTGGCCCAACCTAATAAAACCTACCAGTGCAGTATAACATACCACAACATATAGCAAATCATTGAGTTTGCCCATTCTGAGAAGATAGATATACATTTTTCTCCATTTTTTAGTATCAACAATTATCTTCTATCAAATAAATTTAGTCTTACTAGATGCCAGAAACACTTGCTGTGGACATTTTTAAAATATGTTATCAAATTTATAAGAGAATTTGATGGTAATATTTTTAATGGTAACGAAGGGGCAACAGGGTATAAAATGTACTGATGAACTGGCTCAACCTATAATGTTTCTAAAGACCTCATTGATCTCTGGGCTGATATTCTAGGACTCAGGGATTTTTCCAGAGCCGTCACAGAATTAGAGAAGATATACTCACACTGTAGATCTCCCTAGTTCCTTGGAACTTAAAATCTCAGGAAAGATGAGGGTTAATATAAATAGTTTTTTTTTTTAAATAATTGTGGCAGCTAACACTTAAATAGTGTTTACTGTGCCAGGCACTGTTCTAGGTGCTTTACATGTATTAACTCATTTAGTCCTCACAGCAATACAGTGAAGTAGGTAGTACTGTCATTATTTCCATTACACAGATGAGGAAGTAGAGATACAGAACAGTTTGTACAAAACGTATACAGCATGTAAGTGCCTGAGCTGAAATTTAACCCTAAGAATTCTGGCACCAGAGTTGGTACTTAACCAACAGTAAACTGCCTCTCAATATAAAGAAGGTCTAGTATCATTCAGTCAATTCTAATATACTGCAAAGTTGCTATATTAGTTGAAATACTAAGTTCCTTAATAGAGCTTGTCAAGTTTCTTTCCATTCTAATAGCTGCTATTCTGGACTGTTGCAATAGTTCTTTAGGATACAGATTTCTAATCTTCTCCCCCATTTCTAGGCCAGCCTGCATCCTGCTGCTAGATTAATACAAGTAAATCATCACTTCAGTCCTGTTACTACCTTGCTCAAATTGCTTTAATGACTATATTTCCACTGCCAGGAAAGGATGTAAATGAGAGCACCCTCTAGGATCTGGTAGCATAGCTCACCACAAGCTCAGTATTTCTTGGAAGTTTCCTGTTTTATCTTAAAAATTTGCACAAATTTTACATCCCACTCCATAGTACATCTGTTTGTTTTAATATAAAAATAATGTATTAAATTTAAATAAATGTTTTTAAATAGTGTTTTAAATTTAGATTAAAACTTAAATTACTTAATTCTTCAAATTTTCAAATAAAATTGATGAGCCAGAAAGATGCTTTATATTTATTCTGGGCCTTCTAATGTCACATGAGGTTTGCATTCTCCTATTTGAAGAGCCTGGGTATTCAGGATAGATTTTAGGTGCCTTTGCTTCTTATTTATTTATTTATTTATTTTTGGCTGTGTTGGGTCTTTGTTGCTGTGCACGGGCTTTCTCTAGTTGTGGAGAGCGGGGGGCTACTCTTCGTTGTGGTGCATGGGCTTCTCATTGCGGTGGCTTCTCTTGTTGCGGAGCATGGGCTCTAGGCACACAGGCTTCTGTAATTGTGGCTCACGAGCTCTAGAACTCGGGTTCAGTAGTTGTGGTGCACTGGCTTAGTTGCTCCACATCATGTGGGATCTTCCCAGACCAGGGATGGAACCCATGTCCCCTGCATTGGCAGGCAGATTCTTAACCACTGAGCCATCAGGGAAGCCCTGCTTCATATTTTAGAGTCTAAGTTATCTGGCCATATTCCAACCTTCCCATCTTATAACTTGCTGTTTCCCTGTATTAATCCTCTGATAAATCCATCTACCCATCCATAAGTATTTACCACATACCCTCCTAAAGATGTCATGTACTGTATACCACCTATATATCTTGGCTTTTGTCCTTTCTCCCCGCTTTGTAATATAGGCATACCTCATTTTATTGGACTTTGCTTTATTGCACTTCACAGATATTGCATTTTTTACATATTGAACGTTTGTGGCAACCCTGCGTTAAGCAAGTCTTTTGGCGCCATTTTTCCAACAGCGTTTGCCCACTTCATGTCTCTGTGTCAAGTTTCGGTAGTAATTCTTGCAATATTTCAAACTTTTTACTTATTATTGTATTTGTTATGGTGATCTGTAATCAGTGATCTTTGATGTTACTGGTGTAATTGTTTTGGGGCACCAGGAACCACACCCATATAAGATATGGAACTCAATCAGTATTGTGTGTGTTCTGACTGCTTCACTAACTGGCTGTTCCCCCATCTCTCTCCCTCTCCTTGGGTCTCCCTGTTCCCTGAGACAAAACAATATTGAAATTAGCCCAATTAATAACCCTACAGTGGCCCCTAAGTGTTCAAGTGAAAGGAGGAGTTGCACATCTCTCCCTTTAAATCAAAAGCTAGAAATTATTAAGCTCAGTGAGCAAGGCATGTAGAAAGTTAAAACAGGTTGAAAGCTAGGCCTCTTGTGCCAGACAGTTAGCCAAGTTGTGAATGCAAAGGAAGAGTTCTTAAAGGAAATTAGAAGTGTGAGTCCAGTGAACATATGAATGACAAGAAAGCAAAACAGCCTTATTGCTGATATGAAGAAAGTTTTAGTGGTTTTGGATAGAAGATCAAACCAGCCACAACATTCTCTTAAGCCAAAGCCTAATCCAGAGCAAGGCCTTAATGCTCTTCATTTCTGTGAAGGCTGAGAGAGTTGAGGACGCTGCAAAAAAAAAAGTTTAAAGTTAGCAGAGGTTGGTTCATGAGGTTTAAGAAAAGAAGCCATCTCCATAGCATCAAAGTGCAAGGTAAAGCAGCAAGTGCTGATGTAGAAGCAGCAGCAAGTTACCCAGAAGATCTAGCTAAGATAATGAAGGTTAAGAAAGAGAAAAACAAATACTGTATGCTAACACATATATATGGAATCTGAAAAAAAAAATGGTTATGAAGAACCTAGGGGCAGGACAGGAATAAAGATGCAGACGTTGAGAATGGACTTGAGGACACGGGGAGGTGGAATGGTAAGCTGGGATGAAGTGAGAGAGTGGCATGGATTTATATATACTACCAAATGTAAAATAGATAGCTAGTGGGAAGCAGCCGCATAGCACAGGGAGATCAGCTTGGCGCTTTGTGATCACCTAGAAGGGTGGGATAGGGAGGATGGGAGGGAGATGCAAGAGGGAGGAGATATGGGGATATATGTATATGTATATGTATAGCTGATTCACTTTGTTATACAGCAGAAACTAACACACCATTGTAAAGCAATTATATTCCAATAAAGATGTTAAAAAAAAAGATAATGAAGATTGGTACACTACACAACAGATTTTCAGTATAGCTCTATGTTGGAAGAAGATGCCGTCTAGGACTTTCATAGGTAGAGAGGAGAATTCAGTGCCTGGCTTCAAAGCATCAAAGGATAGGCTGTCTCTCTTGTTGGGGCTAATGCAGCTGATGAAGTTGAAGCCAGTGATCATTTACCATTCTGAAAATCCTAAGGCCCTTAAGAATTATGCTAAATCTACTCTGCCTGTGCTCTATAAATGGAACAACAAAGCCTGTAAGACAGCACATCTGTTGACAACATGGTTTACTGAATATTTTAAGCCCACTGATGAGACCTACTGCTCAGAAAAGAGATTCCTTTTGAAATATTACTGCTCATTAACAATGTACCTGTCATCCAAGAGCTTTGATGGAGATGTGCAATGAGATTCATGTTGTTTTCATGCCTGCTAACACAACATCCATTCTGCAGTCCATGGATCAAGGAGTAATTTCAACTTTCAAGCCCTATTCTTTAAGAAATACGTTTAATAAGGCTATCGCTGCCATAGATAGTGATTCCTCTGATGGATCTGGGCAAAGTAAATTGCAAACCTTCTGGAAAGGATTCACCATTCCAAATGCCATTAAGAATATTTGTGATTCATGGCAAGAGGTCAAAATATCAACATAAATAGGAGTTTACAAAAAATCGATTGCAACCCTCATGGATGACTTTGAGGGGTTCAAGATTTCAGTGGAGAAAGTAACTGTGGATGTGGTGGAAACAGCAAAAAGCTAAAATTAGAAGTGGAGGCTGAAGATGTGGCTGAATTGCTACAATCTCATGATAAAACTTGAATGGATGAGGAGTTGCTTCTTAAGGATAAGCAAAGAAGGTGGTTTCTTGAGGTGGAATCTACTCTTAATGAAGATGCTGTGAAGATTGTTGAAATGACAGTAACTTAGCTGATAAAGCAGCAGCAGGGTTTGAGAGGATTGAGTCCAGTTTTGAAAGAAGTCCTGCTGTGGGTATGGGTAAAATGCTATCAAACAACATTGCATGCTACAGAGAAATTGTGAGAGCAAGAGTCAATCAATGCACCAAACGTCACTGTTGTCTTATTTTAAGAAATTCCCACAGCCACCCCAGCCTTCAGCACCCACCACCCTGATCAGTCAGCAGCCATCAACATTGAGGCAGGAACTTCCACCAGGGAAAAGATTATGACTCACTGAAGGCTCAGATGTTTGTTAGCATTTTTTTAGCAATAAAGTTTTTTAATTAAGGTATGTACACCGTTTTTTAGACATAATGCTATTGCACAATTAATAGACAACAGTAGAGGGTAAACATAACTTTTATATGCACTGGGAAACCAAAAAATTTGTGTGAGTTGCTTTTTGAGAATAATATTTGCTTTATTGCAGTGGTCTGGAACTGAACCTACAATATCTCCGAGGTATGCCTGTAGCCTCTCTCCTCACTTCTGTTAAAGTGCTAATCTTTCAAGACCTAATTCATTTACTAGCTTTTCCTGACTACTCCAGTCAGGACTTTGAATTCCTGTAATACTTACTCAATGCTTATTATACAACAGGTTGCATTTTTAATATTTGTTTGACAAAGTCTTACACATAAACTTTTTAAGAGTTCAACATGCAGAGAAGCAAAAAAAAGCACATTTCGGGCAGTGGACACGGTGTGTACAAAGGCACAGGATTATGAAGTAGCACAGAGTATCCCAGTAAATGCTAGGTTGTTTACTATAGCTGGAATGTAGAGTATATACTGGGAATGTGAGAAAAGTAGGAATCAAACCATGAAAGAATATATAACTCATGCTACGAAATGTACATCTCACCTGCCCCAGCCCCTACCATAATTAATGGGAATTCATCAAAGAAATCAAATAGGAAAGATTTATTGTATTAGTTTTAATCAACTTTGATGCAATTTCTCTAGGTTTTAATATTCTTCATTTTCTTAGATCTTATTTTTATTTTATATACCAGTAAAATTATCATATTTTTATGCAGTCTTTTTTCTTAATCTATATGTACCCTCCGTATACTCAATGTGTATACACATATATATGTATAGACACATATAGAGAGATGAATTGTTCATTGCTTTAAAAGATGGAATTACACACACACACACACACACACACACACACACACAGACACCCCTGCACCTTGCATTTCTCGCTCTACAGTGCTTTGTAGAAATAGCTCTAATTTATTTTTTTAATGACTGCAATATTGTGTAGTATGGAGGTACCAAATTTTTTTTAACTTTTCCCCTATTTGTAGACATTCATCTTGTTTCCAGTTTCTTTGTATTTTTTAAGGCGATATAGCTAAATCAAACCTTATGTTTATCTGACTAAATTTCACTGTAGCCTGTGATTAATTCACCATAAACTATTAAATAATCCATGTAGGTTTGGGTATATAAGATGAAGTAAATTTATATTGATAATTTCTTATTATGATACTGTCTCATACCCTCTGTTTGCTACCAAATTGGTGGATATTTAGGAGTTGTTCCCAGTAGTACTATAACATCATAATGCATGAAATAGACCCATTTGATGACTCAAATTTTAAGTTAAAGTGTAGTGATACCTTATATATTAAAAATAGGGAAATTACAATAATATTTTCTAAACTGAGATGTTAACAGGAATTTTATGACAGAAATGTTCCATGGTCAAATTATTTGGGAAAATATACTGAATTGAACTGGGTTCTGCAATTGTTCGCATTTCTCTAAGAGTGCATTATTCCATGAAATGCCATTTGGTAAGGAGTGCTCTACATTATTCTAAAATAATATAGACATCTGAATTGTGTTCAGACATAATAGCAGATTTTCAAAGGCCATTTTTTGTGGCACCATTTTGATAGACGTGTACTGTTGGTCCCCCGGGTAGTACAGGTCTGGGAAAGATGACCCACTCAGATTGCTGCTAATTTGTCTAAGTGTTATTCCCAGTACCCCTCCTATAGTTAATACATCTATTAATCAATCACAAAAGCTTGGAATTCCAGTGATACTGGATTGTGAATATTGTAAAGCATACCCAGTACCTTCCTTACCTTCATAGTTTTGCAAACTTTTCCTGTTCCATCTGCCCATAATCCTCTCTCTCGTTATGTTTCTGTATATTAAGATCTCAGTTTTCTTTAAATGCTCCCTTGTTTTTGAAGCTTTCTCCACTGGGAATTAAAACCATTCCTTTTCTGATTTTCTCATACCACTTTGCCTTTCTTTCAGTAATTTAACTTCCTGCCTTATGATTCACACAGTTGTTGTTCATGTACATTACAGTAAATGTTGTGCCATGACCTCTAGTTCATGTGGAGGAGCTCATAGACCAGCTGAGGATAAATAAATTTATACAATGTGATGTGATATGTACTTATAATGGTACACAATGCTAGTGGTAAAAGGAATGACATGAGAAACTATGGACTAAAACGTTTGAATGTAAATTAGCTTATATAACTAAGATTTTAGCTTTATTTAGAATGTTTAAGTCTAGAACTGAAGTAGAATGTTGTACTGGTTATTGTACGTAACTTTCTCTTCCACTTAGCTTATAATTGCTCTGAACACCTGGCCTGTATATTACTTATTTTGCTGTTTTCTATTGTACCTATAGCACTCCTATAGATAAATAGAATACATTCAATAAATGTTTGTTAGATTGAATTAATTTTTAGAAGCTGCAATTTTAAAAAAATTTATTCTCACAATCTGAAATTTGATAGTTTATGTCTGCATATTCAGACTGCTATTTTATTCTTAATTTAAGACATAGTTATAGGGAAGGCGACAACATTTTAAAATCTTTATTATTTTTTGACTCTCAGAAGCACTTTTGGAAACTGTAGACTTACTCCATGGATACTGCCTTTGCACAAAATATTTATGGAATTGCTTTTGTTCCTTAAGATACTATTTTGCATGCACATTACTAGTTTCATCTGAATTCTTAAACCAAGTAAATGTCATGTCAAACTAAGCTTAGTGGGTCAAAAGTTATGTATGCCTTTTGGGGTCAGAAACAACAAGGGATCTTGTGTCGTACAAAAGTTAACTGTAGAGGCAATTACAAAAGAGAAATTCCAGAAATATTTTCACAATTCTGGCATTTCTGGGCTTGTTTACAGCCTCCGAAGATAACCATTTTGAAGGACAAAAGTGACTTAAAGTATATTTATTAAAATACCACATTCTTCATAGTCCAGTTTATTAAGGAGAGTTGTTGGTTTTGTTGGACTGGAATTTAAGCATTTTATTATGTTTCCTGACTAATTATCTGTCTAATACTATTTTTAATTGGTATTAAACTTTTAACAGTGACCCTGATATTATAACTTGTTTTAATTAAAGAATAACATTCTTATCTCATCATTATCTTTCTTTAAAAAAATGCCATTACAGCCCAGTTTTTTTTTTTCATTTTGTATTGGATATTTTCCATCATGAAAAAAATGTATACATTCATGCTCATGATTTTCTCATTATTATATTCATTGTTATCATTGGGTATTGATAATGGAAGATGAGACCAAAGTCATCCTTATTACCTGATTATCTGATCCTTTACCTAAAGGAGCGTAATCTAGAGATAAGACCTAGGAGATATCAGATGAAGCAAATACTGTAAAGCAGCATTTATTTCAATTGCACTTATTTCGTTTCTGAGAAATTAAACAGGAGTTGAGCTAAAGTTTACTTTTGCTTTAGCCAGAAAGAAAAGAATTGTCAGTCATATTAATCCTGTAGACATGAAGAGATGGATCTATTTAAGAAAACAAATGCCTTTTTATACCCTTTGAGGTCACTTGGGATATCATTTATTTCTAATTTTTATTCTGAATTCAGAGTATTTTATTTTATACATTTATAAAATCAGCTTTTATAGGGACTAGGTACCATTTTTCAATTTCTCTTTAATTTGTGTTTTACTTATAAATAATAAAATAATTGTACTACTCTAGACTTTACTAATTAAGTCTGATAAAATTCACTTGCAAGTAATTAGTACAGAATACATATTTTCAAAAGGATTCAAACAGGTTTATGGAGCGTACAACTTCAAATATCAAAGGGTAAAATAGAGATTTGGGGTGTACTAGCCTAACCTTTTAAATCTGGTAGATAAGGAAGCCGTCTGAGCTGCTGTCACATGCATGACCTGGAATAATTTGGACAATTGGGCATTCTTATATTTTTTATGCAAAATATATATTCACAAATACTCTCCATCATGTCCAGATTTTTAATAAGGTACTTTGATTTTTGTGAAAATAAGTTATAACTATTACAAGGATAGTATACTTTGTGAAGAAATTGGGCTTGTGTTATTACAATTTTTAACAATTAACATTTGCATACTCTTTTACGTTTATCCAAGATTTTTATATTTATTATCTCAGTTCATCTTAGAAACAGTAGAGATAATACATACATGGTTGATAGGAGTTAAGACTCATTTAGCTGAAGAACACTTGCCCTTTCTGCCCTCCCCTCCCCTCCCTCCCCACTCCACACACACAAGCTTAGGCTAAAAGGAGATATTGTGGTTTATAGGATAGAATGGTCTCCAGAAAGACTAATCTGAGGCTCGCAGTTCTTATCCCCTGAATTGGCTTCATTGTCAGCTCCACACTTGGTGTCACTGACAGTTTTGAGTGTCAGTGGTCCTGATCTGATTAAGTATCCATCCTTGGAAACCTCACTGTGGACAGAGGGATAGGGGGCTATGCAGACTGGCTTTGGCAGTTAGGCCCACCTCTGGAGCTGTCGAACGGGTGAGTTGTCAAAAGGAAAATTGGTATACAGTTAGCAGAAATAGCAGGAAAGCATGGTGGAGAGACAAACTTCAAGTATCCACTCCAGCAGGTATTATCATCTCCACTTAACAGATGAGAAAATGGATAGTCAGAGAGGCTAAATGATCTGCCCAAACTTAGGTCCTCTGCTTACAAATTCTGCTCCAGGCTGCCTTAAAGGAAAAGGAAAGTAAGAATGGATAAGACAAAAGAGGTGGTTCCAGGTATTTATTTCTAGTTTGTGTTTTGAAGTGAACCAGGCAATATTGATTTTAGGGTGATGATTAGGGTTAGAGTTGTTGAACAAGACATTTGTGGGAAATAAAATGTCGTGAGGTCTGTGCAAGGGAGTAGTAGGAGGTACAGTAGACATGATCCTTAACATCCAGAGTTAGGATTTGGGGATAAAAATTAAAATAGCTAGCATTTATTAACCATTCCTTATGCCTCAGGCACTGTGCTAAACACTCTTCCTATAATATATGTTAACACTCACAACATTCCTATGAAATGAGGATTTTACAGATAAGGAAGCATAAACAAACAGAGATTTAATATCTTGTCCAAGACTATATAACTAGAAAGCGTTAGAGTCAAGATTTGAACCCAGGAGTTCTAGAACCCACCACAGTGCCTGTTTTTGTTTTTCATTGTTAGCAGTTAAAGTAGCAATGTTTAGTTACCTGCCATGTGCTGGCTGCCATAGCAGATATTTGTCTGGTGTAACACCTGTTTTCTAGAAACTTACCCTTTAAGGTTGGACAGTACAGCAGTTCATACGCAGCCACATTTAAGAATTTAAATTTGAATTGCTAAGTTCCTACAGATCATTGTTAATGTTAATTTTATACTGTTTTGTTCTATATTTATCAAAGTTACACATGCACATAGTTTAAAAAATCAAGTAGTCCTACAAGACTTATTTTTAAAAGAAATTAGCAGTTTCCTGTTCTACACCTCTTTTCACCATTTTTCCAATTACCAGAAGCAATCACTTTCAGTTCTTTCTAGGTGTTTCTTTTGGTGTTTATGAAGAACAATATCTCTAAATAAATGATTATATTTCTACTTCTTGATTTTTTTTCAGCTTCACATTTAATCCATTAATTTCCCACTGCTCATGTTTAAAGAAAGGGGGATATCTGGATAATACATAATTGGGGCTTGATGACTGTGCATTCCATAGATCTGACTATGCTGTTTTGTTCAGGAACTCCCAGTGTCAATTTATTGAGAACTTTAATCCAGTTTTTAATCCAGTTAGATTCTCTTTAATCCAGTTAGATTCTCCAAAGAAGAATCTTTCACTCTCCTACCTAGAGGTTATAAGATGCGCTACTAGCATTTTACAAACTAAGTAGAAGAGGACTTGGGATGTCATATTCAAAGTATAAAATTTCATTCAGTTCTGTTTTCAGTAGAGTACTCTGCTGACCAGAATTCTCCAAATTTCCCAGTTTGGGAACCTTCTGTTTTACCACTCCAAAGAATAAACATTGTCTTCGGCTAGGATGATAGAGGGAGGGGTACTTGTCCAGTTGCAGATGGTAGAGAGGGAATGCAAGAGACTAATTCTTAAACAGACTTCCAACCAGCCTTGCTCTTATTTCTACCTTTAAACTACTTCCATAAGTCTGGGTGCTACCAATTACTAAGTTTCTTGGAAACTGTAATGCAAATAAAACTTTTTCCTGGCTTTATCTCCTACTAGTTTAAGATTTAGTTTGTTTGGATTTGCTAAGTCAGTTAGCTGTAGTCCTTCTGCTGTCTAGTTTCCAAATTTTGGTACTGTCATTCATCCTTCATTCTCTTTTTCTTTCTTGTTTCATGCTTTTTAAGGAAATATTTAATATTATATTGTATTTTAATGTGGTTTTGAAAGGGGATGGAATTAAGTATATGTTCAATCTACCATCTTTAACCAGAAATCAACATTATTATCTACTGAGTAGTTTTTCTTTCTAACATGTGTTAGATTTGAGATAAATACCTTTTTTTTTAATATCTTTTTCAAAAAGACAATTTCTATTTTAAGAAAATGGGAAATTACCATATCCAATTCCTATACTCAGTCTCAGAGTAAGACTTGAAGAGATTGCTGGTTATGTGTCATATATTTTATATTGAATGCTTTTATTATGACACAGGCCTGCTTTCTTCACAGTGTGTGGGGATGTTTAGTACTCCATTGCCCTGGGAACAATAACTAAGAGCCATATATTACAGAGCTCAATATATTAGAGTCAGGACATGGACAAGATTATCAAAATTTCCAAATCAAAAACTGGGCAACATTGTTTAACCTTTAGAGGAAGTAATTGTTTGTTTCATTATCTTACTTAATATATGTATACAGTGATTTTTGGTTATTAAAGACAGTGTCGTGTGTACATTTCATTATTTCACCTAATACAGTATAACATAATTTTTGATTGTCACACTATGTTTTATGAATAAAGATTCAGAGACTCAGAGAAATTAAGTTACTTCCCCAGATTCTTACAGCTAGTGGGTGACAGAGGTAGAATTTGAACTGAGGATTCACTTACTTCAAAGCTAATACTCTTTGGAAGTGGCCGTGTATAATAAAATTTGGAAATATAGGACCACCGTAAAGTTCCCCAGAACTTGGGGGGAAGTCACAGAAAGGTTGCTATCAAAAACTGTAACCAGCAGAAACTAATGCAACATTGTAAAGCAATTATACTCCAATAAAGATATAAAAAAAAATTGTAACCAGAAAATCACACCATTTATTCTTTGTACATTTTCACACAACCATTTCATTGAATCCTTGTAACAGCCTTATGAGCTATGTAGGTTTAAATCTTATTAAGTGTGTAAAATACCGTTTGCCTGTGTGTGAACAGGATTAACTCACAAACCTCTTCTCCTGGTCCCCCAACCCCATCACTTCCATAGATAAAGGAAAACTTAATCTTACCAGCTGGTAGTAACTTGGTCACTTCTGAGTTAAAATTGAGTCAATTTAGGCTTTAAGATTCTTCTTCTTATCCTCTCCTTCGCTTCTGCTCTTCCCCAAGTTCCTGGGGAGACTCATATCGTCCTGATATCAGCGGATAAGCATGGGCTTCCACATTCTTCTCTCTGCTTGCTGGTCTCTGCTGAGTTACTCAGGGCCCTTGGCATTTGGGCACCATGTGCCGTCATCCGCTGAGATGTGTTTCCTCTTGCTGGGCCTCTGGACTTCATATACTTAGTCTACTGCTGAGGTTCTTGCTGTGGTCTCCAATTGTGAGGACCAGGTACTCTTCACCCTGTTTCCTCAAACCCCAGTCTCCTTAATGTCTTCCAGATCAGTCTTAGCCACTTTTGCACCCCTCTCATGGCAAAGACTTCAGTAACTTTTCAGACGTTCTGCCACAATGCACTGGTACTCTCTGAATCCAAAGATGTCTTCAGACAAATCCTCCCAGCTACCTTTCTCAGTCGTCATCTTCAGTACTCTACCCTCAGATACCTCAACGCTCTTTTTTGTCTGGTGGACAGTATTTTTTTTTCCTTTCCATGGGAAAACACCTGTTGTGTCGTCTTGCGTTCTTATCTACTCTGTAGTTTTTACAGTATAAGCTTTATGAAAATAATATATAATAATGCAGCTCTCTATGTACTGAAGTGATCAATTGACAAAACATATTACATAAAGAAAGCAAGGTATAGAACAGAGTGTATAACCTGCTCCATTTCTGTAAATACATGTATAGATATGGCAATGCATTAAACATTTCTGGAAGAATACATGAGCGGTAGCAGGGATTGCCTCTGGGGAGGGAAAATAGATGTCTGGGGGACAGGACTGGATGGGAAATTTTTCACTGCCTTTTTATATCTCTCAAATTCTATATCATGCAAATAACCTATTCAAAAATAAATAAAAGATAATTATAAAACATTTATAATTTGGCTTCTTCAGTCCTGCCAAGCTCCAGATCATCTGATTCTCATCCACAGACAGAAAGTAGCTCTTTTGGCAAAGCTATCTTTTTTGCCCTTCTCTGCTTCCTGATGTGCCACTCTTTCTTGTAGAACTTTATTGAAGGCTGCATGAAGCAGCAGCCTGCTCCAACATTCTGAATTTTTCCCCTTCATTAGAAGGGAAAACACTTCAGTAGGAAGATGGCCTGAGTCCCAAATATATCAGATGGTGGTTTAGCCACTTTGCTAACTTGCCAGACTAAGAGGGGTCCGCACTACCCGTCACCTGACCTCTTTGGCCAGGCCAAGACTGTATTTTAAGGTCTGTTACTTGCAAGAATTTTTATTATCTGCAGGCCTATCACACTGAATAGATGTTTAATTAATTATGATGCATATAAACGCATGAATGAATAATTTTTATTTACAGGAATAATCCACCTAATTTTAAATGTATTAACTAATAGGGATTTTAAAAGTCTGTATTTTAAATTTCCCAACTGTTCAGTAATTATAGCTGTCTTTTTTCCCCCTGATTCCAAGATCCACTCAAGGATCATGCATTGTATTCAGTTGTCATATCCATTTAACCTCCTTTAAACTTAAAAAAAGAAAAATTCCCAGCCTTCTTGTGTCATGTTGTTGACATGTTTTAAAAGTCTGGGCAAATTGTTTGCAAGATGTCCCTTAATTTAGATTTTTCTGATTTTTTTTTTTGATTATTAGATTGAGATTAAACATTCTTGGCAAGAATATTCCATTGGTGATGTTGTGCTTTCTCAAGGTATCATATCAGGTGTAAGAGGAGATTAGTAACACAGTAGAAAAGCACACTACTATGGTTTGATGGAAGATCCAGTTTGAGTTTTTCAATTCTACTTGCTTTAACTTTACACTAAACAGGTAGTTTCTAAGTGGTTTGTACTTAAATAGACCAGGTAGCAGGAAATAGTATTATATCCAGTCCATTTGCTATCATTTTGGAACAACAAAAAGTTGCCTTTTTAAATTTATCAGTTCTTGTGAGTTTGTAACAGTTTGGGGAGCTCTGATAAAATCAACTTTCTGATTTGCAAAGCGGAGGGCCAGGTGGTAATAATATCCATTCATAGCACTGAAGTGAGAATTACTTGAGATGTTAACAGAAGTAAAATATCACTGAAAGTAATATGCTCTGTGAAGAGTCTCTATTAATATAATCAACCCCACTCAGGTATTTCTCTTTAAAAACCACATATATGGCATACACTATTGTTATTGTATCTGACACTGTTGTACTTTATGAATATTAATCTTTATAATGACCCTTCTACTTGGGTACTGTTATTATCCCTATTTACAGATGAGGAAACTAAGGCACAGAGAGGATAAGTAATGTTCCCAAAGTCATATAACAAATAAGTGGTAATGGGGGACTTCCCTGGTGGTCCAGTGGTTAAGACTCCACGCTTCCAATGCAGAGGGCGTGGATTCAGTCCCTGGTCGGGGAACTAGATCCCGCATGCATGCCGCAACTAAGAAGCCCACATGGCACAACAAAGGTCCCTCATGCCACAACTAAAACCCAATACAGTCAAAAGTAAATAAATAAAATGGTTAAAATGGTAAATTAAAAAAAAAAATAGAACTTCCCTGGTGGCACAGAGGTTAAGAATCCGCCTGCCAATTCAGGGGACGCGGCTTTGATCCCTGGTCCGTGAAGATCTCACATGCTGCAGAGCAGCTAAGCCCATCCTCCACAACTACTGAGCCTGTGCTCTAGAGCCCATGAACCACAACTACTGAGTCCGCTTGCCACAACTACCGAAGCCTACGCGCCTAGAGCCCATGATCTGCAACAAGAGAAGCCACCACAATGAGAAGCCCACGTACCGCAATGAAGGGTAGCCCCCGTGCACCGCAACTAGAGAAAGCTTGCACACAGCAACAAAGACCCAATGCAGCCAAAAATAAATAAATAAATTTATTTATTTTTTTTAAAAGTGGTAATATTTCCAACTGTTTTTCTGTGAGACCCCACTTGAAAACAGGCAGCAGCCTATATAGCTGCAGTGTGTACTTAAGGATAATTTACATTCCTTTAAATAAATGTGTGTGTCTATGTTATTTCTGTTACAGAGAGAAGAGGTACTCCTTTATAGGGACTCGTAAAGACATAGAGCATCTAGAGATTTACTGCCTCCATTACGCTGCTGGGTCTCACAGCACATGTTATGTTTTTATCAGTTTCTCTGCAGAAGGTAGGAGTTGTTTTCTCTGCATGAATTCTTCATATAATTATAGTTATCTTGTCTGTGAACTTAATATTTATTGAATATGAAAAACATCTGACATCTATAGATTAAAATGCCAATTGGGAGATTGGGATTGACATATATACACTAATATGTATAAAATGGATAACTAATAAGAACCTGCTGTATAAAAAAATAAATAAAATTCTAAAATTCAGAAAATAAATAAAATGCTGGACTTCTCGAAATAGTTGACATACAAACACCTCTAAAGAATATTTCTATTATAAAATTAATACATGTTTATTGTAAAAAAAAAAAGAAGACAATATGGAAAAGTAGAGTAATCTTACCACCTTGAGATAAGTACTTTTTATATGTTATCACGTCTTTCTGAATTTATTGATATGTCTATATGATGCATAATAATACATATATAATTATGCATTATGTATTATTATATACATATGTACATATATTATGACTAAAAATAATAGAATATAAATGCTCCTTGGCTAGAATGCTTCTTTTTTAATTTTTTTAAATTTAATTTAATTTTATATTAGAGTGTAGTTGATTTACAATGTTGTGTTCATTTCAGGTGTACAGCAAAGTGATTCAGTTATACATATACCTATATCCATTATTTTTCAGATTCTTTTCCCATATAGGTTATCACAGAATATTGAGTAGACTTCCTTGTGCTATACAGTAGATCCTTGTTGATTTTCTACTTTATTTATAGTACTGTGTATATATCAATCCCAATCTCCCAATTAATTCCTCCCTACCACTTTCCCCCTTGGTAACCATAAGTTTGTTTTCTACATCTGTAACTCTGTTTCTATTTTGTAAATAAGTTCATTTGTATCATTTTTTTAGATTCCATATATAAGCGATATTATACGATACTTGTCCTTCTCTGTCTGACTTACTTCACTCAGTATGACAATCTCTGGGTCCATCCATGTTGCTGCAAATGGCATTATTTTGTTCTTTTTTATGGCTGAATAATATTCCATTGTATATATGTACCACATCTTCTTTATTCATTCCTCTGTCAATGGACATTTAGGCTGCTTCCATGTCTTGGCTATTGTAAATAGAGCGGCAGTGAACATTGGGGTGCATGTATCTTTTCAAATTATGGTTTTGTCCAGATATATGCCCAGCAGTGGGATTGCTGGATCGCATGGTACTTCTATTTTTAGCTTTTTAAGGAACCTCCATACTGTTCTCCATAGTGGCTGTAGCAATTTACATTCCCACCAACAGTGCAGGAGGGTTCCCTTTTCCCCACACCCTCTCCAGCATTTATTGTTTGTAGACTTTTTGATGATGGCCATTCTGACTGGTGTGAAGTGATAACTCATTGTAGTTTTGATTTGCTTTTCTCTAATAATTAGTGATGTTGAGCATCTTTTCATGTGTTTGTTGGCCATCTGTATGCCTTCTTTGGAGAAATGTCTATTTAGGTCTTCTGCTCATTTTTTGATTGGGTTGTTTGTTTTTTTGTTATTGAGCTGCATGAACTGTTTATATATATTGGAGATGAATCCCTCCCTGGTCACTTCATTTGCAAATCTTTTCTCCCATTCTGTGGGTTGTCTTTTCATTTTGTTTATGGTTTCATTTGCTGTGCAAAAGCTTTTAAGTTTCATTAGGTCCCATTTGTTTATTTTTGTTTTTGTTTTCATTACGCTAGGAGGTGGGCCAGAAAAGATCTTTCTGCAATTTATGTCAGAGAATGTTCTGCCTATGTTTTCCTCTAAGAGTTTTATACTTTGCCACCTTACATTTAAGTCTTTAATCCATTTTGAGTTTATTTTGTGTATGATGTTAGGGAGTGTTCTAATTTTATTATTTTACATGTAACTGTCCAGTTTTCCCCACACTACTTATTGAAGGGACCATCTTTTCTCCATTGTATATTCTTGCCTCCTTTGTCATAGATTAGTTGACGATAGGTGTGTGGGTTCATCTCTGGACTTTCTATCCTGTTTTATTGATCTATGTTTCTGTTTTTGTGCCATTACCATATTGTTTTGATTACTGTAGCTTTGTAGAATAGTCTGAAGTCAGGGAGCCTGATTCCTCCAGCTCTGTTTTTCTTTCTCAGGATGCTTTGGCTATTCAGGGTCTTTTGTGTTGTAAAATTGTAAAAAAAATTTTTCTAGTTCTGTGAAAAATGCCATTGGTAATTTGATAGGGATTGCACTGAATCTGTAGATTGCTTTGGGTAGTATAGTCATTTTGATAATATTGATTCTTCCAAACCAAGAACATGGTATATCTCTCCATTTCTTTGTGTCATCTTTGATTTCTTTCATCAGTATCTTATAGTTTTCAGAGTACAGGTCTTTTGCCTCCTTAAGTAGGTTTATTCCTAGGTATTTTATTCTTTTTGATGTGATGGTAAATGGGATTGTTTCCTTAATTTCTCTTTCTGAACTTTCGTTGTCAGTGTGTAGGAATGCAAGAGATTTCTGTGTATTAATTATGTATCCTGCAACTTTACCAAACTCATTGATGAGCTCTAGTAGTTTTCTGGTAGCATCTTTAGGATTTTCTATGTATAGTATCATGTCATCTGCAAACAGTTTCAGTTTTACTTCTTCTTTTCCGGATTTCTTTCTTTTTCTTCTCTGATTGCTGTGGCTAGGACTTACAAAACTATGTTGAACACAAGTGGCTAGAGTGGACATCTTTGTCTTGTTCCTGATCTTTGAGAAAATGCTTTCAGTTTTTCACCATTGAGAATAATGTTGCTGTGGGTTTGTCGTATATGGCCTGTATTATGTTGAGGTATGTTACCTCCATGTCCACTGTCTGGAGAGTTTTTATCATAAATAGGTGTTGA
Organism: Globicephala melas; assembly: GCF_963455315.2. NCBI lineage: Eukaryota > Metazoa > Chordata > Mammalia > Artiodactyla > Delphinidae > Globicephala > Globicephala melas. The sequence continues at coordinate 81,448,984 of NC_083320.1, read as the reverse complement.
GTTTTGTGAAAAGCTTTTTCTGCATCTATTGAGATGATCATATGGGTTTTTTTCTTCAGTTTGTTAATGTGGTGTATAAATTGATTGGTTTGTGTATGTTGAAGAATCCTTGTGTCCCTGGGATATATTCCACTTGATCATGGTGTGTGATCTTTTTAATGTGTTGTTGGATTCGGTTTGCTAGTCTTTTGTTGAGGATTTTTGCGTCTACGTTCATCAGTGATATTGGCCTGTAATTTTCTTTGTTCATGATATCTTTGTCTGGTTTTGGTATCAGGATGATGGTGGCCTCATAGAATGAGTTTGGGAGTGTTTGTTCCTCTGCAGTTCTTTGGAAGAGTTTGAGAAGGATTGGTGTTAACTCTTCTCTAAATATTTGAATAGAATATAGAATTCACCTGTGAAGCCATCTAGTCCTGGACTTTTGTATGTTTGAAGTTTTTAATCACAGTTTCAATCTCATTACTTGTAATTGGTCTGTTCATATTGTCTATTTCTTCCTGGTTCAGGCTTGGAAAGTTGTACCTTTTTCAGAGTTTGTCCATTTCTTCTAAGTTGTCCATGTTATTGGCATATAGTTGCTTATAGTAGTCTCTTTTGATGCTTTGTATTTGTGGTGTCAGTTGTAACTTCTCCTTTTTCATTTCTAATTTTATTGGTTTGAGTCCTGTCCCTTTTTTTCCTGATGAGTCTGGCATAAGATTTATCAAATTTGTTTATCTTCTCAAAGAAACAGCTTTTAGTTTTATTGATCTTTGCCATTGTTTTCTTCATCTGTATTTCATTTATTTCTGGTCTGATCTTTATGATTTCTTTCATTCTACTAACTTTGGGTTTTGTTTGTTCTTCTTTCTCTAGTTGCTTTAGTTGTGTTTTTAGGTTGTTTATTTGAGATTTTTCTTGTTTCCTGAGCTAAGATTGCATTGTTATAAACCTCCCTTTCAGAACTGCTTTTGCTGCGTCCCATAGGTTTTGGATCATTGTGTCTTCATTGTTGTTTGCCTCTAGGTATTTTTTTATTTCTTTGATTTCTTCAGTGATCCATTGGTTGTTTAGTAACATTGTTTAGCCTCCATGTGCTTGTGTTTTTTACAGTTTTTTTCCTATAATTGATTTCTAATCTCATTGAGTTGTGGTCAGAAAAGATGCTTGATATGATTTCAATTTTCTTAAATTTACCAAGGCTTGATTTGTGGACCAGGATGTGAACTCACCTGGAGAATGTTCCATGCTCACTTTAGAAGAAAGTGTATTCTGCTGCTTTTGGATGGAATGTCCTATCAATATCAATTAAGTCTCTCTCGTCTAATGTGTCATTTAAGGCTTGTGTTTCCTTATTGGTCTTCTGTGTGGATGATTTGTCCATTGGGGTAATTGGGGTGTTAAAGTCCCCCACTATTATTGTGTTACTGTCAGTTTCTTGTTTTATGGCTATTAGCATTTGCCTTGTATATTGAGGTGCTCCTATGTTGGGTGCATATATATTTACAATTGTTATGTCTTCTTCTTGGATTGGTCCCTTCATCATTATGTAGTGTCCTTCCTTGTGTCTTGTAACAGTCTTTATTTTAAAGTTTATTTTGTCTGATTAAAAAGCTGCTACTCCAGCTTTCTTTTGGTTTCTATTTGTATGGAATACCTTTTTCTATCCCCTCATTTTCAGTCTGTATGTGTCCCTAGAGCTGAAGTGGGTCTCTTTTAGACAGCGTATACATGGGTCTTGTTTTTGTATCCATTCAGCCAGTCTTTTTCTTTTGGTTGGAGCATTTAATCCATTTACATTTAAGGTAATTATTGATATGTATGTTCCTATTGACGTTTTCTTAATTGTTTTGGATTTGTTTTTGTAGGTCTTTCTTCTTCCCTTTCTCTTTTGTTCTCTTCTCTTGTGATTTGATAACTATCTTTGGTGTTGTGTTTGGGTTGCTTTTTCTTTTTGTGTGTTATGTATTGTAATTTTTTGGTTTGCTGTTCCCATGAGGTTTTGATATAGCAGTCTATATGTATACAAGGTTGTTTTATGTTGCTGGTCTCTTTCCCACCTAGGGAAGTTCCTTTAACATTTGTTGTAAAGCTGGTTGTTTTTGTTTTATGTACTTACTTTTTGCCATATAAAGTTAGCATTTTTATGAGGTTAAATCTGTCATCTTCCTCATGGGTTCTGGTTTTGGTGTCTGCTGGTCCATTGGCTTTTTTTTTTTTTTTTTGAACTGTGTATATTACGGATGGTTTTAAACACAGAGTATTTGGCAGAATAGTATAATGAACCTCCATGTACCTCAGTCTGGCTTCAGTAATTAAGAACTCACAGCTAATCTTGTTTCGCTTATATCGTCTGTATTATTTTGAAGCAAATTCAGATATTAAATCATTAAGTACTTCAGTATGCACACTGACTTTAAAGGTATTTTTAACTAACCTGTATTTTACATCTGCCATAGTTTGTCTTGCTGGAATCACTGACTTTCACTACAAGATACTTATAATGTTAAACCAAACATCAGCATTAGTTAAGATTATTGTTACATAATTTAGGATTTTAAAATAGCCTCTATGAGAATTTAATTATACTGAATACTTATGTTACTCCTCTCGCATTGATTAAATATACATATCTGTATGATATCCGTATAACTTTTTTGTTACTAAAGTTATATCTTTCTTTTTTAACCAAATCCTGTTCTTTTAATCATTTTTTTTTTTTTTAGATGTTGGGGGTAGGAGTTTATTAATTATTTATTTTTGCTGTGTTGGGTCTTCATTTCTATGCGAGGGCTTTCTCTAGTTGTGGCAAGTGGGGGCCACTCTTCATCACGGTGCACGGGCCTCTCACTATCGCGGCCTCTCTTGTTGTGGAGCACAAGCTCCAGACACGCAGGCTCAGTAGTTGTGGCTCACGGGCCTAGCTGCTCCGCAGCATGTGGGATCCTTCCAGACCAGGGCTTGAACCCGTGTCCCCTGCATTAGCAGGCAGATTCTCAACCACTGCGCCACCAGGGAAGCCCCTAAAGTTATATCTTAATAAAAAGCTTCAGCTTCCTTTTTTACTAAAGTTATGCCTTATTAGAATCTATAACTCTTCTTATACCATGATATAAATTTTATTTTCCTGTCCTCAGAAGGCACTATCCTAAATTGTGAATTATGTTACTATATTAAAAAGACTTTCCAAGCCTTTTGAGTAAAACTTCGTATACGCCTCTCCAGAAACATAACAGGGTTTGTTTTGTTTTTTTTTTAATCCGTGGATTAGATAGAATTTCATTTGTTATATGTGGTTAATATCTGATTAGTTTTTGAGCTATCAGTTCAGAAGAAAGCAATACCATCTTAAGGCCTTCTTTGGGGTTTGATACTGAATGTAAAAGTTCATCATAAGAAGTTAAGAAAGTATCTCATGATTACTAATGCCAGAAAGAGTACAGAATCTCATTAGACATGATTCTTATTCAAAGAAGAAGGATAAAAAAACCAGAGTTAGTCTCAACTGGAAATAAGATTGTCAATACATATCAAATGCAGAGAAGGAAAATAAATCTGAACCTTCATCACAGCTAAGTAATATCATGTAAGTTTTTATAGTTAAGAGACTCCTTTAGGTTAATATTGCCAGATTATTTCATTTTATAAATGAGAAAACAGAAGAGCAGAGAGCTTAGCTGAAGCTTATCCAAAGTCACAAGAATGTTTCTTTATCCAGTTTTCTCAGAAGATATTTAAGAAGTATTATAAATAAAAGGTTCTAAAAAGTTATCATTATTAGCAATAATAACAGTTATTCAGTGCTTACTATGTAGCAGTCAATCTACTAAATACTTTGAATTATTTATTTCATTTAATCCTTACAGTGTGCTTTGAGGTAAAATCTTTTATTATCCCCTTTTACAGAGGTAAGGAATCTGACTCTAACCCAGGCAGCCCGAGACACATAGCCCTCACTCTTAATTGCTGTTATTCAGAGAAGAGACTCCTAAATGTTATAATCAGTAAGAAATTGTATTTCTCTATCAACTAAAGTAGACAGAGTTACTGGAAGAACAGAGAGAGGATTCCAGCAGTCAATCCTAGAGATAAAGCAGGAATGGAAAGTTTTGGCAAGATAGATGGCAAGAAATTACATCCTAAGGAAAAATAATGTGAAAGGTCTAATTAAAGAAATTTGTGGCATGATTTGACTCTAGATTATTCCCTTATTTTCAGGGAATGCTGCATCCCTCAATTCATTTTTGCATTTATAAATTTTATTTTGGTTTTCAAATAAAGGATGGCTTATCTTTTTCATAAATTAATGAAGAAAGCAACACCCAAAACGTGTTGACTGTTGCTCTAGGTTTTAATGTTTGTGTAGTTCGTGTCTAAAAGTGCACATGAATTAAGCAAAGAAAATGAAATCATGAAAGAAGAAAGAATTTTTTTTAATGAATTTGCAAGTTTAGTTCTAAGTAGCAATCACAGTTTTAGCTTGAGGCTTTTCTGGGTGATTGTGAATAATGATTAGGTGAGATTACAGACCCCAGGCAAAGCCCGAGGACATTAATCCTCCTAGACAGTCATTTATCCTCAAAATAAATGGTCCTTAGTTTGTGGAGTATTGTTTGAAATACCAGAAGGAATCAAGACTTGAGTCTGTCATTTTATCCCAAGGGTCATCTCAGGAGTCTGAAGCTTAAATGTTAAGATAAATGTTAACCAAAATGAAAACCGTTGGCAGGCTTTTCATTTACTGTTGCTTTATTTTATTTTTACTGCTTTGGGGTATGTATTTTTATTTACCCTCAGATGGAATTATGTATTAAAAAATTGTAACCCCAAGAAAGTAATATCACTATTGAAAATTGTGTTCAACTGTGTAGAGCATCTATTCAGGGGAAATGGGTAAGATTTTTTTTAAAAAGATAATAAATTCCACCTCTCATTTTTATTAGATTTTCATGGAAATTTATGTTTGAGAGAATTCTGATTTACTACTCTTTGCTAAAAACATTCTTCTAGCCCGATCTTATCATGTAAAATTATGAACTGGTTAGTGTGGCTATTTTGAAAGCCCTGAAGTTTTGAATTCGTGGATAATTATGTATTTTCAATTACCAAAATCTCCATTTCCTTCGATCCTTATAGCTCTTTGCTCTAACTCTTCTGTAAAAACTTTGTGACTTAAGTTCTTAAAATGAGTCCACCCTCTTTTAAAACATATTTACATAATAGATAGTAAGAGGGAGGAAATTAACAAACTAAAACATTTACTTAACTCACCCAATGTATGGAATAATAATGATGATAATACTAATAAAAAGGGTAGTGTTCTCGTAATCATCTAATAACATGAAGAAGGGTAACGAGGCTTTATATAGGGTTTACTATATGCCGGTCACTATTCTAATTCACATTCTAACTCAAAACTCCATTATTATCCCCAATTTTAAATGAGGAAACTGAGTCAATAAGAGATTAAATAGTAAGTAGTAAATTTGGGATCAGAAACCTGAACCAGGGCTTGAGGGAGCCACAGTAGAAAATTCTCAGTCCTACATGGCCTCACATCAATACATATAAGGCTTTGTACTGGGAACATAGCGGTAAATGAGGTAGGCACAGTTCCTGATTTCATTAAACAGAAAATTACACAATTTATTTCATTTCCACATTATAAGGTAATGCAAGAACATATGTAGGGACCTCATATAGTCTGGGAAAATCAGGCAAAGGATCTCCGAAGAAGGGGCTTTTTGGCTAAGATCTGAGGGATGAGTAGGATCCACAAGGTCAGGTGGAAATGGGGAGTAGGATAGGCAGGGGCCACACTGTGACTTTTATGGGCCCTAGACACTTTTGCCTTCATGGGTCCCTTCCTCCATAAGAATATTAAAAATTGTATTTTGTGATTATACTGGTATGAAGACAAATATGTTAGTATTATATACTAAAACATTTTCTTTCAACGAAAAGTGTTTTTTTTTTTCCTTATTTTAATAGAAAGTAAAACATTTTCATGGACTCCTAAAAATATTTTGGGCCCTAGGCACTTGTGCCCGCTGTACCTAATGGATAAGTCAGCCTGGAGGTGAATATTGGGCCAAACATTTCAGATGGAAGGAACAGCATAGGGACTTGCTTGCTCAGGAAACTGAAAGGGGGCCAGTGTGGTCAGAGCAGAGAGTGCAGGTGAGGGAGGCATGAAGTGAGGCTGGTGAGGCAGACAGGGCCCTGTAGGCAGTGTTGTTTATCCTAAGAGCTTCCAAAGCGTGTGTGTGTGTGTGTGTGTGTGTGTGTGTGTGTGTGTGTGTGTGTGTGTGTGTGTGTGTGTGTGTGTGTGTGTAGGTGGGTGTGCTTAAGTCAAATTAATATATGCACATGGTTAATATCAGTAGTTCTTTGGTTCCCCTTTTCCCACTGACGCCTCACTTCTCTTTCCACTTTTCCTTCTGATATTTATCTTCATTTATCCAGGTAAAAGTAATTTTCTTCCACCTCAGATTTTTTAATTTATCACTTTTAGGCATCATATAGTAACACGCACACACATCACACACAAATAAAGGAGGCATTATAAATTCACTCACTTAACCCTACCCCACCTCTACCTTTTCTCTGTCATTCTTCATTTGGTTTTATCTCTGTTTTGGGTTTCTCTGTTGTAACTGGATACAGCAGTATACCTTTATAATATCTTGATTTCTTATCCCATTAACTGTAGATGCTGCTTTGGGATTGTCCCCTCTAGCAGATGAGGATAAGTGTGTCCACATTCTCCATGGTTCTGTTCTCAGTTCCTTCATTTTTGTATTTCTAAAATTGATGCCATTTACATCTATTTTATAACCATAATTAAGCATTTATATATTATTGTGTGAAAAGTGCCTTTGCATTTTCTGTTCCCACCACCTGGAACATCCATTCACCCACAAGACCACATTGACTGTTCCTGCCCTTCCTTAAGTTCTTGACCCAAGTGACAGCTGCTCAGTAGGGCTGTTCCTGACCATCTTATCGGAAATAGCAACTCCCCTACCTAGGATTCTTGTTTTACTGTCTGTTGTATTTTTCGCTGTAGCACTTATTGTTAATACAAATCATATATTGTATTTCACTTAATTTTTAAAATTATTGTCATTCTCCCTGTCCTTGACTACAGCTTCAAGGAGACAAGGATTATCTACTTTAATTTCTTTGATTTTTTTGGTTTACTATTTTTCCCCTCACTTTTATAATCTCAGTGGCTAAAATAGTGCCAGATACAGAATCATTTGAATTAATGATTAATTATAGTCCCAAGTAGTCTTCTTTGGTTATATTCCCTTACTTAGGCCAATTTTCAGTTTTCTTAAAATTTCTAATTGCCTATTTTTGTTTTTCTTGCATTGTTTTTCTTTGTCATATTCCCAATTCTTTCCAACTCTTCATTATGTGAAACATTCTGGGCATCTCTTTTTGTTTTTATTCTTTTCCCTGGGAGCTGCTCTTCTAGATCCTTACATCCTTTGGCTGCACAACTGTCATCCTAAGGCTTCCCTTTCCTCCTCAACCCACATTTTTTCTCTTTTTCGTTGTACATCCTCCTTTAATGAAGCATATCCCTTAGCAACTTTCTAAGAAAGAATATATGGATGATAAACTTTCTGAACTTTCACATGTTTGAATGTTCTTTATTTTATTCTCACTAGAAGTGTATCCAGGTTCTAACATCAGAAGGTGCAAGCGTGGGAGCAGGGCCTGACTGGGAAAAAGGGGAGAAGTGGGGTTTGTGCATCAGTATTGGAGAGGGAGAAAAAGCATTAAAAGGTGCCACGTTCGACTACTTGCCCTACATGAGACACAGTCTAAAAACTGACATTTTGTGCCACTTCTACAACTGACTGTTTTTATAATAGTCTTAACAATCATTGTGTTAAAAATTGTAGAAAGAGTACCGACTTTGAAGAATGTGCTGAGGATAAGCAGTTGCTGCCTATCTAACTGCTTGCCGTCTGAATTGTAGGTTGTCTGGGATTCTAGGGTACAAATCATTTTCCCACTGAACTTGGATGGTGATGCTCCACAATCTTTTAAAATTTATTTACACCAGCCTGAGTTGGTCCTTTGTAGCTCATCTGTTCTTTCCTTCTGGTAACTTTTGGGGTCCATTCTTGTTTTTCTTGGTGTTTTCAGTTCCCAATGATGTGCATGTTATAGGCTTTTTTCTGTTCATGTTGTATTCAGTGAGCACTTTCATCTGAGGAGTTTAATCCCTAGAAAATCATCTTATACTATTTCTTTAGTAATGTCCTTCCTTTTTTTCTTTTTTTTCTTCTTGTTCTTTCCTTCTGTAACTGTTGTTATTCTGTGAAGGACCACATGAGCTGAACATCTAATGTCTCTTCTTTATAATAATATTTTCTATTTCTTTTTAAATCTATTTCCAGGCAATGCTCTCAATTCCTAAAACCAAACCAAAAAAAGAGATTCATAGGAGGGTTGAAATATAAAATTATGTTTTCATTTTCCAAGAGTCTTTCATATTCTCTGGGAGTTTTGTTTGTTTGTCTTTGTTTGTTTAAAGATGAAGAGGGTAGTGATTAAGAGCACAGATTTTGGAGCCAGACTGAGCTTGAATCCCTGTCTCCCACTTAGTAACTCTGTGACCTTGAGCAATTTTAAATTATCTGTCTCTGTCCTCATCTGAAATGGGGATAATAATAGTCTGCTTATCTCAGAGTTCTAAGGATTAAATGAGTTTGTAAACATAAAACGTTAAGAATAAAATCTGGAATGTAGTAAGCCTTATATGTATTTGCTATTATCGTTACTATTATAATCATCTCTAATATTATTTTGTGTATGATGTCTGCTCACTGTCCCTGAGGATGCTAGCTAGAGTTCTTTTTAAAATTCATCTTTTTTCCCTAAGTTACCCATTGCCTCCAATTCAGCTTCATTTTTCTGTTTGCTTTTTGGGTTTTTTTTCCTCTTTTTTATGCAGGAAGCTTTCTTTAAATATCTGGTAATTCTTGGATACAGGTTCATATATAACAGTGAGGAAATAAACAGCTGATTGGGAGCTTTGCATACAAAGGCAGCTTTTCCTGATTTCAGGTGTTTAGGGTGGCTAGGACAGAACCCATTCATTACAATCGAGAGTCCCTAAATGCCAGAGATAAAAGCTATTCATAGGATTGATTTTCCCCAAGAGGAGCCCTTTGATTATTTCTTTAGGAATGCCTTGCTTCAGTGGATGTGGGTGCCAGCTGTTCCTTATACAAACCTTAAATTAATCCCCCCGTTTTCAGCCCAACCTCTCACTGCTGCTCTCATTGCTGCCCTCTCACTGGGCATCCACGAGCCTTTGAACCTCTCTGTAGTTCTACAGATTGATGGGTCCGATCTTAGCTTTTGCCACTCCATGTCTACTGTAGGCTGAGGTTTCCTGTGCTCCACCGCAGCATTTTCCTCTCTGTATTTTCCTGTTCACATTAATTTTTTGAAATCTCTTATCTGTTGATGGTCTGTCCCCCATACATTGTGGTGTCACTTATTTTTTATTCCTTTACTATCATTTTAGTAGGTCTTAAAAGAAGTAAAAACATGTATGGTCTACCTCCCATCTTTAACTAGCAGTCATTGAATGTTCGTAAGTAGAAAAATGACCAGATCAAATGTCATTTGAAGTATAGCAGCATAAACTAACAGACTAAGTTTTCCTGGATATAATTATGTGATGCTTATAGCACCTAGCACATGATAGATAATAAAACTAGTTATTAAAATAATGACATAAATATATGTTCTTAGACATAAATAGATCAATATTTAATGAAATAAATATTAAGCAAAATATATTTATCATATTACATAAAATATTAATATGTTATATAATATATTATTCCCCAGGCTAAAACAGAAGTAACTTTCTTCAGAAATCATCTAATCTCTACCTACTCTAGCAGTGCTTTCCATCTGTTGCTGAATACCAACCTATCTCTTTTATCATTGAATATAAACGTGATTTTGCATAGAATAGCAGTAAATTAGTCTTAAACCAGCCTTTGACTTCTAGAAGCTTATAATCCTTTATTTGCAGTAAGATGACAGCTATGAGGATCAAAATACTATCTCATAGGGTGGCAATGATGATTAAATGAGATAAAATATATAATTTCATTTTCCCCTTCTTCATACTGTGGACCCATTTTTAAACCACCTCTAGAATATTTCCATAACTAGAGTAAATTCGCTAATCCAAATCCCCTAACCTGTATCTGTATGAAAATTTGGGTACTTTAAAGAGGATTGTTGCCAGCTCATGGAATGTTACATCTAAAAAGTGTTTTTCCTGCTTTCTTGTTGTCTTAAGCAGCTCCGTTGGGTACTTGATTAAAAGATACTTGTAAGCTTTAGTGCTGTTAAAGAAGTATACATTGATTATAGCCAAGTCTTTATACTATGAATCATTTCTTTATCAAAGTTCTATCTTTATAAATTCTAGTCACTTAAATGCAGTTTTTTAGTATTTCCCATCTAATTTGTTGTGCTGTCATGTGTGATTTCTCTTTAATGTTATTGAATAGATTAAGAAAAATGCACTTAGACAAGTTGCTTTCATTTGAATATCCCTTAAAAAGAAATATACATACATAAAAATTATAAGTGGTAGCAGAGTTTTATTATAGATTATTAGGGTCTCTCATTTACTTCCTGTCTTTCACATAACCTGGGGAAGGGGAAAGGAGAAATTTTAAATCCAAAACCTAATAAATTCAGTAGATTTCAAGGAAAATAATAAAAATTACAGTAAAGAAGATTCCAGACTCCAGATATCTACAACTATGTGATTGTGGCTTAAAGAAATTAGGAAACCACTATGCATTTTTCATAATTAAAATATATTGTCCACCCCTTGAGTTTCCTTATATAAATAAAAAGATTATAATTTCAGATATCATTATTGTCATACCTATTTGCCTTTATTGTAACTGGAAATTTTCAGTATCTTCTTCTTGTCTCTTTCTGACTGTTCAGTGCTCACACACACATACAGTGTGTGCACGTACACACACACACACACATCTGAGGGAGTAGTAAAAACAAAAGGCATTTTATTAAGTAAATAACGCTCCTCAATGGTTTTATTCATTTTAAATAATAGATCAGAAGTTCATTTTCAGGGCACTAGCTTCTATTTTTACATAGGAATTATTTTTAAAACCATACTATGCTATTTTCTTTCATAATTTGAATGTTGTTATGATTTCTTGGTAGCACTACAGAAATTTTCCTGCTTGTTTTTTTTTTCTATTCACAGTATTCAAAGTGAGTCATGTGACCTAGATATTGAAAATTGAGGTAGAGTGTGCTGCATTGCTGATATTTACTGTGAAACCTCAGAAACTGCTTCCACGGGCTAGAATTACAGGGTGCACGTGCACACCATTTAATATTGCTGCACAATCATTTTTAAATCTTGCCTAAAATACTGTTTTAAAATATTCAATTAATAGAACATAATACTTTTATATTCCAGTTTAAAAGGCACAAATAATGATTGTTCATTTTAAAGTTTTAGATCATGCTAGATGAGACTCATTATGGATTTTTCCCCATTATTTACCTTGTGTTTAGAATTACAGTAATCTACTTATTTTGAAATCTAACCCCAATAAGGTGCAATTAGTCTGTTGCTATTTCGTAATTTGGGGTGAACTCTGTTAAATTATTAAAAATAAAATAGTATCTAGAGTCTGCAGTATAAAATTGTGATCATCAAGAGAAGTTATTTTATCATCTGTCAGATTGGTGTAGAGCATCTCTTTCAAGAAGTCAGCTTTCACATTCAGGAAGCCATATTCTCCCAGTGTGGAAAGCTCTTTCACCACTTAATACTTTTGTGTAAAAAATAAAACCCAGAAAGGAAAGCACTGAATGAATTAAAGCATCTGAACAGGTGACTGACTTTCAAGTCATGTATGTACTGAAAGAATCTGATTTGTTTTCTCTTTACTCACTGCAAAAATATTATAAAATAGAAGAAATAACAGATTACATAGCAACTCCCAGCTAAGAAAATTAAAGCACAAATGTGCTAAGGATCAGCTCTGTAGTTTTGTTTGTCCTCTTTTTTTTTTTTTTGCGGTACGCGGGCCTCTCACTGTTGTGGCCTCTCCCGTTGCGGAGCACAGGCTCCGGACGCGCAGGCTCAGCAGCCATGGCTCACGGGCTCAGCCGCTCCGCAGCATGTGGGATCTTCCCGGACCGGGGCACGAACCCATGTCCCCTGCATCGGCAGGTGGACTCTCAACCACTGCACCACCAGGGAAGCCCTGTTTGTCCTCTTGATGACAGAGAGATTAGCTTACCAAACTAATTCATAGGTTTCTTTATATAGCCAGGGAAATCTACAGAGTACCAGGGCAGATGACCAGAATCCGTATTGAGAAGTCTAAGACCATAAGCTGGAAACTCAGTGCCTAGAATCCAATCTGAAGTACAAGGAGAGGCAGAAATAAGTAAGGAATACAACCAGGTTTGTCCAAAGCTGGGTAGAATGAGATGCAGTAAACAAATAAACAATAAGCAAATACAAGAGAGTGGCCCGGAACCAGGACTCTAACAGAAAGTGTGGGTGCAGCATATTAATATCTTTTGGGGGAGTGGGAATGGGAGGCATATCAGGACTAGATACTTATTATAATTGAACAGTACACCGAGCTCTGATTTGTCTCCAGCTCCTGGATGAATTTGCTCGTCCTTTTTCCCAAATCAGTATTTCCCAAACTGGTGTTTCATGGAACAGTCTTCTAAAAGCTGTATCATGAAGGCTGGGAGAAAATATCACTTGTCAAGTAAATCTGGAAAGTGAAAATACACACACACACACACACACACACACACATGTATATATTCTTCATATTTTTCTTTCTTGAAAATGCATAATGCCCTTATCATGTAAAAGTTTCTTAGTAGTCCTGGAAAAAAGAAATCTGTAAACCCAACCATTCCCAAACATGTTTGACCTGGAACACTATTTTGCATCATATCAAGTTCCATCTTTTAGAGCTGTGTTCTCCAGGACACCAGTTTGGGAAACTAACTGTCTTGTTTTATAAGTATTTCAATAAGCTGTTGCAAAGCCATTTTTAAAAGGTAGGATATATGCTGAATAAACGAATGAATTTGTCCAATATTTACTAATATAGTTGTTTCAACTTCGCACAAGATCCAGTCTTTGATACAAGAAGGGCTCACATTATTATCTGTATAGTCAGACAAATAGGAAATCACTATAGCAACTTATTTTTAAAGGTCACTTACTGTGTTGAGTTATATAAGCTAGGCTCTACAACACAGAACCACTGATCCCATATTTGGGGCAGCAATCACTATTCATTAATAAGAGCATCAAAGCATGTTTCACAACAATTATATTGTGCTCTTAGTAATTCTTGGTAAAGAGGACTCCAACTAAAAGGGTCCTGAAGTGGTCTTGTGTTAACAAGACACACAGAACTGCCAGTAGCCAGGAGATTTGTACTTTCTGTTCTGGATCTGCCATCAGCTGTCTATGAGACATTATAAAAGATATTTCTCTTCTGAAAAATGAAGAGATTACCACTTCCCAGCTAGATATTAAGAATGAACTTCTAAAAAATTCTAAGTTCTGTGCTCATTCTGTACCCAATATTAATGTGAATTTCCAAAAGCTGGATGTAGTATTAAAAGTTTCTGTTACCCTATATTTTAAGTGATCTTCCAAACATAGTTTGGGAAATACAGGACTAAATATATTCCAAAATTCCTTGTAATTCTGAAATGTTATATTCAATTATTCTAAATTATATATTTACATTTTTCTCCTTACAAGAAAGAGGACGGTATAAGTTCTTTATAAGCAAAGAACTTTACCATGTGCTTGTGAGGGACCAGAGCTATTTGAAAAATGTCCTAGGTTACAGCATTATCTTATAACAGCTCAACGTTTAATTAGATCTTTTTAATTTTTAATTAATTAAAAATAATATATGCATGATTTTAGAGTGTTAAAGATTTTTTAAGTTGTTATATAGTATTGGTCTTTATGATTTCTAGATAAAATACTCTAAAATCATGAACATATAATTTTTACTTTAAAAAATTGCATGTTACAACTCTAAGGAAATAATAGCTAAAGAAGAAATAGTTTTTCCAAAATAGAAACCGTGTTGGTTTTTGTCACTTAATTTAGTAGTTCATCAGTGTCATGTGTCATCGCATATTCTTCTAAAACATTTTTGAATATGACATAGTAACTTTCTGCTATTAAAAAAAACAAAAATAAAGGAAAAATATTTTATTTCTTTGGAGGTAGAGTGGAACGTAGAATGGTTGGGATTTTCTTAAGGAAAATTTAGTTGCAAAAAATATTTGGGACAGGAGACCATTTGAAAAGATTCTCACTGGCCAAATTTGAGACAGTTTGAGCATCAAAATAAATAATGATGATAATGAATTATAACACACTGAATAAAATAAGAATCCAACCATTAAATGAATAAATAAATAAGTGAGAGAGAAGAGAAAGCTCTTTCTTAAATTAGAATGACAACTAATGCAAGAGATCAGATCATGGAGTTAGAAAACCATCAATGGGATGCTAAAATTAGTGGGTAAAATTTTACATAAAATATTTCCCCACGAATAACATTTTAACTATAAAGGAAACAATAATTTGACAGTGGAGAAACCAGTGGACATCACATTAACAAACTGATGAAATTTAACACCATCAATATTGTATTAAACTGACATTTCATGTGCCTCCTGATATGATGCACTTGAAAAGCACACAGCATTACCTCTGTAGTATTCCCGCCAAAATGCATAACGCAAAGCTAATCATGAGGAAACATCAGACAGACTCAGAATGAGGGACATTTAACAAAATACCTGGCCTGCATTCTTCAAAAATGTCAAGATCAAGAAAGACAAAGAGAGGCCAAGTAAAAGTTCCATTTTAAAGGAAACTAAAGAATCTTTAACAACTAAATATAATGTGTGATAATGGAACCTGGCCCAGGGGATTTTTAAAAAAGTATAAAATGCTAAAAGGGCATTATTTAATAGTTATCAAAAATTTAATATGAACTGTGAGTTACATATATTAAATTTCTTGATTTCAAAAATTATATTGTGGTTATATAAGAGAATGCCCATGTTCTAAGGAAATGATTACTGAAGTTTTCAGAGGTAAATTGGCACATTGCTCCAATTTACTCTCAAAATAAGAAATTAGATAAATAGATAAGATACTTAGATGACAAAACAAATGGGGCAAAATGTAAACAGTTGAGGAATCTGGATGATGTTTCTGGAGAGTTCCTCATCCTATTCTTGCAACATTTCTCTGAGTTTGAATTTATACCAAAATAAAAAGTTTTAATACTTCTTTGAACTCGAGTATGCCACTGAGAGTTAAAACCTGTTTCATTATCATGGGTCAAATTGTTCCAAGTATTTAAGAAAAAAGGCCAAACCTTAGAAATGTATTCCTTGCTCTTTGTCCAAATTGATAAAATTATAAACCTAAATTAATATGGTGATTAATCCCCCTCTCTCAAGAAAAGGTAATTGATAGTGTATTTGTGAGCCATGTTAAGTTCTTTTTTTTTAAGATTTATTTATTATTTATTTTATTTACTTTTGGCTGCATCGGGTCTCAGTTGTGGCCCACGGGATCCTCATTGAGGCCCGCAGGATCTTTCCTTGCAGAGCGCGGGCTTCTCTCTAGTTGTGGTGGGCGAGTTTTCTCTTCTCTAGTTGTGGCGTGCGGGTTCCAGAGCTCGTGGGCTGTGTAGTTTGTGGCACACAGGCTCTCTAGTTGAGGCACGCGAGCTCAGTAATTGTGGCATGTGGACTTAGTTGCCCTGCGGCATGTGGGATCCTAGTTCCCTGTCCAGGGATCAAACCCATGTCCCCTGCATTGTAAGGTGGACTCTACCCCTGGACCACCAGGGAAGTCCCTCATGTTAAATTCTTTATGTTAAATGTACCATGTGAATTCAGGGTATTAATATTTTAAGTGAATGCACTAGGAGAATGTACAATGGACAGCTATTTCAAGACACACATAAAACTTAGACTACATCCATTCTTCCCAACCTCCACCCCACCTGCCACACGCTTGTTTATTCCTCATCCTCCACTTTATGTGGCTAATTCAAGTGTAACAAGAGCTTTGTCCGGTAATCTTTTTTGCCTTCTATATTTTGTAATCATTGTCACCACTCTATAAAGGTGATAGTTTATGTATTAAATTAAGAAAGGTTTTTTTAAAAAGACTTTCTACTAAAAAAATTACCTGGTTTTTGATATTTTCTTTGTGTCATATATTACTATGTTTTATTTTTTAAGTGGGATAATCATTAAATTATCCTTTTAAATATTTTGTGTGCATTGCCATTTTTTAAAACCTGGCACAATATGTATATTTACGTTATGTATGTTATTTACATGTGTTATATGTATATTTACATAAAGGAAGTAAAAATATGTTTTACTTCTTTTATCCTTCTCAAAGTATAAATCTTACCTTCTTTGGACACATAAGCTATATAGTCTTTATACACTAATTAATATTTGTTTTGTTTTCAGAAGTTACATTTGCGAGTTAGTTGACATTGCAAGTTGGCAAGTCAGAGTAAAATCCAGAGGACTAAATTGTTCTGTGGTTTAATTTTTTTAAGATATTTTCCGTTTAATAGATAATCAGGAGACAAAGACTGTAATAGATTCAGATATCAGCTGGTATAATTTTTGAATCCAAGAGTCTAGACCAAAAATAAATGTGTAAGAGGGGTAAACTAAGAGGGGCAAAGTATGTGTGAATATGTGAGTATGTTTGAAGCAGGATTTTTAAATTGTTTTGATGTTTCTGTGTAAGAAAGAATATTATTATTATTATTAGGCCATACCGCACGGCATGTGGGATCTTAGTTCCCTGACCAGGGATTGAACCCGTGCCCCCTGCAGCGGAAGCTCAGAGTCTTAACCACTGGACCACCAGGGAAGTCCCAAGAAGGCATATTCTTATTCTTAACGTTACAAATATTGAGAGAGATGAAGGATTGTTTTCTCACAGAACATTTAATGGCTTTCTAAGTAAAAGTAAACATATAAGCATTTCAGCAAATGATTTTTTTTCTGTTGAATCTTATTTTTTTTAATTCCACCAAGAATTTTATAGTCTACATTCAAAATGTATTGAATAAAACATGTCAGTAATATTCTTGCCCTTTTAACAACCATATAATTTCTCTGAGAAAATGGTCCTGTGTCATCATGTAAAATTATTTTATAGAATTAAATCTTGGCGCTCTTATCTACATAAGAAAGGATTCAGCATCAATGTTGACCTACTTTTTTTCTCATTCACATTTTTTCAGCAAGAGAATAACTGTCTCACACCAAGATTTGAAACCAGGATTTTATCGTAACATATTTAAAAAGAGAAACTCATTCTTCTTATGTTTCTGTAATCTGAATATCAGGTTATACCATATCAACAGCCAGCAGATGGAGAAAAAAAAAAATGCTCTGGGAAGCTAGGCTATAAATACTAGGTTAATTCCAGAACTTCAAGATTTTCAAAATTTTGCTAAAGCTTCTCTAAACTCTCTGATCTTTTAGTAAGAAATTCATAGTTTAGAGTGGGAAAGAAAGGCACAGAATCTCAAGTTGAGGTCTGTATACTTCAGGTGGTTTCATCATCCTCTTATACTTCCTGTGAAAGCCATTTTTGGTCCTCTAATCTCCTCACTGGTGTCGGTTCAAAAAAATCGTTCAATTGGGAATAGAAAACTGATTTTTTTTTTCCCATGATACCAGCGTTGTGACTCTCTTATACATCTAGTGATCTTCCTATTAAAAAAAAATCAATGTATTAAATTTACCCTTAGTAATTGAATGCCCAGTTGGAAAAGCTGCTTTGGCTTTCATTCATTAAGTATAATTCATGCACGTGTGTGCCAGGTTCTGTAATTGGATTAATGTTGCAGACATAGAAGATACAGTTCCCATTCTCCAGTTGCTTAAGACAAGCTGACTGAACCATAACAATGCAATATAATAAATATGATATAAGTAAGCACAATGTGCTATGGAGGTATGTAGTCATAGCTCCTAACCCAAAGTGGGTAGTTGTAGAAGTCAGTGATTTTGACTACCAAAGATGGGGTTAGTAAAATATGAGGTGAATTTTGTGATCCGAATCAGCTTTTTTCAATACAAACATTAGTCTTATTAACATTACCAATGTATTGAATGTCTATGATATGTTAAATGTGACAACAAATGCAGTCTTATCATCTATATTAGATATCTTAATAATAATGAGAATTTTTTTTCCCTAAAAATTATTTGTCTTATTTCTTCTGATTGTTGGGCTCTTTATGGTTACTGGTATATGCCAGTTCAGGGCACACAACTCTCACGTACTATTGGCTTTCAGAGATACCTAAGGAAAACTATGGATTCATTAGTAAAAATTCATCCTTTACTACTATAAACCCAACTCAAACTCATGTCATACTAATGATTGTTGGATCATTCCCTTCATCCTTGTGTGTGAAGGACAGTAAATCATGTTTACATTGTGAGCCCTCAGTGATAGGAAAAGCATTGTGATGTAGTGTTTCTGAAAAGTAGTAGTAATGAATTTGGAGAAACAGCCTTGAATAGAGAGGGAGATTTCCAAACACAAGAAAAAGGGATACAGAAATTAAGATGAAAGATAAGAAGGTGGGAAAGGTTAGCAAAGAGAACATGAGTTTAAGTGAAGTAAGGTAAGTGGAAGAAAATGTAGTAGGCTCAAGAAGTTTGAGGACATTAATAGTTAAATATCATGCAAAAAGACTTAACGGAAACTCACTTGTACTTGAAGTTGGGATGTTGGGCAATCTTTGTTATTTTCTACAATTCTGTCTCTGATTTTTACCAACTCTGCTACCACAGTAACTGCGGAAAACTACTTTAGCCTTTGATCAGTTCTAATTAGCTCTCTATAGTGTAGTGAAGACCTATATCTTATCTTTAGTTGCGTACTGCAGTAAACACATAGTTTAGTCGTATATAGTCATCTAATTTTTAAAAGAATTATGTGTTGATATGGCTACAGAATTAATTTTTAACTTTGGTAAGAACAAACTTTAGTGGTAAATGAAAATTTTGTTCTGTAATGTCACAGGAAAGCAAGCAGGCCCAATTTTTAAATAAGCTGAACCATTCAACATTTTCATGAAGCAGAGGGAGAGAATATCTTTGAGAAGGTTTTGTTTACTTATTTTTTATTTCCACTCATGACTTTAGTAGATGTCAGTCAATTGGGGGAATAATACCTCTTGTTTGGTGATACCATTTCATTACAGTGAGAAGTACACAGTGAATAACCGGATAATGACCTAACACAGTAATGATTCTTGTTGATTTATATCTCATATGGGGAAAAATAAAATCATGTTCATCTGTATTTGCTGTTGAAAGGAGAGGTTTTACAAGTACCATTTTTGCTTTCACTTATGCATTACATCTATTATCTTTTCAATAATTGATAAATCATAAGACTTTTTGGACCAAAGTATGTTGGAATCTTTAGGATTTTGAAAATTTCAAACTGATGGTATTCATATGACATAAATATTGATGATGGCTTAAATTTTAAAATGGACAAGCTTCTGTCTACCTGCAAGTCACCTTTTTAGGAGATTCTGAAACCAGTTACATTTACTGAAAAATCTCCAATTAAAATGTGAAGCAAGTAAAATACTCTCAATAGTCATTAGGTGACTATAATCCTTTTTTTTGTATTTACCAATTAGAATTATTCTTAATACTGTAATTGGCTTTCCACACCCTCCTTTTTTAGCACAGTTCTTTTAAGTGTTGAATATAGCCTTACCTGATGACATTACTGATATAATATATTGAGATACTTCATTGGGTTGGAGTGACTTACTAGATGCCAATTTGCCACACCCAGAATGTTGCAAAGCTTAGAACATGGCACACAGGCCTATTTACTTGTTCCAGACTAAATAAGTATCTTTGTGTATGTGTGTGTATATACACATATGCCCATGTATTCCTTTATTTCAATGATCTTTATTACAGCGATAGAGGGCAGAACAATTCTGAATGTATACGTAGGTGTTTAACAATCCTCAGTCATCATATTATCTTTCACAGTGTAAAAGACCCTTGAGCAACATTAAGCAATATAAGACTATATTCTGTATTTCTTGTTATGGGTCTAAGGTATCCTATTTTCTTTTTTCTTTTTTAACCTCGATAAATTAGTTAGTTAACAGGTGCTTGTTGAACACTTTCTAAGTGTAACCTAAAGTTTAAAGTAATATTAAGGAAAAGAAAGTGAAACCCTGGCCCCTGTTGACCTTCCATTTAAGTGTTTCCCCATAGTAGGAGAATCTGCAGGTGACCAGTCTGCTCCCTTGAACTGGGGTTGAGGTGTGGAGGACAAAGTACATCCTCTCAGGACCCTCGGGTACTGAAGAAGATGATCTTTCAGACAGATGTGCAAATTGGTGCTGCAGGTACAAAGTAATAATAATACAGATTGTACTGTCCTCCTGAATTGTCATATCTAACCTCCTTTCTGCCACACATACATATGACTATACTTATATTTTAGAGCATTTCTTTTTTTTACTCCTAAGTGTGCTTTTTTCTTAACATTAGAAAACAATACTATTTTAAATACTTGATCACTATTCCAGTATAATGATTTTATTTTGGATTCAAGTTAACTTCTTCACTAACACTATTTAATACCTGTTGTATTACAAATATTATGTTAAACATTGATCCTGAATGCCACAGCCCTGGACTTTTATTTTAACATCCTTTCCAAAGTATAATACATGTAATTAATGAAAATTCTATAAGCACCAGCTCCAAAACACCATGGTTTAATAGTATATCTTAGGCGTACTGCTGAATCTTTACTTTATTAGTAAAAAGAGAGTTTAGGGAAGAAATATTTTTAAATCATATATTTTTGTACTGGTCAAGATTCTTTATTACAAATAACATAATCCTCTTTGACCAGTTTATCAAAGGAAACACATTAAAAGGTATTAAGTAGCTAACAGACTCCAGCAGGACCAGAGAGCTGGCTCTGAAGTTAATAACATTTTCCAAGCATCTTTCAGGAGCTCCTCTAGCAAAAAACACTCTTTTCACTGGCACCCAGCACTTATGATGCATCTGTCTGAACATCACTGCTGTCCCAGAAGAATATCCCAAAGAAATACCTGATATTTCTACCAACAAATCAAGTTATCCAAGAAGAGTTGTATCCTCAGGTTGTTTGCTTCCAATGTCAAATCATGCTCTGTGAATTTGATTCCTGGAACCAAAGGTACTTGCCAAGCTGCAAGACAGTCTCAGAATGCTAGTTTTCTGATCTCTGCCATGAGAAGATTGGTATTGTATTGTAGAAAGTTAACAAAATATAAAGGAAGTGTTCAAAGTGTTGTGGCAGCCAGGGTGACCAATGCCACAGACAACAATGAACTAGATTAATTTTCATGTTAAATCTTCTTTGCAACATTTTATGTTTTTAGGGGTCAGATATAGGGCATTATCTTTCTCTGGGAAATTTATCCCAATCTTTGCCTTCACTAAGCATCCAAATTATTTTCTCAGTAAATCACCCACCATATATTAACTTCTCTAACCACCATTCATTGTTGAACTGAACGAGAGGAGCACATCTGTAGTGTAAGGCAAGATTTCTTGCCCTTACCACTATTGACATTTCAGATGGATAATTCTTTGTTGCTGGGGACTGTCCTGTGCATTATGGGATGTTTAGCAGCATCTCTAGCCTCTACTCATTAGGTGCCAGTAGCATACACACACACACACACACACACACAATGATAATTAAAATTGTCTTCAGAAATTGACAAATGTCCCCTGGGGTGCAAAATCACTGCCAGCACTGAGCTCTGCCCACCAGAGCAACAGCCAGCTCTACCCACCACCAGTACCTCCCATCAGGAAACTTCCACAACCCTCTTAGATAGCCTCATCAACCAGAAGGCAGACAGCAGAAGCGAGAACTACAGTCCTGCAGCCGGTGGAACAAAAACCACATTCACAGAAAGATACACAAGACAAAAAGGCAGAGGACTATATACCAGATGAAAGAACAAGATAAAACCCCAGAAAAACAACTAAATGAAGTGGAGATAGGCAACCTTCCAGAAAAAAGAATGTAGAATAATGATAGTCAAGATGATCCAGAACCTCAGCAAAACAATGGAGGCAAAGATTGAGAAGTTGCAAGACATGTTTAACAAAGACCTAGAAGAATTAAAGAACAAACAAACAGAGATGAACAATACAATAACTGAAATGAAAACTACACTAGAAGGAATCAATAGCAGAATAACTGAGGCAGAAGAATGGATAAGTAACCTGGAGGACAGAATGGTGGAATTCACTGCTGCAGAACAGAATAAAGAAAAAAGAATGGAAAGAAATGAGGATAGCCTAAGAGACTTCTGGGACAACATTAAACACAACAACATTTGCATAATAGGGGTCGCCGAAGGAGAAGAAAGAGAGAAAGGACCCGAGAAAATATTTCAAGAGATTATAGTTGGAAACTTCCCTAACATGGGAAAGGAAATAGCCACGCAAGTCCAGGAAGCACAGAGGGTCCCATACAGGATAAACCCAAGGAGAAACACGCCGAGACACATAGTAATCAAGTTGGCAAAAATTAAAGACAGAAAAATTATTGAAAGCAGCAAGTGAAAAATGACAAATATCATACAAGGGAACTCCCATAAGGTTAACAGCTGATTTCTCAGCAGAAACTCTACAAGCCAGAAGGGAGTGGCATGGTATACTTAAAGTGATGAAAGGGAAGAACCTACAATCAAGATTATTCTAGCCAGCGATGATCTCATTCAGATTCGATGGAGAAATCAAAAGCTTTACAGACAAGCAAAAGCTAAGAGAATTCAGCACCACCAAAGCAGCTCTACAACAAATGCCAAAGGAACTTCTCTAAGTGGGAAACACAAGAGAAGAAAAGGACCTACAAAAACAAACCCAAAACAATTAAGAAAATGGTCAAAGGAACATGCATATTGATAATTACCTTAAATGTGAATGGATTAAATGCTCCAACCAAAACACACAGGCTTGCTGAATGGATACAAAAACAAGACCCATCTATATGCAGTCTACAAGAGACCCACTTCAGACCTAGGGACATATACAGACTGAAAGTGAGGGGTTGGAAAAAGATATTCAATGCAAATGGAAATCAAAAGAAAGCTGAAGTAGGAATTCTCATATCAGACAAAGTAGACTTTAAAACAAAGACTATTACAAGAGACAAAGGACACTACATAATGATCAAGGAATCAATCCAAGAAGAAGATACAACAATTATAAATATATATGGACCCAACATAGGAGCACCTCAATACATAAGGCAACTGCTAACAGCTATAAAAGAGGAAATTGACAGTAACACAATATTAGTGGGGGACTTTAACACCTCACTTACACCAAGGGACAGATCATCCAGACAGAAAATTAATAAGGAAACACAGCTTTAAATGGCACAATAGACCACATAGATTTAATTGGTATTTATAGGACATTCCATCCAAAAACGGCAGATTACACTTTCTTCTCAAGTGCACACAGAACATTCTCCAGGATACATCACATCTTGGGTCACAAATCAAGCCTCAGTAAATTTAAGAAAATTGAAATCATATCAAGCATCTTTTCTTACCACAACGCTATGAGATTAGAAATCAGTTACAGGGAAAAGAAACATAAAAAACACAAACAAATGGAGGCTAAACAATACGTTATTAAGTAACTAAGAGATCACTGAAGAAATCAAAGAGGAAATCAAAAAATACCTAGAGACAAATGACAATCAAAACACAATGATCCAAAACCTATGGGATGCAGCAAAAGCAGTTCTAAGAGGGAAGTTTAAAGCTATACAAGCCTACATCAAGAAACAAGAAAAATCTCAAACAATCGAACCTTACACCTAAAGGAACTAGGAAAAGAAGAACAAACAAAACCCAAAATTAGCAGAAGGAAAGAAATCATAAAGATCAGAGCAGAATTAAATGAGATAGAAACAAGGAAAACAGTAGCAAAGATCAATAAAACTAAAAGCTGGTTCTTTGAGAAGATAAACAAAATTGAATAACCATTAGCCAGACTCATCTAGAAAAAGAGGGAGGGGATTCCCTGGTGGCACAGTGGTTGAGGGTCTGCCTGCCAGTGCAGAGGACATGGGTTCGAGCCCTGGTCTGGGAGGATCCCACATGCCGCAGAGCAACTGGGCCCTTGAGCCACGGCTGCTGAGCCTGCGCCTCTGGAGCTTGTGCTCCGCAACAAGAGAGGCCACAGTGGTGAGAGGCCCGCGAACCACAATGAGGAGTGGCCCCCGCTCGCCGTGTCTGGAGAAAGCCCTCGCACAGAAACGAACACCAAACACAGCCAAAAATAGATAAGTAAATAAATTTTAAAAATTAAAAAAAAAAGAAAAAGAGGGAGAAGACTCAAATCAATAAAATTAGAAATGAAAAATAAGTTACAACAGCCAACGCAGAAACACAAAGCATCCGAGAGACTACTACAAACAACTCTATGCCTATAAAATGACAACCTTGAAGAAATGGTATACCTTCTTAGAAAGGTATAACCTTCCAAGACTGAACCAGAAAGAAATAGAAAATATGAACAGACCCATCACAAGTAATGAAATTGAAACTGTGATTAAAAACTTCCAATAAACAAAAGTCCAGGACCAGATGGCTTCACAGGTGAATCCTATCAAACATTTAGAGAAGAGCTAACACCCATCCTTTTCAAACTCTTCCAAAAAATTGCAGAGGAAGGAAAACTCCCAAACTCATTCTGTGAGGCCACCATCACACTGATACCAAAACCAGACAAAGATACTACATAAAAAAGAAAATTACAGACAAATATCACTGATGAATGTACATGCAAAAATCCTCAACAAAATACTAGCAAACAGAATCCAACAACACATTAAAAGGATCATACACCATGATCAAGTGGGATTTATCCCAGAGATGCAAGGATTCTTCAATATACGCAAATCAATCAATATGATACACCATATTAACAAACTGAAGAATAAAAACCATATGATCATCTCAACAGATGCAGAAAAAGCTTTTGACAAAAATCAACACCGATTTGTGATCAAAACTCTCTAGAAAGTGGGCATAGAGGGAACCTACCTCAACATAATAAAGGCCATATATGACAAACCCACAGCAAACATCATTCTCAATGGTGAAAAACTGAAAGCATTTCATCTAAGATCAGGAACAAGAGAAGGATATCCACTCTCACCACTATTATTCAACATAGTTTTAGAAGTCCTAGCCATGGCAATCAGAGAAGAAAAACAAATAAAAGGAAAACAACCTGGAAAAGAAGAAGTAAAACTGTTACTGTTTGCAGATGACATACTATACATAGAGAATCCTAAACATGCCACCAGAAAACTACTAGACCTAGTCATGAATTTGGTAAAGTTGCAGGATACAGAATTAATGCACAGAAATCTCTTGCATTCCTATACACTAATGATTAAAAATCGAAAGAGAAATTAAGGAAACACTCCCATTTACCATTGCAACAAAAAGAATAAAATACCTAGGAGTAAACCTACCTAGGGAGACAAAAAAACTGTATGCAGAAAACTATAAGACACTGATGAAAGAAATTAAAGGTGATACAGGGGCTTCTCTGGTGGCGCAGTGGTTGAGAGTCCACCTGCCGATGCAGGGGACATGGGTTCGTGCCCCGGTCCAGGAGGATGCCACATGCCGCAGAGCGGCTGGGCCCGTGAGCCATGGCCGCTTGGCCTGTGCGTCCGGAGCCTGTGCTCTGCAACGGGAGAGGCCACAGCAGTGAGAGGCCCGCATACCGCAAAAAAAAAAAAAAAAAAAAAAAGGTGTTACAAACAGATGAAGAGATATACCATGTTCTTGGATTGGAAGAATCAATATTGTGAAAATGACTATACTACCCAAAGCAATGCAATCTATACTACCCAGATCCAATGCAATCCCTATCAAATTACCAATGGCATTTTTTAAAGAACTAGAATAAAATTTCTTAAAATGAGAATACAAAAGACCTGGAATAGCCAAGCAATCTTGAGGGAAAATAACGGAGCTGGAGGAATCAGACTCCCTGACTTCAGACTATATTACAGAGCTACAGTAATCCAGATAATATCGTACTGGCACAAAAACAGGAATATAGCTCAATGGAACAAGATAGAAAGCCCAGAGATAAACCCACGCACCTATGGTCAACTAATCTATGACAAAAGAGGGAAGGATATACAGTGGAGAAAAGACAGTGTCTTCAACAAGTGGTGCTGGGAAAACTGGACAGCTACATATAAAAGAATGAAATTAGAACACTCCCTAACACCATACACAAAAATAAACTCAAAATGGATTAAAGACCTAAGTGTAAGTCTAGACACTATAAAACTCCTAGAGGAAAACATAGGCAGAACACACTATGACATAAATCACAGCAAGATCCCTTTTGACCCACCTCCTACAGAAATGGAAATAAAAACAAAAATAAACAAATGGGACCTAATGAAACTTCAGAGCTTTTGCACAGCAAAGGAAACCATAAACAAGATGAAAAGACAACCCTCAGAATGGGAGAAAATATTTGCAAATGAAGCAACTGACAAAGGATTAATCTCCAAAATTTACAAGCAGCTTATGCAGCTCAATAGCAAAAAAACAACCCAAACCAAAAATGGGCAGAAGACCTAAATAGAGATTTCTCCAAAGAAGACATACAGATTGCCAAGAAGCACATGAAAAGCTGCTCAACGTCACTAATCATTAGAGAAATGCAAATCAAGACTACAGTGAGGTATCACCTCACACCGGTCAGAATGGCCATCATCAAAAAATCTACAAACAATAAATTCTGGAGAGGGTGTGGAGAAAATGGAACCCTCTTGCACTGTTGGTGGGAATGTAAATTGATACAGCCACTATGGAGAACAGTATGGAGGTTCTTTAAAGAACTAAAAATAGAACTGCCATATGACCCAACAATCCCACTACTGGGCATATACCCTCAGAAAACATAATTCAAAAAGACACATGCACCCCAGTTTTCATTGCAGCACTATTTACAGTAACCAGGTCATGGAAGCAACCTAAATTCCCATCGACAGACGAATGGATAAAGAAGATGTGGTACATATATACAATGGAATGTTACTCAGCCATAAAAAGGAACGAAACTGGGTCATTTGTAGAGACGTGGATGGATCTAGAGACTGTCATACAGAATGAAGTAAGTCAGAAAGAGAAAAACAAATATCATATATTAGTGCATATATGTGGAACCTAGAAAATGGTACAGATGAACCAGTTTGCAGAGCAGAAACTGAGAAAGAGAAGTAGAGAAGAAACGTATGGACACCAGAGGGGGAAAGCAGCGGGGGCCTGGGGTATGATGAATTGGGAGATTGAGATTGACATGTTTACACTGATGTGTATAAAATGGATGACTAATAAGAAAAATAATTAATTAAAGAAAAAAAAGGCAAGGCTCCTGATCTCATGTAGCTCATATTCTAGAACAGTGGAGGATGGGGAGGAGGCAGACAATATACAAGTAAATAATAAATGAACAGAATATTAAAAAAAGAAACAATCACTGCCAGTTAGAGCCCCTAAGTTACAACTGTGTTTTTGCTTAGTGGACAGCTTACACAAATTAATGGAAGCCACCTTTGACTACTTTATCTGTGTTTCTCACCATTGATGTTGTAGTTATATGTCTCTCACTGCTTCCCCTAAATTCTTTTCATCAAAATATAAGAAATTGTATAAATCTAAAAAGGAGGTTGAAAAATTATCTCTTCTGTGTAGCTTCCTCCAGTACTTCCCTTTTGCTTTGTCTTCTGTCCCTTTTGCACAGTGTAACTATTCTACATCCTCTCCCTTCTTCAAGGGTAGTCTTGACATTGGATACCTATAAGAAGGAAGGGAAAAGGAAAGTTAGTTCATATTTTCAATTTAAACTTTGTGCCCAGAAATTTGGTTAATTGAGTGAGTACATATTTCTTAAGCTTATCATTGGAACAAATGAAATACAAGTTTCCATTTTGTCATTACATTAAATTTACTTGAAAAGATGTTCCCAGGATACAGAAATTAGCTGTTATGTAGTCAAGATTTGGGATAGAGCGTGGAAAACCTCTTTAAAAAATCTTCCGATATTTCCTTTTGTAATTCAGAGCATGCACAGGGAAATATAGATAAGCCACATAAATTGCCTTTTTCTTTTCATGCTTATTGCAGTATTCATTAATTTATATATATTTTCACTCCTTAAAAAATAGTCTATATGAGTAAGATGGTTTTATATATTAATCCTTAACTATCCTAAGCAAAGATAAAATAGTAAAAGGAAAGAAAATCAGTTTAATGACATTTGGTTTCCTGATAAATTTCAAAGTTGACATGAATCATATTGCTACTTTTTCAAATTAACTTCCAAAATTGCTAACCTGTTTTAATAGTTTAGGAGCATGCTTTTCCAAAATTGAAAAGTAACATCTAATTTCCTTATTTTAAGCATTTCTTTTACTGCTTAATAAGTTGTAGTTTTGCAAGTATAAGAACATGATTAAATTTCTTTTTGTATTGCTTTTAAATAGAATGAATAATTCAGCTTTTTATAAGAATAGTTTCAGTTTTTATACTGTATCATAAATAGCTCATCAGCCGTGTTAAAGAGATTTTTTTCTCCTTGCCAGAAATACTTAAGGTTTTTCTATTATAAAAAAGAGAGAAAGAGAAATGTTGATGTTATTCTGTCTTGAAATAATTCACTTGAAATAATTCACTAATTCTAAACAATACATTTTTATTAATTTTGGCTAACTTTCTCTTACTGTATCTCCAGAGTGTTTATTATACTAATTAAACTCATTTAGAATTTGGTATAGCTCAGATATGTTTTAACAGTATATATAGGAAAAATACTTATTTACAAATGTGTGATAGGTAAGCACAAACATATAATTTTTTGCTATCCGTTGACCTATTTGGAAAGTTACAAATATTTTGTGGCTTACATCTTCCTATTTTTAATATTAGCGAGGTTAGAATTTTACATAATGCATCAAATGAAAAGAATTTGGAGAGTCTGAGGTACACTGTGTAAAATATAATTAAACATAAGAAATTGATATTCATGTTTTATTATTTATGGTTAAAATTAAAGAAAATATTTAATTGGAAAGAGAAGAGTAATACATTCTTGGTCATCTGAATTATCATTAAATTTTTTAGAAACTATTATTTTTATTATAAAATAATACTATTTTGAAAACAGTGGAATAAGTAGAAAATCAGAATGAAGACCTCCATTTCTAGCAGTGTAACAGATTATTCTCAAGGGCTGTCTTAATTGTAAACAACCAAATCTTGCCTAAAACTTAATATTATTTCATTGTTATGTTCCACAGTTTGAAGTAAAACCTCAACAAGCAAGGACAAAAAAACTTGGGCTGAAACTAAACCATGAGCAGTAAACATACAAGACAGGGGGAGTTGTCTTAATGGCAAATGAAAGTAAAAACACTTAATCCAGAAAGAAACCTATAGGCCAACAATAAGATAAATAAGCTAGAAGAAATTCTCACTTAAAGCCCCCAAGTGGGGTTTTTTCCTCTTGTTTTTTTGTTTGTTTGTTTGTTTTTAAAGATGGCTCTTTTTTTTTAAATTTTTATTTATTTATTTTTGGCTGCATTGGGTCTTCGTTGCTGTGCGCAGGCTTTCTCTAGTTGTGGTGAGTGGGGGCTACTCTTCGTTGCTGCACGGGCTTCTCATTGCAGTGGCTTCTCTTGTTGAGGAGCATGGGCTCTAGGCGCGTGGGCTTCAGTAGTTGTGGCACATGGGCTCAGTAGTTGTGGCTCGAGGGCTCTAGAGCACAGGCTCAGTAGTTGAGGCGCACGGGCTTACCTGCTCCGCGGCATGTGGGATCTTCCCGGACCAGGGCTTGAACCCGTGTCCCCTGCCTTGGCAGGCGGATTCTTAACCACTGCACCACCAGGGAAGCCCTCCTCCTGTTTTATTTACAGATTATGTCAACCATATATGTGTTCATAATCAAAGTCCAGCAAACATATAAGGAAATAACCCATTGTGAGTGAGATTTAGCAGTATTGACCTAAAACAAATAGGCTGCCAGTTATTTCTCCAGGGGAAAAAAAGGGGGTTAATTTGGGATCAGCAGAGAAGTGAAATTTGGAGTCTGCATCCATGGTGAGCCACATGCAAGTCTCCACAAAGCAAGGAAAGGAGAACTGCTTTATAGAAGAGAGAAAGAAGTCGGAAGGGCTATAGTAAACTAAGAGTTTATGATTGGCAGAATTGTTGCCAGGAAAGAAGAGAAGTCTTTCTTCTTCCTCTAGGCTCTGCCGTCATCTCAGAGCATGAGAGCTCCCTCTTCTGGTATCACAACTCTGTTTAATTGAGGTTTCTGTTTATTAATTTTTACAGTAGAAACGACAAATTACAAATTTAGACCCCAAGGACTGTGGATACTGAAATTATCTGATGTAGAATATGTAAAAACAAACCTGAAATACTTTTAAAAATAAGCCAAGAGAATTTAACTTACAAGTGGAAAATTTAATTGTCGAAAAGAAATCCTCAATGGATAGGTGTATTAGTCAGTGTCTAGTCAGAAAAACAAAAACCATTCTAATTATTTTATACAGAGACAATTTAATACAGGGAATTGGTTACCCAGGTTATTAGAAAGGACCAGGAAAGCAAAGAGAGGATGACTGGCAGAGCAAATAAAAAGTAAAAACGAGTAATAGCCAGAACTCAGAAGCTGCTAACATTTCTTGGTTGGAGCCTGTGATCCTAGACTCACTGAGATGCTGTTGCAGTCACTTTTGGATCCACCAAAGTGGTGTCATCTCAGCCAGAATTACCAAAAAGTCACACTGCCTCTTCTCAAAATGCTGGGTTCCAGAATCACCTCTTTCCTCTTGCCCAAATAGCAACTCTTTCTTTATAATCTGCAACTGGTGTCTTTTATTGGAAGAATTCAATAGGAAACTTGTCAGGGGAAC
The DNA here is from genome assembly GCF_963455315.2 of Globicephala melas. Taxonomy (NCBI): domain Eukaryota; kingdom Metazoa; phylum Chordata; class Mammalia; order Artiodactyla; family Delphinidae; genus Globicephala; species Globicephala melas. The sequence continues at coordinate 81,417,792 of NC_083320.1, read as the reverse complement.
CAGGCATTTTCAAACTCCTCACCTCATACAATACTAAACAGAGTATAGAACAGTGGAAACAATGAGGACTTTAAGAGTCAACAGACAGATAGTTGGAAGAATGGATTATGTATCAGTTTGAACACAGCTGAAGGGAGAATTGGTGGGTTAGATGGGATGTTTCAAAATGGCAGAATATATGAGAAAAACAAATACATTGAAAACATGAAACAAAGGTAGAGATTTGTAGGCTTAAATGGGAAATTCTGAGACTAATCAAAGCTCCCCACAGAAAAAATAGAGGAAATGAAGGATAGACAGTATTTAAAGAGCTAATAACTGATAATTTTCCAGAAATGGTGAAGAATAGAGTCTACAAATAGCAGAAGCACAAGATGTAACAAGCAAGAAAAATAAAAATAAATCCATATCTTGAGATTGTATGGTAAAACTGTAGGATATCAGACAAGAAAAGGTTGTAAAAGCAGCCTGAGGGGGTAGAAACACATAAGCTGAAAAGAAACAATGAAATGGACAACAGACCCCTCAAAAGCAACAATGGAAGCTAAAACTCAATGGAATATCTTTAAAGTGCAGAGAGAAAATACTTGTAAACCTAAAATTGTGTGCCTAGTGAAACTTTTTTTCAAGCCAAAGTTCTAAAAAATGTAGACAACCAAAAACAGAGTTTACCACCAACAGACATAAACTAAAGGAACTTCTAAAAGGAAATGATTAATTAAGAAAAATATCATTAAAATGACAGAAAAAAATAATTTCAAAGTCAAATATGAAGGTAGAAGTAATGATGAGTGAAAAAAATTGGCAGATAAAATAAGTCCAATAAAATCTATATAAAATACCATTACTACTAGTAGTAATAATAGATATTATTATTTAAAGTTTCAGGGGTTGAAGAAAATGGAAAGAATGTAATGTCAGACATCAACAGCATGAAAGCCTGGGGAGGGATACAGCAGGGATTATCAGTACTCATAGTAAAATTTCCAAGGAAATTAAAAGAGTATAAAAGGAGTGTATGAGGGCAATTCCATGGCAGTCCAGTGGTTAGGACTCAGCTCTTTCACTGCTGGGCCTGGAGTTTGATCCCTGGTTGGGGAATTACGATCCCACAAGCCACACAGTGCAGGAAAAAAAAAAAAAAAAAAAAAAGAGGGTATGATATCCAGTCCAATAGAAGGGAGAAAATGGAATAAGTTCCAAACAAATAAAAACTATGCCAATCAATTTTTAAGGCAAGAAGAGAGGTTTTTTTTTTAAGCATAGAAAAATGGGACCAATAGAAAGCAAAAGGTGTAAAGTAATTGAAACAAGTCTAAAAACATTAGCAATTACAATCAGTGACACTCTGAAAATATAAAGACATGAAAAAGTTAAAAATAAAAGGTAGTAGAAAGTTATACTGGGCAAACACCAAACAAACAAAAGCTGGGGCGTCAATCTTTTTTTTTTTTTTTTTGCGGTACGCGGGCCTCTCACTATTGTGGCCTCTCCCATTGCAGAGCACAGGCTCTGGACGTGCAGGCTCAGCGGCCATGGCTCACGGGCCCAGCTGCTCTGCGGAATGTGGGATCTTCCCGGACCAGGGCACAAACCCGTATTCCCTGCATCGGGAGATGGACTCTCAACCACTGCACCACCAGGGAAGCCCTGGGGCGTCAATCTTAATGTGACAAGCATGACTAGAGATAAAAAGAGTCACCACATAATAATGAAAAGTTCAGTTCACTAGAAAGATATAATATATAACATGCTCCCTGGTTTCAAACTATATTACAAAGCTATAGTAATTAAAACAATATGGTATTAGCATAAAAACAGGCATGTAGATCAATGGAACAGAATAGAGATCCCAGAAATAAACACATGCATGTATGGTCAATTAAGTTACAACAAAGGAGCCAGGAATATGAAATGAATAAAGGATAGTCTCTTCGACAAATGTTGTTGGGAAAATTAGACAGTCTCATTCATGAAGAAGAATGAAACTGAACTGCTTACATCATACACAAAAATTAAAATAGGTTAAAGACTTGAACACAAGACTTGACACCATAAAAATTCCTGGAAGAAAACATAGACAGTAAGCTACTTGACATAAGCCTTGGCAATAATTTGTTGAATTTGACACCAAAAACAAACCAACAAAAGCAAAAATAAACAAGGGTGACTACGTAAAACTAAAAAGCTTCTGTACAGAAAAAGAAACTATCAACAAATTGAAAACACAGCCTACTGAATGGGAGAAAATAATTGCAAATCTTACATCTGATAAGGGACAAATACCCAAAATGTACAAAAAATAAAAATTGGGCAGAAGGTCTCAATAGATATTTTTCCCAGGAAGACATACAGATGGCCAACAGGTACGTGAAAAGATGCTCAACATCATTAATATATAAGGAAATGCAAATCAGACCACAATGAGATATCACCTTACACCTGTTAGAATAGCTGTCATCAAAGAGTAAAAAAATAAGTGTTGGTGAGCATGGAGAAAATGGAACCCTTGTGCACTGTTGGTAGGAATGTGAATTGATGCAGCCACTACGGAAAACAGTATGGAAGTTCCTCAAAAAAATTAAAAACAGAATTACCATATGATCCAGCAGTTCCACTTCTGAATATTTATCTGAAGAAAGTGAAAACATTAATTCGAAAAGATATATGCAGCCCCATGTTCATTGCAGCATTATTTACAATAGCCAAGAGATGGAAACAACCCAAGTGTCCATCAGTGGATGAATGAATAAAGAAAATGTGGCGTATATGTACAATGGAATATTATTCAGCCATAAAAAAGAATGAAATCTTGCCATTAGAGACAATTTGGATGGAACTCAAGGGCATGATGCTAAGTGAAGTAAGTCAGAGAAAGACAAATACTGTATGATTTCACTTATATATGGAATCAGAAAAAACAAATCAAGCTCATAGATACAGAGAACAGATTGGTGCTTGCAAGAGGTAGGGTTTGGGGGGTGAGAGAAATGGGTGATATTTAAACAAAACAAAAACAAGTGTTAAAGAACTGACATACCTAAACTTCCCAACAATCAAGCCAAACTAAAGAGATAAAAGGATAAAAATATATATAACAATATTAAGCCTCTATGCCCATAAAAACATGGCTTCAAAATATATTAAAATATTAAAATTCAATAAAATTAAAGGAAGAAAGTGATAAACTCAATACCATAATAAATTTTAACATACATTTGTCTGATTGAACTATGTACCCAACAATTAGACAGTATGCATTCTTCTCAAGTGATTACTCATTTACAAAAATACACCATATTTTTTAACCACAAAATGTCAATAAATTTCAGAGAATTATCTTACAGACCACATCTTCTGACATATAAATAAAAGTCAATAGCTAAAAGATAAATTTTTAAATGACTATACATTTGGAAATTTAAAGAAAAAAGACTTTTGAATAACTCATGAACCAGAAAGGAAATACTTCTAACTGGACAAAAACTAAACATTTCAAATGTATAGGATACATAACCTTAACTGCTTACATTAGAAAAGGAGGGAGGCTGAAAGTCAATGACTTAGGGTTCCAATTTAATGAGTTAGAAAATGAACAATAGCTTTAAAAACAAAAAGTAAGAATGAGATAACAAAGAGCAGAAACGAATGAAATAGAAAACATTTAGCAGGTGGGATCAACAAAGCCTGAAATTCCTTCTTTTAAAACACCTATGAAATAGATAAACCTCTGGAAGTTTAATCAGTTAAAAATTAAAGGGAAAAAGCAGAAATAAATGATATTATCAGTTTGTTTTTAAAGGTACACACCTACAAATCAAGTAGAGATTAAAGGATAAGAGGATACGCTTAACAACTTGATACCAATAAATTTTGAAAACTTAGGTAAAATATACAAACTCCTAAGAATTATCACTTACCAGAAGTGACTCAAGAACCAGATGAAAACCAAAATAACTCTGTAATCATTAAAGAATTAAATACTTTGTTAAAACCTTCTCATTTAAAAAAAAAAAAACACTTTTGGCAGAGTTACAACTGACCTCTGACATTTCAAATAAAAATTATTTCAAACTTACATACTCTTCCAGAGAAGAGAAAAAGAATAAGTATCCCCAAAGTCAGCAAATACATCTATATCAAAACCTTAATATCCAAACCAGATAAAGACAGCAAGAGAAAATAAAAGTATGATTCATTCTCACTCACAAATGTTAATATCAAATCCTAAACAAAACATTAGCAAACTGAATACAACAATGAATAAAAGGAGAAAATACATCAGGACTAAGAAGGGCATCAAAAGAATGCAAATGTGGTTTAACATTAGGGGGGAAAAATCTGTATGTGTCACATAGCATATTTACAGGAGAAAAAACGTGGTCATCTCAATAGATTTTTGAATAATTTAGTTGACTCATTCAACTAAATTGAAGGAGGAATAAAACCTCTTAGCAAAAGTGGGAAAAAAGGGAGGATTCCCTAACTTCATAAAGGGTATCTATCAAGAATATGCAGCAAATATTATTCTTACCAATGTAATACAGACATTTTCTTTAAAATTGGAACAAGACAATTTGACATTGTAGTGGAGGTCAGAGTCCCCACAGCAAGAACAGAAAAGAAATATCAACTATAAGCATTTGAAAGGAAGAAATAAAACTGGCTTCATTTGTAGATGACATGATTGTCTGCTTGGAAAACTCAAAATAATGAACAGGTAAACTGTTAGAAATAATAAGAGAGTTTAGCAAGTTGACTGACTATAAAATCAATAGACAAAGATAAGTTGAATTTCTAATGTTAAAAAAGTTAGAAAACATGCTGTTTACTACAGCCACAAAGACTTAAAGTACATAGAAATAAAATGAACAAAAGTACGCAAGATCTCTATGGAAAAACTATAAACTTTATTGAGCAACAGTAAAGATCTAAATGGAGAGTTGCACTAATATATTAGATTCAGTATACTCAGGTTTTTCCAAATTGATTCATAGATCAATGTGATGCTAGTGAAGAATTGTAACAGGATTTTTAAGGAATTCTACTTCGGAATATCTACTTGATATTAACCTTTCTTGGAATTCCTTTTTATATTTCTATAAGAAAGGCAAGAAAAAAAAAGAAAGGCAAGAAAAGGGTCCTGAATAGGAAACAGACATAGTCATAAATCACATAAGTCTGTAAAGTCTGCATTTCAAGCCAGTAAATTGAAACTCCCAGGACTCTTTAAAAACCTAATAATGGAAGAGACCAAAGAAAACATTCCGAGGTTTCTGAATATTTAATCTTAGATAGTTGCAAGTTATATTTCAAGGTATATTTTATTTTCTATAAATGACTTGGAGAAATGTTGATTATTTTTTAGATGTTTAAGAAAACAATGTTAAAGAACAATACTTACTAGGAAGAACATCTGTATCTAAAAACAGTTTTATCACATGAGTTTATATTTCAGCACACAAACAAAAAAAAATTTACAGGTTTAATTTGCAGCCAGCTATATTTTTGACATATTCTTGCTTTACTAGACTGAATGACTCAATGACTTAATATTTCTCTCTGCACTGAATGCAAGGAATTTTACGAACTACCCAATAATTTAATGTAATTTATACTGTTTAAATCTCTTTTTCCTGCCTGAAAGTAAATTTTGACTCTAGAATGCTTTTCTTTTGACATCACATATTTCACAAGTAATGTACTTTGGGGGTCACCTAAAACAAAAAATGGGTTTCTTACCAGCAGATACCGTTCCCATCTAATATGTTCAGTCTGCCTGATTTTTAGTAGCATGTAAGAATTAATGGAAGTGCCCAGATATTTTTACAATAGGCTTATTTCTTCAATTATTCTGTATTTTTTCAAAGCTTAATAGCCTGAAACCTAATAGATATATTGATAAAGTTGTGGGATAAAAACAAATATTTACAAATCATTATTCTGAAAACAGATGATATTCATTTGTTTCAGGTTTTGCATTTCTTCCTCAAGGAATATAGATATATAACATGTATTCTCTAAGGGAATGTTTCTGTTGCCTTTATATGTATCTGTTTTTTTCCAGTTCTCTCTGAAGTATTGAACTGTTGAAAAACAAATAGAACATTTAATAATTTTTTCCTGTAGCATCCCTCAATCTGGTGTACTATGTTATATAAATTTCTGTTTTACTTTTTTCTCACAAAGTAGAAATTTCTTCATTGGTTTTTTTTTTTCTGAATATAAAAGGGGTGCTACTTATTGCAGATGTCTGTTTTTCTAATAATGTAGACAAAAGTTTATATTAGAACGGGTTTTCTGGAAGATGTGATATCACATTTTATTATTGCCATAGATATTTCTGTAATAAGAGCAATGTAGACAACACACAGTAACATAATTCCAAATCTTTGTCATGGGATTTGATTGGTTTTTATTAACAAAATCAACTGGGGAACTGCCAAATACTCTATTTCTTTTTTATATTTTAGACCAGTGTTCTTCAATATGTGGCATTTAGACTTCCACTTCTATCAAAATTACCTGGAAGTGCTTGTTAAAAAGTACAGGTGCCGGGCTTCCCTGGTGGCGCAGTTGGTTGAGAGTCTGCCTGCCGATGCAGGGGACACGGGTTCGTGCCCCGGTCCGGGAGGATCCCACATGCCGCGGAGCGGCTGGGCCCGTGAGCCATGGCCGCTGAGCCTGCGCGTCCGGAGCCTGTGCTCCACAACGGGAGAGGCCACAACAGTGAGAGGCCCGCGTACCGCAAAAAAAAAAAAAAAGTACAGGTGCCTAAATGCTACCCTATAGTTTCTCAGTTAGAATACTGTCAGTCTGGTCTGCACATATGCATTTTAACAAGCAGCACTGGTGATTCTTAAGCACTCTACAGTGCCAGAACCACTAATATACCCTATAGCCTGAAAACTGAAGAAACTTTATTCTCTGCTTTTTTTGCTATACTTCATCTTCCAAGTTACTATTGAGGTATAATTGATATAATATTAGTTTCAGGTATACAACATAATGATTCAATATTTCTATATATTACAAAATGATCATCACAATAAGTCACATTAACTTCTATTACCATACATAGTTACAAAAAAATTTTTTTTCCTTGTGATGAGGATTTTTGAGATCTACTCTTTTAGCACCTTTCAAATATGTAACACAGTATTACCAACTGTAGTCAGCATGTTGTACATTACATCCCCACGACTTATTTATCTTATAACTGGAAGATTGTACCTTTTGACTCTCTTCATCCATTTCACCCACTACTGACTCCCCACCTCTGGCAACCAGCAATCTGTTCTCCGTATCTGTAAGCTTGATTTTTGTTTTGCTTTGTTTCGTTTTGTTTAAATTCCACATGTAGGGAATTCCCTGGCAGTCCAGTGGTTAGGACTCTGCACTCCCACTGCAGGGGGCACGGGTTCGATCCCTGGTGGGGGAACTAAGATCCCACAAGCCGAGCGGCATGGCAAAAAAAAAAAAAAAAAATCCACATGTAAGTGAGGTCATATGGTATTAGCCTTTGTCTGACTTATTTCATATAACATAATGCCCTCACATTCCATCCATGTTGCCTCAAATGGCAAGAATTTTTTTTTTTTTTTTTACAGCTGAATAATATCCCATTGTATCTGTATACCACATCTTCTTTATCCATTCATTATCCATTGATGGACGCTTGGGTTGTTTCTATCTCTTGTCTATTGTAAATAATGCTGCAATGAACATGAGAGTGCATATGTCTTTTCAAATTAGTGTTTTCACTTTCTTCAGATAAATACTCAGAAGTAGAACTGCTGGATTATATGGTAATTCTATTTTAAAATTTAAATTCTATTTTAAAATTTTTGAGGAACCTGCATGCTGTTTTCCATAGTGTCTCCACCAATTTATATTCCCACCAACAGTGCCCAAGGGTTCCCTTTTCTCCACATCCTTGGCAATACCTGTTTTTTGGTGTGTGGGTGTGTGTGTGTGTATGTGTGTGTGGTTTTGTTTTTGTTTTTGTTTTTTTTTGTCTTTTTGATGATAGCCATTCTGACAGGTATGAGAAGATATCTCATTGTGTTTTATATTTGCATTTCTTTGATGATAGTGATGTTGAACACCTTTCCAAGTTACTTTTTTTTTTTTAACATCTTTATTGGAGTATAATTGCTTTACAATGGTGTGTTAGTTTCTGCTTTATAGCAAAGTGAATCAGTTATACATATACATATGTTCCCATATCTCTTCCCTCTTGCGTCTCCCTCCCTCCCACCCTCCCTACCAAGTTACTTCTTAATGCTATTATATCTGCATTACAGCCCTTAAGCAGCAACTCAAACCAAGGAGAAGCAGCCTCAGCTCCGACTCTGAGCTAAATGGTCTTCCCTACACTAGTTTACCTGAGGAACTTCTCTTCATCCTTTACAGCCTATGGCTGCCCAGTGTTTGTCTGTCAGGTCTGGAGTACAGATAGCATTTGTAAAAATCTGTCCCATTCTTTCTTGTTACAAAGAGTTTAGGAATTTTTATCTCTTGATTTATTTAAAGAAATATTTTAGTCCAGTATTAACTTAGGGGATAATGTTTACAGTGAAAGGTTTGCTTTCATTCTTTAATTCAGTGTAACTACAAATTCGAGCAGCTTTTAACTAAGTTAAAAAGAAAAATTCACTGCCCTTCAACCTCTTAAATACAGCTTGTAATTCTCTACCAGGGGTTATGATATATTTCTAAATTTTAGCTCTACATTACTAGGATTTAGTTAGTTCCAGAAACCTTATAGGCTACAGGCCTTTTTTGTTATGTAGAGACTAAGGGAGGTAAAGATAAAGACCTTCCAGCAAATTATTCGGCTCTCACTCCTGTAAGAGTTTCTGGATAAAAGAAATAAACTGTCAGCATGTTTTAGAGAATTGAGAAGTTTGACAATCCTGTGGGGAAGTATTCCTATCTAATCTTTTAAATGTATGTCCATCTATGTTTTCCATAGTTTTCGGAATCTCCTCTTTAATTCCTGTGATACTACAATAAAGAAATAAATCACCTCCAGAGTCAAAAATCTGAAATTAAGGAAAGTAAACAGTACACTACTCAAGCTTTTCTCTTCCCCTACCCAGTTAAAATAACAAAATAGAAAAGCAACATGGTCTGTAATTAACATCTCCCTTTTCCAAAGGCATTGCTAGCCTTATGTCATCCTCACAGGTTAGCAGGGAGTATACGTTGAAGCCATGAGAAACAGATTGTGTACCCCCAGCAGTCAAAACAACAAACTGCTAATTTCATTGGTTCCTATGCATTATAAACCAGTGCTTCTAAGTTATCCTAACAGGTTAACCAGATATACCAGATTTGGGGGACCAATGGTAGACATCTCCTTGTCCAGGACTCCGTTCTCTTCTCACTTTTATCCTGATTTGGGAAGTCTGATTTTCCTAGCCTGAGAAGTTCACCAACTTTGAAAGAAAAAGTTCAGCCTCCTCTGACATGAACTGGAGATAGAGCAGATGTTCTTAAGTTTATGTTCAATCCTAACACACCTGAGGGATTAGTAGCAGTGACAAAGTACAGTGGCGTAGAAGGGGAGATTGGCAGATTCGGAGTAAGAAAAGGAGTTGTTGAGACCACTGAGGATTCACGGTAGTTTTGAATTGCAAGGAAAAGGTCATGCTTATAACTTTAAGGTAGATATTAAGGCAATATTAACTTATTACTGTCTAGTATATTATTTACACTTTTTACTGCTTTATGTCAGAAATCTTCTGACTTAAGATTTTGCAAATAGCAAATGCATTTTTGCATTAACAAACATATGAGGTCATATTTTTGCTTTTCTTCCATACTAAATTCACCATGGAGCTGGATTGGTTTTTGCGGTGCTATTTCTATCTGACTAGCTAAAATTATATTAGCTTCATAAATAACTTGGGTAGCCTTTATTCTTTTTGTATTTTTCTGGATCAAATTACATGAAATAAGAGTTCTATATGTCGTAAAATTTGTTCGAACCTACCAGCATAGCCATCTGGTCCTGGGATTTCTTCACAGGTGTGGTCTTTGACTGTTACTTCAATTTCTATATTACTTATTCAAGTTCTTTATTTCTTCTTGTAATAGTTGTGATATTTTACATTTTCCTGGGAATTTATTTATTTATAAATTTATTTATTTCATCTCTATTTTCAAATATTTTAATAATAGTTGTTCATAATACCCATTCTCCTGTTTTAATCTTTTGATGTGTATAGTTATTTTCTTTTTTTAATTCTGTATTTTGTTTATTTGCACATTGTCTTGTCTTTTTTCAGTCTTGCCCAAAGTCTACTTATTTTATTAATCTTTTCAGATAATCAGGTTTTGGGTTGCTATTCTTGTTTGTTACTATTGTGGAGGTTGTTGATGTTGTTCTCTACATCACCTGCCCCTGTATTTATATTTCCTTCCTTCTTGTTTCTTTAGGCTTGCTCTGTGACTCTTTTCCAACTTCTTTAGCTGGATGCTTAACTTCATTTAGTTTTAATCTTTTTTGTTTTTTGCTTTTTTTTGATAAATGTTTGAGCTATGGACTTCCTTCCAGCTCCTGCATCAACACATGTTCTTTCTTTCTTAGGATCACTGAGTATTAGATTTTCAGTTTTGTTCAAAGCAACCCTTTTCACTTGACTTTTCCTTTCCTGACTCCTCTGCGGCTTTGCTTTTAGTCCTTGTCTTAGTGTTGAAGTTTGGGATTCGAGGAACAGAAACTCATTCACATTAAGAGAAAAGATGAGTTAATGTAAGGATACCAGTGAACCGTTAACTGGAAAGTTATCGGATACCAAAGCAGTTCTCTGTGTCACTCCTTTAGAGGGACATGGCCTCTCTTGGTGCCTCCACCTCTCCCCCCCACATCTCTGTTCTCTTCTGTTTCTCTCTAAGATCTAACTTCCTTATGCTCTACCTAACAGATGATTCCATCATCCACTCATGGTTTTTATTTTGTCTGACTTCAGCTTTAACATTGCTCATCACTGCTGTGCTGTGCCTTCTTTTTTTTAATCATTACTCTTTCCTCTGAGTTTCCACTGCTAATCAGCCAGTTATTTCCATATTTCTTAGTTCATACTCCTAACAAAGAGAATCCATTTGGCTCAATTCATCTTTTCTTAATAGGTCATTAACCAATTTATATGCCTACTATAGTCAATCACCTGTACTGAGGGGTGTGGGCAAGACACTTTCCCTTAGGGAACAGGCTCCAGCCATCTCTAATAGTTCTCTTGTTCTTATTTATTCAGTTTCACTCCATTAGCTCCTTCTCCTCATACTTTAATTTTGTTTTGTCACTCTAAAAAAATACTCTTTTGATCCTGTTTTTGTCTGGCTACCATCAACTCATTCTTTTTTTCACCTCATCCATTGTATTCAAAAGAACAGTATTTGAAGTGTTCACATCCTTGTCTCTCATTAACTTCTCATCCCACTGAAATTGGGCTTCCTCTTTTATTATATTCCTGAAACTGGTCTCATCAAGGGTACCAGTAATCTTCTAATTGTCGTATCCAGTGGAAATTTTTCAGTCCTTATTTCACGGCTGTTCTTCAACATTTGACATTCACGGCAACTTTCTTCTCCAAATATTCTACTCCCTTGGTTTCTGTGAATCTGCATTCCATGGTGCTGCTTGTAACCTTCTGACTATTCTTGCTCTTTTTCTTTTTGCAGGTTTTTTTCTATGCCCTCCACTTATAATGTTGATATTCCCCAGTATTCATACTTACCCATGGCTCTTTTTCTCTGTGTTCTCTCTATTCTTATGGTTTCAACTATCATATATAAACTATTGATTCCAAAACTCCCATTTCCAGGCTGGACTTGCCCACTGAACTTCAGATTCATATATCCAGGGATGATCTTTGGGCGTCTCCAAGTCAACATAACCTAAACTGAATTTATCATCCCTGCTCCCTAATATGTTCCTCTTGTATTTTTTGTTTCATTTGTTGGTATAGCTACTTATCATTCAGACAAACTAGAAGTATGAAAGTCTTCATACTCCAGGGTTGGGAAACAGCAGACACACATTCTTATTACAGGCATAGGATTCATGAGCACATGCTGACACTGCCTCACCCCATTCTCATAATAGGTATATGGCTCTCATGGTTGTTTATCCTAATGAGGTTGGATGACATCACAGAATCCTTTTCTACATGGTGTTGTAGGCAACTACTGTCAATCGATTAGGCTTGGTATCCGGCTTATTCTTCACCCAACTCTTTGTGCAGTCACCTTTAGGACTACATCAAGAGCTTTCTTGTCCTGTGTCTTCTGGGTGGGTTTGCTGGGAGGCATCCACAGAAGATCAAAAAGTGGAAGAAGAGTGATATTGAGATATTTATTTTTACAGGTGTCGTCACAGTGAAGGACACAACTCCTGTCAATACCCTCTTCAATTCTAGAAACTGCTCTTTTCTGACTTAGGGGTGTAATGGGTCTTTGGTATTGCCAGTCCTGGGGCCATATACTATCCCTTGCCAGTTCCCCTAAATCTACTCCACATCTTTGCAGGTAAAGTTTTTCACAAATTACCCAATTTGAGTGTACTGTTGTCTTATTTTCTGCTGAAATCCATGCTATATCAGATAGCATGTGAATTAAAACTTATTTGCCATCCCTTTCCTAGACTCCTTACATCATCCTCAGGCCCCACACATCCATATAATAACTAAGATTTGCTTATTTCAGAACCCAAATATTGCTCAATTGTATTCCTTCTCTCTAGTCTCATTCTCAGAATCCTAGTTCAGGCCCTCAGTATCTCTCTATGAGATAAAAATGTATGAAATGGAAAAGGATTGATATTGAGGCGAACTATTTAACAAAGGTTGCCAATCCCTGGCAAACTGATTACATGGTCTACTTGATTATATTTGGTTTAATTATTCTCTGGTTAATTCATGAGTGTGTTTTCTGTGGCCCCTATACTTTTGCCTTCTGCTCCTTATATTTTAAAAGATCATTGTTTGGGGACGGGGGGGATTGTTTTATTTATAAATATAGGAATCTTTGATCTAATGGAATCCTCTTATATAAAATAAAAGTGGAGCTGGTTCTTGTTAAAGTAAGGTTAGCACTTCAGACACAATAGGAAAATTACTGCTCAGCATCTATTACCAGTGCTTAATAATTATTTTTCTCCTATTTCCTCCAGCTCTAACTCTACTGCCATCCTGGCCCTGTGCCAAATTAGCATGTATAAATATTCTCACCTGACCTTAGCCATGATACATTAATAAATAGGCTGTTCCGTTTTGCTAACAGAGAGTTTGTTCTACCTATATTCACCAGGGTAGTCAGAAACTGGTTAAAATGAGATCCTGGCTCTCATTCTATCTGGGGAAGATGATTTTTCAAGAAAGATTCTCATTTCAAAGGCATTTGGAAAGTCTATCATAAGAATTTACTTATTCTCATTTTTCTATGAATTAAAGAAATTTGATGAGTGAAATATGGAAAATTTTACAGTTTGTCAGAATTCCTCATTCTTTTTCTTTATAACCTTTTTTTTTTTTTTAATTTTTGGCTGCATTGGGTCTTCGTTGCTGTGTGCGGGCTTTCTCTAGTTGAGGCAAGCGGGGGCTACTCTTTGTTGCGGTGCGTGGGCTTCTCACTGCAATGGCTTCTCCTGCTGCGGAACATGGACTCTAGGCAAGTTGGCTTCAGTAGTTGTGGCATGCGGGCTCTAGAGCGCAGGCTCAGTAGTTGTGGCGCACGGGCTGAGTTGCTCCGCGGCATGTGGGATCTTCCCGGACCAGAGATCAAACCCATGTCCCCTGCATTGGCAGGAGGATTCTCAACCACTGCACCACCAGGGAAGTCCACAGAATTCCCCATTCTAATGTAGGCTGAATATCACTCTCTGATAACTATGATCCCGTTGGCCCTTCTACCAACTATATTGTACAGCAAGATTTTATATCATATACTATAAATTATATCTCCTCCATCTTCCACTTGATCTTTTTTTTTTTTTTTTTTTTTTTTTTTTGCGGTACACGGGCCTCTCACTGTTGTGGCCTCTCCCGTTGTGGAGCACAGGCTCCGGACGCGCAGGCTCAGCGGCCATGGCTCACGGGCCCAGCCGCTCCGCGGCATGTGGGATCTTACCGCACCGGGGCACGAACCTGAGTCCCCTGCTTCGGCAGGCGAACTCTCAACCACTAGCGCCACCAGGGAAGCCCTGATCTTATTTTTTAAGGTGTTTTTTTTAAAATCCCTTTAAGGATATTAGGATCCTAATTCTATTCTGCAACCATCAACCATTCTTCCATCTCAGAGTTTCTTCATCCTTGTTAATGGAAAATGGTTATTTGGATAGGATTGCAGAGAAGAAGCCTTTCGATCTGCCAATAGAGAATTCTAATAGATTGAACTTGGACATTGAGTCATAAATCTGTAGTCATTCAGTCAATAATGAATATATACGACTTCTGAAATGTCATCTAGCTCTTATTTTACCATTTGGTCCACAAGCTTTCTAATGACTTTGCCAAATACCTTCTTAAAATCAAATTTACTAGGGCTAGAGTATTTTTCCGATCTGCCAAGCAAGCGATACTTTCAGGAAATGACTGAGGTTAGTCTAACGTGACTTGTTCTTGGTAAAGATGAACTAGCTCATAGTTATCACTGTCTTCCTTTCTAAACACATGTAAAGCTATCTGTTCATTAGTTCCTTCCAGAAATCTTGCAGAGCTTAAAAAGCACAATTTAAAGCCTGACTGGTTTATAACTTGAGATCTCCACATTCTTTTCCTTTTCAAAAAAATTAGAGTTTCATTATCTAGTCTCTTATCGTCTCTTCTAGTCTCTGTAGTTCTTCAAAGATTACCATCATCCAGGGCTTCTCTTGTGGTGCAGTGGTTAAGAATCTGCCTGCCAATGCAGGGGACACGGGTTCAAGCCCTGCTCCGGGAAGATCCTACATGCCACAAAGCAGCTAAGCCCGTGCGCCACAACTACTGAAGCCCACACGCCTAGAGCCCGTGCTCTGCAACAAGACAAGCCACCGCAATGAGAAGCCCGCGCACCACAACGAAGACTAGCCCCAACACGCTGCAACTAGAGAAAGACCACGTGCAGCAACGAAGACCCAACGCAGCCAAAAATAAAATAAATTAATTTTAACAATGTATTTTTTAAAAAAGGATTACCGTCATCCATCCAGTCATTTCATCTCCAGGTTCTCTCATTCATTTCTTTCAGGCAATCATGTAGGGCAAACCCGTGCCCCCTGCAGTGGAAGCACAGAACCTTAAGCACTGGACCACCAGGGAAATCCCTGTGATTTATTCTGTAAAAAATTTTTTTTGTTTTTAAATAATTTTAGACTAAAAAGAGAGTTATAAAAATTGTGCAGAGCATTTCCATGCAGGCTTTACCTACCCTCCCATAATGTTAACATCTTGCATAGGGCATAATCAAGTGGTCAAAGCTAAGGAATTAATATTGATGCAATATTATTAACTGAACTATAGACTTTATTCTGATTTCACCAGTTTTTCCATTAACGTACTTTTTCTTTTCAAGATACAGTCCAGGATCCCACATTACACTTTACTTTCATGTCTCTTTAGTCTCCTCCAATCTGTTAGAGTTCCTTAGTCTCCTTACCCTTCATGCCCTTGACCCTCTGAGTACCAACTACTCAGGCATTTTCTTTAATGTCCCTCAGTTTGAGTTTATCTGAAGTTGTGTCTGATTAGATTGCCATTATGCATTTGTGGGACAAATATTTGGAAGTGATGTCCCTTTCTCAGTGCATTCTAGCAGGGGGCGCATGATGTTGATATGTCTTTCTACTGATGGTGTAAACCTTGATCACTTGGCTTACTGAGTGTCTGTCAGGTTTCTCCACTGTAAAGTTACTATTTTCCCCGTTTGTAATTAATAAATATTTGGAAGGAAATACTTCTATGCTATGCAAATATCCTGTTTCTTCTTATACTCTCGTCTACTATTTTTAGCATTCATTGATCACGCCTGCCACAGTTATTACTGTGGTGTTCAAATAGTGATTTTCTGTCTTCCTCGTTTCTTCTGCATTTATTGACTTATTCTGTAAGGAAGAGTTGTTCCTTCTTTTATTTATTTATTTTTAATGGTTTTATTGTGATATAGTTGACATACAATAAACATATTTAAGGAGTACAGTTTGATGTTTTAACATATGTGAAACCATCCCCACAATTAAGATAACTAACATATCCATGTCCACCAAAAGTTTTCTTATATTTCTTTATAATTCCTACTTCCCTTATCTCCGCACCCTCTTGATGTCCTCAAGCAATCACTGATGTGTTTTCTGTCACTGTAGATTAGTTTTCATTTTCTAGAATTTTATATAAATGGGAAAATGCAGTATATACTCTTTTTCATTAGGCACTTTTTGCTCAAGATGATGACTTTGAGTTTTATTCTTGCTGTTACATGACTCAATAGTTTTTCGTTTGTTTTTCAGAGTTATATTCCACTATATGGATATACCATAGTTAGGTTATCTGTCTGTTCACCTGTGATGGATACTTGGGTTTTTTCAGTTTGGGCTATCACAAATGCCCCTTCTACCTTTCTTTTGATTAGTGTTAATAGATTTATCATTGTCATTTCGTTGCTATCTTTAAAGTATGATTTTTGTAAGCAGCATTACTTTTTATTTTTTACAAAGTCTGACAACCCCTGCCTCTTTTTTTTTTTAACATCTTTATTAGAGTATAATTACTTCACAATGGTGTGTTAGTTTCTACTTTATAACAAGGTGAATCAGCTATACACATGCATATGTCCCCATATCCACTCCCTCTTGCGTCTCCCTCCCACCCTCCCTATCCCACCCTTCTAGGTAGGCACAAAGCACCGAGCTGATCTCCCTGTGCCATGCAGCTGCTTCCCACTAGCTATCTATTTTACATTTGGTAGGGTATATATGTCCATGCCACTCTCTCACTTCGTCCCAGCTTACCCTTCCTCCTCCCTGTGTCCTGAAGTCCATTCTTTATGTCTGTGTCTTTATTCCTGTCCTGCCCCTAGGTTCTTCAGAACCTTTTTTTTTTCTTTTTTAGATTCCATATATATGTGTTAGTTTACGATATTTGTTTTTCTCTTTCTGACTTACTTCACTCTGTATGACAGTCTCTAGGTCCATCCACCTCACTTCAAATAACTCAATTTCCTTTCTTTTTATGGCTGAGTAATATTCCACTGTATATATGTGCCACATCTTCTTTATCCATTCATCTGTCAATGGACACTTAGGATCCTTCCATGTCCTGGCTATTGGAAATAGTGCTGCAATGAACACTGTGATACATGATTCTTTGAATTATGGTATTCTCAGGGTATATGCCCAGTAGTGAGATTGCTGTGTCATATGGCAGTTCTAATTTTAGTTTTTTAAGGAACATCCATACTGTTCTCCATAGTGAATGTATCAATTTACATTCCCACCAACAGTGCAAGAGGGTTCCCTTTTCTCCACACCCTCTACAGCATTTACTGTTTGTAGGTTTTTTGATGATGGCCATTCTGACTGATGTGAGGTGATACCTCATTGTAGTTTTGATTTGCATTTCTCTAATGATTAGCGATGTTGAGCATCCTTTCATGTGTTTGTTGGCAATCTGTATATCTTCTTTGGAGAAATGTCTGTTTAGGTCTTCTGTCCATTTTTGGATTGGGTTGTTTGTTTTCTTGATATTGAGCTACATGAGCTGCTTGTAAATTTTGGAGATTAATCCTTTGTCAGTTGCTTCATTTGCAAATATTTTCTCCCATTCTGAGGGTTGTCTTTTCATCTTGTTTATGGTTTCCTTAGCTATGCAAAAGCTTTCAAGTTTCATTAGGTCCCATTTGTTTATTTTTGTTTTTATTTCCATTTCTCTAGGAGGTGGGTCAAAAAGGATCTTCCTGTAATTTATGTCATAGTGTGTTCTGCCTATGTTTTCCTCTAAGAGTTTTATAGTGTCTAACCTTACATTTCAGGGCTTTAATCCATTTTGAGTTTATTTTTGTGTATGGTGTTAGGGAATGTTCTAATTTCATTCTTTTACAGGTAGCTGTCCAGTTTCCGCAGCACCATTTATTAAAGAGGCTGTCTTTTATCCATTGTATATTCTTCCCTCTTTATCAAAGATAGGTTAACTGTATGTGCGTGGGTTTATCTCTGGGCTTTCTATCCTGTTCCACTGATCTGTATTTCTGTTTTTGTGCCAGTACCATACTGTCTTGATTACTGTAGCTTTGTAATATAGTCTGAAATCAGGGAGCCTGATTCCTCCAGCTCCATTTTTCTTTCTTAAGATTGCTTTGGCTATTCAGAGTCTTATGTGTTTCCATACAAATTGTGAAGTTTTTTGTTCTAGTTCTGTAAAAAATGCCATTGTTACTTTGATAGGGATTGCATTGAATCTGTAGATTGCTTTGGGTAGTATAGTCATTTTCACAATGTTGATTCTTCCAATCCAAGAGCATGGTATATCTCTCCATCTGTTTGTATCATCTTTTTCTTTTTTTTGAATTTTATTTTATTTATTCTTTTTATACAGCAGGTGTTTATTAGTTATCCATTTTATACATATTAGTGTATATATGTCAATCTCAATCTCCCAATTCATCACAGCACCACCACCACCCCCTGCTGCTTCTCCCCTTGATGTCCATACGTTTGTTCTCTACATCTATGTCTCAAATTCTGCCCTGCAAATTGGTTCATCTGTACCATTTTTCTAAGTTGCACATATATGCGTTAATATATCATATTTGTTTTTCTCTTTCTAACTTACTTCACCCTGTATGACAGTCTCTAGATTCATCCACGTCTCTAAAAATGACCCAATTTCGTTCCTTTTTATGGCTGAGTAATATTGCATTGTATATATGTACCACATCTTTATCCATTTGTCTGTCGATAGGCATTTAAGTTGTTCCCCTGACCAGGCTATTGTAAATAGTGCTGAAGTGAACATTGGGGTGCATGTGTCTTTTTGAATTATGGTTTTCTCTGGGTATATGCCCAGTAGTGGGATTGCTGGGTCATATGGTAATTCTGTTTTTAGTTTCTTAAGGAACCTCCATACTGTTCTCCATAGTGGCTGTATCAATTTACACTCCCACCAACAGTGCAAGAGGGTTCCCTTTTCTCCACACCCTCTCCAGCATTAATTGTTTGCAGATTTTCTGATGATGCCCATTTTAACTGGTGTGAGGTGATACTTCATTGTAGTTTTGATTTGCATTCTCTAATAATTAGTGATATTAAGCAGCTTTTCATGTGCTTCTTGACCATCTGTATGTCTTCTTTGGAGAAATGTCTATTTAGGTCTTCTGCCCATTTTTGGATTGGGTTGTTTGTTTTTTTGCTTTTGAGCTGCATGAGCTGCTTGTAAATTTTGGAGATTAATCCTTTGTCAGTTGCTTCATTTGCAAATATTTTCTCCCATTCTGACAGTTGTCTTTTCATCTAGTTTGTAGTTTCCTTTGCTTTGCAGAATCTTTTAAGTTTCATTAGGTCCCATTTTTTTTAATATTTTTTTTATTTCCCTTGCTCTAGGAGGTGGATCAAAACAGACCTTGCTGTGATTTATGTCAAAGAGTGTTCTTCCTATGTCTTCCTCTAAGAGTTTTATAGTGTCTACCCTTACATTTAGGTCTCTAATGAATTTTGAGTTTATTTTTGTGTATGCTGTTAGGGAGTGTTCCAATTTCATTCTTTTATATGTAGCTGGCCAGTTTTCCCAGTACCACTTATTAAAGAGACTGTCTGGGGCTTCCCTGGTGGCGCAGTGGTTGGGAGTCCGCCTGCCGATGCAGGGGACACGGGTTCGTGCCCCGGTCCGGGAGGATCCCACATGCCGCGGAGTGGCTGGTCCCGTGAGCCGTGGCCGCTGAGCCTGCGCGTCTGGAGCCTGTGCTCTGTGACGGGAGAGGCCACAACAGTGAGAGGCCCGTGTACCGCAAAAAAAATAAATAAATAAAAATAAGTAAATAAAGAGACTGTCTTTTCTACATTGTATATCCTTGCCTCCTTTGTCATAGATTAGTTGACCATAGGTGCGTGGGTTTATCTCCGGGCTTTCTATCATGTTCCATTGATCTATATTTCCATTTTTGTGCCAGTACCGTATTGTCTTGATTACTGTAGCTTTGTAGTATAATCTGAAGTCAGGGAGGCTGATTCTTCCAGCCCCATTTTTTTCCCTGAAGACTGCTTTGGCTATTCTGGGTCTTTTGTGTCTCCATACAAATTTTAAGATTTTTTGTTCTATTTCCTTAAAAAATGCCATTGGTAATTCGATAGGGATTGCATTGGATCTGGGTAGTATACATTGCATTGCTTTGGGTAGTATAGTCATTTTCACAATATTGATTCTTCCAATCCAAGAACATGGTATATCTCTCCATCTGTTTGTATCATCTTTTATTTCTTTCATCAGTGTCTTATAGTCTTCTGCATACAAGTTTTTTGTCTCCCTAGGTAGTTTTCTTCCTAGATATTTTATTCTTTTTGTTGCAATGGTAAATGAGAGTGTTTCCTTCATTTCTCTTTCAGATTTTTCATCATTAGTGTATAGGAATGCAAGAGATTTCTGTGCATTAATTTTTATATCCTGTAACTTTACCAAATTCATTGATTAGGTCCAGTAGTTTTCTGCTGGCATCTTTAGGATTCTCTATGTATAGTATCATGTCATCTGCCAACAGTGAGAGTTATACTTCTTCTTTTCCAGTTTGTATTTTATTTGTTATTCTTCTCTGATTGCCATGGCTAGGACTTCCAAAACTATGTTGAATAATAGTGGTAAGAGTGGACACCCTTGTCTTTTCCTGATCTTAGAGGAAATGCTTTCAGTTTTTCAACATTGCGAATGATGTTTGCTGTGGGTTTGTCGTATATGGCCTGTATTATGTTGAGGTAGGTTCCCTCTATGCCCACTTTCTAGAGAGTTTTTATCATTAATGGTGTTGAATTTTGTCAAAAGCTTTTTCTGCATCTATTGAGGTGATCATATGGTTTTTATTCTTCAATTTGTTAATATTGTGTATCACATTGAATGATTTGCGTATATTGAAGAATCCTTGCATCCCTGGGATAAATCCCACTTGATCATGGTGTATGATCCTTTTAATGTGTTGTTGGATTCTGTTTGCTAGTATTTTGTTGAGGATTTTTGCATCTACATTCATCAGTGATATTGGTCTGTAATTTTTTTTTTTGTAGTATCTTTGTCTGGTTTTGGTATCAGGGTGATGGTGGCCTGGTATCAGGGTGATGGTGGCCTCATAGAATGAGTTTGGGAATGTTCCTTCCTCTGCAATTTTTTGGAGGAGTTTGGAAGGATGGGTGTTAGCTCTTCTCTAAATGTTTGATAGAATTCACCTGTGGAGCCATCTGGTCCTGGACTTTTGTTTGTTGGAAGATTTTTAATCACAGTTTCAATTTCATTACTTGTGATTGGTCTGTTCATATTTTCTATTTCTTCCTGGTTCAGTCTTGGAAGCTTATACCTTTCTAAGAATTTGTCCATTTCTTACAGGTTGTCCATTTTATTGGCATAGAGTTGCTTATAGTAGTCTCTAAGGATGCTTTGTATTTCTGAGGTGTCTGTTGTAACTTCTCCTTTCCCATTTCTAATTTTATTGATCTCAGTCCTCTCCCTCTTTTTCCTGATGAGTCTGGCTAATGGTTTATCAATTTTGTTTATCTTCTCAAAGAACGAGCTTTTAGTTTTATTGATCTTTGCTATTGTTTTCTTTGTTTCTGTTTTACTTATTTCTTCTCTGATCTTTATGATTTCTTTCCTTGTGCTAACTATGGGTTTTGTTTGTTCTTCTTTCTTGAGGCATAAAGTTAAATTGTTTATCTGAGATTTTTTTTGTATCTTTAGGTAGCCTTGTAGTGCTATAAGCTTCCATCTTAGAACTACTTTTGCTGCATCTCATAGGTTTTGGATCATCGTGTTTTCATGTCATTTGTCTCTAGGTATTTTTTGATTTCCTCTTTGATTTCTTCAGTGATCTCTTGGTTATTTAGTAACATATTTTTGATCCTCCATGTGTTTGTGTTTTTTACATTTGTTTCCGTGTAATTCATTTCTAATCTCAAAGTGTTGTGGTCAGAAAAGATGATATGATTTCAATTTTCTTAACATTACTGAGGCTTGATTTGTGACCCAAGATGTGATCTATCCTGGAGAATGTTCTGTGCGCACTTGAGAAGAAAGTGTAATCTGCTGGTTTTGGATGGAATGTCCTATAAATTTCAATTAAATCTGTCTGGTCTATTGTGTCATTTAAAGCTTCTGTTTCCTTATTTATTTTCATTTTAGATGATCTGTCCATTGGTGTAAGTGAGGTGTTAAAGCCCCCCACTATTATTTTGTTACTGTTGATTTCCTCTTTTACAGCTGTTAGCAGTTGCCTTATATATTGAAGTGCTCCTATGTTGCGTGCATATATATTTATAATTGTTATATCTTCTTCTTGGATTGATCCCGTGATCATTATGTAGTGTCCTTTCTTGTCTCTTGTAACATTCTGTATTTTAAAGTCTATTTTATCTGATATGAGTGTAGCTACTCCAGCTTTCTTGTGATTTCCATTTGCATGGAATATCTTTTTCCATCCCCTCACTTTCAGTCTGTATGTGTCCCTAGGTCTGAAGTGGGTCTCTTGTAGACAGCATATAGATGGGTCTTGTTTTTGTATCCATTCAGCAAGCCTGTGTCTTTTGGGTGGAGCATTTAATCCATTCACATTTAAGGTAATTATCGATATGTATGTTCCTGTGACCATTTTCTTAATTGTTTTGGGTTTGTTTTTGTAGGTCTTTCTCTTCTCTTGTGTTTCCCACTTAGAGAAGTTCCTTTAGCATTTGTCTGGTTTGGTGGTTCAGAATTCTCTTAGCTTTTGCTTGTCTGTAAAGCTTTTGATTTCTCCCTCGAATCTGAATGAGATCCTTGCCAGTAGAGTAATCTTGATTGTAGGTTCTTCCCTTTCATCACTTTAAGTATATCATGCCACTCCCTTCTGGCTTGCAGAGTTTCTGCTGAGAAATCAGCTGTTAAGTTTATGGGAGTTCCCTTGTATAGTATTTGTCATTTTTTACTTGCTGCTTTCAGTAATTTTTCTTTGTCTTTAATTTTTGCCAATTTGATTGCTATGTGTCTCAGCGTGTTTCTCCTCGGGTTTATCCTGTATGGGAGTCTCTGTGCTTCCTGGACTTGCGTGGCTGTTTCCTTTCCCATGTTAGGGAAGTTTTTGACTATAATCTCTTGAAATATTTTCTAGGGTCCTTTCTCTCTCTCTTCTCCTTCTGGGACCCCTATAATGCGAATGTTGTTGTGTTTAATGTTGTCCCAGATGTCTCTTAGGCTGTCTTCATTTCTTTTCATTCTTTTCTCTTTATTCTGTTCCAAAGCAGTGAATTCCACCATTCTGTCTTCCAGGTCACTTATCTGTTCTTCTGCCTCAGTTATTCTGCTATTGATTCCTTCTAGTGTAGTTTTCATTTCAGTTATTGTGTTGTTCATTTCTGTTTGTTTGTTCTTTAATTCTTCTAGGTCTTTCTTAAACATGTCTTGCATCTTCTCGATCTTTGCTTCCATTCATTTTCCGAGGTCCTAGATCATCCTCACTCTCATTATTCTGAATTCTTTTTCTGGAAGGTTGCCTATCTCCACTTCATTTAGTTGTTTTTCTGGGGTTTTATCTTGTTCCTTCTTCTGGTACATAGCTATCTGCCTTTTCATCTTGTGTATCTTTCTGTGAATGTGGTTTTTATTCCACAGGCTGCAGGATTGTAGTTCTTCTTGCTTCTGCTGTCTGCCCTCTGGTGGATGAGGCTATCTAAGAGGCTTGTGGAAGTTTCCTGATAGGAGGAACTGGTGGTGGGTAGAGCTGGCTGTTGCTCTGGTAGGCAGAGCTCAGTGAAACTTTGATCCGCTTGTCTGCTGATGAGTGGGGCTAGGTTCCCTCCCTGTTGGTTGTTTAGCCTGAGGCGACCCAGCACTGGAACCTACACAGGCTCTTTGGTGGGGCTGATGGCATACTCTGGGAGGGCTCATGCCAAGGAGTACTTTCCAGAACTTCTGCTGCCAGTGTCCTTGTCCTCATGGTGAGACACAGCCACACCCCGCCTCTGAAGGAGACCCTCCATCACTAGCAAGTAGGTCTGGTTCAGCCTCCTGTGGGGTCACTGCTCCTTCCGTTGTGTCCCGATGCGCACACTACTTTGTGTGTGCCCTCCAAGAGTGGAGTCTCTTTCCCCCAGTCCTGTTGAAGTCCTGCAATCAAATCCCGCTAGCTTTCAAAGTCTGATTCTCTAGGAATTCCTCCTCCCATTGCCGGACCCCCAAGTTTGGAAGCCTGACATGGGGCTCAGAACCTTCACTCCACTGGGTGGACTTCTGTGGTACCAGTGTTCTCCAGTTTGTGAGTCACCCACCCAGCCATTATGGGATTTGATTTTATTGTGATTACACCCCTCCTACCATCTCACTGTGGCTTCTCCTTTGTCTTTGGATGTGCAGTATCTTTTTTGGTGAGTTCCAGTATCTTCCTGTCGATGATTGTTCAGCAGTTATTTGTGATTCCGGTGCTGTCACAAGAGGGAGTCTCCATCTGTTTGTATCATCTTTAATTTCTTTCATAAGTGTCTTGTAGTTTTCTGCATACAGGTCTTTTGTCTCCTTAGGTAGGTTTATTCCTAGATATTTTATTCTTTTTGTTGCAATGGTAAAGGGAGTGTTTCCTTCATTTCTCTTTCAGATTTTTTATTATTAGTGTATAAAAATGCAAGAGATTTTTGTGCATTAATTTTGTATCCTGCTACTTTACCAGATGCATTGATTAGCTCTAGTAGTTTTCTGGTGGCATCTTTAGGATCTTCTATGTATAGTATCATGTTCTCTGCAAACAGTGACCGTTTTACTTCTTCTTTTCGAATTTGGATTCCTTTTATTTCTTTTTCTTCTCTGATTGCTGTGGCTAAAACTTCCAAAACTATGTCCAATAATAGTGGTGAGAGTGCAACCCCTGCCTTTTAATTGGGGTATTTAGACCATTTGTGTTTGATATGGTAATTGATTTGGTTAGGTTTGTCTATCATTTTGCTGTTTGTCCCATGTTTTTTATTTTGTATTTGTCCCATTTGATCTTTGTTCTTTTCCCCTTCTCCGTCTGTTTTCCTTTTTTGTGTAGTATAAACCTCGTTACATTTTTAAAAATTTAAATTGTTAATTATCTTTAAAGATATTTAAATGCAAGAAAAAGATTTGATATGTTTAGCCAACTAATTTCTATTTCTGGTGCTCTACATTCCCTTTGTCTTAGATCCAGATTTCAATCTGGTATTATTTTGCTTCTTCCTGAGGATCTTTATCATTACTTAAATTCTTTCAGCTTTGTATATCTGAAAAAGTCTTTATATCACCCTCTTTTTTTTTTTTTTTTTTTTTTTTTTTTTTTTTTTGCGGTATGCGGGCCTCTCACTGTTGTGGCCTCTCCCATTGCGGAGCACAGGCTCCAGACGCGCAGGCTCAGCGGCCTTGGCTCATGGGCCTAGCCGCTCCGCGGCATGTGGGATCTTCCCAGACCAGGGCATGAATCCGCATCTCCTGCTTCGGCAGGCGGACTCCCAACCACTGCACCACCAGGGAAGCCCTCACCTTCATTTTTGAAAGATACTTTTGCTGTTTGTAGAACTCTAGGTTGACAGATTTGGGGGGATTTTTTAGTACTTTAAAGATGAGAGCTCACAGTCTTCTCACATGCATTCTTTTTAGTGAGGAATCTGCTGTCATCCTTAACTTTGGTCTTCTGTACATAACACATTCCCCCATCCGTCAGCTGCTTTTCAGACTCTTATTTCAAGCAATTTGATTATGATGTGCCTTAGGGTAGTTTTCTTCATACTTTTTTTGTTTGGGATTTATTTTGTTTCTTAGGTCTCTGGGCTTATAATTATCACTAAATCCAAGAAAATTTTAGCCATTGTTTCTTTAAATTTTTTTGTTCCTGCTTTCTTCTTTCCTTCAGGAATTCCAGTTACACACTTGTATTACACTTGAATCATCCCACACGTCACTGACACTGTCCGTTTTTTTTTCAGTCTCTTTTCTTTCTCCATTTCACTTTGGATAGTTTCTATTCTTATGTCTTCACATTTACTAATCTTTTCTGCAGTGTCTAATCCACTGTTAATCCCATTCAGTGTATTTTTCACCTCATAGTTTTTGTCTCTAGAAGTTCAATTTGGGTTGTTTTTTTGTTTTGTTTTACTATCTTGCATATTTCTTTATATTTTACTATCTTGCATATCTCTTTTATAGTTACAGTAACTCTGCCAATGTTACAGTTACAGTAACTCTGCCAATGTTCTTATCTGCTACTTCTAAAATCTGTGAGTCTGGATAAGTTTCAATTGATTGATCTTTTTAATTGAAATTTTCATTTAATTGTAGGTTCACATGCAATTGTAATAAATAATACAGAGAAATCCCATGTCTGCCAATGGTAACATCTTGTAAAACTAGTGTAATATCATAACCAGAATACACTGATACAAAGCACTGATCTTGTTCACATTTCCTTGATTTTACTGGTACTCATTCATGTGCATGTATGTGTATTTAGTTCTGTACAGTTCTATCCCGTGTGAACAACTCTGTCCCATGTGTAAGTTCTGTTCTCTGTTTCTAAAATTTTGTCACTTCAAAAATGTTAAATAATGGAATTATATAGTATATAACCTTTGGGGATTGGCTTTTTTCACTCAGCATAATTCTCTGGAATTTCATTCAAGATTGACTGGTTTTATGCCTCACCACATGTTTTATTTTCCTGCTTTTTCCATGTCTGATCATTTTTACTTCATGTTATACACTGTGAATTTTTCCTTCTTGAGTCCTGGGTATTTTTGTATGCCTTTAAATATTCTTCAGCTTTCCTCTGGAGTGCACTTAAGCTACTTGGAAATAACAATTTGATCCTTTTAAGTCTTGCTTTTAAAACTCATTAGGTGGGACCAGAACAATGTTTAGTCTAAGTCTACGTATTCCCCACTATTAGGCAAGGCACTTCTGAGTATGCTACTCTATACCTAATGAATTATGAGGTATTCTAGTTCCCAGCCCAGTGTGAATGCCAAGTGCTATTCTCTCTATCCTTTCAGGGAATTCTTTCCTCAGCCTCAGTTATTTTCCTCACATGCATGCATTTGTACTCTGAGGGATGCTCAAAGGGAGCCTTCCACAGATATCTCCATTTCTCTCCCTGCAGCTCTCTCTTCTCTGGCATTCTGTCCTGCAAATTCACACTGCCTTGATCTCCCCTGACTCTTCAGCTACATCTCCTCAACTTAGTCTGCTGAGCTCCAACTGGGTTCACCCTCTTTGCACACAGAATAGAAACTCACTCAAGGCAATAAGCTAGGGCATTTCTAGGGCTCATCTCCTTTGTTTCCTATTTCTGAAAGATCACTGACCTTGATTGACTGATGTCTAATTTCTTAAAAACCATTGTTTCATATATTTTGTCTGGGGTTTTTTTTTTGTTAATTTCAAGCAAGTGGGCAAATATAACCCCCGTTATTCCATCTTGGCTGGAAGCCAGAGTCCTCTATGACTTATTCTTAATCAAATTTATTTTTTCATTTTGACATAAGATTTATTCTCTTTGATCAAGAAGACAGAAACAAAATTGAAATTTAATTGTCTTTTAATTTCATTTTATTATTTCAGTGTTTATCCAAATAAAAGTCTTTCCCTGAATCTTCTTCTTGTTCCAATCATAACTTTAAAAGTTCCTTTTATATCTTTAGGATTTTTCTAAAGCCCAATTCATTCTGTACTTGATAAAAGTTTTTATATTTTTCTTGCATACCTTTTCATTTTTCCCTTCTTTTCTTTCTACTTTTCTTCCTTCTTTCCATTCAGTAAGTATTTATTGAAGGCCTATAATGTGCCAGATGCTGTGTTAAGCACTGAGAATAACTTATGGAAAGGATAGACAAAGTCCTTACTCTGTTGCGTAAATTCTAGTGGTGAGAGAAAGGCAATAAACATAAACAGATTATTTTAGTCAGGAATATGTGCTATGAAGAAAATAAACAAGATGGCATTTTGAGGTGATGTTTGAGCTCAGATATTAGAAGAGTTTAGGAGAGGGAACAGCAACTGCAAAAGCCCGAAGTCAAGAATAAGTGTGACATATTCAATAAACTGAAAAAGGACACAACTGGAGAGTCATTTACAAAGAAGAGACTGGTACAAAATGTAGTCAGGTAAAATATCAAGAAGTCAAATGACATAAAGTCTTAAAGGCTGAATCTTCGGTTTATATGACTTTTCTTTTGCTTTTGAAACATACCTCTTTATACCTAAGCCACATGGAAAGCTCCCTGTTCAACCCCTTGAGCCTCTACATAACTCTCTGGTTTCTTCATCTTTGGGCTTAGGCTGGTTGTATGGTCATGGTCAGAGTGTCCTTTTTTTTTTTTTTTAATTTAAAACTTTCTTTGAGTTCCTTATAATAGATGCTGACAATGCACTTTTGTCTGTCTTTGAATACTTTGAAATACACTTTCCCAAAGTGTAAGATTCCTTTGTGACCACACCCAGTGTGCACTTCCTAGGCTATTACAACGTCCAAGAGAACATGACCGATTTTTCCAATTATATTCCAACTATACCTGTTATTATTATTCACAGTTAAACACAAAGAAGTACTTTAAAGAGACAGTTGTGAACAGGCATCCAAAATTTTGTCAAGCTCCCAGCCTTTATCACAAAAACTTCTATCAGATTGCTTCTCCCAATCCATTCTTTTTTTTTTAACTTTTAAAATTTTTTTTTTTTTTTTTTTGCGGTACGCGGGCCTCTCACTGTTGTGGCCTCTCCCGTTGCGGAGCGCAGGCTCAGCGGCCATGGCTCACGGGCCCAGCTGCTCCGCGGCATGTGGGATCCTCCCGGACCGGGGCACAAACCCGTGTCCCCTGCATCGGCAGGCGGACTCTCATCCACTGCGCCACCAGGGAAGGCCCTAAAATTAATTTTTATTGGAGTGTAGTTGATTTACAATGTGTGTTACTTTCTGCTGTACAGCAAAATGAATGAGTTATACATACACATATATCCACTCTTTTTTAGATTCTATTCCCATATAGATCATTACAGAGTATTGAGTAGAGTTACCTGTGCTATACACTAGGTTCTTATTAGTTATCTATTTTATATATAGTATTGTGTATATGTTAATCCCAGTCTCCCAATTTATCTCTCCCTGCCCCTTCCCCCTTGGTAACCATAAGTTTGTTTTCTACATCTGTGGCTCTATTTCTGTTTTGTTAATAGGTTCATTTGTACTATTTTTTTGGATTCCACATATAAGCGGTATCATATTTGTCTTTCTCTGTCTGACTTAACTTCATTCAGTATGACAAACTCTGGGTGCATCCATGTTGCTGCAAATGGCGTTATTTTGTTCTTTTTTATGGCTGAGTAATATTCCATTGTATATATGTACCACATCTTCTTTATCCATTCCTCCGTCGATGGACATTTAGGTTGCTTCCATGTCCTGGCTATTGTAAATAGTGCTGCAATGAACATTGGGGTTCATGTATCTTTTCAAATTATGGTTTTCTCCAGGTATATGCCCAGGAGTGGGATTGCTGGATCATATGGCCCAATCCATTCTTTTTTTTTTTAATATTTATTTATTTGGTTGCACCGGATCTTAGTTGCAGCAGGCGGGCTCCTTAGTTGCGGCATGCATGTGGGATCTAGTTCCCAGGCCCCCTGCATTGGGAGCATGGAGTCTTAATCATTACACCACCAGGGAAGTCCCCTGGCCCAATCCATTCTTAACACAGCAAAAAAGAGATACCTTCCTAAAGTGCAATTAAAGTCTTGTCAATCCTATGCTTATACTCTTGAAAGCTTCCCTTTGCAATGAAAAAAAAATTCACAACATGATTATGAATAATGAGGCCCTACATGATTCCCTCCCTGCCTATTTCTCCAGCCTCATCTCATGCCACTCCCCACTTCCCTCATTACATTTCAGCAACGTGGATCTTCCTTCAGTTTCTGGATCACACCCAACCCTTTTCCAGCTCTGGAATTTTGCACATGCTGTTTCCTTTGCCTAGAATACTCTTGCCCAGATTCCCTTCTCATGGCCAGTTTCTCTCTCATCTTTCAGGTCTCACTTAAATTTCATCTCCTCAGGGAGGACTCCCATCTCTCTAAGGGAGATCTTTCCTACCCCTCACCCTTGTTCTCCCTTAGGTCTTTATTTATTTCTTTCACAGCACTTAACATGACTGCCAGTTATTTTATTTATATATTCATTTCTTGATTTTTGGTCTTTCTCCACCACTGCATTGTAAGCCTTCCAATTGTAGGATCCCCACTGCCTACAACTATGTCTGATATGTAGTAGGCCATAATGAAGGATTTAAATAATTTCATTTGATTTTATACCTAGTTCATATACTTTTGAATGAATGAATGAATAACCATGTTATAAACAAATCATAAAACTTAGAATAAAACTGACTTTTCAACAAAGATTTTCTTTAATACTGAAGTATTAAAAAGTCCAGTGAGGGAAAGGACATATAGGTATTGTAAAATTCTCATTATCTGAATTACTGGTTCAGTGTAACCCAATTACTCTAAACACATCTATAGCTGAACAAATGAAAAAGATTAAGAACAGTATCATCTCACAAAATGCATTTTTACTAAATATAATTTCATTTTTAATGTTAATGACAAGTCTTCTTTTTGTATTTTATACGATTAATCAAGATTTGGTATATGAAATTTCCCTGTGGTTTTCTGGTATTTTATATATATGTATGTGTGTATGAATATTTATATATTTATATGTATAGTCATATATATATGAAGTAGACTGAGGCTACCAAAAATTTTCCTAGAAAAATAGAATTTATACAGTAGTGAGCTGTTTGTGATGTCTGATATAACACCAAAGTTGAAAATATGAAATAGTGTGGGATTTTATCTCTTTATCATTCAGCATTATTCGCATAATACAGTTAAATCAAAGCACTTGTATTATAATATCCTGGTGTTTTTTTCAAACAGAATATTTTTGTCTGTTGAAAAAAAAGGGGGTGGGGGGGCGTGGAATTCCCTGGCAGTCCAGTGGTTAGGACTCGGAGCTTTCACAGCCGTGGCCTGAGTTTGATCCCTGGTCAGGGAACTAAGATCCCACAAGCCACACAATGTGGCCACAAAAGAAAAAGATATTGTCTGTTGAAGTGTTCATACTTAAAATATACAAATTACTGCTGCAGTTGTCTTTTGAAGTGTTCATGCCTGAAACATTAAAACTATCACTGCAGTCTCATCTTTGGATTTGTTTATTGTTTATTACTAGTAAGAAATGACCTGGTAATATAAATTTGAAATTTACTTGAGGGTTTCAGGATTATTTTCTTATAAATTTGGTAAATTCCTTTTACTTCTCCCTCTTGTTTTCAGTGTAAAAATTCATAGCTATGTTTTGTTGTTACCTGCTGTGTTTAATAGATGACTTATATGTCAGCATCTGTTTTGGGGGGGTTTTTTTGCGGTACGCGGGCCTCTCACTGTTGTGGCCTCTCCCGTTGCGGAGCACAGGCTCCGGACGCGCAGGCTCGGCGGCCATGGCTCACGGGCCTAGCTGCTCCACGGCATGTGGGATCTTCCCGGACTGGGGCACGAACCCGTGTCCCCTGCATCGGCAGGCAGACTCTCCACCACTGCGCCACCAGGGAAGCCCCCAGCATCTGTTTTCTGATTCTAATTTGGATATCTTTCTGACAAAAATAATGAATCAATAAATAGTATTACTGCTCAGCTATGAACTAGAATTAATAAATGCTCCTAAAAGTTACATAGCATTCCAGATACTTTGACTCTCTAGATCAATAGAGACTAGTTTATTAGCTTACAGGTTAATCTGAGTCATCAATATCCTTCTTGAAAACTATAAAAATAAAAATATTAAAACATAACCCTGTTGAAGGTTAGAAACAAAAAGCTTCAATAAAGAGTAAAGTTTTCAAACAGTACCTATAGTTAGAACTAAAAAAATCTTTATCTTTTTATTCTGCACCTTTGCTTCTGTATCAGGTTGCCATGGAAATTTTTTCATTAACATTAGATTGATTTTTCCAGAGATGAAATTGCTTGCATCGTCTCATCTCCTAATATTCCTAAAGCCTCCTAAGCCAACTTTAGTGGTTTAACCTCCAAGTTCCAGATTCCCAAGAATTTCTGCCATGCTGAGTATTCTTGAAACTCAAATGTAACACACTGATGTGTTCAATGTTAATATCAAGGTTACTGCCATGTTTTCATTCTTGGTCCAAAGAAAGTGTTTTAAACATTTTTAGGCATCAAGGGAAAACTTTGAATTGTAAGCTGAAGAATTCCAAGGACATTTACCTAATAAAAATAAAGAAACAAAGTCAGATGCTTTTATAAAGGCTTATACGTAGTATTCTAGGCTTTTTTGCTATAAAATATTAAAGTTCAAGTTAATGAACAAAGAAAACAGTATTTGATTTGAGTAACTGGACCTTATACACCTCTACGTAATATGTTAAAATTCGTACCTGAGTCAGTTCTTAAAAGTAGAACTTCACCTTGTGTAGACTGCCAAAAATAAACATAATTTTGTCCTAAGTACCTGATTGCTTCACGCCTCTTGAGTGAACATCCCAATTGGTTTCCAAAAGTTATTCCTCAGGTTTTGAGGGAACACACCTTGTGTTACTTGTTTTTGAGCACCTAGATTTTTAGTAGATACTCAGTACATGTTTCTTACTACCATGTTTCTTACTGACATGTAATTTTAGTCTAAGATAAGATACAAAAGGCACCCAAGGAAGAAGAGGTTGAAAATTCATGGCATTTGATGTGAAAAGGAACCCAATTTCACCATCAATAGATACAAAAAATACTATTATAATCCTTATGTATGATATTTTAATGTAGCTTAAATGTTTCTACTTTTTTTTTAGGAAGTAACTTTTTATTTTTCTTTATACAAATACAATTTTTAAAAATTCTGCATCTTTTTTTTTTCAAGCCCAAATTTTATTATAAGATTCAGTGAACATAATTCTGTTAAATTGCTAGCACAGTTTCTCACTCTTTCACACACTGTTCTTACAGACTGACAGTGCTCTCCAGACCTCACTTTGAATAGCACTTAGTATTTAAGTGATCATTTAAAGTTAGGGACGGTACCTAACTTTTGAGCCTTTCTTTATTTGTCCAGTGGAACCAATAATACTTACCCTGGCATTGTCAGAATTAAATGAAATCATTGAAGTGTCTGTCATTGCCTGGCAGAAGCTGTATGTCTATTAAATAGTAGTTCATTAATCACCCTCCAATGCCTAGGGAAATTCATAGGAATTCGATTTCTTTTCTTTCCTGCCTTTAGCAAGTCTGTGCATCACAGGCAACTGGAGATCTGGTTTCTTTCAGTCCGACCATGGTGTTTAGAGTCCTTAGGCTTAGCCTGGGAATGTTCATTGTTACTGGCTGGCCTTTGCTTCTACGCCTTTTCAGTAAACAGCATTCTATCCTGATGATCTTTCCATAGCAGTACATTAGTGATCATCTCCATTCTAAACGTTTTTACTTTTAGAACATGTTCTTCAATTCATTTTTCCTCACTTGACAATATGTCTTAGAAATTTTTCCATATCACTGTAGAACTACCTCTTTTTTTTTTTTTTTTTTTGCGGTACGCGGGCTTCTCACTGCTGTGACCTCTCCCGTTGCGGAGCACAGGCTCCGGACGCGCAGACTCACGGGCCCAGCCACTCCGCGGCATGTGGGATCTTCCCGGACCGGGGCACGAACCCGTGTCCCCTGCATCAGCAGGCGGACTCCCAACCACTGTGCCACCAGGGAAGCCCAGAACTACCTCTTTTAACTGTTGTATTATCTTCCATATTATGAACGTTTTATTATTTACCCATTCTCTAGTTAATAGGCATTTAGGTTGTTTTGTATTTTTCATTCTAATGATCAGTGCTAGTGAATATCATTTTACATAATTCTTTGTGCACATATTTTATTATTTTTCCAAGCATGATAAAGAAGAGGAGCTACTGTTTCAAAGAATATGCATATCTTAAGTTAATACTGGTGCTGATATATATACCTCCTAAAAGGAGGTAAATGGTTCTTCTACCAGTAGTTTGACACTAGCTGTTACCCCATACTCTTGACTGAACTTGCTATTACCAGTCTTTTAAAAATGTTTACACATCTTAGGAGTGAAAAGTGATACTTTGTTATTGCTTTATTTTGCATATTCTGATTACTACGAAGATTGAACATCTTTTCTTAAGCTTACAGGCCTTTTGGCATTTCCTCTTCTCAGCCTATCCATATTTATGGTCCATTTTTCTTTTGGGCTTTATATCTTTTTTTAATTGACTTTTGGAAGTTACTTATACATTCCAGATACTAATGCTTTAGACTGTTATATATGTTGCAAATATTTTCCCCCATCAATTGTCTTTTAAGTATTTTGGTGATTCTTTTGCTGAACAGAAGTTTTAAATTTTGATGTAGTCAAATTTAACAGTCTTTTTCATAATTGCATTTGCTTTTTGTATCTCCTTTAGAAGGCTTTCATAAATATAGTTCAAATAAACATTCTTTTATATTGTCTTACTGCATTTATGTTTTAGCTTGATTTAGTTTTTGTTTTTGACTTATGTCTTGAATCATCTGGAATGCATTTTTGTAAATTACATGAGTTATGAAGTAACTCATTTTTTTCCCCAAGTGAGTATACAGTTGTCCCAGTGCCACATATTGAATTGGCCATCCCTTTCCTACTGATTTAAAATACCACCTCATAAAAAAAATAAAATGCCACCTCTATCATCAACTAAATTTGCATATCTATGGGTTTATTTGTGGCCAGTCTCTTCTGTTATACTACTTGCCTATTCTTGTATCAATACTACAACTTTTTAATATGTTTTACTATTTGATAGGGCAATTATCCCTTTCTTGTTTTTGTATGTTAGTTTTATACTTAGCTACCTTCTAAATACCTTTGTCCTTGGTTCTAATAATTTTCCAGTTTGGGTACTTTAGGAAAATGATCATGTTGACTTCAAGTACTGACAGTTTTCTTTATTTCTATTAATCATACCTCATTTAATAGTTATATGTCTTACTAAATATTCAAGGCCAAGCCAATTCCACATAAACACCTAAGAAGGGACACATTTTTATCAGCTTCTCCAGAAGGTTTTATCCTTCTCTACCTATCCCTCTCCCAAATTTTGTCCTCCATTCACGCAAGATGGATTGGAGTTTTCTTTTTTCCTTCCTTCCTTCCTTTCTTTTCTTCCTTTATTTTCTTTTCTTTTTTTTTTTAATGAACAATTCTTACGCTTGAGTTACTCCAACCAATATATGGGGCTAGGGGAATTAACAAGGTAGAGAAGCGATTCAAAAGTAGAATAGCCCATTATATTAATCTTTTCTGACCTGAAGTCGAATTTTTCTTTCTCCTTTATGTATTTGGGCATTTAATCACTTTGCCTTATAATCTTCAAAAGTCTATGTTTTGTCTCTCCAACATTTTAACTCCTTCCGATTAGGCTATTTCTCCTGCCTCATATACTCACAGTTCCTTTCCTCCTCCCCTGATACCTGTACTGCATGTCCTTTAACTTCATATAAACCTGTATTCCAGCTTAGATTCTGTGTTCCATATTTCAGTCACACAAGTGCCATATCTCAGACTTCATTGCCCCTCTATCTTTTGCCCACCCCTCTTCAAAACCATGGTCCTATTTTATTTTTGTTTGATTTTCTTATATTTTTTGAAATAATTTCAAACTTACCGAGACGTTGCAATAGTGCAAAGAACTCTATTCGCACAAATTCAGCAATTAACATTTTGCCATATTTCCTTTATCATTCTCTCTTGCCCCACTGTATGTGAGTGTTTGTGATATTTTTTAGATACTTTGATATTAAATTGCAAAAATCATATAATCTGTTTTGTTTTTGTTTTTTCTGTGCCTGTACTCAATAAGCCAGAGGTCCAGCTCTGTCCATACTGCTGTCTTGTCTGATAAGTCATGTTCTGGTGAATAAGTTCACCTTTTGGATTCTGCCATAAATTCATGATCATTGACCTCAAATTGGCTTTCACCGCTACCTATGTATGAGTGACTGTTTTTAAATTTACAAATAGAGGGATGTTTGGGGATATCATTTTGTTATGACGTCCTGTATGGAAATTTGATCAGATGATACATTGTGTGTGATTTCATTTGTCTGGAATCACTGAGATTTCCTTTATGGCCAGCTATTTTTATTTACTTACCAAATATTTACATAACGCTTACTATGGGCCAGGAGCTAAGTACTTTATAAATCTTCACTTATTCAATTTGCTCAACACTGTGTGGTAGATATTAGTATTATCTTCATTTTGCAGATGAGAAAATTGAAGAAGAGAGATATAACTTACCCTAAGTCACACACCAAGAGGTAGAGTTGAAATTTTATTTTCAGCAGTCTGGGTCCAGAATTTGTGCTCTTAACCACAATTTTTAGGGTTTTCCCCCCAAGATTCTGCTCTTTTCCATCTTGTTCAACCTCACTTTTTAAGAGGCGGGTATTAAAAGTTACGCTTTCAACCTAATTTTTTTTTTTTTTTTTTTTTTTTTTTGCGCGGTATGCGGGCCTCTCCTGTTGCGGAGCACAGGCTCCAGACGCGCAGGCTCAGCGGCCATGGCTCACGGGCCCAGCCGCTCCGCGGCACGTGGGATCTTCCCAGACCAGGGCACAAACCCGTGTCCCCTGCATCAGCAGGCGGACTCTCAACCACTGCGCCACCAGGGAAGCCCTTTTAAACTTAATTTTCATGGAAACAGTCATTCTCTTTTTATATTTATATTTCATTTGTTTACAAAATATTTTATTAAATTCCTAAATGACACCAGCAAGTGTTATTGACTCAGACAGCTTTGGAAACAACACAACTGATATTCAAAAGCATATAATTCAGGTGGTAAGAGCAGAAGTAAGCTTTTGCCTGTTTTCAAATGGAAATGATGTTTTGATTAATTCAGTGATTTGTTTATGTGGAGGTCCGTTAAGAGACTTTCCTTTGTAGTTCAAATCAGAATATGTTCTTCAAGTAAATAAAGGCAGAATCACTGAAAAGTTATTTGCCATCTGACAGATGTCATTATCAGAAAATAAGTACATAGGAATGAAATTGCATTTGTAAATTAAGATACTTGTAGACCAGCAATGCTTATGTTAGAAATGTCATGGATCTATGATACCAAAGCTGTTTTTAGCTTTATGTGCATAGAGATTCATCCTATGCTAGGAAGACTGACATATTTTTTAAAGCTGTATTTCTGATACTCCCTAGCACAAGTTCTCCACTTCAGTCTGGTCAGGCTCTTCCCCCATCCCACGGGTATCTAATCTCAGTAAACATATATAAGATTGAGTTGAAAACATTGAAGTCATCTTTATAAAGTATTTCTTGCTTTTCTAGCTTATGTAGAAAGGATAGCATTGGAATGACCAGGAGAACATCTAGCTCAGAGGAGGTTCTTCAGAGTTTTCCAAACGTTGGACACTAATTTACATTTTTAAATTATATTAAGTATTTTAACACAGTCATAAAAATAACATGCCCACTCACATGTGTTATACCAAGTTGTAACACATGAACACATCATGAAACAAAAATAAACTGTGCTGCTAGTTTATATTTTTATGAACTGCTGACTAAAGCCTTGCCACCAATTTCCCTGTAGATATGTGAACTTCTTATGAGTATGCATTTTTATTTTTAGTTGGCCTTTTTTTAAAACTTGAGTCCATTGTTGTATCTCCAAATCAAATTATGCAAGCAAGAGAATAGCTGCAGCATATGTATGCTCCATTACATAAATACAAATACGACACAGAGGAGTCTTCCTGCCACGTATCCTTATCACTCCTTAACAATTCTGCAATGGCAAATTAATGTGATAATATTGTATTAACGAAAGTCTTCTTGCTTAATTTAAGTTTTTGGTAGTTCTTACCCATATTTTGTATTCATGACCAAAGACATGAGTAATGATTAGATATAGTCATTCAATTTTGGAAACAGGATTTTCTTTACTTCCCTTCAAGCTTCTAGACCATTTTGATTGCAGCAATTTTAATATTGCCTAAGCCAAATTTACTATTTTTCCAAAAAGTTGACATTTACAATAGCTTTTATGTGGTAATCAGAATTGTCTCAATATTATAAAACCAAAACAAAGTACAGAAATAAATTTGTTGATGAAGATTACTTAAATTGCAGCTGTCACCTATATCCCTTGGTTTCATACGTTTTATTAATCAAAATAACCCATTATTCTTATTGATGGATTTTAATAAGTAATATTATAATTTGGTCTTCCAAAATGAATTATTACCAACAAATCTCTTTTTCTGCTTTCTATAATGGAAGTTCCATTTAGATTTTATTAGACAAAAGAGACCTACAACTAAAATAATTTGAAAACTACTGATCTAGTTCAGTCCATTAATCTTAACAAATTGAAAAATTAAAGCTCAGGTTACATATCTTGCTCAAAGTTATAAGCTGGAAAATTGTAGATACCAAACTTCCTGTTCGTTCACTGTTCTTTCTATTATGTGTTATCTCATCTCTGAGTTCCTGTAGTACATTTAGTTTATGCCATGCCATTTAGCATTTAATGCCATGGTTTGTATACAGGCATTCATTTATTTATTCAACAAGTAATTTTCTGTGTGCCAGATACTCTTTTTTCTTTTTAAATAAATTTATTTATTTATTTTTGGCTGCGTTGGGTCTTCACTGCTGCACGCGGGCATTCTCTAGCTGCGGTGAGTGAGGGCTACTCTTCGTTGTGGTGCGTAGACTTCTCATTTGCGCAGGCTTCTCATTGCGGTGGCTTCTCTTGTTGCGGGGCACGGGCTCTAGGCGCACGGGCTTCAGTAGTTGCGGCACGCGGACTTCAGTAGTTGTGGCTTGCAGGCTCTAGAGTGCAGGCTCAGTAGTTGTGGTGCATGGGCTTAGTCGCTCCGCGGCATGTGGGATCTTCCTGGACCAGGGCTCGAACCCATGTCCCCTGCATTGGCAGGTGGATTCTTAACCACTGCACCACCAGGGAAACCCATGTCAGATACTCTTTTTGGCACTGGAAATAGTCTCTGAATCCAAAAGTTGAGCTGAAAATAAAATAAGAAAAGTAGATTCTATTCAGCCTTCATTTGATTTTGGTTAAATAAATACACACCTACGATTAATCACCTTGTGTATCACTGATTGGTTTTAACATATCATTAAGAACTTTTCTATTTGTGATTATATTTTAGGGGAGTAAAAAAAGGTTCTCTAGGCGAGAAAAACAAATAATTCAACTCAAAGCACACTGTTTTCATACCCAGTACCTGATAATGTAAGTACATAAAACAGAATATGGTAAGGGCTGTTACATGCATGTAAGCAATACTGTAGAATGAGATAGTAACTCTAAGCAGGAGACTGGAAGAGGCTTCATGGAGGAGTTGACCCTGGAATTTAGTTAAAGGACAGAAGGTTGCTTTAAGAAAGTGAGAGGAAATCTTTCTATGCCCAGGGAACAACACGTGCATAGGCATAGAGTTGTGAACAGTTGTGGCATTTCCAAGAAAGATTAATGCATTAGAATACTAGGATGTCTTGAGAGAAGTGGTGAATAAGCATTTTTAGGCATCATTATATGATTGAACAACGGAAGTAATGAAATGTGAGGACTTTTTATATTGTACACCAGGTATTCCTCATGCATCTACCTGTTTCTGTTCCTAAGTTCTTGAAGAACACTGATGGTATTTTGTACTTGCCCATTTATGGTGACAAGTGCAGTGCCATACATGGCAAGGGCTTTGTATATCCTTACTGATTAATTACACTCATCATTCACTCAACAAATATTTTTGGCTCCAGCATGTGTAAGATTCTATACTTTGTGCTATGAGAAGTAAAAATAGTTGCGATACAAAGCCAGCCTTCAAGAAGCTATTGAGCCCAAAGCACAAATTAGTCTGGGATAAACCATAATGGGAAAGAATATTAAAAAATAATGTCTATATGTGTAAAACTGAGTCACTCTGCTGTACAGCAGAGATTGGCACTACACTGTAAATCAACTATACTTCAATTTTAAAAAGTTTTTTTAATTAGCAAGGGTTTTTGTCTGTTATGGTGACTAATACATCCATATGTTCACAGAGCTTATGTTCTTATCAGAGGAGACAGACAATAATAGGATAAATAGTAAAATACAGTATGTTAGATAGTGATGAATACTAAGAAGAAAAGTAAAGTAGGAAAAGAGGGAAATTGATTATCAGACAGAAAAAGGAAAGGTAAAATTATTTAATTTCTCTTGCCTCAGTTTCCTCAACGCTAGAAAAGAAAAAGTAGTAGTACTTACTTACAGGGCTGTGACAAGGCTAAGTGAGTTAATATGTGTATGTATAAAGTCCCAGAAGATGGTAGGATGTCAGCCAGTATTATTTATACATTTGGCCAGAATAACTTTAGCACAACAGTCATCTTATTTTCATCACTTATGGACTTCTTTTATTTTAAGACATATTTTTATTAAAGGATATACTTCCAAACAGTTTTGAACTACTTTATCTATGGAGGAAGGCTCCCTCATCCATATCTTGTTTGTTTTAGCTTCTGCTTCCAGTGCAGTCACATCTAAATCACTTTCTTACTGAAGTGAATCATCATTCTTTCATAGTATTTCTTATACAGAACAATATTTGCTTATCTGGATGTCAGGGCATCATTTTCTATTTAAGGCATCGGGTAGGCATCCAGATCTTCCTGTGGAAAATATTCATTAATGCCTCATCACTTATCACATCTCAAGGTTAACAGATCTAACAAAATGAGACCTTTATGCTTGCTTACCAGCTAAAAATGAGTACCATATTGGGATTATTATTGCCAGATAAATATAAAATATTCAATATTAATCTTTTGGAACTAAGATCATTTGCGTGGATTCGGTAAGGTTTCAGGTCTCCTACTAACCTTTCTTTGCCTGTGTAACCTCTGCACATCCTTAGATGTATCCTGCTTCCCCCTTTCTCTGATCCCTGAAAACTGGACTAGCTCTTTCTTTGTGTTCATTTAGCGCTCCATACTTAGCCCTAGCACAGCTGGTGTCACTCAGTGTTCTAATTAATTACCTGTTTACCTGACTGCCCACCTCCCTACCCTCCAGCGCTCAGACAGTAAGCTCCTTGAGCTAGGGGAACAATGTTCTCTTTATGTCTGGGCCCCGAGTATCTGTTACAGTGCTTCACATGTAGTTGACTCCCAATAAACTTAAAACATTAAATATAATGCCAGGAGTACCTTTAATATATCAGGAATATAGAAACATAGTTATTTAACCTTGGTCACACATCCCTTAGTTGTTTCTTTGTCTCTCTTGGCTGCTTTCTGAGGAATAGCGTTGCTCAAGCATGCTGCTACACCCTGTCCTACACAGTCCCCTTTCCTGCTTTGGCCCAAAATCAAAAAGAAAAAGAAAAAGTAGGCCAGATATCTGGAAAGACCTCAAAGGTAGAGGAGCACCCTGTGGAGTACTGTGGTCCAGAATGTGATCCCTACTTTTCCAATTTTAAAACATTGACTTCGCCATTCCTCTCAAGGGTGATGGGCCTCT